>NW_024543081.1:4015000-4615000 GCF_018167655.1 Microtus oregoni
AATATCTTTGAGAGTATTGTTTTCTTCTCATGTTAAGAAAAATGTGGACAGAGAGGGTTAATCACATCCATTACTCTGGTTTTCCAAACCAAAACTGAGGATGGGGTGCACCACCCACAGAGAGATGGCTGGGGTAGTCCTGGTAGTGCTACTGTGGAAAAAGGCAATGGAAACCAAAATCTGAGAATATCCAAAAAGCACCCTAGAGTGACAAGGCTGAATAACACAAGGTTGTCTAGACACAGAACTGATCAAATGAGGACACATATGCACACGTGGGTTTATTACAGCAGCTTACCTGCTGTGGCCCAGCTAGCCCAACAATAGCTATCTCCTGATGGAACCAGTGTTTGATCCGCATGGCTGGATGGCTCAGCTGGTCTTCAGTATACATAAGAATCCTGAAGAAGTAGACTAATAATTCCAATGAAGAAATCAGCCATCAAGAGTGAGGGCAAGCAGGCAAAAAGCAAAAGCTTCCTTCCTCCATGTCTTTTATATAGGCTGTTACCAGAAGGTATGTCCCAGATTTGGGGTGGGTCTTCTGACCTCAAATGATCTGAATTTAAGGTGGGTCTTATCAAGTCAAATGATTCAATTAAGAAAAATCCTTCACAGGTATGCCCATCTGCTTAGGTTTTAGTTAATTCCAGATGTAGTCAAGATGACAACCAAAAAAAGTCATCTCAGAAGTGACAACATGGGAACAAAACTGTGCCAAACCTGGTATAACCCCACAATTCTAGGAATTCTCAGGTACCAACTGGGACACTTGTGAATAAAAGAGTCAGAATCCAGGCAGGGATAAGAACACCCAACCAGAAAAAAGTAAACCCAAGAATGGTTGCTTCTTCCACTCATCCCCCAGGCCCCTAATACTGAAATGCCTAGAGGTGGTGGCTGGTAGGTGGGTGTCTCAGAGTGGGAAACTCTACAGAACACTGAGTTCCACATAGGCAGACAGGCAACAGCCTCACTACTTTGGAGTACTGCCTACTACACACTCAACTACACAAGACAAAGGGGGAGGTAAGAAAAACACACTTAACTGGTAAGGAGAAAATGCTGAATAATGATAAAACATCTTCTACTTTATTTTCTTTCTTACTCTTTATTTTACACTTTCGTATTTATACTGCTCTTTTATTTTAGCTTGCGTTTTACCTGAATGATCATTTATGACTGTCCTTTCTTTTTCTCCCCTGTCTCCCACATGTGGAGGGCCTAGTTCTGTCCCATGGAGGCTCCACAGCTGTCAGTCTGGAGTTCATGAGTTTCCATGAACATGGTCCGACTGTCTCTGTAGATTTCTCCATCTTGACTGCCCTTACTCATAGATTCCCTCTTCCCTTTCTTTGAATGGATTCCCGGAGCTTGGCCTGGCACTTGGTTGTGGATCTCTGCATCTGGTTCCATCAATTACTGGAAGAATTCTCTAGCTTCTCTGGAGCTGTGGATTGCTTTACCTCTCATATCCACTTATGAGTGGGTACTTCTAGTATTACAAGAAGTTACCTACAGAACGAATGTGACATCCATCAAAATTCCAATGATATTTTTCACAAAATTAGCAAAACAATCCTAAATCTCATATAGGATCACAGACGATTTCAAACAGTTGAAGCAATTCTAAACAGAAAACGCAATGCTGAAATGTTTACAATACTTAGTCTCAAATTAGACAAGGCATCATAGTATTAAAAAAATACAATGCAATACTAGTACAGAGACAGAAATTCTGAGTATGGAATAAAATAGAAGACCCAGAAATAAACCCAGAGAGATACAGCTACCTAATATTAGCAGGGGTCTCAAGTTTCTAACAAAAACGAGGCTCTTCGACAAATGATGCTGGGAAAACTAGGTTTCTGCATGTAGAAGGATGAAACTAGAGCCATGTCTCTCACCTGCACAAAAAAAATCAATTAAACATGGATCAAAGATCTTAATGTAAGATGCAAAATTGAAGCTACTAGAAGAAAACAGGCAAACACACTCCCACATTTAAACAAAGGCCAAGGCTTCCCTACAGAGTTCCCTAATCCCAAAGGAAATAGTCCCCCAGATTGATAAACAATGTTAGAGGGAATTAAAGCTCTTCTGCACAGCTGTGGAAACCATCCACAAGAATGAATTGTCCATTTAGATAACAAGAAAACTCTTGGCCAGCTATACATCAGACAAGAAGTTAATATTTAGAACCTATTAAATTGAATTCCAAAAATAAAATTACCTAGTCAACAAATGAATAATGAACTAAACAGATAGTTCCCCAAAGAGGAATTGTGAATGATCAATAAGTATTTGAAAACCTGTTCATCGTCTCTAGGCACCAGGGAACTGCACATCAAAACTGCTTTGGAAGTCTACTTACTCCAGCAGAAGGATTATCATAAACAAATGACAGAAAATACTGATGAGAAAGCAAAGAAAGAGGACCCCTTCTACATTATCAAAGAAAGAGAACCCCTTATACATTATTGGCAGTGATGAAAACTGATGCAGTCACTATGGAAATAAACATGGCGATTCCACAAGCACCTAAAAATAGGACTACCATATGATCCTGTTACACTCCTCCCATGTACAGCCTGAAGGACTTTATATTGGCATGTCACAGAGATATTTGGGCACCCATGTTTATTGCTGCACTATTCTCAATAACCAAACAATTGAACCAGGCTAAATGCCCATTAACAGATAAATAAAGTGTAGCGTAGCATGTATGCACACAATGGAATTTTATCCCACTGTAAGAAAAATAATAAAATTATGGAATTTACAGGAAAACAGAATGGAAAATCATCATATCAAACTAAATATCCAGATTCAGAAAGAAAAATAATAGATGTTGTAGTAGGAGACCACTTGTTTGTTCCTGGCTGCCCAGACTCAAAATAATCACTCAGAAACTATATTATTTAAATCACTGCTTGGCCAATCACTTAAGCATATTGCTAGCTAATTCTTAAATCTAGTATTGACCCATTTCCATTATTTTATATTTTACCACAAGGCTTATGGCTTACCAACAGGGTTCTGGCTCATCTGTTCCTGATGGCTACATGGTGTCTCTCTGACTCTGCCTACTCTCTGAATATATCTTTTCCAGCTTGACTATATTCTGTTAAGACATTGGCCAAAAGCAGCTTCTCTACTCACTAACCAATAAAAGCAACGCATATACAGAAGGACTTGACACACCAAGATGCTGCCCCTAAGATGAAGAATCTATATTTTAATTTGTGCATGACCTAAAAGTAGAAAGAAGACATACAAGCAGGGAAACAGTCTAAAGGTAGGGATGAGGGGAGAGAGGATAATGCCACATATGAGACATGAAGACACAGCAGGATTGACTGCCTGGGTAGTGGAAGCAGACCAAAATGGGCGGGGGAAGATGGACAATAGTGTAACAAGGAGACAAATAGGAAAAAAGTGCACTGAGTAATGAAACCCATTACTTCAAATGCCAACACAAAATTTTAGTTAAAAGAACCAAGGTTATGTTATACCTAGAGAGATGATAAGGTATAAAATTACCTGTGTCCTTAAGACAATCACCAGAACTAGGGCCCCAAATGAAGAACGAAAGGATCTAGTCTGTCACAATCATGAAAATAATTAGTGACCTTTTTGTAAGCTTATCTCTTTATACTAGCTTTTCTGTATTTTTCTCTTGTTCTCCAACAGAATAGCTCTGTGGTCACATAGAGGTTCATAATAAAATTTAAAGAATTGAATTTAAGTTGGAAAAAGACAAACACTACTAAAGCAATTCATTGTACCAAATTTAGCAACTGAACATGATCTAAGTGCTATAAAAGTTTTTAAAGACTTTGATTTGTACATCTTTAATTAAAATGCTAAGTTACTAAGCTGAATTGCTGAAGGACAAATCCTGGTTTCTATGAACCCCATAGAAGATATTCAGTCATGGCTTTTGGTAGAGTTTATGTAAAATCAATAGTGATCAGAGTCTTCTGTTAAGCTTTGTGTCCAGCTTGATGTGTAACTGGCTATGTGGCCTTAAGCAAATCCCTAAAAGCCATAGCTCTCATCAATGGACCACCTCCCTGTTACAGTGCAGAAGGGTTCAGAAGCACAAAAGCAATTTAAAAACGCAAGCACTCGGGAGGCAGAGGCAGGCGGATCTCTGAGTTCTAAACCTGCCTGGTCTACAGAGCTAGTTCCAGGACAGAGTATTTTCCAATGCTTTTCCTTAGCTATAACCATGGACCTAAGCAGTAGGTCTTTATGCAAATTTTTAATCAGTGAAAATAACATGAGCAATTCATTGCCAGGTTTTTTTTTTTGTTGTGGGTTTATGTTTCATTCGTTTGTGTTTTGTTTTGTAGCAACAGGGAGGATGTGGCTTGGGTTTTCGTTTTTGCATATTTTTTTTGTTCTGAGACAAGGTCCCATGATTTAGAGTTAACACTGATGTTAAACTCATTGTTCTCCTGACACAGCCTCCCAAGTACTTTGTTTACAGGTATGTACTACTTCACCCAACTTAATTGCCATTAAAAAAAAAAAAAAACTAACTTTCAAAAATTGTAGAAAACCACTAAGGCTTCTGATAATTGGTAAAATTAACAGAATCCAGGGATCTAATCCTCAGTTGAGGCCATATGTGCTTATACATGCCCACATCCTTGCACTCAGGACACTGAAGCAGGAAGATGGGGGGGGGGGGGATTTCAAGACCAGCCCAGGCTGTATGAAAGACCTATAATGAAACAAACAGAAAATAAAAGCCTGAACAGAACAGAGCCTAGAATTGTTCTTTTAATCAGAACAGCTGAAGGGCCACAGTCTCTCTGTCGAAGTGACTGCACGCTGTGGCACTTGGAGCTTGAGGTTTTGTAGGACTTGAGTTGGGGAAAGGGCATGTCAGGGTTAGGGCTCAATGAGTAATTTCTGGCCTTCATTCTGCCTCGGCAGTTCTGGATAGGAACTGTCCATGCAGGCGGTTATTCTTGAGCCAGCAGGAGGGAGGGGAGGAGGGGGGAGCGGGGACGACAGTCTGAGCAAGTGTTTGCGAGACTGAGATCTTTTTACTCGTTAGCCTGGTCTTCCGGGGATAGAAAACACACTGCAATAGGCATCAGCTTTCATCCTCAGCTCTCACCAACATCTCCCAAATATCTGTTAAATTAACACTTTCATTTGAAACCTATAAAAGAATATTGCTTTCTCTCGTTTTCATTTAATTTTTTTGTTTACAGCATACCAGGTTTCTTTATGGCATTTTCTTAGTTTGGTCGCTGCCTTTTCCTCAGAATGGTGCCAGCGTTCTACGAGTCAGGCCCAAGAAAAT
Organism: Microtus oregoni; assembly: GCF_018167655.1. Lineage (NCBI taxonomy): Eukaryota > Metazoa > Chordata > Mammalia > Rodentia > Cricetidae > Microtus > Microtus oregoni. The sequence continues at coordinate 4,020,324 of NW_024543081.1, forward strand.
TAATCAGTCATGGCATGTCTTGTCTCCTCAAAAAATCATCTTGTCATGATGCCTCATCGATTCTCATTGTCCACTGGACTGTTTTCAAAGCCCCTGTAAGAGGGTTTTCACAAAGAGCCTGTAGGAAAAGAAGCTAAAATGGTTAATTTTAATAAAAATCAAAATAAGGCCAAGCAGAAAAAAACAAAAACTCTCTCTCCCAGAAGTGTTCCACAAATGGTTTTCCAGCTTACCCGTTGCTGTCAACCTTTAGATTGTCACGACTGTATCCTAAGCAAACTACCGTGGATTGTTTAGTCATGCATGATATAGGAGTGCTTATAACTGACAGCAATCAACTAAAAACGTCCAGTTTTACCTGGATTTCTATCTGCCGTTCTGTGTATTTTCCAAGTAGCATAATTTTATGAGTTGCCAATTATGATACAAAAATTCAAGTCATTTCTGTCAGATCAATGATTTAAAAGACAATGTTAAATTTCTGTGTGCTCAAATGACAAAGAATCCCCATTTGGTCTTAGTTAAAGTACACAGTATTGTATACATCATAAAAGAGCTTCAAGGCAAGTAGTAGTACCCTATGTTTCCCTAGTGAAACTTTTCTTTCACTGATCTATGTTACATACAGAATTTACAGATACATGAGAACGTAAATAGCACCCAGCCAAGCACTGGTGTGTGTGGTTTGGAGCTTGTGTGCACACAATGTGTGCCCACGATGTAGACATCAGAGGTTGATTTCAGGTGTCTTTCTTTCCACCTTATCTTTGATACAGGACCTTTCCTTGAACATGAAGCTCACCAATTAGACCACGTTGACTGGCCAATGCATTTCAGGCATCCGTTGCCTCTTCAGAGCTTGGACAGTAAATGAATGCCACCATGCCAGCTTTTTACACAGAAGCTGGTCATCTGCACCCAGATCCTAAAGCTTGAACTGCAGACACTCTACCAGACTGACCTATCTCCTTAGCCTCTAATAACTCATTTTAAGGATGAGAAATAAACAAAACCCAGTAAATATAGTCTCTTTAAATATTTCTGCCATCACAGAATATTTCCAGAGATGCAGTAGGCATCTCTAAGGATTCTTTCCACTCGGGAAGAGACCTGCAAAGTGACTCATTTCTGTTTGTGAGCAAGAGGGAGTATGAGGCAGAGAGGATCTTTTTCTAAGACACGGTGAATACTTAAAGTAAGAGAATTATAACCTAACATTGTTACAGCTTTAGTGACGAGCATAACAGACATTAAATAAGCCTGAAAAGTTAACTATGTATGAAATATACCAAATTAAACAAGGGTAAAAATTATTATTCCACAAGTGAGATTTATCAAATACTTGGACTTACCATCCTATTTCAAGGAATAGTCATCAGTTCTTCAACAAAATTTTCCCCACTCAGGGGATCAACAGCAGATTCAAATGTCACATGTTAATTGAATGCTACGAAAGTCTATTTAGAGCTGGCAAAATGACTCAGCAGGCAAGAGGGCTTGCTGCAGCAGCTTGACAACCCGAGTCTGATCCCGGGACGCACTGAAGGAGAGAATCAACCTACACAGTTTTCCTCCGACCTCTACATGTGTATCATTGCATGTGTGTGACCCACATACAGAAAACAATAATAATAATAATAATTTAAATAGCAGCATGCAGGAGACAGGGGTAGCAAGATGACTGTGACTTCAAGGCCAGTCTGACCTACATATCAAGTTTCAGGCCAGTCAGGGCTATATAGTATGACCCTGTCTCAAGGAAGGAAGGAAAGAAGGGAAGGAGGGAGGGAGGGAGGGAGGGAGGGAAAGAAACAAACAATTTGGTTTTTTTTTTTTTTTGGGGTTTTTTTTTTTTTTTTTTTGGTTTTTCGAGACAGGGTTTCTCTGTGGCTTTGGAGCCTGTCCTGGAACTAGCTCTTGTAGACCAGGCTGGTCTCGAACTCACAGAGATCCGCCTGCCTCTGCCTCCCGAGTGCTGGGATTAAAGGCGTGCGCCACCACTGCCCGGCTCAAACAAACAATTTGGAAGTCTAGTGAGAAGTCTCAGCAATTAAGACCTCTTCCTTCTCTCACAAACAAACTGAGTTCAGTCCCTAGCTCACACTTAAGATGCCTCACTACCTGTGACTCCAACTCCAGGGTAACTAACACCCTCTGCTATTTTCTGCAGACATGTGCATGAGACTCTCTCTCTCTCTCTCTCTCTCTCTCTCTCTCTCTCTCTCTCTTAGACACACACTTAGAGTAAAATTAAATCTTTTTTAAATTTTTAAATGTCTTAAGCATTTTAGCAGCTATGGTGTTTTGTATAAGTACACTAAAGGTACACTCTAGACTTTTAAATATTGTTGAGACTGTTATAGACCATGGGGACTTTTGAAGTTGGACTGAATGCATTTTTGCATTATGATATGGCTACAAGCCTTTGGAGTCCAGGGAGTGAAATGTGGTGATTTGAAAAGGAATGGCCCCATAGGTGCTTGGATTTGAATGCTTGGTCATTAGGAAGTGGAGTTATTTGAGATGGATTAGGAGGTGTAGCATTGTTGGAGTAGGTGGCCTTGTTGGAGGAAGTGTGTCACTGGGGATAGGCTTTGGGGTTTTCAGCAGCCCAAGCCAGACTTCTCTCTCTCTCTTTCTTTCTCTCTCTCTCTCTCTCTCTCTCTCTCTTTCTCTCTCTCCCTTCCTCCCTCCCTTCCTTTCCCTCTCTGTCTTCCTGCTGAGGGCAGATCTAGATATAGAACTCTCTGCCCCTTTTCCAGCACCAGGTCTGCTGGCATGCCCCCATGTTGATAATGAACTAAACCTCTGAAGCTGTAAGCCAGACCCAACTAAATGCTTTCTTTTGTAAGATTTGCCACGGTCAATGTGTCTCTTCCCAGCAATAGAACACTAACACAATGTCTCCACTGGCTAAATAGTGGCAAACCTGTAGTGGGAGTAACCAGCCCCTTTATTATCTGATTTGATTTCTGCTGTACAGAAGATAACTCACATCTTGTACTGTCAATCCAGCCATGCTATTTAGAGATATGGCCCTTAGGAGTCAGTTAAAATTACATGTGGTTATTATAGTGGCATTTCATGATTGGATGCTACTGGCTTTACGAGAGGAGAGAAACAGAATATGTACTCTCCATGAGACAAGCCATCACTCGGTATGGTGACTTAACACTGGCTTTTCATCGTCCAAAACTGTGAGGTTTAAATTGTAAAAGCCTCTTTTCTGTTTCAAATACCTAAATACCTATTTCTAGCATTTCATTACAGCAACGAAAAACAGACAAATGCGCAAGCTCTCTGTGAGCTGTCCTCTTCTACTCAAGACAGCAGTCGATACTCTTTTCCTTTACTTTTCTTTCAGCTAGTACATGTGATGGCTAGTTTTCATTGTAAACTTGACACAATCTAGACCAGCCCTGGGAAGAGAGTATAATTAAAGCTTTGTCTAGCTTGAGCTGACCTGTGGACTGACTTAGAGGGACTGCCTTCCCTTGTGTTCATTGATGTAGGAGTACCTAGCTTGAAATGGGCAGCACCATTTCCTGGGTTTACATTCTAAATCATGTAAGAGTAGAGAAAGTTACCAAGTGTGTATTTCTCCACGCTCAGCCCTTGACTGTAGATGTGACTGGCTGCTTCAACTTACTGCCTTGATGCAGGACCTACAACAAACCTGTTCTCTCCCCTGAGTTGCACTTTGTTGGATATTTTATCAAATGAGACTAGGACAGCTTACAAAATGATGGGTCTCTTCAAGGCATTTTCACACGTATTTGCTCATCTACGTATCCTATGTAGATATGTTTAGCTTTACTCATATTTGCCCCCATTGTCCTCTCTCAGCCCTTCTCCCACTCCAACTGGTCCTCTTGTTCAGAAATCTAGATTCTGCATATAAACAAACACATTCTTCCTACATAGCTTACCTTCTACTTTATGTCATATTACATATTTTAATCTAGATTTTTTTTCTAAATCTGTCTCAGTTTGATTAATATAAGCCCCAGTTCACCCATTTGTCTATAAAGGATATAATGTAATGACTGAATACAATGCCATATTTTCTTGTCCATCCATTTGTTTGGTGAACATCCAAGCATAACTAACCAAAACTCTAATGATCTCCCCTGTGTCTGGCTATAACAACCACAAGTTCCGCTTTTCTCAATACTTCTGATGGGCTATGTATTTATAGAATAAAATATAAAACTTGTGCCATGTTCTTATAAATGTGTAGATCCTGATAAATAATAAATATCAAAAATATATATCTATAACTGTTGTCTGAAAAAATGAAGCCTTCTGAACATTAGTACTGGTTATTACAATGGAACTCATTTGAGATTAACCACCAAACTAGCAAAGAAATTCTATACCCAATAAAAATCAGAACTTACTTTTAAAAAAAATTTAACCTGCCGGGCGGTGGTGGCACACGCCTTTAATCCCAGCACTCAAGAGGCAGAGGCAGGGAGATCTCTGGGAGTTCGAGGCCAGCCTGGTCTACAAGAGCTAGTTCCAGGACAGGCACCAAAGCTACAGAGAAACCCTGTCTCGAAAAACCAAAAAAAAAAATTTAACCTACTTCTTGACATTTGACATCTAAGTACTTCTCCAATACTTCATCCCTAATTAGAAATGAAAGGGAAGGGCATCAGTGTCCTTGGTACTACTTCCCATGAAACCTTCAAATTCTACTGACCTACAAAACCTTCATTTTCCCTCTTTGGAAAGGCTGCCTTAACTTCATCCATAGATCTCATTCTCATTACCCAGCTGTCAAGAATTCACTCGATACACGAAATATGAGTTAGCATGCCACACTAGCATGCATACTTTACAAAAGGCCATGGGGCTCCCAGGCCAGAATCAAAAGATCCAAGAGGTAGAGAAAATGAGACTACAGAAAAAGAAGGCTCTGTGATGACCACTCAAAGATTGTGCACATAAAATCAGCATTTACAAAGGAGCATGTCCTTATATTTTCAGCCTATTTATCTCTTTAAATTTTTCAGCCTGCATGATTAGCACCAGTTTCATCTTACTCATTCCACAACCCTGCAAAAGATATTCGTTACAGTGAGAGAATCACCAGAGTACCAGCGTTTCCTTCTGCCAGCTCCCCAATTCCCACAGTGAAGCATGAAACTCATCAAATAACATCTGCACAGATAGTGGGTCGCACTGCGGGGGACTAACCAAAGCGCAGATAATCTGAATCTTTTATCATCAATAGTAAGTATCTTGGCTCCTGGCTCCAAAGGAAGATGCTATCTTTCTATTACAATGCTGTTTTCTGCACAAACCTTCATGAAAGGACAGACCATAACAAAGGCACTATGTGCCTCTCCTCACATGATGTTCAGAAGCATAAATCCATGGAGAAATATCAGAGTGCTACACACACACACACATACACACACATACATGAAATATATGTGTGAGCACATGTGCTAATAGCCCTTTGTTTCTGGACCCCGGATTTTTTTAAGGAAAAAATGTTGAGTGATGTGAGGATTAAATCAAGAGCATCATTGTGAATTTCATCTTTCCTCCAAAGTTTCTGTCCCCACCCTTTATGCTTCCAGTTCTCTCCTTAGTAAGTGAAGAGGAAATGCTAAAAGCCTCTAGAGTAAACTCCAGAGTCACCTGTCTTCTCTTTTTCCCTCTACCTCACATCCCTGGGCAAGGTATACCATCTTTATTTAAGCGCACGGGAGATCCCAGAGGGCAACAGGGACAGAGGAAGGCAACAGCCTCCAGGAATAAGACCAAGGAACAAAGTGCGGTAAAGTGAGAACTCTCAAATACTGGGATGCAAAACTGGGACCACTGTGACAGATGAAAGGATAAAGAGCTCCCCCTCCTCTCCCAACACCTGCCAAGCCAGCAAATTAGCCTCTTGCAACCTGATCGTCTCTGGGTAAGAATAGTCAGAGCTTGATCATTGCCTTGTGGAACCAGTTATAGAACCCCACAGGACCACGCCAACCCAAGCTGCTCGACAATGAGGCTGTTCTGCTCTAGGTTAGTTTTCTGGTATGGCAGAAACGTAGCCCAGAATTTATCTCATTCAGTTCAAGACACCCATTGGCTTTCTCTTACAGGCCTGCAATGGGATCTCTGCTATGCGTATCTGAAGGGTCTCCTGCTGCAGCTTCATCCACCCACTTCCACCAACGGTGGTCGCCATTTATACATGCTCTTGAATTTCAGCTACAGAGCCTCAGAGCAGTAGATGTTCGTCTGGCTCAACACCTTTCTAAATAAAACACCCAGGGTGAGTCCACATTGGCCTGGCTGTACCACAGCATGAGCCTCTACTGTTCCAGCTGCTTGACAAAGTGCTCCGGCTCTTTTTACAGAGCTTTTATATCCTGGGACTCATCAGAGTTTGACTCCAGTTTCTCCTCCACCTTCACGGCCCCTCGATGATCAATACAGGGATCCAGAAGAGGCTCGCCTTGAGTTGCTCTTCAAACTCATGTCAACCCAAGACACAAAGCTCACTTCAACATAAGGTCCTTAATATCCATGGGAGAGATGGTAGGGCAAGGAACTCCCCTATACCTCTGAGCCTGGCCATGGTCTATTTGAAGGTTCAATGGAAGCTTAGCTAGGTCTGAGAGGGCCAATGCTAGGCCCTCCTGACTTGTTACGCCAACAACCTGGCAGGGGCAAGAAAGTAAAGTCCAAAGTCAGCTGTCTTCCCATAGGAAAAACAAGTGTCCCAAGAAGGAAGCCTGGTAAACCTGGTGTGTGTGTGTGTGTGTGTGTGTGTGTGTGTGTACTCAACACTTCCCTTTTCTATGACCAAACATGTACTTAAACATAAAATAAATAGGTCCATTTATGAAGCTATGGAGATAAGAATATTGGCTGTTTTTCCTGGTTTGATTCCTAACACCCACAAGGCAGCTCAGAACCAATTGTAACTCTAATACCAAGCACCAGATGCCTTTTTTTCTGACCTTAATCCCTCCCAGTCATGCAAGCGCTGCACAGCCATATATGCAGGCAAAAGTACACATAAAATATTTATTTTACTATTTTACTATATAGTTATGGAGGGTTGGGCAGAGTAGAACAGCAGAATTAAACAGGGAGGAAAAAAAGAGGGGTAAAGAAAGGAATACAGGAAGGGACATCTAACACTAAGGGCCATTTGAGGGGTCATATGGAAACCTACTACTGTAGAAGCTTATCAAAATATGTACATATATGAAATGAATTCACCAAATAACAGGGAGGCAATGCCCCAACTAAATATCTTTCAAAACCAAATGAAGTTCCTAGAGAAGCTAAATAAGAAGGTGAATCCAAAGACAAACACATAGGCATCCTCATGAATATTAACCTTCATCAGGTGATGAAAGGAGACAGAGACAGAGACCCACATGGGAGCACCGGACAGAAATCTCAAGGTCCAAATCAGGAGCAGAAGGAGACGGAGCATGAGCAAGGAATTCAGAACCACAAGGGGTGCACCCACACACTGAGACAATGGGGATGTTCTATCGGGAACTCACCAAGGCCAGCTGGCCTAGGTCTGAAAAAGCATGGGATAAATCCGGACTTGCTGAACATAGCAGACAATGAGGAATACTGAGAACTCAAGAACAATCGCAGTTGGTTTTTGGTCCTACTGCACGTACTGGCTTTGGGGGAGCCTAGGCAGTGTGGATGCTCAACTTATGAGACCTGGATAGAGGTGGGCGGTCCTTGGGCTTCCCACAGGTCAGGGAACCCTGATTGCTCTTCGAGCAGATGAGGGAGGGGGACTTGATCGGGGAGGGGGAGGGAAATGGGAAGCGGGTGCGGGGAGGAGGCAGAAATACTTAATAAATAAATAAATTTAAAAAAAAAGAAGAAAAAAAAACCAAATGAAACTTCCAGTGCAAGGAAGAATGGGTTATTTCTAATTGAACTGTTGACCCCCAAATAATTCAGGTTATTGCCATGGCTCTTGGGTGCTCTTCACAAGGCAAACAAAAAGAAAAGATAATACATCTAATCATGAGGGTGGGACCCGTGATTAGATCCTCATAGCTTTATGGTGAAAGAGACTAACAGACACAGGAGGGACAAAAAAATAATTATGAAATCATAAGGAAGTACAAATGCATTAAGAAAGTAGTTCTACAGAAATCACATGCATTTTATAAAGTGTTTTTCCAAAGAGGACAAGTGAAAGGTCAAATTACATGTTAAAATAAAAATGAGAGCTGGGCAGAGAAGTCCTAAAATGTAATGAATTTTATCTATTTATGGCCTCCAAAAATATTTTCGGTAGATGGGGCTTCCATTCAGGACCTGCGCTAGGTAAAGTCAGTAGAAAACATGCATCAAACTCTCACAGGTCTCTGAAACTTGTTGGAAGACACTTCTCAAAACATGACAGAATCATCGAGTGGAATCACCTGCCTCAGTCTGTCTTCTCTCAATAGTAAGACAGTATCATGGACTGCATAAAGAAAACAGGTTGACTTGAGCTCAGAGTTCTGATAGAAAATATAGCTTTTTCACTGCCGGGAAGAGGGGCAGAGCCACAAGTCTGAGTCCCCAGCCAGATGCAGAAGAAGCAATATGAAAAGTACATAGTTGAGGTAAACAGACCTCAGGTCAACACGCAGATTAATAGAAAAGGGTTAGTTTAAGCTATAAGAGCTAGCTAAAAAACAAGCCTAAGCTATAGGTAGGTCAAGCTTTCATACTTAATAAGTCTCCCGTGTAGTTATTTGGGAGTGACTGCCGGAACACAGAGGAACTCTGCCTACAGATATTTTTTACTTCATCACCAAAGACATCCCTATGCAAAAGCCACTACCTCACCACAGTGCACACAGTGACCGAGGAGACAGCTGCTGACACGGTGGTAGCGGCCGTGACCGTAGCTGCTGCTCAGGACCAGTGTGTCCTGCCCACTCTGTCCTTGAACCACGAGTGTAAATGTCAGTCTGGTGAGAAACCTCTTCTTAGCGTCATTGAAAACACAGGCTTGCTCTTATGGGCCCTCTGTAAGTGTTTCTGGAAACCCAGACCCTACAGAAACCTGTAGAACATGCCTTAAAGCTGCTGGTCTCTGTGATTGTAAACTAGGAACGGTTCTGCAGAAATGGGTAAGCAAGCCTGGGTGAGTGAGAACTTTTCAGAAGAATGCATGGGACTTGGTAGTAAAGTTTGGATGAGAGCTACAAATAAAGAGAGACCAATCATGGAAAAGGTAAAAAGACAGACTAGCTGGCAGCAATAGAAACAAGAGGCTGCAAGACGGATCAGAAAGGACTCGGCTTGTATGTGGCTGTAGAAAGACTTTTAAAAATCATTTTTCTAAGCCAGGAGGGCTCTGTGTGCCTGTGATTCCAGCACTCAGGAAAATGAGCCAGTAGGATGAGGTCGGTGCTAGCCTGAGGTCTTGCAAAAACACTCTCTCAAAACAGAGAGAAATAAAAATATAATTCTCCTAAATGAAGAGTCACAAGGAGCAGTTCTTTGTTTAGAAGCCACGGTTCTGAGTATAGAAGAGTCAGGATTTTCACAGATTTCTTGCTCATGTCTAGATTGAGAAATTGCAATTACAAATCTGGAAATGTTTAAAGTCCATGTCTCACTAAATTCCTACCTAGTCTTAATAGTAGGATCTACCTACAATGAAGCTTGAGACTGAAAAAAAGATGAAGTCTTTGATATGAGCGTGGGGTTCAACATCATTAACAAACTTAGCTAAAACACCGGTCTATCTCATCAGGAAAGACAGCATCTTGACAAAGTTATCTCGAATCATCTCTTACTCCTAGAGCAGATTCAGCTCTCTGGACATTATACTCCTTGAAGTGAGTCCCATGAGACATTGGTTTCTCCATCCATGTTATCACATTAGATCTTATTCTTTCTGTCCAGTTATATTTACACACAGTTACCCATGCTTCGATAACGCTAGCCCGCACAGCAAAGGTCCATAAGATCCCCCAAGGGCCTGAGTTGCAGGGACTGAGCTCTCAAGTCCATGGCTCCAATGCTATGTTCAAGTGCACAGTGTCAGAATGAATTAAATCAGGTAACACTGCCTGTATCTGCTACAGAATCAACGGCTTGATTCTGAGGTGGAAATTCTCATACTTTTTTTCAAAATGTGATGTGTATTGAGAATAGTCACTAAAATGGACAGAGTAGGGACTGGTTTCGTTCTCTATTTTCACATTCTTTATATTAAACACTGCTAGAGAGGTCAGTACCTGCCCACAACTGAAATGTCGTGTTTTACACTATATACAGATTTCAAAGGAAATTTTGTTAAACATATAGTTTATTATAGATTAGGATCTGAGAAGATAAAATCCATGAGCACAAAATTTCAGTCTGAGATTATAGCTCAGTTGATAGAGAGCTTGCCGATTGTGGATGGGCACTGGATTCGGTCCTCAGCCATAACAACCTGCACAACGGTGCACACCTGGAATTACAGCACTCAGGACGTAGAGACCAGAGGATGGGAAGTTCAAGGTCATTCTCAGTACAAGGTCATTCTCATCTATATATCTAGTTTGAGGCCAGCCTACATGACTCCTTGTCTCAAATTTTAAACAGTAAATGATCTCAAAAATTTAAATGTAACAAGAAACAGTACTTGGAAATTGTAGAAGAATAGAGGGGGCATAATCACACTAAATGCTGTTACTTCAGTGTTCGATACATTTTAGTGTCTGAAATACTTAACAATTCAAGATTTTGTTATCTTGGTATACACACAAAAAACACAGTTTCTTTTTTTTTACTGTGTTAACTAAGAAAGAAAAATACAGAGAAACCCTGTCTCGAAAAACCAAAAAAAAAAAAAGGAAAGAAAGAAATATGCTGAAATAAATAGATGATATTTCTCTGTATTGATCTTGCTCTCTTACTCATATGTCTAGGAGGCAAAATTGCAAATTTTAGAATTCGCTCTTCCCTAATCAGTACAATATTATTCATATTGAAGTTTAGTACTGAGGACTCACCTAAAGTACCATAGATTATACTCTTCATAAAACACAACCAAAACTGTCCTGTCAAGAGCTTACTTGTCCAGTATGTACAGCTATGCAATTAGATTATGGCAGAACACATCTTATCTAAGTGATTGTTCTGATTTTAATCATGCTTAATCAGTTAGAAGAGTGAAAATGAGCAGCATCAAAGTGAGCAGCAGGTGAGTGAGCAAAAAATCAAAGTGAGAAAAAGAGTGTGCTTTCAAAGTGGGAGACAAAAGAGTAAAAGAATCATCAAAACAAAAAAGAGTATTTAAAATTACCTAATTTGCCCTCCCAAAAGAGTTTTCACAACAACCCAATCTCAACTTGAACTGTATCTATGGTAAGGGCCTCTGCATAACATATTTTTAGAAAATATGGGCTCAAATGTGCTCTTGTTTTACTTTTCCTTAAATTTTACTTTATGTTTATGGGTATTTTATAAGTATGTTTGTTTGTGTACCACATGCATGCAGTACCTGTGTATGACCTGAAGTTTCTGTACTGCCTGGTTCCACAGCCGTTCGGTCCCAAAGAAACACACAGAGGCTTATATTAATTATAAACCATTTGGCCTATTAGCTCAGGCTTATTATTAACTAGCTCTTACAACTTAAATTAGCCCATAATTCTTTTCTATGTTTAGCTACGTGGTTTGGTGCCTTTTCTCAGCAAGGCATTCTCATCTTGCTTCCTCTGCTTCTGAATTACAATTACATCTCCACCTTTCCTCTTCCCAGAATGCTCCTAGTCTGGTCAACCCAGCTGTATTTTCTGCATCACTACCAGCCAATCTGTGTTTTATTAAACCAATAAAAGTGACAACTCTTTACAGTGTACAAGAGCATTATCCCACATCATTTCTTCTTTTTTCTTTTCAAAATAAAAGCCCTGAGTCTAATCTTCTTTGTTTAGCTTTTTTCTGACTATTATCCATAACAACTTGTAACCAACACAATAATAATCCATTTTTGGAATAGTAATCAATTTTTGGGAATGTGGGCATAGTTTTCTAGGCTACTTACTGATGACTGAGGGCACCACTTAATCTTATAAAGACCCAAAGAAAATTTAGGATTATGGTCAAATCCTGACTGGAGTATATCTTTAAATATACTATCAACCATTTAGAGGAATTTTTTGTCTGAATCTGTCTTTACTGTATATCTCTATCTGTTTCTGATCACATGAGTATTTAATCTGCTAAGTGATATGGCTAGAATTAAGGTGGCAGCTTTGACAACTGGTTCTCCCTATTCCTAGGCTTCCTGAGAATCTAGTTTCATACAGAAATATTGGTGGGAGCAACATTTGCTATAACTCTATGGAGTTTATAGGTCCATGCTACCACCAAGAAACATGCTTCTAACTGCTCATAAACACCCGTGGAGCCAGACAAAAATATCAGATCCCCTGTGACTGGAGTTACAGACTGTTGTGAGATAGTGTGTAGGTGCTGGGAATAGAACCCAGATCCACTGCAAGAGCTAGTACTCTTAAGTGCTAACATCTCTCCCGTCCCTCTAATGTGCTTTTTCTGGGGAGTCAAAATATAAAGCTTTTTGCAGGTGGGAGAAGATTGGTGACTCTGTCACACTGGAATGGATAGCACAAGGCTACCATTTCTACCACCCAGCCATCCTCTAAGTCAGTGGTTTCCTGATTTGGGTTGCCCTACAGCCGTCAAAGAAGCCTAATGCCTGATAGTCAAATGCACACCAGCAAAGTTCTCTTCTTCCTTGTCCTGTATGTTGCTTAGACATTGGAACCTCTACAACTATCTCTCCTCTACAACCAGAATTGAGAATCATCATATTTGAAAAGAGATTTCTTGCTTGCAATAGTTTTGATCCCTTCACCAAATAAATCTTTCATTCTTTCTTAGTTGTTCTTCATGTGACATAATTTCCAAATGCCCTTACCTTACTTATCCTGAATGTTACTATGCCATAAATGTTTTTAATCCTTATCTTATGTGTATGGGTATTTTTACTGCATGTGTGTCTGGAATTGGAAATGTAGTTGTGAGCCTCGATGTTGGTGCTGGTAATTGAACCAGGGTCTTCTGGAAGAACGGTGTTGATTGCTGAGCCATCTCTCCCACAGCTGAGCTTTAAGGGTACAACCAGCATGTTCTCCAGAAGACTTACCAGTGAGAAGTCACTTCTCATTCTTAGCTAAGCTGAGTTCATGTTGAAATAACTTGTGAGACTACAATCAATTTATTCTCAAAATACTTATCATGAAATCAGTGCTGGGCCCTGACTCCTTAAACATGAACATTGAAGTTTATTTTCTGATTTCTTTTTATCCCACATAACTTTCATCTTGTTAGCTTACTTTCAATCATCCCTGTCTTAGGAATTTCTAAATTAATCATTATTTGGTGTTTTTATGTATGTAATAACCTAGGGCTGGTATTAGTTTAAAACAAATAGCATACTTATCTTGAGCACAGACTCTGAAGGACACAAAAAACACTCAGGAATCAAAACAATGACATTTCAATGCAATAATTTAAAATTTAAAAATCAATGCAAATAAAATCCGTAGTAAACAAAATTATCAAAATTGTAAATGTAACCTTTCTTTGCTTGTTTCATGACCTGGTACTACCATGCAATGGAAGAGTTGTTTCTAAGCAGCACAAGCTAGGCCTTTCAGTCTCCCGGACATGTCTCAGAGAGTCTATTGGACTGACAATGACATAGGCCTCCACAGAGCAGTGTTTTTCAACACTACCATGATTTCTGTTTTCAATTTTTTGTTCCTTTTTCCATTTGGTCCATAATATGAGAGGATATTTTGGTATGTGTATGAGGAACACATGTTTTCCCTTTTGCTTAGCACTTCAATAAGGTACTCGTGTTACTAAAATAACAATTCTCCACAATCTCGGATTCATTATTTGTAAATTAACACCCACAACAAATGCTGGCAAGGATGCGAGGAGAGAACCCTCAGTTACTCTTGGGATTGCAAACTGGTGTGGCCACTATGCAAGTCAGTGTGAAGAATTCTCAAAGGCTTAAATAAATCTACCACAAGACCTAACTGTACTACTCCTTAGCATACACCCAAGGGACTCAACATCCTACTCTACGGACACTTGCTCAGCATTGTTCTTTGTGGCTCTATTCACAATAGCTGGGAAATGGAAACAACTAAACGTCCTTCAACCGACAACTGCATAATGAAAATGGGGTGCACATAAACCTGGAATGCTAGTCAGCTGTAAAGAAAGGTGAAATCATGAAATTCTCAGGTAAGTGGAAAGAACTGGAAAATATCAGACTAAGTGAAGTCAGTCCAACACAGAGAGACAAATGCTTTCTCTGATTCATTCTCTCCATTGGTTGTCATGTTTTCTTATTTATGGTTCCTAGCTTGAAATCTTCAGATATGACTATATATCCTAGAGTAATTGCAGAAATCAGGAGATTTTAAAAAATGGGTAGAGAAGGAACTCAAGATAGGGGAGTATCAGCATATAGGTGATATAAAGGGGGAAGGGGAGCTTTAGTTTGAGAGATAGAGGAAGGACATTACAGAAGGAAAGGGAGGAGGGAATTACAGAAGGAAAAGAGGGTAAAGAGTAAGCAGCACTAAGGAGGCTCAAAATAGACACAGGGAAATATTTTATACAGACCTAAAATTACATATAATACATTTATGCATATGTATATATGAAATTGCACTACTTGCATGAGAAATCTCCTTTTGAGTTGCTAGTCAGAGTAGTCCAAGAAATATAGGATATTACTGTTGCCCTTGGTTGCCCCAAAGAAGATGAAAGTAAGTTCCTATTGCTAAATATACCACATACTTTAGACACAGGACGTGGAGTAATTGATTTTGATCTGACCCATAAACCTCCTCCCAATGACCAGCTTTTATAGGATGAAAAGATGCTACAAAAGCTACCCAGCTATAACATCTATAAACCACCTCAATGGAAATAATGCAATTATATTTTAATTAAATAAAAATATTTTAAAATTTCAAAACATATATTGGCCCAAGAAATTTGAGTATAAAACTTAGTTCTGTTATTGAAAGAGTTTGCTTCAGGCATGCGCTAGAGATGCTGAACCTCAGTCAGCAGAGTGTTTGCCTAGAACACAGAGGTCCTGGGTTTGATCCTCAGCTCTTTATAAACTGTAAGTGGTGGTGCATTCTTGTAAGCCCAGAACTTGGGAAGCTGAGGCAGGGGGATCAGAAGTTCATATTCCTTCTCAATTACAACAGGAGAGTCAAGGCTAACCTGGGACCCAAGAGATGCTGTCTCAAACAAAATTAAATGAGAAAGTTAAATCCACTTCTACATGGTCACTTATATCACTACTTCTTTTGTATGTAGGAGACACTCATTATTTACTAAGTTAAATTATATACTTCTAACTTTATACTTTAACTCACTTCACATACAGGATAAATTCTAGAAAGTGTGCAGCATTCTGTTGTTTGTATTGTCTCGATACTTCTCACCAACACAGAGAAAAGATGTGTTAGTGGTTTTATTTATTTCCTTATAGAAACGCCTTTACAAGAAGCTTTTCCTCCAGAGTGCCACATGGAATCCTGATGCGGAAGTTAAGGGGCATCACACTTTTAAGAGAGAGAAAGGAGAATTGTCTATCGACTGCAGATGATCAGACTCAAGGATGAGTCTTGGTGATTTCTCTATAACGAAGAACATCTAAGGAAAAGACTGTACCAATTCAGTGGCATATGCTAGCCAAAACTCTAAAGAATAAGAGAAGTTAAAGTTGGCTAAACTGGCAAGTGTTATGAGAAATGTGTGTTAAAACAATACAGAATTAGAAGGGAGAGCATCCGAGGAACCTGTGTTCTGTTGCTCTGGAAGTCTTCCCAGCTCCGGAACACTATGTAAGCAGAGTCATCAATTCCCATAGAGAAAAATCAGTGGCCCTTTCAGCTTGTTTCTGTTTGTTACCTTGAGCAAATGAAGACACTTAGGGGAAAAATCTACTTGTTTTCATGATTTCTAATCCCAGAGTTGGAATGGTCCCAGCTTCTTTCTAAACAAGCCCACACACATCTTACTGTCTACCCTGCAGGATTCACTCTTTCTGCCTGCGACACCTTTTAAACTGTAAATTACATGAATTGACTATATACAGGTAAAGTAAGACATAATGTTATTCTATTTGTTCCAGGACTGCTTATTTCTTACCACAGGGGAAAACTTAAAATTCATTTTTGTCTCCATAATTCACTGAACAAATTGAATTTAGAGACAACAATAAAATATTAATAAACCCTACAGAAAAAAAAAAACTATTTACAGAGACCCAAGGAGAGTCAACTAAACACAGGTATTGGAGTTTTTGCCAGGTAATCTTTGGCTCTTGGAGGGAGAATTTTCAGCTCAGATGAGAAAAGTTCATTTAAATTATATTTATGCACAGAATTATATGTATTATAGGTTTTTGTAGCTAGTTAATAGTCTGGTTTCTCACTGTTATTTTATACTCTTCCTCCTTCTTCTGTACTCACATCCTCCTCCCCTTCCTAAAGAGTCTCTCTTTCCAATGTCCCCAGTCAGATCATTTGTACCCTGCCATTCCCTTCTCTACTGTTTCCTGATTCCCCTAATCTGATACGGTCCCTTTTTCCTTGTCTGGTTTCTACAGTTACTCCAGGATAGGTATTCACATCTGAAGATTTGGAGCTAGGAGCCTCCGTTGAAAAAACATGCGACATTTGTCTCCTAGATCTGAATTACCTCACTTAATACACTCTTTCCTAGTTCCACCTGTTTACCTGCCGATTTCATGGCTTCATTTTTCTCTTTACAGCTGAGCAACACATTTTCCTTATCCATTTGTCGGTTGAAGGACATTTAATTTCCTCCCATTTCCTGGCTATTATGAGCAGCAATGAACAGGACTGAGTGTGTCTCTGAAGTAGGATGTCAACTTTGCTATATGCCAAGAATAGTCATATGGGAGATCTAGTTTTAGCTTTTTGAGAACTCTCTGCACTTATTTTCATAGTGACTGCACCAGTTTAATGTCCCAGGACACTGAATGAGGATTTCCTCTTCCCTGCATCCCCTCCCGCATTTGTTGTGAGTTGTTTTGTTGATCTCGGCCGTTCTGTCTGGGGTAAAATAAAATCTCTAAGTTGTTTTGATTTTAATTTTCCTGACTACTAGTAACAGTGAAAAGTTTTGTGATATTTCTTGGCCATTCTTCCTTCTTTTGAGAACTCTTATTCAAGTCCCATTTTCAAATGGATTATTTGCAGTTTTTTGGGTTTTTTTATTCTTTGTTTTTTGAGTTCTTTATATATTCTGTATATTAATCCTCTATCACATGCATAACTGACAAAGAGTTTCTCCCATCCTCTGGGGTTTCTTTTCACCCAGTCAATTGTTTCTTTAACTGTCCACAAACTTTTTAGTTTTATGAAGTTCCACTTGTTAACTGTTGGTCTTAATTCTTGAGAAAATGAAGTCCTATCCAGAAAGATCTTTCTATCATATAGGGTACTGAATTATGGAGGATACTGTATCATATAGGGCACTGTATCGTATAAAGTACTGTATCATATAGGGTACTATATCGTATAGGGTACTATATCAATAGGGTAATTACCTATGCTTTCTTCTAGCAGTTCAGTGCTTCAACTTTCATGTTTAGGTCTTTCATCCCTTTGAAGTTCGTTTTAGTGTAAGGTGATATACATAAGTAACATTGTATAGACTGAGCAGGTTATATTTAGTAATCTGTATGTGTGTACATACATATCTGCATGTCACAATGAAAAGAGGGGCCATTAATTTAAAAAAGAGCAAGAAGTGATATATGGGAGGGTTTAGAGGGAGGGGGAAAGGGAAAGGAGAAATGAGGTAATTGTACTGTAATCTTAAAAACAAAGAAAAAAAGAAGAGAATACTCGAACATTTAAGTGGCCCCTGTTTAGTATCAGTTGCCTTGCCTACTGACTATGATTAAAGCAGGGATAGGGCTCTTCAATCCCTGGGTTGATTTCTTCTCTAAGATTAATTTCCAAGATACATCTAACATAAATTTTACCTTTTATTATGATGGAAAACCACAACAGTGTTTTTTGGAAGTGATGTAAGTTTGTAAGGGAGGGGCTAAGTGTTTAGCAAGTTGATCTGTCTTTAGGACACGTCTATTGTTTGAGAGTTAAGAGTCTGGTGGATATAATTCTGAGGAAGTTCATAGTATGAAGTCTATTTGTAGAATGGGGTATTGCAAAGATTATCTGGAAACACAAATCCCTGGGAACTATTGCTCCACCTTATTGACTTTCCTGAATTAAGGAGACTACTTATAAAACAACCATGCCATGTCTGTCCATGAGAACCTACTTGGCACCCTGTCTACATACTCCCAGATTGTTGATCCAAGCAACTTTAGAATATCATACTTAAAATTAAGCTTTTGAATTAAATTCTCAAGTGAAGTAAGGAGACAGGGACAGAACAACCCTACCCTATTTCTGTGGCGTGACTGGAGCAGTAATTGTGAGATTGTTTTCCATCTCAAATCCAAGACAAAGATTTCCATGCTCATTATTGATCATTCTTCTTCAATTTTTTTTCTGTCAATAAATCTCATCAGACTAGGCTTTTCCAAAAGTCTCAGTTCTGTCCTCTACAGTGTATCCTTGTCATCACTAAAGAGTTTTGGCCATTCACACCCAATGCTACAATTCCTTCAGCCTTGCAAAGGCTCTTTGGCCCTGGGCCTATGCTGACACATATACATACTTCATATATTTCATATACACTTTATATGTTTCTGAGACGAGTTCGCTCTGTGGCTCACTTTATTTAAACTACTTGAGAGATTCTGAAAACTGCCCCTAGCAATGGTTCCTCAAGTGAGACTACCAGTTTTCTGGAAACATTTGCTATTTGATTTGATGGCTCCATAAGAAAGTTATGCTTTCTTCACAAGTAAAAGAAACAATTGCCTGCCGGGCGGTGGTGGCGCACGCCTTTAATCCCAGCACTCGGGAGGCAGAGGCAGGCGGATCTCTGTGAGTTCGAGACCAGCCTGGTCTACAAGAGTTAGTTCCAGGACAGGCTCCAAAACCACAGAGAAACCCTGTCTCGAAAAACCAAAAAAAAAAAAAAAAAAAAAAAAAGAAACAATTGCCTTAATATTAAAGTTATATATGAAATCATCGGGTATGTGGGCACCCACTCATTTGCCATCATGCCGAGCCTGCTGAAGGGCTGTCATGAGCAAGACCCACCCTCCCCAACTGAAGAAATTTATGAACCAGAAGTTATCGTTGAAGTTAAAAGGTGGCAGACATGGATAAGGAATACCACAAGGCTTTGCTCCCTTTATGAATCTTGTGATTGGTGAGTGTGTGGAGATGGCCAATAGTAGGCCACAGAATAACACTGGAGTGATGGTCATAATAGGAAACAGCAGCATCATATTAGAAGTCTTGGAAAGAGTCTAAACCAGTCTGTTCAGCAGAGGAGTCCACGACCCTCCCGCAAAAGGCCTGTTTCACTGTGGTGGAGAACTGGGTTATGAACATTTTCATATTAAACTTTTTGATAAATTTTTATGATACTCAAAAAATATCAGATGTGCAATAAATAATTCTTTGGAAATTAAAGACAAAAGTCAAATTGACTAAGTTGTAGAGCTCCTGAATTTAGACATTTTCCTTTACTACATTAGTTGTATTTTTGAAACAGGAGCAAAAGCAGGGCTGAAACTATTAATCAGTGGTAAAGCCCTTGCCCAGCGTGTACAAGGCTCTGGCTTCCATGTGAATGACTCCATACTAATTCCTGGAACAGAATGGCAGCGTTGGCTTCCAGAAGATTTTATTGCTTCCTCCAAAGAAATGAAAAATGTTTTCGATGCTTCCTTTAATAATCAAGTTGGAAATACAAAATTCTGACTCAAAATGCAACACTTGCAACCTTTTAGCTATAAAACACGGTTGAGAAGAGAGTTCACTCTAGTGCAGGAAGGATCATGTCACGGTCATGCTGTATGGCTTCAGACTGATTGCACCAAGCAATACAATCTGTTTGTTAGCAATGACAAACAATGGTTAAAAGAAAGCTTTTGTATATTTAATCGTTTTCATTTTAAGCACTCAGCTACCATTTGACTGTTGGACTTCTTAAAACCAAATGTGTACAGGAAGGAGCTGGAAAAGGTCCCTCTGTATTGATATTTTGTTTGTGCTTTATCAAATAAAGCTTGCCTGAAAGAGTGCAGTGCTAAGCCACCAGAATTTGGGAGACGGAAGCAGAGGGATCTCTGTTAGTTCAAAGCCACTCTGGTCTACACGAGACTCGTCCAGTATAAAAGAGAAACAGGACTCATACAAAGGTGACCCCAGCGTTTAGGATCCCATGCCGTTAATCCTAGCACTAGGGAAGTGGAGACAGGAGTGATACAGCTCAGGCAGAGAAAATAATCTAAGACGGGAGAAGACAGGTTAATGGAGTCTGCAGTCTGAGGTTTGGGGAAACAGTTGCAGTCTGAAGCTGTCAATAAAAGGAAGCAGTCTGAGGAGGCCGTCTGTCATCCGTAGAGGTAAAAGGTCCCTCTAGTGGCTGTCTACTCTGCTTCTCTGATCTCTCATTTTTCACCCCCCTAATATCTGATTCCGTGTTTTTATTAAGAGCAATTAGAATTCGTGCTACATCCCTCTAAACCCAGTACTAAGAATTTGAGGCAGTGGGTAGCACCCTGTTGACAGGGGCGCAGGTGAGCCGGCCCTGAGGGTGTAAGAGCATTTGGTGCCCATTTGGTGGCATGGGTGAGGAAAAGATGGCCCCCACCCCGACCCTTGCACCTGTGGTAGGCGGGAGAACTGGCCTTGGGGGCATGAGAGCAGGAGAGCTGGCCCTGCCTCTCACCAACTGCAGCACTCGGAAAAGAGGCCCCTGTACCTCACTGGGCAAAAAAGTAGAGCTGGCCCTAGTGGTATGGGTGTTAGTGAGCCAGACGGGGCGGTGCTGGAGAGCTCGCTGGGTGAGGACAAAAAGGGAAAGCTGGCGGACTGACCAACCCAGCTACCGCCCAGGCCCAGAACCAGGACTGCAAAGGTAGCCCACCCCAACACCCACCTCATCTATGAACTGGGGGAACTTGTGAAGGGACCGAACCTGCAAATCCAAAGCCACAGGATCTCCGCGACACAGGATGACAGCAGGCTCATTTATGAATAGATACGAATGTGGTATTATACATCTACATGATTTTCTGTGTGTTGCTTTATATCTTGGAGCTGAAATTACTGGTGCTTTTTGCATTTTTTGTTCCAATTTTAAATTTAGTTTTTATTTTTTGTATATTGTACGGTAAGTATTATGTTAGTTGTTTAAGTAACTAGAGGCTTTTATAAACCCATACAGTAAGAGGAGCCCAGCCAAGGCCCAGTATCGATAATGTAGCAGAAGCTAGAGGCCTGGAAACAGACTCGTTTCAATGGACTCTTACAAGGAAAGATGAATGGACTTAAGAGTGTACTGTGTGAGTCACTGGGCCACGCTACAGCGTCCACGCTGAGATTTGAGGGGGGGGTGGGGTGGGGGGAGTTTTGGTTTGGTTTGGTTTTGGTTTGTTTACTTTTTGTTTGTTTTTGGTTTTTCTT
Organism: Microtus oregoni; assembly: GCF_018167655.1. Taxonomy (NCBI): domain Eukaryota; kingdom Metazoa; phylum Chordata; class Mammalia; order Rodentia; family Cricetidae; genus Microtus; species Microtus oregoni. Next base: position 4,041,974 of record NW_024543081.1, read on the forward strand.
TTAAATTGTATTTATTTTGGGAGGAGGTTGCAAGGGCAGAGAGAGAGTGGATACGATGGGATGGCGAAATGAATGATGTGAAATCCACAAAGAATCAATAAAAAGCTCAAAAGAGCTGGCAGTGGTGGCGCAGGCCTTTAAGCCCAGCCCTTGGGGAGGCAGAGGCAAGCAGATCTCTCTGAGTCTGAGGCCAGCCTGGTCTACAAAAGCTAGTTCCAGGACAGGCTCCAAAGCTACAGAGAAACCCCGTCTCAAAAAAAAAAAAAAATCCAAAAGAAAAAAAAAGCTAAGGCAGGACAGTCATGAGTTCAAAGCCAGCCTATACTACATAATGAGAGTCTGCCTATAAGACAGTCGATCTGAAAGCCCAACAATGGCAGAATGGTTAAAATAGACAATGAATGGAAATTGCAGATATGCTCAAACAGTCTAACGCAATTGTCCAAAAGTGTTCAGGTTTCAGTAGAGTGTTAATGCTATAACCCCCATTGTCATAAAAACATATTTATAAACCAAATATAAGCATACATTAGCTTTTAACTTTATATGATCTTCCACATATAGGTACACACAGGTTCATTTATGAATAGATACGAATGTGGTATTATACATCTACATGATTTTCTGTGTGTTGCTTTATATCTTGGAGCTGAAATTACTGGTGCTTTTTGCATTTTTTGTTCCAATTTTTAATTTAGTTTTTATTTTTTGTATATTGTACGGTAAGTATTATGTTAGTTGTTTAAGTAACTAGAGGCTTTTATAAACCCATACAGCTTGAAGCTTTCTCCCATTTTTCTTATGTGGCATACCCGACACAGGAGCCTGCCGGCCGGCACAGATTATTTTGTTATATTAATCAAAAACGAGAGTGACAATACACTGAGTCAAGAGCGCTTTTAGGCACAGTCTAAATTACATGCGCAAGTTCTGAGTATTCATTATCTAAAATGTCAATGATCAGAAGGATCTCAGACTTCAGAGTTTTATCAGACTCTGAAATATTTGCATCTACACAGGGAGGTAACTAGGGAATGGAACCCAAGTCTAAACATGATACTCTCATACAAATATATATATATATATATATATATATATATATATATATATCCCATAGCCTCAAAGATATTCTATGTAATATTTTCAGTAATTTTGTACATGAATCTAAGTTTCATGATGTACAATTTTTCCACTGGAATCATCACTCTGGTACCCAGAGAGTTTCAAGTTTGGGAGCATTTTGAATTTTAGATTTTGCATTTAGGGATCCTTTACTTGTATCAGGTCTACGATCATCACCAAGATACTAATGGATTGGAGGGACGAGAGGAGAACATTACTGAACTCAAAGTCGAAAGGACCCACTTGAAGTCTTAGTCTACTGCTTAGCTCTTCCATGTTTGCCTGGGACCAAAGTGTACCAAACAATCCAGTGTGCTCTCCCCCTCTGAGTTCTTCAGATGTTGTGTAACACATTTAGAACTCAATCCAGGATTTGCCTTTTGCTTTCCATATTGTCAGACCACCTTTTCTGAAGATGACATAGACAAAGCAAGGTCTAGAGAACATTAGGCATGAGCTGCCAACACGAAGCTGTGTGCGGAGCTGGCCAGTTCCATTGGTACAAGCATGAGAAGACAGTGCTTTCACAATGGAGTTTGTTCGGTTAACTGTTATGCTCAAATCCACAAAGTCCCCCAAAAAACCAACAAGGAGACCGAGTCCCGTATGTAAAAGCAGAGAGCCTTTATTTTATGCAAGTTTGCAAACTCAGTCTCTCCGCATGTCCAACATATTGGAATAAACTGAGAGCCCCGAGCTCGATTAGAGTTGAGTTTTATAGGAGTAGAGGTGGGAGTGAGGAGTTTCTGAGGTTCAGGGCCCTTGATTGGCTGCCATTTGTCTAGGGGTGCCCTGGTGAATGTGTGCAGGTGATCCTATCTACAGTGGTTGGAACGTTAGGCATTTCCTTTGGATGGTCTGTTCTTGGGTGGTGCTCAGGTAATCTTAGTTTATAGTCCTTCCCTGCAACCAGGTATTGCTTCAGGGTAAACTACTGAGACTCAGGCCTCCATTTAAACTTGTCAACGTCTGAGTCCTACTCTGGCAGGTGATAATGGTTGGAAGTAAATAACTTCCTTTGGGTGATCTGTTTCTATTGAGTTTATCGTGGCTGGCTCCTACATTAATCATGGGAGACTCAACTTCCTCACCTGAATCAATTTTTTCAATCATCTGTCACAGCATGTTTGACCATGATTCTGATGTGCATGATCCATTGTTATTTACAAAAATTATTGAAGGGCTCTAGCAAGTCGCAGCATGGCAAACATGGTGCCGGCAGATTTTGCCCTTCCCCTCTCCCCTGCTAAAACTATTATATTACATTCTAAAGCTAACCAAGGTCTCTTCCCTTATTTGGTCACTTTGTTATGCCTTACTCATTCCAGAGACTGATTGTTAAGGTTTTTTGATCTTTGGGGTTTTTTGTTTTTGTTTTGTTTTGTTTTGTTTTGGCCCAACAAGCCTTTCCCCAGATGCAATAACCCAAATCAGAAAAAGGCCCAGGTTTAATGAGTGTCAGCACCTCCAGGAAAACACAGAGATGGAGAAGGAGAACTTGAACAACCCCATTTTCGGTCTGGGGGGTGGTGCAGTTTAAATAGCCTTTGGGAGTGGTCTTGACCCTCCCTGGGGAGGGGTCACCGCTTGGCGGGTTTTCTTGGAGGTGGGGTCTGGACTGCAGCAACTCCCAGAGGAGGGGGCTTGGAACTTTCCACCTAACAGTTCAGACTCCTTGTGAATATGGATGCCGGGGAGCTGGGGTGATGCTTCCAACCAAACACTGATCACCAAGGTGCAGCAATCAAAATTAATTATTTTGACTACCCTAATGAAAATACCCAAATCAGATTACCAACACACCCTAGCACATTCTTACATGGACCTTTTTTCCCTATAAAATTAACACCTAGCAAAGCTATTTGCTGCTGTTTCTGCCCGATTCTGGTTCAGTCACCTTGTCTCTTTGCCTTTCTTAATAAAGGATCCCTTTGTATTTGATTTGTAGTTGGTGTTTGAGTCTGGTCTGTACCCAATCCAGGGTCCAGAAGGGAACACCACACCGTGCATGGGTCTCTCCAATTATGTTAAAACATAATTGATTGTGTGCATATTGCTTAATTAAGCATGGGATGTTTTATCTAGAGAGTGTATATGAAAATCAAAACTACTGACCTCCAAAATATACAAAGAACTCAAGAAATTGGTCATCAAAAGAACAAATAATCCTATAAAAAAAAATGGGTACAGACCTAAACAGAGAACTCTCAACAGAGAAATCTAAAATGGCTGAAAGACACTTAAGGAAATGCTCAACATCTTTAGCCATAACAAATCAAATCAAAACAACTTAGCAAATCAAAACAACTCTGAGATTCCATCTTACACCTGTCAGAATGGCCAAGATCAAAAACACTGATGACACTCAGACCCAAAAAGACAATTATCACATGTACTCACTCGTAAGTGGTTTCTAAACATAAAGCAAAGAAAACCAGCACACAAATCACAATCCCAGAGAACCTAGACAACAATGAGGATGCTAAGATAGACATACATGGATCTAATATACATGGGAAGTAGAAAAAGACAAGATCTCCTGAGTAAATTGGGAGCGTGGGGACCTTGGAAGAGGGCTGAAGGGGATGGGGGAGGCAGGGAGGGGAGCAGAGAAAAATGTAGAGCTCAATAAAAATCAATTAAAAAAAACACTGATGACAACTATGCTGAAGAGAATGTGGGGTAAAGGGAACACTCCTCCATTGCTGGTGGGAGTACAAACTGGTACAGCCCCTTTGGATATCAGTTTGGCAATTTCTCAGAAAATTATGAAACAACCTACCTCAAGACACAGTAATACCACTTTTGAGTATATACCCAAAGGATACTGAATCGTACCACAAGGACATGTACTCAGCTATGTTTATAGCAACATTGTTTTTTTTTTTTTTTTTTTTTTTTTTGGTTTTTCGAGACAGGGTTTCTCTGTGGTTTTGGAGCCTGTCCTGGAACTAGCTCTTGTAGACCAGGCTGGTCTCGAACTCACAGAGATCCGCCTGCCTCTGCCTCCCGAGTGCTGGGATTAAAGGCGTGCGCCACCACGGCCCGGCCAGCAACATTGTTTGTAATAGCCAGAACCTGGAAGCAACATAAATGCCCCTCAGGCAAAGAATGGATAAGGAAAATGTGATACATTTACACAATAAAGTACTACACAGCAGAAAAAAATGACATCTTGAAACTTGCAGATCTAGAAACCATCATATTGAGTGAGGTAACCCAGACCCAGAAAGACAGGTATAATATGTACTCACTCATAAGCAGTTTTAGATATAAAGCAAAGAACAACCAGCCTACAATTCACAATCCCAAAGAACTTAGACAACAAAGAGGACCCTAAGAGAGACATACATGGATCTAATCTACATGGGAAGTAGAAAAAGACAAGATCTCCTGAGTAAATTGGGAAAATGGGGACCGTGGGAGAGGGCAAAAGAGGAGGGGAGAGAAAGGGAGGGGAGAGGAGAAAGATATATATCTTAATAAAAACAAAATAATTAAAAAAAAGAAAATCAAAATTAAAAGATAAATTTAGAACAGGTTTTCTTGAGATTTGTTTTGAATAATATGGGGTCATTAAAATACTCTGTTTTTAAAAAACAAGGAGGATTGGGAGATAGAGTGCTTGTGTGAAGCCCAGTTGTGAATCTAGGTTCAGTTATCAATATCACAAAAAGGGGTGGGGTGGAATAGTTCCATGGCTAAAAGCACCTGTTTAACAAGTCCAATGATATGAATTTGACCCCCAGAAATCACATAGTAGAAAGAATCATGAAAGTTGTCCTTTGACCGCTATGTGTATATACTCATGTGCACATGCATGGTGCATGTATTTGTATACACACACACACACACACACACACACACATATAAAATTAATTTTTAAAGAAGATGATGGTGATGATTTCCATGGTAAAATAAGAGTAAAAACTGTTGACTATTTCAGCAATTCTTGAAGACACTCATTGAAACACTGAGTAAATGAGAAGAATTTTGACTGGTGTAGCATTAGCCAACAAAATTATTTTGTTGTGTAACCTTTACTCTCATCTATCAAACTTACTTTAGGAAATGCAGATTGTGAAACTCATAATTCCATTCCCTCTTTCTTAAAGATCACACCAAGTATTACACTTTGTTATCGAGTTACTACCATATGGTTTAGGGTTCATTAAAGCAAATTAGCATCCTAAATTTGTTGTGTCTACAGTTCTCCTTTGAGGTTGGTTGTGCAAGTCGTCCTAACCTTCAGCAACTAGAGAACCAACTATACAATTTATGTATCTTGAAGTTCTTAACCAAGAGTCATTTCATTTGCCAGAATTTTGGCTGGCAGCCTTGCATTGACTCATGTGTTTCTCAGATGTGTGTTGCTTTTCTCGGGCTCAACTTTAGAATGGTAATACTTAAAATAATCTACCCAAGAACGCAAAAGGATGCTGTAAATTACCCAGTGATACTGCTCACGCACAAAAAAGAGAGAGAGCCATGGAAAAGAACATCTATTTTGATAAGGAACAAAACCTCCTGGCCAAACTTAAAACATTAAAATCTGATTTGCAGCTGCTTCTATTGCTCTGCAAAAAAGCCAGAAAGACAGTAAAAGCCTAGAGCTGGAATAAGGTTCTGGATGCCATAGCAACGGCATATTCCGTGATGGCATTATGTACCACCTGGCATGCTCCTGACTAAAGTGTAATATTTTGTCTCAGGATTAACCAAAATGGGACAAAACATAGACATAAAGCAACAATCACATTAAAGCAACCTAGCAGTTGGAGCATCAGGCATCAATCATTTTTATTTTCCTAATAATGTCTTTTGTGCTACCAGATGTTAGCACCATATCAAGATTGATGAGTAGAGCCAAACTTTGAAGTGTTCAAAGAGTAAAAGAAAAAAATGTGCATTATAAACCTGCTAAGAAGATGTTTCTGAAATGTATCTCGGTAAGAAATTCTAGCTAAACCTTCAGTTTATGTAATCAACAGAAGACTGAAATTGAGGAAACATAAAGGCAGACTGGCTATGACCTTGAACAATGTGTCTCTGCTCTCCTACCTTCAAACGCAGTGCTTTTGTGATGAAGATACATGGCATTTCACAGTATTAGTACTGAACCAACCACAAAATAAAGGTCTTGAAATTTTCTATCTGTATATCAACAATAGCTTTAGACAATCTACCCAAGTAGAGAAGTGTAGACATAAATTCAACCACGAAAATATTGGTAGGTATTCAATAAGCATCTAGTCACTGAGAATGTGTTCTATATAGAACACTACAAATGTTGTGGGGCATATATACATTGTCTGTCACCAGCCATCTCGGCTTTCTCCTTTAAGGATACACGGAGTTCACGCTGCCTGATTATTTTGAAGTGAAGCACAGACATGTGAGTGTGAGTAACAGGGAAGTGTGTCACTGTCAGGCAGACATCAGAAGAGCCAAAATCTCATTTGCCAAATGGCTTCTCTACCGCTTCTGTGATCAAGGAAGCACATGCGGAAATAGGCTGTATCCGTGAGTGCCCATGAGTCACTCCCTGAGGACTCCAAGTGCTGTTAGTCAATGTTAGACCTGCAATCCAAAAGGAAAACTCCTAGAACGTTCCAGGGAGTTGAGCTGTTGGTTACCACAGCATAATTTAGCCTCTCTTTTCTGGTTTTTAAAGCACAAAGTTCATACCATAGTAAATGTTATTCCACCTTTGCTTCAGCACAATCCCACCATCAAAATGTCTTTCATTTCCATTAACAAGGAAGAAAATTGTGTGTCAGAGAGGTAAAGCAACTTGCCCGGGAGGGGGCAGATGGAACACGACTGCATCACAATACCAAACCAGGTTCTGAATCATGCTTCCCGCCGTCCAGACAGCCTGTTCTTGAGGAGGATTCTAGCCAGATCAAATTTTTAAAGATGTAACACAAAGTTGTGATGAAGCAGTTGTGTAATTTCTATCCAAAAAAGAACTCAGTTTTAAAAAAATTCTTCCCATAAAAATAGGAAAGCAATTTCTTGGTTATCTGTGGCCTTTTGTGGTCTCACATGAACTCTTGGGTTGGGTTTTCTAGATCTGTGTAAAATGCCATCAGAATTTTGATGAGTATTTTATGGAATCTCTAGGTTGAATTGGGTAGTATAGTCATTTTCACAATATTAATTCTTCTAATCCGGGAGCACGGAAGTTCTTTCCATAGCCTTGTGTCCCTTTCAATGTCATCTTACAATGTCTTAAAGTTTGTGTTGTAGAAGTCTTTCACTTCTTTGGGTTGATTTATTCTTTGTTGCCTTTTATATTTGTTGGAGCTATTATTAAAGATATATTTTTCCTAATTTCTTTCTCTGAGAGCTCACTGGTGATACGTAGGAAGATTGCTTTTTACATTGACTTTATATCCAGAAACTTCACTCTTAGTTACTAGATGGGAGAGTTTTTTAAGAAGAAAGAACACAGCTGGGGATATGATAGTACCAGGCCTTAAGTTATACTACAAAGCTATAATAACAAAGACAATATGGTAACAACATAGAAATAGATCAGCAAAAAATAATAATAGTAATAATAATAATGATCCAGAAATAAACTGACAAACCTGTGACCACCTAATTTTTGATACAGATGCAAAAACATGCAGCGGAATAAGACATGCAGGGCTGGTAAAACTGAAAACTGAGTTATCCATCTACCTACAGAAGAATCAAATTAGATCCATGTCTTTCACCCTACACAAAGTCAACTCACAGAAGATCAAAAGACCTTAATCTAAACCCTGAAACATTCAAACTTCTATAAGGAATATTCCTCAAGATGTTGGGGTAGGAAAACACCCTGAAAAGAATCCAGGAGTCACCATGCTTGTGAGGTTCTCCCCCCACCCTGCATTGATCTTCTGCTCCCATCTTTACAACCTCAGGCCTAGATTCAGAGCCGTGGTTTTGGAGAGTTCTTTGCCTGTTCCAGCTAAATAGCTCACTCACCAGCTTTACCTGAACTTGGTCTAGTCATGTAGCTCCTCCACTGGCCCAGTCTATGGATGGACAGACAGGCGCTCATACCAGACACACAACCAACAAATAAAATCAACATTTCCAGATCATGTTATAAAAGCAAAAATAGCATGAATAGGAAGTCTGGATGTCTTCTATCAAATTGTTCCCTAATGAGAACTACCAAGATGAACTCTAGGACACAGAATTTATAAGGAAAAATTATTAAATTTATCAAAGAATTCAAAGAATTTAAGGGGAACAAAGACTTTAATTCCAAGAGAATAACAAGAAATGCCTTTGTGTTGTTCAAGAAAACACAAATACACGGCCAAGTTAAATGACACTTGAAAAACAAATTCAATAAATAGATAAAAACATTTCAGACAGCACAAGCTAAAAGAAATCAGTATTCCAATTAGAAACTTAATTAAATGAATCAAGAAACTAAGGCACACTGAGAGTGGAAGAAACGGTGCGTTCCCCAGGGAAGTGCACGCCAACTGGTTATCCACTGCCAAATGGTCATCAATGAAAGCACCCATGCAAGTAACATTCTACAGACTGAGCAGGCTAGACTTGGGAACATAGATGTGTACAAATATACATATACGCATGTAACTGCAATAATGAAAAAAAGGCCAATAATCTGAAAGGAAGGAGGAGTTTATGGGAAAGTTTGGGTGGAGGAAAGGGAAGGAGAAAATGGTGTAATTATATTATTGTCTCAAAAATAAAGAAAAAAATCAAGTCTTTGAATTAGAGACAGAGAAGAAGGACAAGATCTCAGGACAATGGCAGCAAGATTATAGAAAAAACTTCCCCAATCTAAAGAAAGAATCACCCATACAGATACAAGAGCACCCAGAACCCTGACTTGACAAGACCAGAAAAGGGTCTCCCCAACATATCACAGCTAAAGCACTAAATATACAGAATATATATATATATATATTGAAAGTTGCAAGGGAAAAAATATATCACAGTACAAGAGGCAGACCCCCCCAAGGGTTTCCTTCTGACCTACACATGCATCATGACACACACCATGCCACACACATAACCATATTCAGCCCTCACACACACACACACACACACACACACACGCGCGCGCGCGCGCGCGCGTTTTGTAAGCCTGCCATCACCTCAGTACAGCGTGTGTTCAAGAGGTACCTGTATTTTGAGTCAATGGACAAGCAAGAAAACGTCCACCATTCTCACCTTGAATCTGTGACCTTCAACTCTGAATGCAATCTCTGCACAACTAAGGACACCGGTTTCCAGAGTCGCTAACCTTCACAGTACAGATCGTCCTTATCACAGTGCAGATGGTCACCACAGCCTCACCTTTGCTCTGAATATCTGAATATCTCTGAATAGTTTTGTTCCATGATGTTTTGTTTGGGCTTTTATTTTTTTACATTAGTCATTTGATTATATACTATGGTTTCTGATTTTATGTGTTTATGATATGTGTGCATATGTGTGTGTGTTTCTGGTTCCTTTTCTTCGATTTTTTATCCTTTTTATTTTATTCTTGTTTTTTATTATTTGCCCATAAAAAGTGTGACATTGGATGGGTAGTGATGGGTGGGGTGGGGGGGTCGGGGATTAGATGAGAAAAGGGAAACTATTCAGAATATACTATGTGGAAAAGAAATTATAGAACCAAGAACCATTCCTATTTAGCTCTAAACCCACACCAGAGCACAGGACAGGGTACTACTGGTGGCTAGTGTCAAAAGAAAATGCCCCTGTCCCCGCTTCCCCCACGTCCAGTGCCATGAGGCTAAGCAGCACACTGTAAAGACTAGCTGGACCTAGAAGCGCTTCCTCCTGTGAAAGTGATCCTCCTCTGCCCTCTCGTGGCAAAGAGAGACATCACATGTACTGTTAAAGCAGAGGCAGACAAAGAAGGCTATTCTGAGATAATAGTTAAGCAAGGGGCAGAGTGATTGATATTCATACTGTCATTGTGGAGAAAGACTGGGATGTACTTAGTGTAAACTCTGCTTGGGTCTGTGACATGATGAAGGAAATCCTAGGAAGACACCAAAATAACCCATGAAGCAGGGAAGGGCATAACAGAAATGCATGGTGAGCAAGGGATTATTTCCAGAGCATATATTTTAGAATTTAGCATTATGGAGCTGGAGAGATGACTGATTGGTTTAGAAGCACTTGCTGCTCTTGCAGAGGATTTGGGCTCAGTTCCCAAGGACTATATGACGGTGCACAGCCATCTGTAACTCCAGTTCCAGGGAAGCCAACACAAAAATAAAATAAAAATTTTAATTCAAATCTAGAATTACACACACAAAAAAAAATTCTACTTCATGTTACATTTACCAGTGTTAACCAACACACACAAAATTCAATTTCATGTTACATTTACCAATGTCAACCAGAAGCAACTTCTCCATATGTAAATAGAATGGCTCAGTGGATAGCGCCTGAGGCACTGGGAATAATATCTTGTAATGAGAGTTCTGTGAGCAGGTGGCAGTATGTTTTAAGAATAACATTATAGCCCACTACCCTCTTTCGACACATAACATCACCCAGCCCAGCCTGTCTGGGCACTGGGTCCGAATCCTAGGGGCACCCAAGCGGGCAGGAGTTCCTTTGTTTCTATGGCCTGCCTGCACCAAGCAGGGTAGGTGCTTTGTTTACGAGCTACCCAACCAGCACGGAGACCTGATCTGGGTGCCAGGAGAGCCAGCATTGGGGAGAACCATCATTGGGCATGGAGATCTGATCTCGGCACCAGGAGAACCATCACTGGGGAGAGCCATCACTGGGAAGGTACATCAGTAGGCAAGGAGACCTGATCCGGTAAAAGAAGATCCATAAGGGAGCATTTGGAAGAAAAAATGGGCAGACGCCAAGGCAAGAATTCACCCAACAAGCTGAAAAGCAACAAGAAGCCACCAGAAACCAGCGACCTCACAACGGGAGGACATGAACACCTTAATCAAGAAGAAGTAGAAAAGATTGACTTCATGAAAGTGATTGACGCCCTTAAACAGCATGTAAAAAACGCCCTTATAGAAATGGATGAGAAATATAACAGAAAGTTTGAAGAATTGAATAAATCAGTGAATGATACCCTAGAAAACCAAGGAAAAACAATCAAACAGATAATGGAAACAGTTCAAGACTTGAAAACTGAAATGGAGGCAAAGAAGAAAACACAAATAGAGGGCCGGCTGGACATGGAAAATTTAAGTAAACAAACAGAGTCTACAGAAACAAGCATAACCAACAGAATACAAGAGTTAGAAGAAAGAATCTCAGATTCTGAAGATACCATAGAGAAAATAAACACACTGATCAAAGAAAACAGCAAGTCCAACAAACTCTCATCACAAAACATTCAGGAAATCTGGGACACAATAAAAAGACCAAACCTAAGAATAATAGGAGTAGAAGAAGGAGAAGAAGTGCAGCTCAATGGTCCAGAAAATATATTTAATAAAATTATAGAAGAAAACTTTCCCAACCTAAAGAAAGATATACCTATGAAGGTTCAAGAAGCATACAGAACACCGAATAGGCTGGATCAAAAAAAAAACATCCCCTCACCATATAATTATCAAAACACAAAGCATACAGAATAAGGAAAGAATATTAAGAGCTGCAAAGGAAAAAGGCCAAATTACTTATAAAGGTAAACCTATCAGACTTACACCTGACTTCTCCATGGAAACCATGAAAGCCAGAAGGTCCTGGATAGATGTACTGCAGAAACTGAGAGACCATGGATTCAAGCCCAAATTACTATACCCAGCCAAGCTTTCGTTCACTATAAATGGAGAAAATAAAATTTTCCAGGATAAAAACAAATTTAAACAATACACAGCCACAAATCCAGCCTTACAGAAAGTAATAGAAGGAAAATCACTAACCAAGGAGTCCAACAATGACCACAATAACTCAGACATCTAGAGACCCTTCACCAACACAACTCAAATAAGGGAAACACACAAACTCTACGAATAAAAAAGTGACCGGAGTTAACAACCACTGGTCATTAATATCACTTAATGTCAATGGACTCAACTCACCTATAAAAAGGCACAGGCTAAGAGATTGGATAAGAAAACAGGATCCAACATTCTGCTGTTTACAAGAAACACACCTCAACCACAAAGACAGGCACCTACTCAGAGTAAAGGGCTGGGAAAAGGCTTATCAAGCAAATGGACCTAAGAAACAAGCAGGTGTGGCCATAGTAATTTCTAACAAAGTTGACTTCAAACTTAAATCAATCAGAAGAGATGGAGAGGGGCATTTTATACTCATAACAGGAACAGTTCATCAGGATGAAGTCTCAATCCTGAACATCTATGCCCCTAATATAAAAGCACCCACGTACATAAAAGAAACATTGCTAAAACTCAAGGCAGCCATCAAACCGCACACACTAATAGTAGGAGACTTCAACACTCCTCTCTCACCAATGGACAGGTCAATCAGACAGAAACATAACAGAGAAATAAGAGAATTAATGGAGGTAATGAAGCAAATGGACTTAACAGACATCTATAGAACATTCCACCCAAATAGGAAAGAATATACCTTCTTCTCTGCAGCTCATGGAACATTCTCGAAAATCGACCACATAGTCGGTAGCAAAGCAAACATCCACAGTTACAAAAAAATATTAGTAACCACCTGTGTCTTATCAGATCACCATGGATTAAAGTTAGAATTCAAAAACAATGCTACCCCCAGAAAGCCTACAAATTCATGGAAACTGAACAGTCAACTACTGAACCATACCTGGATTAAGGAAGAAATAAAGAAAGAAATTAAAGTCTTCCTGGAATTCAATGAAAATAAAGAAACAACATACTCAAACTTATGGGACACTATGAAAGCAGTCCTAAGAGGAAAGTTCATAGCACTAAGCGCCCACTTAAAGAAAACAGAGAAAGCTCACATTGGAGACTTAACAGCCCACCTGAAAGCTCTAGAAAAAAAGAAGCAGACTCACCTAGGAGGAGTAGAAGACTGGAAATAATCAAACTGAGGGCTGAAATCAACAAAATAGAAACACAGAAAACAATACAAAGAATCAATGAAACAAAAAGCTGGTTCCTGGAGAAAATCAAAAAGATTGACAAACCCCTATCCAAACTAATCAAACGGCAGAGAGAGAATTTGCAAATTAATAAGATCAGAAATGAAAAGGGGAACATAACCACAGACACAGAGGAAAATCGGAGAATCATTAGATCTTACTACAAAAGCCTATATGCCACAAAACTGGAAAATGTAAAGGAAATGGACACTTTTTTAGATAAATACCATATACCAAAGTTAAACCAGGACCAGGTGAACAATCTAAATAGACCTGTTAGTCACGAAGAATTAGAAGCAGTTATCAAAAACCTCCCTACCAAAAAAAGCCCAGGACCAGATGGTTTCAATGCGGAATTCTACCAAACTTCCAAGAAGACCTAATACCTATACTCCTTAATGTATTTCACAATATAGAAACAGAGGAGGCATTGCCAAATTCCTTTTATGAAGCTACAGTTACTCTGATACCAAAACCGCACAAAGACTCAACCAAGAAAGAGAATTATAGACCAATCTCACTCATGAACATCGATGCAAAAATCCTCAACAAAATACTGGCAAACCAAATCCAAGAACACATTAGAAAAATTATCCATTATGATCAAGTAAGCTTCATCCCAGAGATGCAGGGCTGGTTCGACATACGAAAATCGATCAATGTAATCCATCATATAAATAAACTGAAAGAAAAAACCATATGATCATTTCATTAGATGCTTGTAGGGATAAGTCCCACCCCTTATGGGGCGTGTTCGCCTCGGGCTAATGTCTGCCTATAAATTTGGCGAGCAAGCTCCGAGCTTGCTCTCGCTTCTGCTTTCCTGGTCTCCGCGGGAACGGTGGTTCTGTAAGTCTATTTCTACATTAAAGCTATATATATATTTTTACACTCTGTCTGCATTCATTTACGCCGTTACATTTTGGCGTCCAACGTCGGGCTATTTTGCCCCCGACTCAAGCGGGTAGCCCGCTAGCTAACACAGCACCCTCCCCGGTGCTGTTTTTCAGTTCGTGACTCCGGCTCCGGTGCCGAGTCCGAGACACACTCGGCGACACAGGCCCATTCTGCCTGCCTTGGCTAAGTTTTGCAGCGGAACCCCACTGCCTGAATTAGCAGAAGCTCAAGTACTTGCGGTTTTGCAACAAAAGCTGCCACAGCATCAGATTTGGTCTGTTACAAAGTGACTTGGCCGGTTGTGGTGGCGCACGCCGGTAGGATTTGCTGAAGGAGGCAGAGGCAGGAGGATCACAAGTTTGAGGCCGGCCAGGCAGTGGTAGAGCACGCCTTTAATCCCAGCACTTGGGAAGCAGAGGCAGGCAGATCTCTGTGAGTTTGAGGCCTGCCAGGCCTTGGTAGTGCACGCCTTCAATCCCAGCACTTGGGAGGCAGAGACAGGCGGATATCTGTGAGTTCAAGGCCAGCCTGGTCTACAAGAGCTAGTTCTAGGACAGGCTCCAAAAACACAGAGACCACCACTGGCAGGAACCGATCTTTGCAGGTAAAAAAATTTTTTTTTATAAATAAAATGTCTGAACACATTACTGTTCAAGAATTTAATGATTTTTTTAATTGTACCATGTGGGAGATTTTACAAGAGGTGTCTATCACCCCACATATATGGATCCTTCTGGGATTCGTAGTTTTCATTGGCACCAAATGGTTTGATAATAGAAATATGATAAAGTCTTTACGAGACGAATCCAGGATTCTTAAGGTAGAGATTGAACGCTTAAAAACAATTGAGAATGACAACAATCTTCTCAAGAATCAGTTTGAAGTTCTCCAGGCTGATAACAATCTTCTCAAGAATCAGTTTGAAGTTCTCCAGGCTGATAACAATCTTCTCAAGAATCAGGTTGAAGTTCTCCAGACTGATAACAATCTTTTCGAGAATCAGTTTGAAGTTCTCCAGGCTGATAACAATCTTCTCAAGAATCAGGTTGAAGTTCTTCAGGCTGATGTTAAGGAGAAATTCATTACTATGGAAGAGGGAACAGCTGATCTGGACCATAAGATTCAGTCCCTTTCTGTAGGAAATGAAACATTAACTGAGAGAATCAAAACTGCTGAATGTGACAATCGGATTTTGTCTAAAGCTTATGACAGATTGACGGAAAGATTGTCAATACAAGAAGGCACGGTTTATGCCATAAAAATTATGTCCAAAGATGAGATGTTATCTCTAATGGACAAACTTCATATTTTAGAATCCTCAATGAAGGCTTTGGAACATAATTCTAGACAGGAGATTCAGACATTGCAGAAAGCAATGGTGAATAGAATTGAAAAGATTGAGGAATTTCTAAATTCTGATGAGGAAGAGCAAAGGGTAGAAAGGAAAATTTTAACTACATCTGTGGGTAAGTCTCTCCGGGACAATTTCCACAAAGCTCTACCTACAGCTCTACCTGCCTTTCCAGTAATAACAACAGAGAAGGTGATTGGTTCCAAAAACCCTAGGGTCATCAAGGAGGATACATGGGAACCTGTGCGTATGAATGATCTCAAGGAAATAAAACAGGCTGTCATGACTTTTGGGATGCAAGCCTCTTTTGTTAAAGAGATGCTAAGATCTTGGGCCACGACAAGCAGAGCAACCCCCTCAGACTGGCTCCAGCTGAGCTCTGCGGTACTGGAGAGTGGACCGCAATTGAAATGGAAATGCTTATTCAGGCAAGAGGCTAGACTCTTAGAACAGCAGGAAAAAGCGAAGGGAATTGACATTTCCCTAGATCAAATTCTAGGTGAAGGGCTCTTTTCTGATCCTCAGGAACAAGCTAATTTGGATGAAAACACACTCTCCATGTGTACTACAGCAGCCTTAAGGGCTTGGGACAGGGTACAAGACCCAGGACAGAGAATGGAATCATTTGTCAGAGTTAAACAGGGTCAGAGAGAACCCTTTAGTGATTTTTTACAAAGATTAACTAAGGCTGTACAAATAGGAATATCTGACCCAGAAGCAAGACGTATAATGATTGAGTCTTTGGCTTATGAAAATGCAAATGTGGAATGCAAAAGGATTTTGGGTCCTTTAAAGCTCAGATCAGCACCGTTGGAAGAATGGGTCTTGCATACACTCAATGTTGATACATTTGATTATGGCACTGAAGCATGGGTAGAAGAAGCAATTTCCAATGGTAAAAGGAGACACCAGAATACCAAATGTTTTAATTGTGGAAAAATGGGTCATATTAAAAGGAATTGTAAACAACGGATTTTCAGAAATAATAATAATAATAATAATAATAATAATAATAATGCATCTTTCAGAAATAATAATAATAATGCATCTTCTAGAAATAACAGAAATAGGAGGACTCAGCCTTCAGGTTTATGTAGAAGATGTGGAAAGGGCAGACATTGGACGAATGAATGCAGGTCTACAAGAGATAGACAAGGCAACCTGATACAGCCGGGAAACGTGAGAGGGGGGGCCTCACAGGCCCCCATGGCAAACATGGTTCAGTCATATCCAGTTTCTGCAGAGAACGTGCCTCATCAGGACAATTAGGAAGCCCCATGCCTACTGTTACAAGCAATAATGATCAGAAAGATAAGTTACGTGTGTTTTGGCAAACTTCTATAAATGATCAAAGACCTAAACTGAGAGTGTGTGTAAATGGCATTTTTATTACTGGCCTGCTGGACACAGGTGCTGATGTAAGTATCATTACCCCAGAATCTTGGCATCCGTATTGGCCTCTTCAGAATGTAAATGTTCAGCTCCTGGGAATTGGAACCCTATCTCGAGTAAGGCAGAGCACGAGATGGGTTGAATGTATAGGGCCAGAGGGACAAATAGGAAAATTAAAGCCATATGTAGCCAATATTGCAATGAATTTATGGGGTCGTGACCTATTACAACAATGGAATACTGAAATTAACATTCCTGCTAAATCTAGAGCCTATATTTCTGAGAATAATATTAAAAGATATTACAAACTGAGAAAACCGGCCATTCGGGCTGTAAAAGAACAAGCAATTGATGTCCCTTCAGAGATACCAACAGCCTTGCCTCTAAAATGGTTGACTGAGAACCAATATGGACAAAGCAATGGCCTTTAGCTGAGGAAAAGTTACAGGCTTTAGAACAGCTGGTACAAGAACAATTAGATGCTGGACATATAGAAGAATCTACCAGCCCTTGGAATTCTCCTGTATTTGTGGTTAAGAAAAAATCAGGTAAATGGAGAATGGTGACAGATCTCAGGGCCATCAACAAGGTTATTCAACCTATGGGCCCTCTGCAATCTGGAATTCCTTTGCCCTCTTTATTACCAAAAGGATGGCCTCTCATAGTTATTGATTTAAAGGATTGTTTTTTCACTATACCTTTGCAAAAAGAAGATAGAGAAAAATTTGCCTTCACAGTGCCTACTTATAACAATTCTCAACCTTCGAGGAGGTACCACTGGACCGTTCTCCCCCAGGGTATGTTAAATAGCCCCTCCCTGTGCCAATATTTTGTGAACCAACCATTGCAAATAATACGCAAGAAATTTCCCAAATCTATAGTATACCATTACATGGACGACATCTTGTTATCCGATTCAAACATGGATACCTTGAATAGACTGTTTGAAGAAATAAAGATACTTTTACCTAAATGGGGTTTGCAATTAGCTCCTGAAAAGATTCAGAAGGGAGATTCTGTTAATTATTTAGGTTATAAAATAGGTTTGCAAAAAATTAAGACACAAAAAGCACAAATTAGGAGAGATCGCCTACGGACTCTTAATGACTTTCAAAGGCTCTTAGGAGATATTTCCAGTCTACGACCAGCTATTGGAATAACACCTGATTTAATAATTCATTTGAACAAAACCTTGGATGGTGATAAAGATTTAAACAGTCCCAGAGAATTAACAGCTGAAGCAGAAAAGGAACTGACAATAATTGAGGAAAAATTACAACAGGCACATGTGGACAGGGTGAATCCAGAGCTCGATTGTATTCTCGTCATACTACCATCAAAAATTTCTCCTACAGGAATTTTAATGCAGAGAGATGATATTATTTTGGAATGGATCTTTTTACCACATAAACCAAGTAAGAAACTGAAAACTTATGTGGAAAAAGTCTCTGAGTTAATTATAAAAGGCAAGCTGAGACTTCGTCAACTAGCAGGCATAGACCCAGCAGAAATTATAGTGCCTTTCACTGCTGATGAACTAAAGAAATTATGGGAAGATAATGAACCATGGCAAAGAGCTTGTGCTAATTTTTTGGGAGACATTAATAACAACTATCCAAAAAGCAAGCGGCTTAACTTCATAAAGAGAACTTCTTGGATTCTTCCTCGAATCGTCCGTGATGCTCCAATAACTGGAGCCCGTACATTCTATACTGATGCCAATAAATCAGGGAAGGCAGGTTACAAATCAGAAGACTTGGATAAGGTGGAACAAAGTCCGTATACTTCTGTCCAGAAGGCGGAATTATATGCCATTCTTATGGTGCTAAGGGATTTTAAAGAACCTATTAATATAGTTACAGATTCACAATACGCAGAAAGAGTTATTTTACATATTGAAACTGCTGAATTTATACCTGATGATACTGAACTAACCTCATTGTTCCTCCAGGTTCAAGATTTGATCAGGAACAGGCTTTGCCCTATGTACATAACACACATCCGATCCCATACGGGTCTGCCAGGTCCTCTAGCACAAGGTAATGCAGAAATTGATCAATTATTGATTGGTAGTGTGCTACAAGCCTCTGAATTTCATAAAAAACATCATGTTAATAGCAAAGGTTTGAAGAAAGAGTTTTCAATTACATGGCAACAAGCTAAGGAGATTGTAAAGAAATGCCCTACTTGCTCTTTCTATAACCAAACGCCACTGCCTGCAGGGGCTAATCCAAAGGGCACCCAAAGGAATGAAATCTGGCAGATGGATGTGTTCCACTTTGCAGAATTTGGCAAATTAAAATATGTACACCACACCATAGACACGTATTCAGGTTTTCAATGGGCTACTGCCCTGAGCTCAGAAAAGGCTGATTCAGTAACCACACATTTATTGGAAGTTATGGCCATCATGGGTATACCTGCGCAAATAAAGACAGATAATGGTCCAGCATATGTATCTAAGAAAATGAAATGCTTTTTTGATTATTATAATATAAAACACATTACAGGTATACCAAATAATCCTACAGGTCAGGCAGTTATAGAAAGATCAAATCGTACTATAAAGGATATGCTGAACAAACAGAAAGGGACTGAAAATACCCCCAGAAATAGATTACATAATGCTTTACTAACCTTGAATTTTCTTAACGCTAATGAGAAAGGAACGACAGCAGCAGAAAGACATTGGATAATGGAAAAGTCTGCTGAACTAAATCAACCGATTTATTTCAAAGATGTGCTGACCTCTCAGTGGAAGCCAGGAGATGTGCTACGTTGGGGAAGGGGTTTTGCTCTTGTTTCCACAGGAGAAGAAAAATTGTGGATACCATCAAAATTAATAAAGTTTCGATTTGAAGAGGAGAAACCTCTTGGAAAGGAGAAATGACAACTCATCCACAACGATGATATTCATACAGGTGGTAAGAAAAACATATAGAATGGGGGCAGGGTTCTGTTCTTATCTCCACAGGAAAACACTCATCTTTGAGAAATTCAAGGGACCCTGGATGTTTGGATACTGACAGATGGAAAAATACCTGCCCAATAGGAAATATCAAGACAACTGAATGGGTTGTGTAAGTAATATTAAACCATATTTCTAAATTTATAAAGCTGGTTTTGAAGTTGGACTCTGGCTCAGTCCCTCTCCAATTCCAAGCCTGTTAGTAAGAGAAAAACCCAGAGTTTCTGGAGTTTCTGTCTCATGTCAAGAGCCATGATATGGGACAGAAAGAAATATGAGTTTAGAAAACATCTTTGCTTTTCTTCATATCTATCATACTTTTCATTGAATATATCTATCATGTCTTTCATTGAATATATATATATATGTCTATATATGTCTATATGATTAATGTTTAAGTTTTTCATAATGAACAATGAGTTTTTCCTGAAGTGACATTTGAAGTTTCCAGGAAGAAGATGGGGCCCCATAACAACAACTCCACCTGGTTGATATGACGTCATGATACTGATAGCGCTACTACAAGACCTGCTTTTGGTACCAGCTGCACAAGACAGTTCCAACTTGGTTAGCTGAAATGGTGCACATCTTATACAACATTTTGGCCAGACCTGCACGAAAATACTCAGAGACTATTTGCAATTTTAAAAGACATTATCTTGAAATTTAACCATCATTTTACTTTCACAGGATCCCCCAGAAAGAACGTCGCCCCTATGACAGCTGGAAGTAATTCTAGAGAACGACGTCCCCTCTCCCAGTAAAGTTTGCCCTTGGGTTTAGGGACATCATTTAGGGGTTGATTATAATTAGTATATGATTGAGGGTTGGGAGAGGAATTTTATAAGCTCAAGGATCATTTTGAAAAAAAAAAAGAGGGAATGATGGGATAATAGATTTATAATTGTGAGTTACTGCTTTTAGACAAATATATTGGTATCAATTCTTGTATAATGAAACAAAGTTAAATTATATGGACTATTGTACGCATGCATGTTTCTACCTCTGTTTAAAACATTTTTATGTATTGACATATATTGTATTGATATATATATTGTATATATTTACCATATTGCAGTGTACATTTCTACCTCTGATTAAGATACTTATATACTATTTGTGTATTGATATATATTTACCTACTGCAATGTATATTTGTACATTGTTTATATTTGGAGGTCATTGTCCTCATTTGTTTCACAGTCATTTATTGTCTTAGTCTTTAAGTTAGATAGATATTGAGAATTATATAGACTAATTGTCATCTAAGTTTGTCATTTATAATTAGACTAATCAGGTTCTTTAGATATATAGAGATTATACTCAGTATAGATAGATAATCTTCAATCTCTTCAAAGAGCTGTAGAAAATGGCCTTTAATCTAACTCAGAGTTTCGTGATAGTGAGACACAATTGCTCCTGGCAACACCGCTCTATTCCCGAGAGAATGTTGAGCACCAAAAACACTCCATCTGGAGCCTTTCTATTTGGCAGAACTGGCCTTTGGGCAAAGAAATGCCCATACCTCAACCACTGACACAGATACAGAGCGTGCATCAATGGATAAAACAGGACTGTCATATCCTGCCAAGACAGGGTAAGATAGTTTTGAAAAGTTCCTTGCCTTTAATAATGGTATGTCAGTTATGTAGGCCTTAGCCAAAATTGGTTGACTCAACGTTGCAAACGAGACTTTGGGTGATTGCCCAGGTAGTCAGTTGTCTCTGTCAATTGTTGCACATTTTGGATATATCTCGTTTGTTGAGTAGTGTTTATTCCCTTCTCAGATCTTTGACTGAGTTGAAGATTATATAATTGTAGTTACTCTTTACATTATTTGGACTTCTTGAGATAGAATGTGTAGCAAAGCTTTTGTTCTCAATATTGTTTGTTGTATTTATTATTTGTTGTTATTGTATGTAGTTGTATTTGGTTTAGTTCTGTCTTATTTAGACAAAAAGGGGAGATGTAGGGATAAGTCCCACCCCTTATGGGGCGTGTTCGCCTCAGGCTAATGTCTGCCTATAAATTTGGCGAGCAAGCTCCGAGCTCTCGCTTCTGCTTTCCTGGTCTCCGCGGGAACGGTGGTTCTGTAAGTCTATTTCTACATTAAAGCTATATATATATTTTTACACTCTGTCTGCATTCATTTACGCTGTTACAGATGCTGAAAAAGCATTTGACATAATTCAACATCCCTTTATGATAAAAGTATTGGAGAGATTAGGGATACAAGGATCATACCTAAATATAATAAAAGCAATATATAGCAAGCCGACAGCTAACATCAAATTAAACGGAGAGAAACTCAAAGCCATCCCACTAAACTCAAGAACACGACAAGGCTGTCCACTCTCGCCATACCTCTTCAATAAAGTGCTTGAAGTTCTAGCAATAGCAATAAGATAATATAAGGGGATCAAGGGCATTCGGATTGGAAAGGAAGAAGTAAAACTTTCGTTATTTGCAGATGATATGATAGTGTACATAAGCGACCCCCAAAACTCCACCAAAGAACTTTTACAGCTGATAAACACCTTTAGTAATGTGGCAGGATACAAGATCAACTCCAAAAAATCAGTCGCCCTCTTATACACAAAGGATATGGAAGCAGAGAGGGAAATCAAAGAAGCTTCACCTTTCACGATAGCCACAAACAGCATAAAATATCTTGGGGTAACTCTAACCAAGGAAGTGAAAGATCTATTTGACAAGAACTTTAAGGCATTGAAGAAAGAAATTGAGGAGGATACCAGAAAATGGAAGGACCTCCCTTGCTCTTGGATTGGGAGGATCAACATAGTAAAAATGGCAATTCTACCAAATCAATTTATAGATTCAATGCAATCCCCATCAAGGTCCCATCAAAATTCTTCACAGATCTTGAGAGGACAATAATCAACTTTATATGGAAAAACAAAAAACCCAGGATAGCCAAAACAATCCTATACAATAAAGGATCTTCTGGAGGCATTACCATCCCTGACTTCAAACTCTATTACAGAGCTACAGTGATGAAAACAGTATGGTACTGGCATAAAAACAGAGAAGTCGACCAATGGAATCGTATAGAAGACCCGAATTTTAACCCACAAACCTATGAACAGCTCATTTTCGATAAAGGAACTAAAAGTATACAATGGAAGAAAGAAAGCATCTTCAACAAATGGTGCTGGCATAACTGGATGTCAACCTGTAGAAGAATGAAAATAGACCCATATCTATCACCATGCACAAAACTCAAGTCCAAATGGATTAAAGACCTCACTATCAGTCAGAACACACTGAACCTGATAGAAGAGAAAGTGGGAAGTACCCTACAGGAGATGGGCACAGGAGATCGCTTCCTATGTGTAAACCCCAGCAGCACAGACATTAAGGGCAACATTGAATAAATGGGACCTACTAAAACTGAGAAGCTTCTGTAAAGCAAAGGACACTGTCACTAAGACAAAAAGGCAACCTACTGACTGGGAGAAGATCTTCACCAACCCCGCAACAGACAAAGGTCTGATCTCCAAAATATATAGAGAACTCAGGAAACTAGACTTTAAAATGCTAATTAACCCAAATAAAAAATGGGGCACTGAACTGAACAGAGAATTCTCATCAGAAGAAGTTCAAATGGCCAAAAGACACTTAAGGTCATGCTCATCCTCCTTAGCGATCAGGGAAATGCAAATCAAAACAACTTTGAGATATCATCTTACACCTGTCAGAATGGCTAAAATAAAAAACTCCAATGATAGCCTTTGCTGGAGAGGCTGTAGAGGAAGGGGTACACTCATCCATTGCTGGTGGGAATGCAATCTTGTGCAACCACTTTGGAAATCAGTGTTTCGGTTTCTCAGGAAATTCGGGATCAACCTACCCCTGGACCCAGCAATACCACTCCTGGGAATATACCCAAGAGATGCCCTATCATATGACAAGAGCATTTGTTCAACTATGTTCGTAGCAGTATTATTTGTAATAGCCAGAACCTGGAAACAACCTAGATGCCCTTCAATGGAAGAATGGATGAAGAAAGTGTGGAATATATAC
Source organism: Microtus oregoni (assembly GCF_018167655.1). Lineage (NCBI taxonomy): Eukaryota > Metazoa > Chordata > Mammalia > Rodentia > Cricetidae > Microtus > Microtus oregoni. The sequence continues at coordinate 4,065,824 of NW_024543081.1, forward strand.
ACATTAGTGTACTACACTTCAGTAAAAAACAATGACTTCTCGAATTTTGCATGCAAATGGATGGAAATAGAAAACACTATACTGAGTGAGGTAACCCAGACCCAAAAAGATGAACATGGGATGTACTCACTCATAATTGGTTTCTAGCCATAAATAAGGGTCACGGAGTCTACAATTGGTGATCCTAAAGAAGCTAAGTAAGAAGGTGAACCCAAGGAAAAACGTATAGTTATCCTCTTGGCTATGGGAAGTAGACAAAATTGCCGGGGAGAAAATTGAGATCTTGGGGGTGGGGTGGGATGGGGTAAGGGGAGATGGGGAGAGAAAAGGGAGAAGGGGAGGATGGGGGAACTTGGGGAAAAGGGATGATTGGGATAAAGGAATGTTGGATAGGGGAGCACGGAAGCACAATTCTTAGTTAAGGGAGCCACCTTAGGGTTGGCAAGAGACTTGAACCTAGAGTGGCTCCCAGGAGCCCAAGGCGATGTCCCCAGTTAGTTCCTTGGGCAGCTGAGGATAGGGAACCTGAAATGACCCTATCCTAGAGCAATACTGACGAATATCTTGCATATCACCATAGAACCTGCATCTGGTGATGGATGGAGATAGAGACAGAGACCCACACTGGAGCACCAGTCTGAGCTCCCAAGGTCCCAATGAGGAGCAGAAGGAGGGAGAACATGAGCAAGGAAGTCGGGACCTCGAGGGGTGCACCTACCCACTGAGACAGTGGAGCTGATCTATTGGGAGCTCACCAAGGCCAGCTGGACTGTGACTGAAAAAGCATGGGATAAAACCGGACTCTCTGAACATGGCGAACAATGAGAGATGATGAGAAGCCAAGGACAATGGCACGGGGTTTTGATCCTGCTTAATATGCTGGCTTTGTGGGAGCCTAGCCAGTTTGGATGTTCACCTTCCTAGATATGGACAGAGGGGGGAGGACATAGGACTTACCACAGGGCAGGGAACCCTGACTGCTCTTTGGACTGGAGAGGGAGGGGGAGAGGAGTGGGGAGAGGGGGAGAAGGATGGGAGGATGGGGAGAAGGGTGGGATGAGGGGGAGGGAAATGTGAGGCTGGGAGGAGGCGGAAACTTGTTTTTTTTTTCCTTTTCTCAATAAAAAAAATCCTTTCAAAAAAAAACTCTAACAAAAACAAAAAAAAGAATAAGATTACATGGTACTTGTATTCACTTGCATCATGGGTGCAAACCACACACATGTGCACACGGAGAAAGCGATGATACATATAAATTTTAAAAATAAAATGCATGCTATCATACCAAATGTAGATAAAAATGATTTACCTCTCTGGCTCTTTAATTCTGTATTAGGAACTATTAGCTAAAGAAGTCAATGCAACATTGTATGACAGACTAAGGTCCCCACACAACTTCTAATTAATGCTTAGTCCCAGGCCCTAAGATGTCACCTTCCTGACCACAGCTCTCTGTTGAGGATAAAAACAGTCCCCACACAACCGGTAGGGGACTGGAGGGTAGTGTTTCTGTGACCTCTTCTGGCAAAAGGTATTCATATGCTTGTCCTGGAGAATGAGGAAATGAAAACCAAGCATGGTAGGACACATTCTGAAAGTAAGAATTTAGTATATCTGAACACACGCCAACAGTGGCAGGCCAGAGTCCCCCTCAATACAAACACATTTGTTCTCTCAAAAAGAAAGTCAACCCCCATCAAGAAGGAAAGGTATGCTCACTCACCAGTGAGATCCGTGCTCACCCCTCAACCTAGAAGAAGTCTGAAGGTCTTCCAGACATGGCTAGGGACCCCAAGGGCACTGATGTTATTGGACAACTCATGCAAATGTCTTCTTTTTTTAAATATTTTTTAATATTTATTTATTATGTATACAATATTCTGTTTGTGTGTATGCCTGCAGGCCAGAAGAGGGCACCAGACCTCATTACAGATGGTTGTAAGCCACCATGTGGTTGCTGGGAATTGAACTCAGGACCTTTGGAAGAGCAGGCAATGCTCTTAACCTCTGAGCCCCTCACCCTAGAAGAAGTCTGAAGGTCTTCCAGACATGGCTAGGGACCCCAAGGGCACTGATGTTATTGGACAACTCATGCAAATGTCTTCTATCCAGTCTAATGGGACACTGACCTCCAAATACATCACTAAAAGTTCTCATTCTACAAGCCATGTCAAGTATCATAGAATTCAGTCGTTATCCTGAATCCCATAAACAAATGGCATTTTTCATAATGAGATAATAGGAACTTAATCATGTGTGGTTGCAGGGTCCTAAGAAGAAATTCCTGGCATGGTAGTGCATGCCTTTAGTCTCAACACTCAAGGAGGAGATCAAGCATAGTCATATTTCTGGGAGTTGGAGGCCAGCCAGGTCTACATAAATAGCTCCAGGCTAGCCATAGTGAGACCTTTTCTCAAAAACAGAAACAGAAAGAAACTGCTTTTTTCAGTAAGTGGAAACCCCACAAGAAATTATAAAGTGTTCTCTCCCTTCTGTGTGCAAAGTGTAAAATCTGGCTTTGGCATGCCAGAAAAACACTAAAGACAAATTCAGAAACCTACTAACCAGTGAGTGTAGTTCAGATAGGAACAGAAGGGAATATAACATTAGCATAATAAAGCCCACAAAAACTAACAGTTTTGTGTACGATGCTTTAAAAACCATATTAAATTTATTTAAAATAATATTAGTAGAAATGAGCAGTTATGAAATTCTCATGCATTTTGATTAATAAATTAACCTTTTGACCTGCGCTGGAGCAGGCCCAAGCCAGCAACTTCACAGGAGCAGGCCGGAGCCAGGGACATACACAGGAGCAGGCCCAAGCCAGTGACCCCCACCAGAGGAGGCCTGAGCCAGTGACCAGCATGGGACCAGGCCTGAGAAAGTGACCTCCATCAGAGCAGGCCCAAGCCAGTAACCTCCACAGGAGCAGGCCCAAACCAATGACCTCCATGGGATGAGGCCAAGGCCAGCAACCTTTGTGGGAGCAGGCACAAGCCAGCAACCTCCACGGGGCTAGGCCCAAGCCAGTGACCTACACAAGAGCAGGGTGAGCCAAGGACATACACAGGAGCAGGAACGAATCAGCAATATCTGCAAAAGCAGGCCCAACCAAGCAACTTCCAAACAACCTCCAGGATTGTGGAGCTAACTCCAGGAGCACCAAACAACCTCTAGGAATGCCAGTAACCTCTGGGTTGTGACTCAGACTCCACCACGAGGAGCAACCATCTGAGCCTTGGATTCACTGGAACCTGGAAGATTGATCACCAGACATAGCCCCAACTACACCCATCAGAGGAAAAGATGGGTAGACAGGTAAGAACACACTCAACACCACAAAGAGCAACATGACACCAACAAAAACTAGTGGCTCTAAAACAGCAAGACTTGAACACTCCAATAGAGATGAAGCAGAAGAAAATGACCTCAAAATAACTTTAGGAGAATGTTTGAGGCCCTTAAAGAGGAAATGAAACATTCTCTCAAAGAAATGGAGGAAAAGACAAACAAAAAAATTGAAAGAAAAAGCAACAAATAACTTAAAGAAAACAAAGAAAAAGCAATCAGATGAAAGAAATAATTAAAGACTTGAAAACTGAAATAGAGGCAATAAAGAAACACAAACTGAGAGAATTCTAGAAATGAAAGGAACATTGCCAAACTCTTTTCATGAGGCTACAATTACCCTGATACCCTAAACACACAAAGATATTACTTAGAAAGAGAATAAAAGACCAATCTCACTCACAAACATCAATGCAAAAATACTCAATAAAATACTGTCAACCCAAATCCAAGAACACATCATAAAAATCATCCACCATGACCAAGTATGCTTCATCCCAGAGATGTAGGGATGGTTCAACATAAGAAAATCTGTAAATGTAGTCTACCATATAAACAATCTAAGAAAAAAAATAATCATCTCAGGAGCTGCTGAAAAAGCCTTTGACAAAATACAACATCCCTTCATGATAAAGGTCTTGGAGAGAGCATGGATACAAGGAGCATACCTAAACATAATTAAGGCAATATACAGCAAGCCAACAGCAAACATCAAACTAAATGGAGAGAAACTCAAAGCAATCCCACTGAAATCAGGAACAAGACAAGGTTGTCCACTCTCTCCATACCTATTCAATATAGTACTTGAGGTCCTAACTAGAACAATAAGACAACAAAAGGAGATCAAGGGGATACAAATTTTAAAAGAAGTAAAACTTTTGCTATGTGCTGATGATAAGATAGTTTACATAAATGACCCCAAAAATTTTACTAAGAAACTTCCACAACTCTTAAATACCTTAAATATAGCAGGATACAAAATTAACTCAAAAAAATCCATAGCCCTCCTTTACACAGATGATAAATGGACTGAGAAAGAAGTCAGAGAAACAACACCCTTCACAATAACCACAAATAACATAAAATATCTTGGAGTAACTCTAACCAAACAAGTGGAAGACCTGTATGACAAGAACTTTAAATCCTTGAAAAAAGAAATTGAAGAAGACACCAGAAAAATGGAAAAGATTCCCCAAGCTCTTGGGTAGGTAGAATTAACATTGTAAATAAAAATAGCATTCTTACTAAAAGCAATCTACAGATTCAACTCTATGCCCATCAAAATCCCAGAAAAATTCTCCACAGACTTCAAAAGAACGGTACTCAACTTCATATGGAAAAGTAAAAAAACCCAGGGTAGCCAATACAATCCTGGACAATAAAGGAACTTCTAAAGTCATCACAATCCCCGATGTCAAACCCTGCTACAGAGCTACAGTACTGAAAACAGCCTGGTATTGGCATAAAAACAGACCCACCAATGGATATCAATCCACATACCTATGAATACCTGATTTTTGACAAAGAAGCAAAAAATATAAAATGGAAAAATGAGTGTATATTCAGAAAATGGTGCTGTCATAACTGGATATCAACATGTAGAAGAATGAAAATAGATCCATATCTATCACCATGCACAAATTCAAATATAAATTGATCAAAGACCTCTATATAAATCCATCCACACTGAACCTCATAGAAGAGAAAGTGGGGGCCGGGCGGTGGTGGCGCACGCCTTTAATCCCAGCACTCGGGAGGCAGAGGCAGGCGGATCTCTGTGAGTTCGAGGCCAGCCTGGTCTACAAGAGCTAGTTCCAGGACAGGAACCAAAAAGCTACGGAGAAACCCTGTCTCGAAAAATAAAAAAAAAAAAAAAAAAGAAGAGAAAGTGGGAAGTACACTTGAACGCATTGGCACAGGAGACCACTTCCTAAATATAGTAGCACAGTAGCACAGACACTGAGAGAAACAATTAATAAATGGAACCTCCTGAAACTGAAAAGCTGTAAAGCAAAGTCTGTCAGCAAGACAAAACGGCAGCCTACAAAATGGGAAAAGATCTTTACCACATCAGACAGAGGACTGATCTCCAAAGTATACAAAGAACTCAAGAAATTAGTCATCAAAAGAACAAATATTCCAATAAAAAATGGAGTACAGACCTAAACAGAGAACTCTCAACAGAGGAACCTAAAATGGCTGAAAGACACCTAAGGAAATGCTCAATATCCTTAGCCATCAGAAAAATGAAAATCAAAACAACTCTGAGATTCCATCTTAATACCTGTCAGAATGGCCAAGATCAAAAACACTCATGACAATTTATGCTAGAGAGGTTGTGGGGTAAAGGGAATACTTCTGCATTGCTAGTGGAAGTGCAAACTGGTACAGCTGCTTTAGAAATCAGTTTGGCAATTTCTCAGAAAATTAGGAAACAACCTTCCTCAAGACCCAGTAATACCACTTTTGGATATATATCCAAAGGATGCTCAACCGTGCCACAAGGACATGTGCTCAACTATATTCATAGTAGCATTGTTTGTCATTGCCAGAACCTGGAAACAATCTAAATGCCCCTCAACTGAAAAATGGATAAAGAAGATGTGGTACATTTACACAATGGAGTACTACACAGTGGAAAATTGAAATTTGTGGGCAAAATGGATAGGTCTAGAAAGCATCATATTGAGTAAGGTAACCCAGACCCAGAAAGATAAATAGAATATATACTCACTCATAAGTAGCTTTTAGACATAAAGCAAAGAAAAACCAGCCTACGATTCACAGTCCCAGAGAACCTAGACAACAAAGAGGACCCTAATCTACATGGGAAGTGGAAAAACACAAAATCTCCTGAATAAATTGGGAGTGTGGGGATTATGGGAGAGGGTAGAAGGGGAAGGAGGAGGAAGGGAGGGAGGGGAGCAGAGAAAAATTTATAGCTCAATAAAAACAACTTAAAATTAATTAATTAATTAATTAACATTTTAGATGCACTCAGTACTATTTCACATAAAAGCACCAATTGTTTCTCCTAATTAAAGACTCTTCAAAGGTCTCAAGTTCCTTTTGAGTTTTTGTTTCATTTTGTTTTGGTTTTGTTACAGCATCAAAAAAAACAGAGCAAAGAAACAGGAGCTAACAGCAAGATGTTGCAAGGGAATTTTTTTTTTTTTTTACTTTACATCCAGGACAACCTTTCAGTCCCCTCCAAGGTAAGAGAATGAAGCAGCCAAGACTAAAAGCCAGGGGGCCTTTTTATACTCAAACTCAAGCCTGGGTTGCATAGCAAGTGATTACAAAAACAGAATTTTTGCAGTTAGTAATTTAGTTAGCTATGAGCCAGTTCTTGTAACAAAGCATAAAACAGTGGAAACAATTGATGGTGTGTAAATCACAAGAGAATAGAGGAAGAACAAATCAAAAGAACACATTGACCTTTAGCTGAGGACATGAGAAGAGAAAAGCACCGTAAGGAACAATGTAGAAATAAACCAAAGTCTAATGCTGTTTAACTAAAAAGGAAGAAGAAATGGAGCCAACTGGCCCTTAACAGTTTTGTTTTGTTTTCTATCTTCTTTGGGCAAGTATTACTGTTTTATAGACAAGAAAGGACTCAACCCCACAGCCACTACTGCTTTTCCCTCAACTTAAAGGTTTATCATACCAGGGCACAAACATTATTGAAGAGGCTCTCTTCATGGTTAAACATACAAGAAGGGTCTTCTTTGGTCTTGGGTATATCATTTCCCAGAAAGCAATTCTTGTTGTGTGAATGAGAGCATTTCTGTGGTATTGGGTTGCACATACTTCAATTAGCTGCATAATTCTGCCATTCTATGGCTCTAGTTGGGTAAAGAACTCCAGTTTTTCTGCCTAGGGAATGCTTTATGGGCCTCGGTTGAAACTAGAACCTGTACCCCATCTGCCCGTCTGTACTCTTTCCCTCTCTCTCTATCTCTTTTAATTTTATTATTTTATGCCTGTAAGACTTTTGCCTGCGTGTATGTCACTGGGTGTACCACATGCATGCCAGGTACCCTAGGAGACCAGAAGAGGGCCTCATATCTCCTGGAACTGGAGTTACAGTTGGCTGTCAGCTGCTATGAGGATAGTAGGAACCAAACCCAGGTTCTCTGGAAGAGGAGAGTGGCTAGTGCACTTAGCCGCACTTCCCAGCCTCCACTCCCTTCTCAGTCCCATGCCCCAAACACCTCCATGATGCTCTCCAATCATCCATTTTCCTCTGCACTTTCTACAGCCTCTCTGCCTCTGCCTGCCTTTTACTGTGGTGTTACCCGTACAGAAGAATATATGTGAAGTCTAACCTACCAAAATGATCCCCAGAGTTATACCATGCATTTAAAATAAATAAATAAAACATCCCTGTAACTGTAGGCTCCCGTAAGACATAACTATGGCTGCAAATACATCCATAGCCTTTTCTGCTGTTTTATCATAGTTTTGTCTGCATGTATGTCTGTGCACCACATGTGTGCCTGCTGCCTGCAAAAGTCAGAAGAAGATATTGGATATACTAGAACTGGGGGTGCAGATGATTCTAAGCCATTGTGTAATGAGGACTGAACCCTAGTCCTCCAGAAGAGCAGACAGTGTTCTTAACTGCTGAGACATCTCTTCAGCCCCTATTTTTGGGGTCTTGAGACGAGTTCTTGTGTAACTTGGGGTATCCTCATTATGTATAGTTAATGTTGTTAACTATTATGATAGTTAATGTTGGCTTCAACTGGGTCATGGGTTAACTAAAAAACAAATAACTGAGCATGTCTATAAGAGATTTTCTTGATTTACTAAAAGTGAAGAAGGAAGATCTACCCTAAACAAGGGTGGCATCACCTGTCAGCAGTCCAGATTAAAGAGAACTCCAAAGAAAAATCTCAGGCTACTTGTCTGCTTGCTTTCATGACAGCTGGTGAGTTCATCTACTGTGCTGCTGCTACAATGGCTACTACTACTGCTTCTTCCTTTTGCTGGTATCAGAGTCCAGCTTCTTCTTCAAACTTTCCAATGTATACTGAATCCTTTTTCATTGCTGTGAAGGGACACCATGACCATGGCAACTCTTCTAGAGGAAACATTTAATTGTGGTGGCTCGCTTACAGTTCAGAGGTTCAGTCTATCATGGCGGGGAGCATTGCAGCAGGCAGGCAGACATGGTGCTGGAAAAGGAGCTGAGAGTTCTTACATCTTGCAGGCAACAGGAAGTTGACTGACTATCACACTGAGGGAAGCTTGAGAAAAAAGAGACCTCAAAGCTCTTCCCCACAGTGACACACTTCCTCCAACAAGGCCGCACCTCCTAAAAGTGCCACCACATTGGGGCTCAATCTGTCAAGGCAGAAGGCAGGGTTTGCAGAAAGAAAACAAAATATCAGAAAAGCAAGTAGATTTTTATATGACAGTCAATGGGGTGGGAACCTGAGCTGATGTAGGAATCCAGGAGCACAATGACCTTACCAGAGGTATTTGACCTTTGGGAGAAGATTAAGGGAGGTTCCTTGAGGACTGTGGGAGGTTCTTGGTGAGCAGAAACTACTTGAAGAGATCTGCTTTTCTGGTAAACAGAAATCTTTAGGCTTGTTTACCCAGTAGCTATCCTTCTGTTTACTGGGCCAGAGTCCTTCTGTTTAGGATGATGTCATCTGTGTCGCCATGTGAGGGGGAGGGGCTTTGGACCTGATATATATATATATATATTCATTCTGATGCTTCTGTTCCTCTAGAAGCTCCTGATTAACTGAGTTGTCATTCACAACCTTGAACTCCTGACCTGTTCAAGGTGAATCCTCCAAGTCAACTCCCTGGAACTTACAAGAATTCTTTGAGTTTGTGAAAATGTATGTTTTAGACACATTAGCATTTCCACTGTCTATAATCTGTACTGAAATTTACATGGTATAAATGGCAGTATATTTATGACCATAAAATGACCATGACAGATGTTTTTTGCACAATGAAAAGTATTTTTGAGGTCTATAGTTAGAAAGCAACCAAAGAGAATTTGAAATCTTGAGCTTGTGGCTATGATGATAGTGGTATAGTATGGTATTTAGTACTCTGTCAGAGTTGGATTAATAAATTAATAGAACTTTATTGATTAATATTAAGACTATGAACAGTAGCATCATGAGAGAGAAATATGATAACTTGCATTTGTACACCTTAAAACACTTTCTTATACCCTGAAACATCCTTAGATCCTCACAGCTTAAGCTCTTATTTTTACAAAAAGCACCTGTTCTTTCCCCACCATTATGACATCACCTTAACACCTAGGAGAAATCTGTCTTGTGAGTTTGTCTCTCTTGAGTCTGGTATCAAAGTGAACAGTGTCTAGACTTCACCTTGGTTCCTGCTGTTAAGCTGGCAAAGCTATCAGTCATCAAACTGCATCAGAGATCTTGAGAAGGCTAAATTTTACCTAAGTTGTCGATTAAAAATGACAGAGACTTACTTGATTGGCTACCTAGATAGCCACCTCAGGGATCTCCATGGTCACTGAGGGCAGTTCTTATGGCAATATCCATCTTTCTGCTGGAAGAGGCAGGCCTGCAGGCCCCAGAAGATCTCACAAGCTTCTGTGGAGTAAGAACTCACGAGAGGACTTTACCTTTGTCTTAGGCAACTGAGGCAGTTGATTCCCCAGTATCCTGTTTTCCACAGTCTACAGAAGGTCTTTGTAGCAGTTGAGGTAAACGACAGTTTTTATCAGTGGCTAACACTTTCACTAATGAAGCAAGCTGTGGGTGGAGGTTCTTCTGCTCCCATCCATCTTCTTTGGGAGAAATGGGGGTGGTGCCAGGAACAAATCAGTCTCTCTGTTACAAAAAAAACTTTTAATAATTAAACATTTTAAATGCCATATTCCCCAGATCTCTGAGCATTTGAGGACTTTCTATTGGGTATATCTGAGTTATGACTACAGTATAAGATGTTATAGATAATGGTCAGGAAAAAAACTAAACAAGGATTTTTTTTTAAAGAAAAAAGGGGAAATTCTGTGGGATAATACTCTTGTACACTGTAAAGATCTGTCTGTCACTCACACTGGCTTAATAAAACACTGATTGGCCAATAGCCAGGCAGGAAGTATAGGTGGGGAGACCAGACTAGGAGAATTCTGGGAAGAGGAAAGGCAGAGGCACAGTCACCAGCAAGACAGAAGAAACAAGATGAGAATGCCATACTGAGAAAAGTTACCAAGCCACATGGCTAAATAAAGATAAGAAATATGGGTTAACTTAAATTGTAAGAGCTAGTTAATAATAAACCTGAGCTAATAGGCCAAACAGTGTATAATTAATATAAGCCTCTGTGTGTTTCTTTGAGACTGAATGGCTGTGGGACTGGGCAGGACAAAAACTTCCATCTACAATAGGATCTGCCTGGGGAGCTGGATCCAAGATGAGAGGTTTCTAAATTAGCTTTTGTTAATCTGAAATAGATCTTCATAACCTTAAAATTTTTAGCAGTATATAAAATATATTTTAAAGCAGAGTTGAATCACTTGTACAGTATAACAGAGATAACCATATATTTTTGTCATCCTTTAAAAGTACATACCAATTTAAAGTATTTCATGTTTGTTTTCTTAGTCTAGAAGGAGATACAGTAAACAGAGCTCATTAGGACTGTTCAAAACATATTTCTTTCACAATAAGTACATGTACACATATATGCAGTTGAGCTTAAGTTGCATAAAAACATACACACACATACAGAGTTAAATCTAGCTTACATTCACACATAAAGTTAAATCAAAAGTCACATGAATACTGAGTGAGAGGAATCCGGCTTTTCCATCTTTGACTCATGCTTTGTAACAAACAGGGCATTTAAAGAGAGAGTAGACAGACACGTGCAGTTTTCTAGAGCAAAGAAAAAAAGTGAAAGTGAAGAATCAAAGCCACCCATAAACCTGAACTCCTCCCTGCCCCAGTCTGTACCCGGGGCTGAGTGGCACAGGGGTAGCCAGTCACGTGACCGCCCTTAGTAAAGATGGCGATTAGGTCATCTGACCTGCCCTTGGTCAAGATGGCACCTGCCCATGTGTTGCAAGGCACTGAGAAATCACATGTTTTTTAGAGCAGTCATGCAAATTTTAGATAGACCCAATTAACAAGACAGACATAAAGGACATTCATAAACATGCGTGTGGCCATACCATTCACACATATCTTTCATGCATAAGGACCAGACAGGAAATATCCAGCCTGCAACCAGGCAGGAAAGAGGGACCCACACCCTACATTGGGCAGGATGGTGCTGTGGCAATGGCAGGAGAACCGGGCCAGGATACCTAGTGAAACAGAACTTTTATAGGGGGTTAGATGCTCCTAGGTGTCCTACCCCAAGACAGGCTAAGCCATAGTGGGAGACAGCTGCAGTGGGCAGGATAGAGAGTTTTAGCATGTCAGGAACAAGAGGCAGACAGGCAGGCAAAGAGAACAGGGAAAAAGAGCAGAGGCCACCCTTCCAACTACCAGATCACTGGCAGAATGTAGGGTGCCTCTAAGCAGCTATGTGGTTTGATTTCTGAGAGGGGGTCTTGGGATAAGCACATTTTTCATGAGTGAGGTACAGACAAGGTCCAGGGACTGTACCCCAGCATCCCAGAAGTTCAGTGAGGACCACACCTGAAGCTGACCTTCAGTTCAACACTTAAAGGTCCAGGGGCCTTAGCAAGTAGGTGGGCACAAGCTGTACCCCAACACCATCGTGTGGGTACAGGGCCCAAAGGGCTCTGAGTTCAAGAGATGCATAGTTTCCCAGTACTGGGTCTTTTAACCTGAGTCAAAGATGAGAAACCACAGTCACAAGATGAATCCTCAGTCATGAAAGCAAGGCCAGAGGTGGTGGGAGGGGCCTACTATTACTGCCAATTCTGTTGGTGTTGGGTGGAAGGCTCCAGCGACTCTTTAGTTGGAAGAGTGGTCAGCTTGAAGGATTCCAGGATCCCAGGTGCTCCTCAGACTACTGGCAAGCAGGAGGAGCTGCAAGAAAGAGCCTACTGAGTTTTTTACGGCACCAATGTTATGATATGCAGCGCAAGGTAGGATCCTAGATCCCATGGTGGGGGACAAACACACCATCAGACAGAGCTTATATGGGAAGGAAGTTTATTGGGATGGGAAAAGAAGAGAAAAGAAGGGAAGAGAAGGAGAGAGACAGAGAGACAGTGACTTGCCTCTTCAGAGAAATGGCAGAAAGAGAGAGTAGGAGTCGGTGGGGCTTTGCACCTGTGTACAGGCTACATAGTGACATATCATCCATAGGACCCTGGACAATCCAGGATACTGCCTGAGTGCATGCAGGAGAGGCCACTCTGCCTCTGCCAGGTTCCCAAAGGATGGGGCCAGGTTTGTGTTTGCCTGGATTATAACAATGATTTGTTAGAATGGCTAACAGACTGTGTTTCTGCTAGTCAAACAATGACTGTCTACCAGCAGAAGGTCCAAGAATCCAGTAGTTGTTCAGTCTACAAGACAAGATATAGGCTCTAAGGTCAGTGAAGGAATGGACTTGCCAGTGAGATAGAGAGCAGGCAGGCAAAGAGACAGCAAGAGTCCTTCTTCTGGTTCATTTATATAGGCTGTCTGGAGAAGATGTGGCCCACCTCAAAGGTCCAGATTAGAAGTAGATCCTCCCACTTCAGGTGATTTAGTTAAGAAAAAATTCCTTACAAGTGTGCCCAGTGTGAGTTTCAGTTAATTACAGATGTAGTTAAATCTGACAGCAAAGAAGATACCACATCAGCTAAAATGTCTCCCAGACCTGGTTCTGGTTTTTTTGTTTTGGGTTTTTGTTGTGGTTGTTGTTGGGTTTTTTTGGTTTTGTTTTGTTTCTTCTCTTTTCTTTTTTTTGAGCCAATGTCTTGCTCTATAGCCCAGGCTTGTCTCAAACTTTCAGCAATTCTCCTGCCTCAGCCTCCCAATGACTGGTATTACAGGCTTGCACCACCATGGCTATCTGAAAACATGACTTTTTTTTTTTTGAAGAGAAAATAAAGAAGAGCTTTGCCACGGGGGCCATGGTGTCTGTTTAAAAGATTTCTAGTAAAAGTACAGGCGGTGGTGGTAGCACACGTCCTTAATCCCAGAACTTAGGACGCGAGTTCGAGGCCAGCCTGGTCTACAGAACGAGTTCCAAGACAGGCTCCAAAGCTACCGAGAAACCTGGCTTGAAAAACATACATACACACATATATACATACATACATATCTGCTTATTTTACTATCAAAGAATGCCCACAAATCCTGGCACCTGCAGCATCTGTGTGGTGCAATTAACTGCTCTCCTGTACTCACTACAGCCTGGTGTTCCACAGGGCTGGTGACCCTGCTGCCCCATGGGAATTCTTCTCTCACATACCTACATATGCAGTGATTGTTGGTCTCCCCCAACACACAGACACACACACCCACACACCCACATACCCACACACACACACACACACTGCCAGGCAGCTGTGTGGAATGTTTTACCAGACCAAGGGAGGCTGAATTATGCAAGACAAGTTGACAACCCAGGAGGCAGGAAACCAGACTTCCCCCATCCCCATCGCTCCACTTGGGTGGCAAAGGTATGTAGGGCCTCCTTGCATTTTACTAACAAAATAGCCAACAAACGTTTCTCTATAGAAACAGAAAGCACTTGTTCTCCTTTGGGAAGCTCTGTTTATAGGCAGAAACACCTGCTAACTGGAAGACTCAGGGTGAGGTTTTCACTTCCTGAGTCAGGTGGGAATGGCTTTCAGAATGTTCTGGGGTCCCCTGCAGCCTCTGTGTGATGGCCCACCATTCTCAAGCTCATCTGTGACGGTACAATTTTCAATCTGTGTTAGGATCTGACTTAACTTTCCTAAGACTACCATTGCTGTAGATCCACCCGTGAGGCTGGGGAGATGCTCAGTGGGTAAAGTGCTTGCCCTGCAAGCATGATGACCCACAGCACCATATTAAAAAGCTGGATATGCCTATAACCTATAGCTGCACACAACTCTAGTGACATGTGGGATGGGGACTGGACAGGAAGATCCATGGAGCTTGCCAGGCCCAACCTAGCAGGATAAACATGAACTCCAAGTTTAGAAAGAAACACTGTCTCACAAGAATAATTTGGAGAGTCATAAAAGAACCTTCCCCAGGTGCACACACCATGCACTCATACTTACACACACACACACACACACACACACACACACACACACACACTTATTAAGATAGAGAGGGTGGAAGAAGACCCCTGACACAGGCCTCCATGCCCATTCACATAAATAGTAACAATAATCTGCATCTTTTTTGGGTTTTTTGAGACAGGGTTTCTTTATGTAACAGTCCTGGCTGTCCTGGAACTCACTCTGTAGGCCAGGCTGGCCTCCAACTCAGAGATCCTCCTGCCTCTCCCTCCTGAGCCCTGAGATGGAAAGAGCTGGCTTCCTGATGCTCTCAAGTCTCTTGATCCAGCTATACCTGATATCCTGTTGACTTTTTGATTATTTGAGTAATTTCCTTTCATCCCCTTGAAAGCAGTTTCAGTTTAATTTCTGTTATAGGCAACAAAAATATTCTATTAAACGTTGCAGATTAGCCAGGCAGTGGTGGCACACGCCTTTAATCCCAGCACTCAGGAGTTGACTTTATTCTGAGGCTACAGCTCCCTGAGGTGTAGTTCTGGATAGTTCAGAGGAGCTGTGAAAGTGGTCCTATTCAGTGTATAGTAAGAATTCTAGTGCTTCTGGGCTCGGGGGGGGGGGGGGTCGTCTGCTTTTCACATCCCAGGCCGGTTGTGTGGTGCATACCTGTAATATCAGCAGTCAGGAGGTCACAGCAAGAGGATCAGAAGGTCAAGGATATCTTTGTCTACGTAGAGAGTTGGAGGCCAGCCTGGGCTACACAAGATCCTGTCACAAACCACAACTAAAGACAACAAACAAACAAAAGGCAGCGTGATAGCAAATGTCATTGATCTCAGCCCTTGAGAGGGAGAGACAGGGGACCTTGAAGTTCCAGAGTAGCCTGGTCTATATAGTGAGTTTCCAGCCACCCAAGGGCTACACAGTGAGACCCTGTCTCAGAAACAAAACAAAGCCGTAGGAGGAGGGGAAGAGAAGAGCGGCTTCTTGCTCCTATGGTAAGAATGACGTTTGGCCAGGGGACCGTGCTCAGTTCACTTGACTTCTGTTGTTACTTACTGCTGCCAAAACATCTGTTTTATACCGTGTTGGGGATCAGTCCTAGGGCTTCTTCATGTGTGCTGGATTAGCATGAAACCTCCAGCCCCCGCGACATTTCTTGGTTTGGTTTTCATCACGGCACTCACCACTCCGTGCTGCAGAATCTGTTTCCACTTTGCTTACTTCTTTTAAAAAGATCAATTTAGAGGCCACAGAGTTGTCTCGGTGGTTAGGAACACTTGCTGCTCTTAGAAACGACCTGGAATTCATTCCCAGAACTCACATGGCAGCTTACAATTGACTGTAACTCCAGTTCCAAGGAATCTGAGACTTCCTCAAGCATAGCACCCACACAGTACACTTAAATACATGAAGGTAAAATAGTCATAAATGCATGCATAAAAATAAATTGTGTATACATATATTATATGTACAAAAATTTAGATACATTAAAATTTCATTCACACACATAAAAATAATATAATCATTTTATTTTATTAGTGTGTGTGCGCGTGCATGTGCGTGTATACGTGTGTGTGTGTGTGTGTGTGTGTGTGTGTGTGTGTGTTAACACAGAGTTAAAGGACTGACTACTTTTGAGTATCAGTTCTTTCCTTCCATTGTAGATTCTGGGTATCAAACTCAGGTCATCAGCTTTTGACACAAACACATAAAGCTTATTTTGCTAGTTGAACCATCTCATTCGCCATGTTTTACTTCCAGAGTTGCACAGGGAGACCCTGTCTCGAAACAAAAATTCATCAATCACAGGCACAGCACAGACAAGGTGAAGGCAGGAGGATCTGGAACTCAAGATCAGCCTAAGCTAGCCTGGGCTACAAGAGATTTCCTCGCCAAAATAAGGAGAAAAAAAATCCACAGTGTTTACCCTTTACTGAAGTACTAAAACAGAAATAGAGGCTGAAGAGATGACTCAAAAGTTATAAGCACTGGCTGCTCTTCCAGAGGTCCCGAGTTCAATTTCCAGCAACAACATGGTGCCTCGCAACCATCTGTAATGAGATCTGGTCTTCAAGCACACAGAACACTATATACGTAATAGACAAATAATAAATAAAACAGAAGTAGAAGAAAAACATATTTCTTCAAAAGAAAAAAAATGCCAATGATCACCTTGTAACACTACCCCAATATCAGATTCTCTTGCAGGTTAAGAAATAAGAATTTCTCTAGGGTTCTGCTTCCCTTCATTGACCGCAACTCTGACCTGCATGCACACCCATTTAGATTCCCAGACCTCAGAAGAACCTGGAAATGAAATGACTGAAGAAGAGCAGGGTTAATGCATAGCATTTGCACAGAAACCATGCTTGGCAAGTATCAAATGCCTTGAGTTTCTTTTTCTGGGCACTAGAGCTGACAGCGTTATTTATGACCACAGAGATCATAAAATTGGTGCCATCTGGCCAGAGCTGTAACCTCCCTGATGACACAGATTTCCCATTCTTCCGTCAGCACAGCAAAACCAAAATAGTGGCACACGTCTGCAGTCCCCCTGGGGAGACTAAAACAAGCCGGAAAGTCAAGGTCATCCTCAGCTAAATAGCAAGTCTGAGGCTAGCTTGGAATACAGGAGACCCTGGAGGGTGGGGTAACATCAAAGTACAAATCCCTGACTTATTCTGTACTTCTGTTAATCTGCAAAGGCAGGGGACTGTGAACTTCAGCTCTTAGGCTCTACTGCCACCTAGTGGCACACTGCTGTTATCTGGACACCCCGTCGTCCTCAAGTCTGAGAGGAAACACCTGCCAAAAGAAACTTGGGGGAGGAGGACAGGGTAAGAGCTGTTTACAGTTCCACGCGCATCAATCACCAATTAAAAAGATGACCTACAGCCTTGTCTACTGCCCAGTCTACTGAAGGTATTTGTTTCCTCCTCTCACATGACTTAGCTTTATGTCAAGTTGACTTCAAACTAGTCATCACAGGGCAATCTTGTCCCCTATTTCAGGCCCCAGTTCAGAGGTAAAAGATCTCATCCACATAGTGATTTTGTGTCTTTCCTTTCTGTTGCTCAGAATACCACAGCAGCCATGCTTGTCCTGTCGAAAGGAAGATAAGACTCGAGCCAGCCTCACCGTTGTGGACAAGTTATCCACACTCTCGGGCCTCAGTTACCTCCTGTTTTGAATGAGATGAGTAACATCCGCCTCATAGAATTGTTACCATCAAATCAGTTCATATAAGAGCCGGGAGGGATGGTTCGCTGGGTAAAGTGCTTGCCTCGAAAACGTGAGCAGATTGACAGCCCCCACATAAAATGCAGAGCACCAGATTCAGCAAGAAAGCCTGTCTCAAAAAAAAAATATTATTGAGCACTGGAGAAATGTCTCATGTGATAGAAGTGCTTACCTTACGAGCCCTGTGAGCTAACTTTACCCCCAGAACCCACAGAGAAACCATATGAAGTGGCGTGCATGTGTAATCCCAGCACTCATACGGTGAAATGGGGACTTGAAAAGGGAGAATAACCTAAAGGCTTATGAGCTAGCTAACCCAGAGTCCACAGCGCAGCAGAAACAAGGGAAACATGGCAAAGAAGGTGGACAGAGAGATCCGTTTCCTGAATGAAGTCATTCTCAACCTGTCTTAGAGTTGCTATTGCTGTGAAGAGACGCCATGACCACAGCAACTCTTATGAAGGAGAACATTTAATTGGGCTCACTTAGAGTTCAGAGGTTCAGTCCATTATTAGCATGTCAGGACACCGCAGCATGCAGGTAGACATGCTACCAGAGAGGTAGCTGAAAGTTCTATATCTTCTGCAGGTAACAGAAAATGGTCTCTGACACTGGGTGTGGCTTGAGCATATATGAGACCTCAAAGCCTGCCTCCAAAGTGTCCCATTAAGGCCACACCTCCTAATAGTGCCACTCTCTTTAGGGGGGACATTTTCTTTCTTTCTTTCTCTTTCTTTCTTTCTTTCTTTCTTTCTTTCTTTCTTTCTTTGGTTTTATGAGACAGGGTTTCTCTGTGTAATAGTCCTGGCTGTTCTGGAACTCACTGTGTAGACTAGGACTTAATGAGATCCACCTGCCTCTGCCTCCCAAGTGCTGGGATTGAAGGCATGCACCACCACCACCACCTGGTGGCATTTTATCTCTCTCTCTCGTCACTCACACACATGCACATTCATAGTGGGGGATGGATAGAAAGGAAGAAAGGGGGGGGAGATAGACAGGCAGTGAGAAAACAAGCAGTTAGCAAACTTAATGATAACAATAGTATCCAAAACACACAGACATTAAAAGATATAAAACATTATAAATTGCTATCACATATTTCCTATCATGATAGCAAGAGCATCAGTGATAAAGTGGGAATCCAAGGGTTCAAGTGCTTCATACTATTCTCCTTTTTCTTTCCATAATTTTTAATAAGTTCTCCTGTACACCACACCAGTAGCAACTCACTTTATAGCTAAGGATGCCCTTGAACTTCAAATTCTCCTGCCTCCATTGTGCACCATCATGACCAGTTTTGCAGTGCTGAGGATGAACCCCAAGAATTCAAGCATGCTAGACAAGCACATTTCCAAGATAATCTCCAGTCCATTTTCCCTTTTGGTTTTGAAAGGAATTCTATATAACGCAAACTGGCCTCAAAACTCTCCATCCTCCTAGCTCAGCTTCCTGAGGATTACAGAAGCACAGCACCACACCCAGCACTAAAGAACCAAAATTCACTTCATGGGATCACAGTGAAGCATTGTGACATAGTATTTGAATATTGTGACATCATAAGGAGATATCGAATGTTCCCATGGGGTTTTGCTCTGTCGGAATAATGCCTTATGATATCTCGGGTCAGCTTGGTAATATAATGGTACACTGTGATGTCATAATTTAATATTGTAATGGCATAGCTCCGCATTGTTGTGCCATAGTCACATGGTGATGGCGCAGTGGGGTATTGTATTGACACAATGGAACAATAGGGAATTATGATGGCACAGTGCATATGGCCATGCACAGAGGCACATTGTGGAACACTGTGCTGTCACAGTGGACATTCTAGTGTCCATGGAGCATTGTGAGATCACAAGAGCCCTGTGGAATCATAATGTCACATGATGGTACAAAGGAGCCTTGGATTATCTCTTGTTACCTTTGTGACATCACAATGAGCCAAGTGATGTCACATTCTAGCATTGTTATAGCACAGTGGTACAATGTAATCGCCTAATGCAGTGCCTAGGTTCAAACCCCAGTATGAGGTCGGGATGGGGTGGAGGGTTGATACATAGCTAGAAGCAGATGCAGGAGAAGGGTGAGGAGTACAAGGTCATCCTCAATTACATAGTGAGCCTGGGCTACATGGAACTGTCTCAGATTTAAAAATAATCCAATAAAAAAAATGGAGTACAAACCTAAACAGAGAACTCTCAACAAAGGAATCTAAAATGACTGAAAGACACTTAAGGAAATGCCTAACATCCTTAGCCATCAGAGAATGCAAATCAAAACAACTCTGAGATTCCATCTTACACCTGTCAGAATGGCCAAGAACAAAAACACTGATGACAACTTATGCAGGAGAGGATGTGGGGTAAAGGGCACACTTCTGCATTGCTGGTGGGAGTACAAACTGGTACAACCCCTTTGGATATCAGTATGGTGATTTCTCAGAAAATTAGGAAACAACCTACCTCAAGACCCAGTAATACCACTTTTGGGTATACATCCAAAAGATGCTCAATTGTACCACAAGGACACTCAACTATGTTCATAGCAGCATTGTTTGTCATAGCCAGAACCTGGAAACAACCTAAATGCCCCTCGACTGAAGAATTGATAAGGAAAATGTGGTATATTGACACAATGGAAAACTACACAGGAGAAAAAAATAATGACGTTTTGAAATTTGCAGGCAAATGGATGGATCTAGAAAACATCATATTGAGTGAGGTAACCCAGACCCAGAAAAACAATTATCACATGTACTCACTCATAAGTGGTTTTTTTTTCCTTTTGAAAATCAGACATTTATAAACAAGAAAGCATACATTAATTACATAAAAATAGTTCTCGAGTAGCAGAGTAAGCCGTCATATTGTCATTAGCAGCAGCGCAGGGCTGGAGGGTGCAAGGGCTTGGGCAGTTATGAAGGGAGAGGTGGGCTTATTTTTCTTTAATTGATGAAAATGTCATTTGAAAGCAAAGAAAATGAGCCTATAGATCACAATCCCAGAGAACCTAGACAACAATGAGGACCCTAAGAGAGACATACATGGATCTAATCTACATGGGAAGTAGAAAAAGACAAGATCTGAGTAAATTGGGAGCATGGGGACCTTGGGAGAGGGTTGAAGGGGAGGGGAGAGGCAGGGAAGGGAGCAGAGAAAAATGTATAGCTCAATAAAATCAATTAAAAAACAGAAATAAAAAAAGAAACAGTCTGGTTTACACACACACCACACAGAAGACTTCATGGGCATTTAAGCTAGGACATTTTGACTTAATTCTAAATTGTCTTCATTTGCTTAAACAAACATTTAAAGCATGACTCTAACCAAAGCTGGGCACTGAAGTGTCAAGTGTTCGTTGTGACTGGGAAGGACTCCTCACATTCAGAACCTGTTCACCCTGGTCCTGGACTCACTGCCAGGTCATCAGACTGCTCTGTGGTAAGGTCTCAAGTCAGAGGACACTTGAGCCCCGATCTCTCCCTCCACCTTTAGTATGTTCACACTCAAGCATATACACTTACATCCCACACTTGACGAAAAAAAATACTTAATGGTGATTGCTAGGTATATTGAACAGACCTGGATTGGCAATACAAAAGCACAGAAACATGACAGATGATGGAGATATTTTTTCCTGTTTCTTTCCTCCAACGTTCATAGGTTCTACTTTCGTGCAACAAATTGTAGAAAGGTTTGTTGGTCAGTGTTTGATTCCTGAAGTCAACTCAATATTGCTCATACTGACTCACCAAGCCTACACTAGCCCACCACAGTTTAACTGGTTATAGGCAAAAAGTCATTCTCGGCTCCTCATCAGCACTGGAATGTGTGTACAAACCTGTATCCATGCTTGGTCTGCCTTCGTGTATTTGACTTCCAGTTTCATCTGCCTGAGTTCAAAGCCTGACACTCTCTTAGGTTTAATGTGCACAATCACCACACAGTCAAACAGCACTGGCAGGGACAAAAGGCATCTTTTTTTTTCCTTTCCCAATTAGATAATCACCTGGATACTGTGTCTGCACTCTTACTAGTTAGATGTGGCCCTAGGCACAGCTGTCTGTCCTCTGCCTGGTTGGCTGTGCCCCCCCCCCCACCAGGGGTTAAGATTTGCTGGTTATCTGCCAGCCTTAATACATGTGTCTTTGTTTTTCCTGACTAGCTGAAGCCCTAGCACAGGTGTCTGTGCCAGTTTCCCTCCCTGATTAGGGGCACTCCTGAACACACGTGCTTTTGCTGATCCAGATTAGCAGCATCCAAGAGCATAGCTGCCTGCCCTTTTCCTGTCTCGCTGTGACCCAGGGCACAGGCGTGCTGCCGTGTGAGAGCATACGTGACCATTCCTGTAATATTGAATCCACGCACATTCCTTTATCTGTATTTTCATGTGTGCTACTGGACTAGCAGAAGGAAAGAGAGAATAGAGAGAAAGAGATGAGGGAGGGGAAAAAAGACATAGGAGGGAGACGGACCACTTTATTCACTGTGTAAGAGCACAGATTGTCCCAAACATTGGCGTAGGAAAGGAAAGACAAGATTGTTCTCTGGTGAGGTGAATTCTCAACCTTCACCTGGGGAGAAGTGTGGAGGCACAAAAATGTGGGCCAATTTCCACCTTATCTGACAAAGCGTTGGAGATTGCATGTCCCAACTCAGGATGTGATTGCTCGGTTCTTTTTTTTTTTCTTTCTTTATTTATTTATTTATTAAAAATTCCCCCCTCCTCCCATTTCCCTCCCACTCTCCCCTCCCTCTCCCCCTTCCTCTCCAGTCCTAAGAAAAGTCAGAGTGCCCTGCCCTGTGGCAAGCTTTATTTATTAAAATACAAATGAAATATCACTACAGGAGAGTGAGTGGGAAAAATACTCAGTGTTGACCTCTAATCTCCACACATATGCATTCATACACAAACATACATATACACACAAAAAAAGAATAAGAACGAATTAAAAACAGAAATAGGGCAATTGTAGAGATTTGGGTAAAAATCCAACATTTCTTCAGGCTATGGACACTTTGTGTGGTCCAGAATGACCCATAAAGCTCAGAAGGACACTGAGGGTTTTTTTTGTCGCTTTGTTTGTTTGTTTTTGTAATGGCCTAGTAAAGAAATGGAATGAGCAACTGAATACGGGTTTTTCTAAAATGGAGCACTAAAAGCCTTAAGAACAGGTTCGTGTGTTTCACAAGCATGCTCACACTCAGCGTCAGGAGAAACAAAGAACTATCCCTGCTGGAGCCTTCCGTCAGAATCCCTAATGTAACGTGAGTTGTGCCTCTATTTATTTAATCAAACTGGCGTTATGAACACAGCTAGCTGCTAAACTTATAGTAAAAGCAGACCATGAGTTCAACACCTGTGCAACCCTAACCCGGGGAAATGGAAAAGGCTGAGGGGGAAGCATTGCCAGACTGATGCTGTAGCCTGATCTTCATCAGAAGTTCTGAGCAACACATTCTCCAGATACAAACAAACAAAGCTTCCGAGGAGAAAGGAAGAGGGTCAAAGCTTTGGCACAGAGCACAGAGGTGGCCCAGCAGCACTGTGTAGGAGGCATTTCTGTCCCAGAAGGAAGCAGAAGGCTCACTACCTCACACACAGAGCAGTGCACCCCATCCAGTCCTTAAGAACGGTGTAGTCTACCATCATCCCTATGAAAATGTCTCTCAGGGCAAGGCTGCTTAGGCCGGTGGGTTTCCAAAAGCAACAGTGGTCCTTGACAGGAAGAAAATACAATTCCTTTTATTCATTCATTTACTTATTCCTACGTGCAGGCAGTTTTTGTCTGCATGTCTGTGCATCCCTGGTACCCACAATGAACAGAAAACAGTGTTGGATCCCCGGAACTGTAGTTACAGATGGTTGTGAGCCACCATGTAGGTGCTGGAAACGGAGCCCAGGTTCTCTGGGACAGCAGTCAGTGTTCTTAACCACTTATCCATCTCTCTAGTCCAAAGAAAAAGTAATTCCTCAACATCCATTAAAAGGTCAGAGTTGGGTCAAGAGAAGGGTACACACTTGTAATCTTAGCTGAGGTAGAAGACTGTCATAAACTTGAGGTCATCTGGGCCAATAGAGTGTCTCAAAAAAAAGAAAGAATAAAGTTTTAAATTCACAGTTGAAATGCAGCCTGTAACAAAAGACAAAATGCAGGACAACAATCAGGTTATGTAAAGTGGCCTTGAGGTCATAGAAGTCACAGCCCTGAGCAGGGAGGTGGCAGGCGCCTTTAATCCCTGCACTTGGGAGGCAGAGGCAGAGGCGGGTGGATCTCTGTGAGTTTGAGGCCAGCCTGGTCTACAATGTGAGTTCCAGGACAGGCTCCAAAACTACACAGAGAAACTCTGTCTCAAAAAACCAAAATCAAACAAAACCAGACATCACAGCGCTGGCCCCAGCGAGGGTGTCAATCCATCAACTTGAAGAACTACACTGCAACTCCTGCCTAGCTCCCTCCCTCTAATATTACAGGCATAAAGTAACCAAACAACAAGTAGGATGTTTACCAAATATCTAGAGTCATCTTTGACATCACGCCTCCCTAGCAATTTTATATTTAAATATCTTTCAATTCACCAGCCTCCAGAAGAAATCTCAGTCTCCCAGTATCCAAAAATACAGCTCTGGCCATAGGTTCCTTCCCTTAATCTTCAAGGAGCACCCTGAGCTCAGGATAAAAATGGAGTCGCTGTGGTGGTCAGGTGTTCCTGCTGGCTCACTTGGAACAATTCTCCCCATTTCTCGCGGGCCTTTGGTTGCAAAGGCTTGCTAGCCAAATTGTCCATGTATGCTGTCTATCTGGCTCTATTGTGTCTGGTCCAGTCCTCCAACCTTCTCAGAGACTTGACTGTGACCATACAACCCCATCCCTTATTCTAGGAGGACCCAGTAGCAGCAGGTCCTAGAGAGCACACAGCATTAAGGTCTACTTCCAAACATCTGCCAGAGAAACCCATAACTGTAGTGGGGCAGGGTGTGGTTCCTCCTCTTTTATCTACAATAAACTTTATCAACCATACTTAGAAGCAGTCATGTCCTTCCTTTTTATTTCTTTTTTTTTCATTCAATCGCACGTTCAGAGATTTTATACACTTACCAAATGTGTCCCACAACCCACACATTCATCCGACCGCATAAACAGAATACAGTGATAGCCCACAGATTGAGAAAGTCGAGAAACTTGCTTAGATTTCTCCTATCAAGGTACCACAACCTGCAGCAACCTGTGGCTGCTCAGCTGCCTCTCCAACTTGCGGTTCCCACTCCCACCCCTGGCCAGTAGCCGAGTGCAGCCACTGTGCCGAGCTCCTGGTCAATGCCACAGAAGTGTCATCCTGGAGGGTGCCAGGCAGCCAGGCACTGCGCTAGCCAGCCCGCGCCCCGGGGTCCTTCGGGCCTTTGCGGGACAGCCCAGCTCGGGGTCCTGGTGCGGTCGCGTAGCAGCGGCGGAGACGCGGCCGAGCCGCTACCGGAGCGCGGTCTCCTGTTAGCGGGTAAGCCGGCTGCCTTGGTGGCCCAGGGCCTGTGGTGGGCGAGCGCATCGAGGCCGCGGCGAGGACAAAGTGCCTGGAAAACCCGCCTGAGAGGTGGGGGGTAGGGAAGGCGGGGACCGGGCGGAGGCCCGACCGCGGTTCGCGAGTCCTTTACGAGAGACGGTGGTTAGGCCTGGTGGGACGCCTAAAAACGTTTGTCACACGAAAGTGAGTTTACCGCCACTAGTGTGTGAGGACAGTGGCAGTCACTGAGGGGTTCCTTCACGAATCGATAGACTGGGGGGTTGGCTTTCTAACGGATCACTCCCTCTGCAGGATGGAGGTTGAAGGGGCAGAGTCCCCGCTGTGCTCTCCTATAGTCACTGCTGGAGCCTGAGTTCCTGCGTGGGCCGAGGCTGTGCCGAAATACAGTCGTGCAAACGCGGGACCCTGTTGCTGATTTGTATTCCAGACTGGTGTCATGTCCCTCACTGCAGCCAACTGAGCCTGCTTCAATGTCTGCTCTAGTTAATGATTAGTTGAGTGCGAACTGCTGCTGCTCTGAAGTGTAATTGCTGTGCGCCCAGTTAGAAGCTGGATTGGGCAACCCTAGCAGTTTTGTTTGGGTATGAAGCGAGTGGACCAGGCTAGAGACGCTGCGACACACCGGTGTTGACACTGACTGACACCAATGTCTTGTACTTATGGAAATAGGAATATGAGTTTGCACGGAGCTAAAGTACTGTTTATGTTTAGGGTCGCGTTCCTATATGCCCTAGTTACAAATCTAATGAGCAGCTGAATATTTGAGTTCAGGCCGTGAAGGACAAAATCTTGATGTAGATATGGTTTGAATCACCTACATTTAGAAAACGTTAGAAACTACTAGAGCAGCATTTCTCAACCTGTGGGTCACGACCCTTTGGAAGCTCGAACGACCTTTTCACAGGGGTCCCTTAAGAATATCGGAAAACACAGGTATTTGCATTATGATTCGTAACAGTAGCAAAATTACAGTTATGAAGTAGCAATGAAACAACTTTATGGTTGGGGTCGCCATAACATGAGGGGATATTAAAGGGTCGCAGCAATAGGAAGGTTGAGAACCACTGTACTGGAGGTTGAAAATAGCACCTGCCAAAGAAAGTCGTGAGGAATACTAAGGTGAAGGGGGTGTGAGGCAGCTGCTGATGGCAACAAGGTGGAACGGGAAGGTAGGCCAATAATATAGGTCAGGCATCACAGATTGTATGGTTAGTGTCCCCTCGTTTTTACTTTGTGACTTAGGCACTATTTGTTGTTGTTGCTTTGTGTTTTACAAGTAAGGACACTTGTATGTTGAACTTGTAAATCTAGTCTGGAAGGTAGGAGGAGAGGTGTGGCCCGAGCACATCTGCAACAGGAAATGACAGAAGAATCCAGAGGCAGAGCTGCAGCCCTAAGGCTCAGTAGATGGTGGCCAAGTTGTCAGGATGTGTGTGTGTCCTTGGGTCCTCCATCTGCTCTTCAGGAAAAAGAAGAAAGTGGATTTAACTGAAGGGAGCTCTCATCTCTAACAGTGGCTTCTCGTTGACTTTTCCAGACAGTGATAAGACTCCAAGACTGGGTCTTGTCTACAGCCAAGAGCTAATGGCAGGGGACAGAGCCAAACATTGTGAGCTGGACCAAGAGAAATACGATGCCCATGACAACGTGAAGATCATCTGCCTGGGGGACAGTGCGGTGGGCAAGTCCAAGTATGTTGGGAGATTAGGGAAGAAGAAACAATCCCAGAATGGCTTGGTTAGAAAAGTCCTCCAGAAATGAAGAAGAGTGTGGTTTCTATTAGCTGAAGAGGGGGAGGTTTGACTGGAGCCCAAGTGTATGTATATGTGAACAACAGGCTCATGTCTATAACCATGTTTATGAGGAAATGGGAGAGAGCCAAAGGGACAGAAATCGGGGAACCTTCTGAGTCTTGACAGAAGCTGTAGAGTGGGTCACCCTGGGAATCGCTGGAATAGTACAGAGTAAAGAGGTCGCAAGTGGGGTGTCACTACGTGTGTGAGGGTTGAGGGACGGCTAGGTTGGGACAGGGATGGAGAGAAGAATGTGATGGGTAGAATAGAGGCAGTAAAGATGCTTTCTGGGAGGGACTCCCTGAGTTGGAAAGCACAGATAGCAATGATGTTGACTGAGATGGTGTTAAAAATGGGATTATTCCTCTGCCTTCAGCGCCTGCCTGAGCAGGGATAGAACCCGCCCCTGGAGAGCTGAAGAAAGGCTCTGCGGTCCTTTTTTGGCCTATCTCCACCAGCATCCCACCTCTCACCCATCCAGGGTGAGGTAGCGAGGGTGCATGCCCATTTCTGCTGTCAAAGAATGAGGATAGAGTTGTTCCTACATAAATGTCTGGTTTAGTCTTCCACCTCGCCAGATCCCAGATCACCTCACATTCTACTTTAGACCCAGATAGCTATGAGGAGTCCCTAGAGGCCTTGCTGGTTTTAGGCCAGCTTCATGAATTCACATTTGTTTCTCTACCTTATGTTAAAGTTCTGCTGTCATATTTTACAATTGTCTTAACCTCAACAATATCCCTTACAATTAAGGTAAGGATTTGGAAGCTTACCCAGTAAATAGCAGTCCTTCGTCCACACTTGAATTTAGAACTGACACAGAAAACCAAAGTGGCAGACAAGGAAAGACCAGTTGTTGACTTAGCAACTGATGGACCTTTAGGGAAATTTGGGCTAGTGAGAAGCCCAGGGGGCTTCCTAAGTCAGCATTAGCCTAACTTAATGTAGTTTTTTTTAAAAAATCTAAGTTGTTAACAGAACATTGAAAGACTAACACAGTTCTGGCCTTTAGGACATTTTAAAGACTAGTAGTTCCCAGCCCCTTTGAGACCTTAAGCAGAGAGAGAGACCATGGTAGAATCTGTGTCTAGAAGAAGGTTGGTGGGAGAGAAAACCTCGTTTTCATTTCATGTGACTCAAGAATTCTCTGCCAGTTTTCAGTATTTCAAGGCCCCAAGGCCCCCTGCCAGGTGATTCTAGACTGCATCATGTTGACATTTGAAATTTAATAATCATAGGAGCGTTAAAATCTGTTTGTTTTTATTTAAAACTTACATGACTGTTATGTAAAGTATATGTATATATACATATATATACATATACATATGATTTTAATATCTTTCTAGGAGATGGGAGGTTTGTTGTTTTGTTCTTTCTTCAGATTTACTGTATGGTCTGATTGGGAGCCAGTAGTTATAATACCAAGAAAAGTTTTCAAGGCTGTCCTGTGACTCCAAGACGTATACCAAACTAAGCTTGTTAGCTGTATTCACATCTATGTGTTCAGATGCTGACTGGGCACCAGTGCACTGCCTGGACATTGGGAGATACCCGTAGACTATAGCTTCCCAAACTGCTGTGCCACATCCTCTGTTCTGATTGGTAGAGGCATTAAGGTAAATCAACAAGTGTTTCTGTTGGGGTTCTATGCAGGTCAGGGAGAAACGAAAGAGTTCAAACCAGGTGGAACTTCTTACCTCCTACAGTCACCTTCCTGCTCAGGTGACATCTAAGCAAAGCCTTAAGGAACAGCAGAGTCTTGAGAAAATGACTACCGATTGAAGAATAGTCTTCTTGGCCTCAGTTTCCCCTGCATAGATGGGTAATTCTGTGTGTAGCAGTATGTGAGATGGAAATAAGGGGTCAGAGAGCCCCATGCAGGTTGACCCAGAGAGTGGCACCAGTGGGTTGGCTGTTTGGCCTTGGTAGTGGTGATTCCCACAGTGCAGGCTGACTAGAAACAGACTGAAAATCCACAGGAGATAAGAAGCCCCAGGTGGCTTCCAGGTTGTCAGCCCAGGGGTGATAAAGTAGGGACAAGAAGTTAGAGATGCTACGTGACCTGTGACCTCACACATTTCCCTTACAGACTCATGGAGAGGTTTCTCATGGATGGATTGTATCCTTAAAGACTTGAACTGTCCTTTGTCCCTGTGGCTTTTCCCACTCTCATGCATCTTAACCTCCACTCCACTCCTTTATACCCACAGCCCAAGAAAGATCAATGGTTTTCCTGCACACCAGCTCCTCACTGGTTGACCCAAACTGCATTATAGAATCCAGGCTGTTGGGTCTAGAGCTAACGTATAGTGGGGTTTCTGCCAGGAAGACAGGAAGAATAGCAGACAGCACTTAGTCTATATCAAATGCCTGGATGCCAGTCTTGCCTCCTCCTTAGTTCTGACCTTGGGTAAATCATCTCACCCCTTTCCTCAGAGCCTAAAATGTCTTTGATAGGAATAAGCTTTATAAAATGTAGGGTGTTGGCTTTTCCTTCATACTGTGAACTGTTGCATTGTACAGATTTGGAGTAAGGAGCCATAACTGAGAGCTTCTTAAAGTTCCCCAAGTGGACCCCTGAGGGTTGCATGCAATAGTGCAAGACCTGTGACTCTCTCCCCTGGCCTTAGCCCCCAAAGGCTGATATCTCTCAATCTGTACCAAACCCCACCTAATTGCTTCATCTTTGCTCAGTAAACTGTCCAGCATATTTCCGCTTCAAAGGATGCTGTTTTTCAGGTATTTTGTTAGTGTTTTACACACAAGTGAACTTTAATCTGTAGATACTTTGTCAGCTGCCTGGCCTTTGGTGTTTACTGTGGGGCAGTCATGATGCTCTAGCCTATAAGAACTCTGTCCACAAAAGACTCCAAGTGTCCACAGTTACATTTTCTTGCATTTTGTTACCATTTAAGACAGCTTTTCTATAAAACCCTGCTCCATGTTACCTCACACTGAGGTGCCCAGGTCCTTTCTTAAACCTTGTGTCACTAAAGTTGGGCCTGTCTGTCTATAGAGTTCATTCAACTTGAAATCTAACTTCTTTTTAGGGAGGACAAAGTCAGAAGGATAGCCACAAATTTGAGACCACCCTGAGCTACATTGGAAAAACTATCTCAATAAAAAAAGGACCAGGCATGGTGGCCCAGGCCTTTAATCCCAGCACTTGGGAGGCAAAGAGGCAGGCAGATCTCTGAGTTTGAGGCCAGCCTGGTCTACATAGTGAGTTTCAGGTCAGCCAGAGCTACCGAGTGAGACCTGTCTCAAAAAATTAAGAAAAGCTAAGTAAGAAGGGGGCCCATTCTATCACACAAATGTCCCCCTTCCCCATTTCCTTAGCTCTTTGTATTCACCTTTGCTCCTTAACCTGCATCCAGTCAGCCACAACAACTGTCCACATATGCTCTGACCCTGTATAAGCACACGGCCACAGTAGACGGCAAGACCATCCTTGTGGGTGAGCAGCATGGGCCCCAAGCCACGCTGAGCAGGGGATGGGGGTGGTAGGAAAGAGGCTCACGGGAGAGTAAAAGAAGAAGAAGAATGGGAAGTCAGAGAGCATGTATAGAGGCACACAGCACATACAGTCTCGTAACACCCAGGCCAGGACGAATGTGGAAGTCGGGATTTAGAAAAGCAGACATTGGAAGAGGGAAGAGGAGCACAGAGGCCTTTGACAGGGATTAGCATTCAGCCAGTACCAAGAAATACATCTGTGTTGCTGGGTGGTGGTGGTACATGCCTTTAATCCCAGCACTCAGGAGGCAGAGGCAGGTGGATCTCTGTGAGTTCCAGGCCAGCCTAGTCTACAGAGTGAGTGCCAGGACAGGCTCCAACGCTACAGAGAAACCCTGTTTCAAGAAAGAGAGAAAAAGAAAAACAGAAATACATCTGTGGTCTGACTACTTCTCAAATGTAGAACATGACCTTCCTGTGGGGTCACTAGGCCACCCCTGAATGTCCACCATCTGGGAATTTCAGTTTTGAAGGGCCCCGTGTCTTCAGTGTGAGGACAAAGGGTACCTCCTTTTTCCCTTCTGGGGCTGCTATCTACACTGTCCTCCTTCTGGTTCCATGTCTTCCCACACTACCAGTGCACACACACCTCTCCCAGTGCATGCATGTTTCTGCATAGAGACCTGCATGGAAATGCCTGGGGCATGTGGGGGGTCTCTGCCCTCCAACCCCGTTGGGCAGACAGAGTTGTGTTCATGTTGCAGACTTCTGGGACACAGCAGGCCAGGAGCGGTTCCAGAGCATGCATGCCTCCTACTACCACAAGGCTCACGCCTGCATCATGGTATGAAACCAACCGTGTGGTAAAAAATGGCACTAGGCAATTCTGGCCCAGGGGTAAGGAGCCATGGCCCCACTACCAGATATAGATGTGTAGGAGAGGGTTCGAGACCACCCAAACGCTTCACCCTAGAGCTGCTTAAAAAAAAAATGACAGAGGAGCTATCCTAAGATGAGGGCAGATTAAAAAAGAAGAAGAAGAAGAAAAGAAAAGAAAAAGAAGTTGGGCTCCTGTAACCATTGTAGTGTCCAAGGAAAACATGGCTGAGACAAGGCCACAGTGAAACTTGAAGAGAACCCCCACTATCACCCACTGCCTCTGAGACCTTGTCCTCTCGGGTCAGCCCTCACCTCCCTCCCAGGCTCTCACTGTGCTACCTAGGATAGTTACCATGGGTCCCCCAGATGGCACAAAAGTACCCAAAAGTCAGTGTGCACAGGACCCAAGTGAGATTGAAAATCTGTCTCCTGGGCGCTCCTGCCCCGCAGCTCCCAGGCTCATTTTCTAGGCCACCACTCTTACATGCTTTGAAGGAATATGTTTTTATTTTAAGCCACGGATAAAAGATTCTCATGAATACCATACCAAGCATCTGTGGCATGAGTCGGTTTGATTCGGATTGGGTGTAATACTAGGGAATAAACCCAAGACTCTGTGCATGTTTAGTATGTGTTCTCTACTGAGCTGAACCCCAGCCCCATAGTCTAGTTCTCTGAATTGTGAACCCTAGGCATTGTCACCAAGTGAGAACACTTTGTCAGTAAAAGCTGGTGTGGACTTGCTCACAGAATGGCAGCTACACCTCATGGCTGAGTGCCCAAAGAGAACCAGGTAGGAACCACATTGTTGGGTGACAGCTCTGTAAGTCACTCTGGCTCTATCACAAAGGAAGGAAACAAGGTGCCACATGTCTGATAAGAACCCACGGGGTGGATAAGTTAACACCACTGGTGTAAGTCTACCTACAAAATGTTTGCCCTGGCATTTTATAGCATTTGACACCACCTAACCGGTCTAGCCCTACCTCCTACAATATGCCTACCACTGCTCTCATTTGAGTGGGTACCATCTCATCCATGAGGAGTAGCACAAAGGGGATACAGAAAGGACTGGTCCGTTCTTCTCAGCATCCCCCATCTGCTCTTCCCTCACCCTTCTGCAGTTTATACCCTTGCAGTGAAACTGCTGCTCATGGTTCAGTCTCTGCTTAAATGGCACCATCTCCCACCTGCTTCTCTGCTCTTCCCTGTGTGCATGCACAGGGCTCCTGACTCCTTGTGCATATAGACTGATAGTGGTATGCACAGGTAGGTAAAGACAGTGAGAGGGGGGTCACAGAAGGAACTCATCACCTTTCCTCCATAGTTCCTTGAGCACAAAAGCCCTTGCTTGAAAACTTAAAAATTCTTAATTCTGATAACCAAGGGTACTAAATAAAAGTGTGAAATAAGGCAAATGGAGCAGTATAACCCCAGAAGTCAGAGATGGAGAGAGAGAAAGGGGAGAGAGGGAGAGGGGGGGGAGAGAGAGAGAGAGAGAGAGAGAGAGAGAGAGAGAGGAGGGAACCATTTTAGTTTCTGTCTGGGACCAACTTCATCTATGGTACATGCCCATTGGTTTCTCTGTGGTCCTCTTCTGGAGCTGGTCTTTTATATATACCTATTTGGCTGTGTGTTGTCTGGAACTGATAAAGTACTTTGGCACATCTAAACTGTCTTCTACCTTCTGTAGGTATTTGATGTCCAGAGGAAAATCACTTATAAGAACCTGGGTACCTGGTATGCAGAACTTCGGGAGTTCAGGCCGGAGATCCCATGCATCCTGGTGGCCAATAAAATTGATGGTGGGGCCATCCCTGCACCTGGGTGACAGTAATTCCTGGGGACCCAGCACCACACATTTCCTTCTTTCAAAGAATGGGTAGCTGTCAGTCATTTTTCCTTCCCAAGATATTCCCTTCCCCATGGGGATGCCAGCAGCAAAACCTGCCCTCCCAAGATGCAGATCCCTGTTAACTATTTTGAGGGCAGTCCCTGATTGTCCCTTCCCTACTTCCTAGTGCAGAGCCTCCACTGACCCTCCCTCTGAACTCCTCCCTTTCCCTGGGTGGACAGGCCAATGCTCTTCTCTCTGCAGCAGACATACAGATGACTCAAAAGAACTTCAGTTTTGCCAAGAAGTTCTCCTTGCCCCTGTACTTTGTCTCCGCTGCTGATGGAACCAATGTTGTGAAGGTAATGGCAAACCAGAGGCAGTCTGCTGAAGCGGCTTATAAGCCCTGGAGTTCCAGGGAGGAGGGAAGGGAAAGGGGGAAAACTAGGACAGTGAGGGGCGGGGTGCAGCGGAGAGGAACGAGCCTGGGAGGACCACATTTGGTGAGACAAAGTCCACTGACGGTGGGGTCAGGGTGATGAGAAGGGCCAGTGGAGAGGGAGACTGCGGATTATAAAGGTAGAGCCCAGGATCCTGCCCACTGCTGGACTTCTGCCGTTTCTGCCTTACCTTCAGCTCTTCAATGATGCAATTCGATTAGCTGTGGCTTACAAGGAAAGTTCCCAGGACTTCATGGATGAGGTTTTACAGGAGCTTGAGGTAAGTCTGGCCCAGTTTCTGGTATGATAGAAAAAGTAGATGATTTCTTCAGAGATATAAACTGTAACCCAACATTCGGGGTTTTGCCTGCCTTGCCACCCCTAAGTGCCTTAGAACCACAATTGGACAAATGCGGGGACGGGCATCACCTATGACCTTGTCCACAGAACTTTAAGCTGGAACAGAAAGAGGAGGACGCACCAGACAGAGAGCAGAGTGACGTGATCAAGAGCCCATCCCCTCCTTAATCAAGAGGACACCCACACATGCCTGAGCCCCATTTGGAATATTCAGTATCTCTGGAGAACCTCTCCAGGCTGCCCCTGCTCAGCTTCCTGCAAACCCACTGTTCTGTGGTCTATGATGAGGTCAACACAAACACACTAGACAGACATGATATCCCACCACCTTCCTGCAGCATGGTGAGGGATCCGTGTCTTTGACATCTCTCCACCCCACCAGCAGCCTGGCAGTGTAGAGTCAGTGAACACATTCATGTCTTCTTACTAGACACTTAAGTTTGTCGTCCTTCATCCCAAACTGACCTCAGGGACTCTCCTTGCACTCTTGTGGACAGAATGTGTCCTGCAGAAGCTGTGACACTTCTGTCCATTTTCCCTCTAAGTTTCCCAACCAACTTTTTCAACATTATTTTGGACAGACAACTGTTAATTCCAGATTTTTTTAGTGCTGTTTCAGGAGCTCTTCTTGGTCAGGTTGGGAGCACAGGAGCAGGCTATTGCAGTCACGTGACAGCATGGCAAGTCTAGCCATATCTAGTCATACACACACATTACTGTTCCCCACCACATAAACAACAGCTTTTAAAGCCTCCATCTCAGGGCAGAGAGCACTCCACTTGTCTAGAGCAGGTTAAACACTCATCTTCTGTGGATGGCAGGAAATGGCCGAGGAAGAGCTGCCGTGCGTCCACAGCTTGTTAGTTTGCTCTTATGACTGTCTTGAGCATCGTTTGCATTGTCTGTATTATTTTGTTTGTATTGTTTCCTTTTTTACAATAAAGATTCAGTTTCATAAACATTAAGTGTATTAGTGTCTTTCTGTTGCCGTGACACAACACTATGACCATGACTTACAGAAGAAAGCATTTAAGGGGCTCCCACAGTTCCAGAAGGCGAGCCCAGGCCCATTGTGCTGGGGAGTATGGCTGCAGGCAGGAAGGCATGGAGCTGGAGCAGTAGCTGAAGTTTGCATTTGATCCACAAGCACAGGGCAGAGAGAACCAGTGGGGAATGGTGAATGGCGTGGTCGGATGCAGCCCATCCCCAGTGAGACACCTCCAACAAGGCCACACTAATCCCTCCTAGCAGTTCTACCAACTGGGAACCAAACATTCAAAGATGGACTAATGGGAGCCATTCTCATTCAGACCACCACACTAAGTATCTGTTCTTTATGACCCGAAATATACAAGGAAAACATCATCAACCACACTGGTGGAGGAAGACTGCCTTGATCTGCCACCATGCTGGAGTCCAAATTAACTCTTTTAGGGTTTTTTCTTCTTTTTTTGTTTGTTTGTTTTTCGAGACAGCGTTTCTCTGCAGCTTTGGTGCCTGTCCTGGAACTAGCTCTTATAGACCAGGCTGGCCTCAAACTCCCAGAGATCCCGAGTGCTAGGATTACAGATGTGCACCACCACCACCTCGCTCCATATTAACTCTTAATTGACTACAGGAGACCATTTCAGTGGAATTTATTGTTTGTGGGGTTTTTTAATTAAACATTGATTTGAGAGCTCAGCAACAAGTGTGTTTTCCCCTTAAAGCCATAGTCGCATATTCAACTTGGACTTCTGATCAGGAATTTTCAGGAATGCATGACACAGACGAGGTAAGATTTCTAGAACAAAAATAAAAGCTTGTTGCTGGGCAGGGCATGGTGGAACTAATCCCAGCACTCAGGAAGCAGAAACAGGTAGATCTCTGAGTTCAAGTCCAGCCTGGTACATAGTGAATTCCAGT
The DNA here is from genome assembly GCF_018167655.1 of Microtus oregoni. NCBI lineage: Eukaryota > Metazoa > Chordata > Mammalia > Rodentia > Cricetidae > Microtus > Microtus oregoni. The sequence continues at coordinate 4,101,766 of NW_024543081.1, forward strand.
CTATCCAGAGCTATAGAGTGAAACTCTACCTAAAAAGGAAAGAAAATAGTTATTGTAAATGGTTAATAGGGTGTGTGTGTGTATGTGTGTGTGTGTGTGTTGCACACACGTGTGTTCCAGTTTTGGGCATTGAACCCAGGACCTCATAAAAGTGCTCTGCCACAGAGTACATTCTATCCCAGTATTTCTTTTATGTAAATAGCTTTATTGAGATATACTTTATGTACTAAAAAATGTACCAGTATTTGTTCCACATAGCTGTCTTGTATGAGGTTTCCTTGAAGTATAAAACTTTAAGACAATTCTGAAGCCATTTCTGACAATTCTGAACCCTCTCAGCCTCCGTGCCTTAGTGCTTCCCCTCCTCCCCTGGGTACCAAGGACCTAACAGCTACACATGCACGTACGTTCTCCAGAAATTGGGGCAAGATAACCTTTAAGATGTTGACTCAGTTTCTGAACAATTACCCATACACATATGTTTTGATTCAGTCCCCTGGGAAACGGGGTCAAAATGACCTCTTACCTCATCTGATCTGGCAACAGCTCTCCAGCCAATTGTTGGTAATAGCCCTTTCGAATAAGCCAATCATAATAGTCAAAGAACAACCCCCCTTGCTTCTGTGGCCTTCTCCTTTAAAAGTAGCCTGTACCAGCTATTCGAGGTCTCTCGGCTTCCCAAATGCTGAGGGACCCTGTCATGACAGAATTAATAAAATCCTCATGCTTTTGCATCAGCTATGGTATGAGAGGTATAAAGTTGGGGCCCACGGTATTGGTCCAATTGACCAGACATCACATATGGGTGTTCTAGCAAAGGCGTTAGCTCCCTTTATGAATTTAAGGCCTCTGAACTGGGAAGGGGGATGCTAACAATACTGTCTTTTTCCCACCCAGAATATTGCTGAATGAGACTATGAATGGAGGGGATTCCTTTGCTGAAAAGGGAAAATTTGGGGTATCCTTGTGTCATTGCTCAAGATTCATTCTTAATCTAGAGATTGAGAAATAAAAAGAACCTCGTACTAGAGCTGGCAGTTCAGAACTGGGGCTCCAAGCACAGATGGAAAGAGAGGTGATCAAGAGGACCCCTTAGAAGGTGGGCTCTCTCTTCTCTTGTTTACTTTATTGCTGTTGCTTCAGAGAAAAGAGGACCCCAGGTCCCTTTCTGTTGTAATGAGGAACTGCGGGCCACTTCCCGCCGCCCGGCTAGCTTTACCCAAAATGACTACATGGAAACTGTATTCATTTAAACACTGCCTGGCCCATTAGCTCTAGCCTCTCATTGGCTCACTGTCACATCTTGCTTTAACCCATAACTAGTAATCTGTGTATCACCACGGGGTTGTCGCTTACCGGGAAGATTCTAACCTACATCCATCTCGGGCCAGAGCTTCATGGCATCTGCCTCACTGCCTTCTTCCTCCCAGAATTCTGTTGTCTACTCCACCCACCTAAGGGCTGGCCTATCAAAAGGCCAAGGCAGTTTATTTGACCAATGAAAGTAACCCATAGACAGAAGACCCTCCTACATCACCTTTCTCCAGCAAAGAGCATAATCACCTCCTCCACACTCTTGGCCTTTTATTAACATATTCTGTAAGCTCACCTACCTAGTGTCCTGGCTGGGTTTTGTCCACTTGACACAAAGCTATGTATACCAAGAAGAGGGAATCTTAGGGAAAAGTCTTCATAAGATTGCCCTATAGGCAATGTCTTAATGATTGATGTGGATCACTGTGAGTGATGCCATTCCTGGACTGGTGGTCCTGGGTAGTATAAGAAAGCAGGCCAAGTAAGCCATGAGGAGCAAGCCAGTAAGCAGCACTCCTCCATGGCCTCTGCCTCAGCTTCTCCCTCCAGGTTCCTGCCCTGCTTGAGTTCCTGCTCTGACTTCCCTCAATGATGAAGTATAGACCTGAGAACTATAAGCTAAAATAAACCCTTTCCTCCCCAGGTTGCTTTTGGTCGTGTTTTATCACAGTAGTGGAAATCCTAAGACACCCAGTCTTAAGCTGTGGTTTATGTCCCCCTTTTGTTCTCCCGGATACTGGAGCATGCACTTTAGAAGACATTTGATTCTTATCGGTCTCAGATCTTTTGTCCTTCTGCTTACCCAAAGAGGGAGCCGGGTTTCCCATACTTCTCTTGAACCGTAATGTCTTGATCAGAGGTTCAACTGCCTCTCTTCTCCTGTAGTGAAGACCCTTGAAAAACATGGGAGTTTGTGTGGATACCCTCATACCACCTGAACTCCATGCAAACTGCTTTGCCCTGGCAGGAAGCTGGAGCTGCATCCCAAGGGAGTGAACATTTCTGTCACACTCAGACAACCCCCAGGGTGTCCACCCACCAAAGCAGTATTAACACATCCAGGTTTTGTTGTTTTTCTTCTTCTCTTGGTTCAGAAACTCAAAGTTCACCCTAATGGACTAAATGGGGAACACCAGACAAGGCCAGACAAGCAATATTCATTTCCCTTCTTCCCAAATCCTCTCCGGAGTTCCTCAAACCCCTGCACTGTGTTCCCCTGCGCCTTTTGTTTTCCACTTTGAAGAAGCCTGTGACTGACATTTCAGCCACTTCCACCCTTCAAAAGAAATGCTCAACCACATGACAGTGCTCTATAGTCCGAGTTTCTTCCCTTGGTTTGTGCGCGGAAAGTTGCCTGGTTGTCGTCTTACTCGTTTGAGGCCCCTATCTCGACAATGCCGATTTATTTTCCAATTTGGGTTTCCATTAGTTCAGGAGCTTGGTAATGTATCCATATCCAGGGCCACTGCAATAAGGCAGCAGGATGCACCTCCCAGGATGGGAATCAGTTCCCAGGACCTTTGGCCACAGAGAAAGAGCCTCTCACATTGGGTGCCAAGCTTTTAGAAATAGGACGGGGGGGGGGGGAGATCCCAAGAAAGTGACCATACAACCCGAAGTGTGTCAGTGGGGCGAAAAGCTTCGCTTCTGCACACAGGCACATGGCCATGTCAAATCAAGCGGAAGTCCTACCGGGATCTTATTCCTAACACAAAGGGGTCGGAGTGTGGCCTCACACTCCTACTAATTCCAAACGGCACAGCTGAAAAACAAAGTACAACATTAAGCTCATTGTGATTTCAAGAGGTGTTGCCTCTCTCTGCCCTGCCATCTTTAGTAACACAAGCAGTTAATCCAAACACCAGATTTGATTCCTGACCAGAGTGAACCACAGAAGAGAGCCCACCAGGACTTCCTTCCCAGGACTTTGCAAACAAATGTGATCTGGCTGAAGGCCGACCCCCGTTTCAAGCTGCATGGGACCAGTCTGATGCCTAGACTGAGCATCCAATAGTCACTCTGAGGAAACGTCAGCCCTTGTCCATGCCTTGCTGGGCTCTCTGATCCTTGAGCAGGCTTCTGGCCCTTTCCTTTTGGTTCTGCATAGCTTCACTAAAAAGATTCAAACCAGTTTCTGTTCCTTACCATGGATATTCTTAAGTATCAGATGATGGTAAGAAAGACATTCCAAACTCCAGCACATCCGTAAGATACCCCTTCCCCCACTGTCATTCCCAGAGAGCTTTAGTGGATAAGTTCTTATGTGTCTGAATTCAGGAACTAATAGATTTTAGCTACAGGCCGGTAATAACCCCGAAGAAGTGATGTCCGGACAGTCACAAGGAAGACTGCTTGGTGGTAGACACTGGTTTGGGCTGCCAAGCAACCTTGCTATCCCTTGTGCCTCTGAGGAGCCTGGCCTTTCACAGAGAGGCATCTCTGTGGGCCAGTCTCCTGGTAGCATTAAAAGAGCATGGCCTCCTAGTGGGAGCCTGTCCTTTCTTTTTAGTTGGTGCAGCAGGTAGAGCTTTTTCAACACCCCCCCCCCAGCTACATAAACAGAGTCATATAATACCCACCAGCATCAATGAGTATGGAATAAGGACCATGCTTTGGCCTATGGCCCGAAATTGCCTTATCCAAGCATTAAAATTCAATGTTGAAAAACCCAATATGAATGTGTGAGCAATTCCATTTTATTGGCGGATGGGAGAGGGAGGGGATAAATTTGATGGAGGGGGATTTGGGTGGAGTTAGGGAAGGCAGAAGTCCAGAAAGCATGTCCTCATGTATATAAATATTTTTAATACAAATATATGCTTTATTTCATTTTTCTTTTCTCAGGAATGAAGGAGAGGCTCAATGATTTGTTGGAAAGAGGCTCAGATGTGGAGTCGTCGTCGTCGTGGTGGTGGTGGTCGTCGTTCATTGATTCATGGAACTGTGAGGAATCATGCACAGGGTAAGTCCTCATCTTCAGGGCCTCTATGAGATTCTGTACACGCTTGGCGAAAGAAAGTGTTGTGCGGCGTCTCGTGCGTTGTGAACCAAAAGTAAAGGGTACGGGTTGGAGTGGGGTTGGGGGTGGTAGGGGTGGGAACGGGGATTGGGGCTGGCCTGGAGACGGTCCATGTGGTAGAGGCCGAGGTGGTCGTGGCCGAGGTGGTCGAGGCGGGATGTTTTGGTAATACCAAGGAGGGCGAGGAGGAGAAGGGTGGTAAGAGACCACCGGTGGTTGAGTAGTCGTCGGGGGAGGGGTGGCTGGCTGAATCAAGCGCAAGGCATTAGGGCCGATCTTGGAAGCAATCCAATCCAGGTAGTCCCAGGTGGCTGTGTAGACTCCAGGACGCTTAGCACGGGCACAGCCTACCCCCCAGCTCGTGATCCCCACGACCACAAAGGGGCTGTCGACGTTGTCTCTGCACATGAGAGGCCCACCACTGTCCCCCTGTCCAGAAGGACAGAGGGGTCACTTTCAGCCTGAGCCACTCTCCCTTCCCAGAAGGCCATGGGGCTGTGGGAGAACACTGTCTGTAACCACATTATCTCCCGCTGCCTTCAATACCGTTGGTAAAGTCAGAGCTACCAATATCCACTGGGATATGAAGGGCAGGGGGATGGTCCTGAGATGCCCTGCAATAAGACGAGCTCACATGTACATGCATGTGGCTTTCCCTGCATCCATGAACACTGTGGCTTTGGGTACTGTGTGCTCTGGGGAAGAGGAAAACACTGTCTTCCAGGACTAAGTTTGGGCAGTGTATTCTGTGTGCTAATGTTGGGATTCAAAGTGTGATCATTGGTTCTCAGCAGGGACAGATGGTAGATATCGTCCCCATACTAGTTGTGATGGTGGATGTCACTAAAGTGGGCTCTTGGGTAAAGAGAGGAGAGGCTGGAGATCAGGGACCTAAAATGAGGCTTTCTCGGAGGCTAAGCTCCTTAGAGGGACCCAGGGGTCTGGGCACCAGAAGGAAGTTACCTGGCAGGTGTCAATCTTGCCTTCAGGATACCCTGCACACACATTAGTTGATGTGACACGCCCATTGTACCACTGGGTTGAGTTACACAGGTCGAGGTCAATGAGATCCACACGTGCCTCCATCAGGACAGGCGATGGCCTGGGGGCTGCAGCCAGGCCACACAGTGGTCAGTGCTCAAGGAGGAGACGAAGAAAGCCCCGCCTCCTCCCCACACTCTGCGCTTCCATCCGTCCTGTCCTGTGTCATGCTGTGGCTAAACAAAGATCCCTCAGGCTCACCTCGCACGCTCAAGGGGAGGAAATGCACAGTGAAAAGGGCAGGTGGGGGCTGCCTGGACCAAGAAAGGAAGGGTGGATGACACCTAGATCCATGATGGATAAGGGACTGTGGAAGTCAGCTGTAGCCCTAATGGGCACAGCTAGTATATGCCAAGCACTGTCCATGGTCCTATTACTCCCATTTTGGGTGAGGGACTGGAGCACCACCCACACAACGTCCAGCATTTGGCCAGGGTTGCCCCTCTCCACGCCCATGCCTGAGACACACCTTTCATCCTCCACTGTATGGCTAGAAGTCACCCTCCCTGTTTTTTATCCTCCATTAGGGCTCCTCCACCCAGCTTCAGACGGGATCCTCCCATGTCTCTCAGATCTGCTTTGAGGAGATTTTTGGAAGAGGAGAGCTGAGTCAGGGCCTCATTCACTACCACAGACCCTACCAGGGGGGTTAGGAAAGACAGTTACACTTCAGCTCATGCAACCAGCATGCATCTGACTTAGACACATGCTCAGAAGCAGCACGGTTCTGTCTCTTCGTCACAAGCAGCCAGGGTCCTTAACAGAGGCACCTCGGATAGCACCCTCCCAAGGCAGTGTGGGTCTGAATGTCATGGGCAGCACAGATATGGAGCACCCTGACGCAAGACAGGCACAAAAGACATGTGAGTGCGGGTGGTAAGACAGGAAATGCATGGAGTCCTTATATGCAGGGCTAAACACTCAGTAGGCAGGCAGTAGCTATCTGTTCAATACATGTTTCCTGAGGATTTGGGGGGGGGTATTTCACTTTCTGTTTTCAATAAAACTCCCACCTTTCCTCACATGCAAGCATCAGTGAGAAGTTTGTACAACACACTGCTCCTGAGGTGGGAATGACTGTAAGACAACAACAGCCCTAACCTGCTAGCCATTAAGGTAACCTTTTAGATCTGTGGCTGAGGCCATAGTCTTGAAAGTCATGGACCTCACTGCGAAAAGCCAGGTGTTCTGAAACAGAATGTTCTCGGTACCAGACAATATAAATAAGAGGCCTGTAAGAACTTAAAATCCCAGGGAAAAGAACAATACCTAGGTAGCTCGTCCAACCCCAGAACAGAGGCAGAGCCAAGCATATACACACACAGGTCATGGGAGTTTGAAGCCTGGGGATTTTTTAAAGACTGAGGCCTTTATAGGAGATATTTGTTTGCAAGACAAAAACGAGAGACACCCCCACTGATTCAGAGGATTCTAGGACCGGAGACCAGCTACCCAAGGACCACAAGAACACAATGTACACATTATGACCAGAGGGCAGCTCCAACAGGGCTGAGCAACATGTGTCCTCAGACTTAGGCAGAGCCACAGGCACCAGCAGATCAGAGAGCTGCAGTCACCTGCCAACAAAAGTAGCTAGGGTGAAGGTCCCCTCCCCTGAAGGACAAGACAGGGAGTAACCCTTTAAAACAGCGGTTCTCAACCATCCTAACACTGCAACCCTTTAATACAGTCTTTCCATGTTTGGGATGACCCCCAACCATAAAATTATTTCATTACTACTTCATAATTGTAATTTGGCTACTGTTGTGAATCGTAATGTAAATATTCTCAGAGACAGAGGTTTGTCAGAGGGGCCGTGACCCACGGGTTGAGAACCACTGCTCTAGAGAATGAGATCACCTTAGGAAAAGAGAGTAAAAGCGAGGGGAGCAGGAATTCCAAACTTTAAAAAGGGCTGAGTTGTACATTCCAAATGACTCAGCTGCCCCAGATTAGAAAATCTAAGTTTTCCAAGATCAAAGAAGAAATGGTGGCTCAGCAAATTACAGTCACATTTCCACATCCCTAATGTGACAATAAAAATCTGTACAACCACAGGAACTGAAGCTGAAAGCACTGCCCGTGACCAAGAGAAATGTTCTATTTGGTCTTGGCCCATTTACAATGCCCTGCCGTCTGTGTTGTGACTTTAGAGTGTGACATTGTACTCCTGGTACCAACAGTGGCCCTAGACTTTAAGGATGCGGGAGGTTGTCTGGGACTCAGGCTATAACTCTGGGGTCATTAATGACTCTAGAACATTTCCTGTACCCCTGTCAGCTTGTCTACCACAGAAGACATTCCTCTACTCACCTGGTGTCGTGTGGGCCAGGTAACATTAGTGCATTAAAAGGTCTGAGCCAGGGAAAGGGCAAACACTTTGAACAAGGACAGAGGGCTAGAAAGACAGCTACACTCATCTTGAATGGCAAGCGATCTGCTGGACAATGCCAAGGGCCTTGAACTAGCAACCCAAAGAAAATTATACCCAGCACCTGCATCCTTCCCAGTCTACATAGAGAGCACCAAGTAACTTGGAAGGAAATGATGAGTCATGGTGCTATGACCATCCAAGGAAAAATGGATAGGTACTTGCTGATGGTGATGAACCGATGCATCTGAGACCACAGAAGTTGGAGATGCTCAGCTCCAGAGGCCAGCCCTTCACCATAACAACAAAGCCATCTCCAGAGGTCTTTTGCAAATATTGCTTCAGTTTAAGTTTCCAATGCTCAGAGTATGCGGGTATGCCTCTGGCTGATATACCACACAGCTTTGCTACACTGTAAAATATGTCAAGGGTCTAATTGTACCTGCCATTCAGCCTTCCCATTAGGTAGGCTATTGCCAGTCATGCCCTCTGACAATTGTGACACCATGACCTTAGACACTGGACTCAGCTTCTCTCACACTGAATTCTCCAGTTATGAAAGGGCCTATGGTAGGCTCGAGTCATGCTTCCATGAGAACTGAAACAGCTCAGCCACACATCAATACATGAGCCCTGCCACGAAAAGGCTGCACGGAGAATGGGCACCAGTGTCCACCAAGGAGCCCCCACCTATACTCACCCTTCTCTTTCATGTATCCCCACCCAATCACGTAGCAGGTCTGGGGAATTTTGGGAGGACCAGCCTTAAAATGAGGCAGGCAGCCGGGCCCGATGAAGCTCCCACACACAACCGGAGGAGTGATCTTCAAGAGAGCAATGTCGTTGCCCTCGGTCACGATGTTGTACTTTTCGTGGATGACAATCTTCTGCACATATCTCTCCTGCAGAGGCTCTTTCACTGGCTTGTTTCTTCCATATTCAATTTCCTGGGCTCCAAAAACCAGTCTCCAGTCATAGACTTTTCTGTGGGCACAAAGGTAAGCCCGTCGTTCTCATTTACAGACTGGCTGGACCAAAGCCTGTGGCGAGAGTGACCCTCAGAGCCCTGTCAGGAGCTGGTTACCACAGAGACCCTGGGCACAGCCCCTGGGGCGAGTCCCTTTCCACTAGAAGCTCTCTGGAGACCTCCCTCTTTGAGTCCCACACGTACTTTTTGTTGTCGAAGCAGTGAGCAGCTGTAAGCACCCAGTGGGAGTTGAGCAGGCTGCCTCCACAGGCATGGTACCTGCGGCTGTTATGGGACATGAAGATCTGTAGGCTGACCATCCAGGGCCAGGCCCCACGCTGCGCAGTCTGCCCTCCGACAATCCGGAAACTTGCCTGTGGGTGCTGCCTGAACTGTAACCCACAGGGGCCACTGAGGAGAGACCAGGACACTGCTCAAACCAAGAAGAGGCATCCAGTCTTTGTACCTCACCTGGGGGGAGGCAGGGACATAGGACTGGGAAAAATGGGGAGGAACTTTGGGGAAAGACAGGCAATCAAGTGTGGGTATGCAGGAGGCCACAGTCTCCAGGAAATACCTAAACGGGCCCTAGAGGTATTGAGGGATCCCTGGACATAGCAGAAGCCAAAAGTGCTATGGAGGCGGAGGGGTGTGATGGTTTTCAGGACCAGTCTTGGATGCGAGACTCAAGCAAGCGTCACATGATTAAGGAGGTCTCAGGGCTATACCACCTGGACAAAGGAGCTGCAAGCTGATGCAATTGGCTCACAAGCATTGGGGTCACGCTAACCACAGTGAGACTCCTGAGTGGGAAATTCTATGAGCTGTGTCACAGTGGAAAGGCTACCAACAGTTTTGGAGCTGCTTGCTCTGTGGGTCCATTAGGAATAAGTGTCTCCAGGCAGATAATGGTGTAAAGGCAATGATGCCTTTGAATTCATGCCCCGGGGGTTTACCTCAGCTGTCTATCCTAAAGTGTAGGACCCAATGCTTGAGAAGCAATGAAGCCAGTCACTGGAGAAGCAGTGGGGAGAGAGCTAGCGATGAGGGGTCTCTTTCTCTGGGAAACCATGGGCAGCTGGAAACCTAATGCTTCTGGGATCATAGTTCCGGAAGCAGGAAGGGTCTGAGTCGGGATTGTGGGTCACAGAAACTGTGAGACTATCCAGAGCCTGCTACAGCTCAGCTTACTACTCATCCCAGCCCTGGACAAAGGGAGCCTAGGTAGGACCTGATATTCATGTAATGTTCTTAACCCCACCAAGGTGCCCCCGACACTTACTCACACGTGGAGTTATCTCTGGCAACCACGGACACTGCCAAGACCAGCACAATGACAGTTGGCAGCATCTCTACCATACTCCTGCCCTAACCCGGTCTTCAAGCTGTGACCTCACAAAGCTCCACGGCCTTCTGGCCAATCAGCAAGATGATATCCCACCCCCACCTCAGCAGTTAGGCCAGGCAGGCCTCCTTGATTAACTGATCCATGCTGGAGCGGAGTCCCAACTTCCTGCATAAACTCTCTAGGGGAGGTGAGGGCCTCACGTGCAACCTTCCTTCGTTCATCCTTGGTGAGTCTCCTGAAGTTGCACTGTGTGAATGCTCAGGACAGGCCCTCTGGGGGCTGGAATCACTAGAGTCATGGACTACAGACAGCCTGGCCCTCCTATAATGAGGTGGTACAGTATGTTCATGGCTAAAAGAAGTCAGCTTCCACTGACTGACAGATCCTCGGTACATGGTGGGGGTGGGAGTATACGCCATCAGGACACTTTTAATCGCCATTTTGAATCTGCTTGACATGTGACTTCGAAGCCCAACTTCCTGTCCATTGATGAGTGTCACAGGGTTTCCTGGAGTTCTCCAATCTCTTCTCCTGACCCTCGTGCAGCCACATGTGATGGTCACCGAGACTTGAGCAGCAGGAATTGTCATCACAGTTATCTGCAATATCTAGTATCTTTTTTTATATATCATCAGAAGACAGCATGGCATGAGCATCATACTCTGATGTTCCATCTTCCCTGCAACAATTTCCGTAGGCTTTGTCTCCTGAGTTTAAGTCCCTACCAGCCCACCATAAGATGGACCAGTTACATCTCCTCTAAGATGCCACCTCTCCTACCCACCTAGACATTTTTATCTCCCCACCCCCATGTGTTGAGTTCTTGGACTATGGGATGATCTTGATTTCTCCATGTGTCTTCTCTAACTAAATGTCATACTTTCTTATGTGACTTTTAGGAGGTCACATCTCCGTAAAGTGGCCAACAAGGTCTTGATTATCTTACCTGAGCATCAGAAAGCTCTGACTTCTCCCCCTGTAAAAGCAACTCCTCTTTTCCACATCAGGGCCCGAGGTCTCATTTCTTCCGTCTGAGCGGTACCTTGTCACATGTTCTCTACCAGAATCAGGAAATCTTACATCCTCTACCTGAATACTGAAAGACTGTACCTTAAGTATTCTCAACTTCCATAATGAAGTTCTGGAAGTATTCATGTCCCTTACCGAGAAGTCGCCTCTCCCTACTTGAGTCCAGGTGCATCTCTTACCCAAATGTCATATTGCTTTTCCCTCCTCTCCAAGAAGATCTCAGTCTTCTCTCCTCTGTCCAAAGTCTTCACCTCAGCTTCATGTCTGACTGTCTCAAGATCTCATCCTCACTGCCTAAGGGTCACAAAATTCCCTGTCTTCTACTTGACTACCAGGAGGCCTTACTTACCCTGAGTATCACAGGGCATCGGGACATCCAGTCTCTATCTGACAATTGGGATTCATCTGTTTGGGCATGCATCTGGATCAGTGGTTCTCAACCTGTGGGTCATGACCCCTTAGGTTTTCATATCAGATATCCTGCATACCAGATATTTACATTACATACATATTACATTACATTACATATTACATTATGATTCGTAATCACAGTTATGAAGTAGCCATGAAATAATTTTGTGGTTGAGGACCACCATGACATGAGGATTGCACACAGCCTGGAGAAGGTTGAGAACCACTGAGCTGGTGGTTTCGTCTGGCTCTCTGTAAGTGACCAGAGGGTCTCATCTGACCTCGGGTTAGAAACACATCTCCTCTACCGGAGTGGTACAGTCTTCTCTCTCCTATTGCAGCATCAAGCATTCTCCTCTCCTTTGCTGATCGTCCTCTGATTTCTATGCCTTCCCCTCCTAGAGCTGTTCTGGGAGAGTCTCAACTTGTAGCTTTAATACGTTTTAAAATTATTATTTTGGTTTAAAATTTTTTATTTTAATTTTTCTTATGTGTATTTGTCTATGTGACTATATGCTGGCGGGGCGGGGTTACCTTGAAGCCGAAGAGGGCACTGAATCCAGTAGAGCTGGAGTTACAGGCAGTTATGAACTGTTATGAACTGTCCAATACTGGCACTGGCAATCGAACTCTGGTCCCCTGGAAGAGCAGCAAGAACACTTCCTCACCGAGCCATCTCTCCATCCTAGCTCTGATACTTACGAGCCACAAGTGAGCGTCCCAGTGCCTTTTCTCCCCCAAGGTCAGATGTGCCAGGCCAGCTCACCTTTCTTTACCAGAAATTGATTACGACCTCATTTCCACTATCTGAGTGGCAGGAAGATTTAACTCTCTTATCTCTGTATCGAAAACGTATTCTCCCTTTATATTCTAACAACAGGTTTTGTTTCCCCTAAATAACTATGAGATCTCAGCTTCCAAAGCCAGTCAGTGGGACATGACCTCAGGGCCTGAGAACCTCCTCCCTAATGCAAACATGTGCTCTCCCCTTAAAGCTCTGCCCCGAGTTCTAACCTCTAAACTGGAATAAGAACAATGGGACCTAAGGGAAAGGACCTCAGCTCGAACATCCACCCTTGAAGCACAGTAATACTCTACTTTCTCAATGGGAGTAAGACGTACCTGATCCCACACAGCAGCTAATGGGACAAAGAAGGAAGGCATCAGAAATACATACTGGCTAGAGCAAGATAGCAGCCATGAAGAATGAACATAATCTCTGGCTGTGATTAACATTCCTCCTAAGATTCCTCATTAATCGGTAGGAATGCTGAATGTTAATTTTCAAATTTACATCATTAATGAAAATTTTAAACCATTACTCTGTCTTCAAATAGTAAATACCTCAGATTCTTTTACACGACTGCAATTCTGTAATTCTCACGTAATTTACATGACTCTCAAATTCTTTTTACATGACTTCTACTGGTTAAGAACTAAATCTGACCATGTGGTGGTGGAGCACACCTTTTAATCCCAGCACTCGGGAGGTAGAAATGGGTGGATCTATGTGAGTTCAAGGCCAGTCTGGCCTACAGAGCAAGTTCCAGGACAGGGTCTAAAGCTACAGAGAAATCCTGTCACACACACACACACACACACACACACACACACACCTAAATTCTGTTGTAAAAACCAAAGTTGTGATTTAAATATCCATATGCTAGCAGAACCTCATGATGAAGGCTCATAGTCCCAGTTACTCAGGAGGCTGTAGCAAAGGGAGGATCATAGGTTCCAATCCTGCTTGGGCTACAGAATGAGTTCAAGGTCAGAGGGGAGCGGGGTACAACTACCAGAGGACCATGAGATTTCTATCTCTGTATGTCATAAATTGGTCCCTCCTCTACCTGAATGTAAAGGAATACTTAAGTCAACTTCAGGGTTCTCAGGAGCTTCTGACCATCACTGGGAGCTTTTATCTAAATACAAAAAAAAAAAAAATGTCTCTCCTCTGTGTCAGGAGGTTGCTACCTGCATTACAATATAAAGGCCCTTCATCAACCTTGATGTTAGATAGTAAGTCTCACCCTCCCCACAGGAAGGTTAGATTGTCCTTTTCTTGACCACTGAGTATTAGAAGACCTCCCTTACTATAAATGGGTGCCAGGTCTTACCTGATAATAAATGGGGTCTTTGGGGGTACCAGCCCCTCAGATCCCTTCAAAGTGCAGCTAAGGCAGGACTGTCAGCAAGGGAAAAATAACAAAGGGTATCTGAGGGAAAAACGAGTCAACACACACATGACTTCTCCTCAGTTTGTCTCTTTATTGTCCTCTCTTCCAATCATTCTGTCCTGTCTATAACGTCTTAGCTCTAATTCTCTCTCCCAATTCTAATTCCAATTCCAATTCTCTGCTACCTCCTCCTCCTCCTTCTCCTCCTCCGCCGCCACCACCGCCTCCCCTTGGTTTTCCCTTTCTGCTCATTTCTGGGATGCTTCTGCTCCAGCCTCTGTGTACTTACTCTGTTCTTATCCAGCTATACAGACCCACAAAAATCTCACAGGCATTTACCTGAAGGTCACATACCATGTCTTAAGCAAATGATAAGAAACAGAGTCATTCCAACAACTCACAGTGCAATAGACCCAGACGGGGAGAAAAAAGCACTTTCTTCCAGTTGGCCCCGAACTCGTGGGCTGCAAGCCACAGCTGGGAAAGAAGTCTTTTGTCACCTTATCTATAGAGGGAGCCTTGTAGAACTAAGCCAGTAAGAGAAATAAGGGAAACGGTGTGTTATATCCTATACTGTTGAGAGTACATATCATCTTCAATGTTTTGTGGTTAGCAGTCATAAAGGCCAGCCTTTCTCGGACTGGAGACTTGTTTGTTTACATGCGTCGTGTCCTCAGAGAGAGTGCAGCAGCAGCTGGAGCTGCAGGGGCGAGGGGCAGAGGAGCCCACTCAGCACTTGGTTGGGCGCAGTGACATTAAAAGCATCGTAAATCTTAAGGTATTTTTCTGTCCAGTATGCAACCCTACCATAGAAAGAGAAGCTTGTAACTCTATTTTGGGGTTATGAAGTTGGTTTATATTTTGTTGCCAGCCCTGGCCAGTCATGGAATCTTAATCCCTGGGGTCTGAGCAAAGGCCATAAAACTGAGGTTAGGAATCCATGCAAAGAGTTCATTATTGTCCCTGGTACTGCACTTGGGTTACTTTGCATTATTTACCTTGGTTCAACAAATCATACAGTTGGCCACATGTCCTATATAAATAAGATTGTATTCCTTTGGTAATAGCTCATCTTAAAATACAATTAGCAAGGCACCTGGTTGTGGGAAACAGGTATTTTGACTCTGTGACTGTTTTCACACATAGCTAGGGGATGTAATCAATACACCCCAAATTCATAGGGGTAACTGTGCCCAATAAACGATTAAATAGTGCTGAACTGTGGAAGACAAATCCCAAACTTGTAACAGATGGGAATAAGCTATAGGAGAAATCTATAGCAAGAAACAGCCAGTTCATTCATAAGGCAATAACTCCAATACGCCTTTCATCTTGGTTTAATCCTCCAAGAGAAGCCTTGATTCTGATGGGGGGACCTCATGAAAAGATGGTTGTATAATTACTGCGTAATCCTGTGGCTCGTAGCAGATAAGCAGCCCCCAAAGGCTTGGGAAATGGCCAAGAAATGGGGAGCAGCGAGATGGATCAGCACGGAAAGGTACCTACCACCAAGGTTGATGATCTGAGTTCAGTCTCAGGACCAGCATGATGGTAGGAGGGACCCGACCCCCACTCGTGCAACAAGCACACAGGCTCACACACATACACACAAAATAAATTAAAATGCAATTATATGTTTTAAAAACAAAAAAAATGGTGCTGGACAGTGGTGATGGGTGCCTTTAATTCCAGCACTTGGGAGACCAAGGCAAGCAGATCTCTGAGCTCGAGGCCAGCCTGGTCTACAGAGTGAGTTCCAGGACAGACAAGGCTACACAGAGAAACTCTGTCTCAAAAACCAAGCGCGTGTGTGTCTGTGTGTCTATGTGTCTATGTGTCTAACACAGACATGCACACGAGAAGTACGTAAGGACTGAGTCTGGAGATCATTCTACATTGTGTCTACATTCTAGATGATTACAAGTCACTGCAGAATGAGCCTACTCCAGTTCTGGAACAGACTAGACGCCTGGCACCTGCCCTGGGTTACAAAGACAAGTGAGGTTCTCTGCCCACCCCAGGGTTTGAGTTTGTCATAAAGCTTCTAGGAAGCACAGGCGTTTGAAGGGAGTACGATTTTAGGACACCAGACCTTCATCTGCTCCTTGAAGCCACCTGGGACACTTTCTTTCCCCGGCCATCCTGGATTCCTTCTGCTCCCCATTTCCTAACCAGCTCCTTCCTAGCCCCACCCTTGACTCAGAACAACTTCAGATAACTTCAGAACCTGTCATCGGTGTTCATGATGCTGAAGCCACTAACCTGCCTGTCCGAAGCTCCTTCCTTCAGGCATGTTCCATCTCTTGATTTCTTAGCTCTCCAATTTCGTGCTGAGTCAGAATCCGTCTGCCTGTTCACTTGACTATGCTTGCGGCTAGGCACCTGTCCCAATGCCCCGAAGTGTGGGTTCCCCGCTATGTGACTGGCTAGTGACAGATGGCGGCTCACACTGCCTGTAAACGTGCTCTCGGAGGTCAAGTCTGTGTCCGGCACATGGCTCAGAGTAACAGGAAAAGGCAAACATCACGCCCTCGAGAAGCTAGCTCTGGCCTCTGAGGGAGCAGAGGTGGCCGAGGCGAGAGGCACCAATTTCCTCTAATGCAAGACAACACCATCTGGGACTCCGGAAACAGCAGAACCAGGAGAGTTCCCAGGAAGAAGGGATATAGAGCAGGGCCACGAAGGGTGGTAAAGGGTGGGCAACCCAGCAGCTGAGGATCAGCACAACGGGGAGGGACGCGGGGCTTGAAATTTAAAGCAGATTTTATAAACAAATGGACACTGGAGGCAGGTTTTAAATCTCAGGTTAGAGAGTGGGGCTGGCATTGTTCAGTGGTAAAGTACTGACCTGGGTTTCATCCCCAACACCAGAAGAAAAACAAGTGGCAGGGATCTCAGAGGCCCATCAGTCTAGAGGTTGTCATCCAGGGCTGGAGAGACGGCTCAGACGTTAACAGCACTTGCTGCTCTTGCAGAGGATTGGGGTTTGGTTCTCAGCACCCACACTGGAGAGCTCACACCTGCCTAAATGCCAGCTAGCTTTCGAGGGCACCCTCACACACGTGGCATACACTTATACAGACATGGACAGACATAAAAATACATATTTTTTCAAGTGCTACCTAGTGAGGTGTGTTCAACAGTCTGTAGAAAGCCTCAGCCAGGGTCTAGCAATCTAGAATAGGTTGGTCCAACAGGAAGCCTACAAAGCACTGCTCCAGACAATGCTGGGTCGAGAGTACACTGGGTTGAGGCTGTGGGCTTGTGTGATTTGCCTGAAGAGCAGGCGCTACTCCCTAACCCTAAGCAAGCAACCAAGACAGGGTTTCATTTCTTATAAATTTATTACATAATATTATAATAATTATTATTATTAATAATAATATAAGAAACATAGATCTCTGTGGGGTGTATCACAACGTCAGGGTCAGGAGGCCTCAGGACTGGAGCAGGGGGTGAAAGCCCCCAGATGGAACTCCATACAAAAGGAGGGATGAAGCAGAACTGACCCTGTAAAGTTAAAAACCCAAATTGAACAGAACCAAAAACCCACAGGTAAAGGTGAGACTGTGTATGTGGCAGTCCGTTACAGTGACCGCTGCTGTGTGTGACCTGGTCTGTTGGTGAGGGGGTTAGTGGGTGTGACTCTGTCTAGGGAATGGGGCCGGTGGGCCAGCACAGACCGGCGTGCCAAGCCCCTGGGCCATGAAAACATCTGTTTTCTGTCTTTTTTATTTTTATTAAAAAAAGCTAGAAATAGAAACAGAAACTTGTGAGTGACGTGGATGGAGCTTAGTCCAGACTCCAAACCCTATGTTTAAAAACGCCCCAGGGCCCCCACCCCACAGGTCATTGCTGAGTGTGGGGAGTCACAGTAAGGGGGCCAGGGCACCCTCAGGAGTCTTTGCCTCTCTCCAAGGGCTGTTGTGGCCTGATTTTTTTTTAGTGGTCCCCACAATCCCTTTAGAAGCCCAAAGGGGATACTGCCTGCAGGGGGCCCTTGAGGCCTCCCGAAGTTAAAAGGATTCACCAAGAAATCCTGCTTAAACTGGGTGAGGCTCAAGAGCAGGCTGGGAAAACAGCACGACTCGCGAGAGCAGCCTTTCTTTGGAGAAGACAGGGCACTTTCACAGGCACACACCCATGCAGGCACCCTGTGCAAGCTTCCGCAACCTCCCACCCACCCAGAACAGCCCCTGGGGACCACTCCACAGTCAGGCACATACAGGGCACCCATGCGCTCAGCCACACCCACTTTTCACAAGCACACAGGCGTGCACACACATATGTGGCACACACACAGGGCAGGAATGGGGAGTCTTTGGGGTGCGAGGCAGGGAGGCTTCTCTGCTGTAGTTGCCCAAGAAGTGGGAAGGTTAGACCCCTCCTTTGGGAGAGACCCTGTGAAGATGATGGCTGGGGTTGGGTTACCGGGGCCCAGCCCCAGGGCAATAATCTCCCAGGCCACCTGGCCCTGCTAGTGCCCAGCAGGCAATGCCTGCCACCCGTCCCCCTGAGCAGCACCTAAAGGGTGGGTGGGGCATACTATAGCTCAGCGAGGGAAAGGGGGCTGAGCCGGGGTCCCCAGGGTGGGCTGCCAGGACCCTGGCTAACCCCAGGCCAGCTGGAGTGTCCCCTGCCCTGTATGGGGTGGCAGTGAGGGGCCGGAGATGGAAGACTGGGCAGCTGTGGCGGGACCAGCGAGAGGACTAGAGGGGAAGAGGGTGGGAACTGTTACGGACAGAGATATTTGTTCCTTTTCTCGTTCCAAATATAGAGTGGATTAAAATATGTAAAACAGGGGGCTCCGTGGCCCCCATCGAGAACCCCAATGTCTCCCCCCTCCCCCCGTGTCACCAAGGCGTGTCCTGACCTCGCATGCTGGACTAGGTTTCCCCCTCTGGGAGAATGGCCACCAGGAGCTGTGAAGGAGGTGGTCAGGCCAGAGCACCCTGCCCTAACCCCCTTCCACCCAGCCCCCCTGGTCCGCGCCCTTACTGTGTGCTGGGTGGGGTTCAGCGGCAGGGGAGGGCACTAAGCAATGTACAGGGCAAGTCTCCAAGCAACAGCAAACAGGACGATTCATGCAACATTCCTGGCCCGGGCGCCGTGGTAGGGGGCGAGCCGAGCCTGCGGCCTGGAGTAGGGGTAGGGGCCCTGCCGGCAGGGCGCAGCAGGAACGGGAGAGGAAGTGGGGCGTCAGCTGCCATCCAGCTGCCTGAGCGCACGCTCGATGTTCATGCGGTGGCCAACGCGTGTGACGCCCAGCTCCACGAAGTCGTCCTTGGTGAGCGCAGGCAGGTGTGCGCCTTCGATCTCATGGTCCTCGAAGCGGTCTCGGTGCTCACCCAAGTGGATGCTCTCCAACCAGTCGCCCACATCGAACTTGCTCCAGAGCTGCAGGGGCTTCTGCTGGAATGGCCTACGGGGGCCAGCACTGGGGCCAGAGCCGGGAGAAGGCGAGGGCAGCGGAGATGGCGAGGGGGAGCGGCTGCGCGCACTCACACTTCGCACCACGAAGCGCACTTCCTTGGGTTCGTGCGGGATGGAGAGGCTGGACGACTTGAGGATGGTGGGAGGCGTGAGGCCGAAGGGCCGCCCTGCGCCTCCCACACCCGCCCCCAGCCCCTCCACCCGCTCCAGCGATGCGGGCTTCACTGGGCTCGGGGCTCGTCTCGCCACGGGGTACCGGCCGCTGGGCCGCACCGAGTAGGAGGCCCCTCCGCCCGGGCCCCCGGGGCTGCGTTGCGCTGAGATGGTGCTCAGCTCACCGAGGCTGCTGAAGAGCCTGCGGAGGGAGAGTGGGTGAGGGCCAGGTGAGGGGCAGAAAGTAAAGTCGGGATGGACAGAGGGGAGCAGAGCCAGGAGGACTAGGGCTGGAGGAATATCCTGTGGTCACTCTTTTTTTAAAAACGAAAACCAAAAACATCTTGGCCTGTGCCTTGCCTTACTCTGGGGGATTCTCAGACTGACTGGAATCTTAAGGAGTAAGACTAGTCCCGCACAGAGCTCTCCATGGAGGCCCCAATGGCATTCCACCGAAGAAGAAGAGTTTCTCATTGACAAGAGCCGCTTGCCCCTCCCTGCCAGCCTCTAACACAGTCGTCTGCGGGCATGGGTTCCGTGCACAGATGCTCTGGACTGTAAGACTAGAACAGTATCTTGACCGCTCCCCACATACAACTCAGTCCCCAAACTCAAACAGACCCAGAAAACCCGGGCCAGTCTCAGAGACAGCCGAGTCATGGTAAAGGCTGGCAGTGGCAGAAGACCAAACAGGTCCACGAACACTGGAGACAAACACCAGGCAGGGCTCACAGCCACAAGAGGTTGAGGCAATAGCACACGGTAACTGGAAGACAGTCTCCCTGCACAGAAGAGCACACCACAGCAGCAATAGTGACTAGATGTGCTGCAGACATGCAGCAGTGATGGCAGACATGTAGTAGCACACGGGCAGACACACAAGGCACATGGTACCTCCGTTCCCAGCCTCACCTGGCAGGATCCTGGACTTCCAGCCCCGCCCCAGCCTGCCTGGCTGGAGGCCAGCCTGAGGTGGCTGCCCTAAAGGAAGCCTACTCCCATGGCCCCTCATTCCCATCTCGACCCCTTACTACGGCCAAGGACAGTCTCGGTCGCCGTCAGTAGCACCAAAGCCCCACATAGCCATGCAGAGCAGCCAGGGGCAGCCAGGCACAGCGTGTGAACTGCGAGAGGCATGGGATGGGCATGCTCACTTACACAGCCGGCACTCGGGACCACCGCGCAGCTAGACAGAGCAGCCACATGCAGATGGGCAGGAAAGAGCAATGAGAGAGAGTGTTAGCAGGCCAGGCCCACAACGCCTTCGGTCACAACCACACAATGGGCAGCCAGGTTCAGGGACCCCTGTGGGACACTCTATGGAGGCTGGAACTCAGAAGGTACTGGGGAAGAGAAAGTCCCTAGGAGAGCTAGGCTAGAAGGTGTCCGATTTACCTGCCACCTCTCTCTGGCTCTCTCCACTGTGCAGTGCAGACTGTTAAGCGCGGCTTAGCGGTGTCTTGCAGTCTGCTAAGTCTCTCCACTGTCTGACCAACCTCCTTCCAGCTGCCACCTCACCCCCCACCCCCACAATGCCTTCTCTCTTAAGCTGGCCTAAGTTCCTGCCCACTCTGTACAGTATCCACAGTGCCTATTCCACACCAGCCGGAGTCCCCTCAACACCTCTCTCTCCTTGTTATAGTTCAGCTATGTAATATTCCTTTAAAAGGTTTGCGTTCTGAAGGTGCAGTGGTGTATCCAATCACTGAGCGGTAACTGGATCATGAGGGCTTTGTCCTAACCAATGAATTAATATTCTGATTGGGGGTTGGCTATGGCGTCACACACCTTTAATCCCAGCACTCAGCAGGCAAAGGCAGGCAGATCTCTGTCACTCTGAGGCAAGCCTGATCTACATAGCAAGCCCGGGCCAGCCAAAGGCTACATGTTAAGACTCTGCTCCCCTCCCCCCCCAAAAAAAACATCAATAATGATCACAACAATACATTGATGAATTCGTAATTTGATGGTCTTATTCCTTCCCCTTCCAGGTCCTTCTCTCTTCCTGGCTGCCCTGAAATGACTCACTACCCCAAACCACTCCCCAATTATAATGCTCTCCCTAGCAATGGGGCCAAGAAACCACGGACTGAAATCTCTGAAACTATAAACCAAAATACATCTTCCCTATTCAAGTTGTTCCTGTAAGGCAAAATCCGTCACAGAGAAGAGAAAGCTAACACATTCCGTTAAAGCAACTTTCTACTTATCCCTTGCACGGATTACTCCTTTCCTGGAGACCTTATTTTAATGGCTCTCTCCTCAGCCTGTCCATATTGCTTCCTCCCAACTGCTCAGACCCCCTGGTAGAGCTTCTTGAAGAAGCCAGACAGTGGCCCCAACACAAATATTCCAAGAACATCCAAGGTATACACACGGGAACAGGCAAAGCCCCCAGAAGAAACTTTCACTCCTATGGAACCTGGCCTCATGGAGCCATCTTGGCTTTGGGGGCAAAGTGGGGTGGCAAACAGAGGTGAAGTGCGCTGGAAGCATAGTTGTGAGGTCAGATTGTAGTCACATACAGAGTAAAACAAAGCCAGGAATGTCACCTTGCCTGTTTCTCCCCCTGAACTCATGCTGACCCTCACCCGGCATCTGTGTCACGGAACAGACATCTACACAAGACCTACTCCAAGGGTTAGGTTTCAGCAGCTACACTGGAGGCTACAAAACAGTCATAAGGCAGTGCAGTGGGAGCTTTAAGCAGAGCTCAGAAAAGAGTCTGGGTCCAAAAGGTCTAAGCTGGGCCAAGCAGCTATACCTGTCTGGATAGCGTCAAGGCCTTCCTTCCTGGCAGGGGTGACTGGAGGCCTGGGCTGAGGGCAAACTGGCTTCAGAGGCACCCAGGGTCCGGAAACATGAGTCTGTAGCCAGTGGACTGGGAGTAGAGAGAGGGCTGGTCATAAACCTCAACAACCTCCACCAGTGTTGGAGATGTTGGGAGGCCTAGAAGAGAAGCCCAAGGAAGGGTGTGTATGCAAGGAGTAGCTAAACTATTAGTGTCTGTTCCCTGCTCACCTCTTGGGGAAGAGCTCTACCTACATTGTCCCCAGGGCAGAAACCCCAGTTTGTACAAATCTGATTTCAACATGTTTACACACTGACCACTAAATCGTCAGACTGTGTCCACCACAAGGTCATCTCACAGCATCTGCTGCCCTCCAGGGTGCTCCTGGCTGATGCCGTCTCTAAGACCTTGCCCCCGCAGGCAGTCCCAGTCAGTGAGATCTGACCTCTGCCCCTGGCCACCACCAAGGCTGTAGGCAGGGTCCCCTGGCTGACCAGCTGGTTCATCTGCTTCCTTGGAGGAACCCTTTCTTCAGCGGCTTCCTTCCCGGATGAATTTTCTAGCCCACACTCTTTCATAAGCTGTACTTTCTGAGGCCGAGTCATCTACCCCCATTCACTGCTATGACTAATAAGCCCAGGAATGCCATATGTGAGAACCCATGGGTTTCTTCTGAGCTCAAGGTTTCTACTGGGATCTCTTAACCCCTCTTAACATACAGGATATCCAACCCTGCCTCGGTGTACAGCACCCACATGAGAGGCCTGGGGCCCCTCTACCTTTTTATTCTTGGCAAATGTCACCAATTCCTCACATTAATCCCGGTCCTTTCTCATCACAGGAGCCCAGGCCCCTCATAGTTTCAGGTCCTTATACCATCCACCCTCCTTTCCTTTCACCTTTTCCTTCCCTTCTCTTTCTCCTTCCCCCTCCCTTTCTCTCCGCTGGGGATAAAAGACAGGCCTCATGCATGCCAGGTAAGCCTTCCACAGCTCAGTGACATCCCAGCCCTTCAATTCCTTCTTTGCAGTTTCCTTGACTCCTGGATCTGGGCACAAACTCAGGAATAGAATACACCCTGACAAAAAGATGTCACCCTACAAATACACCACAACATCTTCCTCCAGAGACCGCCTTACCTCTGTCAGCCCACTGATACCAACAGGCAAGGAAAGATTCCTATTCGGGCCTGGCCAGTACCTCAGGCCTACTTGCCTTTGCACTCAGGTGGGTCAGGTCTAGGCCTGTGGCTTTTGGCAATTTGGAGGCCCCATCTCATTACAGGACAATTCTTAGTAGGAACACAGATCAAGCAGGATCTAAGAATCTCCATAAGTCCTCTCTGCCGCCTGGCCTGTGTAACACTGACATGCCCAGGGTCCCTCTGTCTTCTCTTATGATCTCTTTCTCTACCCTAGCAGAGTCTGGACTTTTGAGAATGCGTGTGCATTTGATCTGCAGAGACACATATGCATCCCATCCCCAGTATCCACCTGGTCTCAAGAACCTTCATGTATGACTGTGCCAGCACACAGGCTCTGTCCACACCCTTAACATGCAAGCGGGACCTGTATCAGACAGACAGGGCAGGGCTTTGCAGAGCCACCTGACAGGAAAATGGGTCTCCTGTGAGATCTCCTCAGTGACCTCAACAGGTCGAATGAACAAGGCACACTCTGACCACCCACACGCAAGCATGTGGGGCGGGGGGGGGGGGGAGGCACTCAGAAACACTGCGGCAAATATTTCCAAAGCTATTTCACCATGGTTTCTTTAAACATAAGTGAGGATCTGCCAGGTATAAAACTGAGTCAGCTGGCATGACTGCACACACCTGTGATCCCAGCACTTGGGAGGCAACAAGGGGAAGGATCTTAGGCTTAAGGCTAATTTGGGTTTCACAGTGAGTTCAATACCACCCTAAAGTTATATTAAAAGGCTCTATCTCAAGTGGGTGAGATGGCTCAGTAGGTGATGGCTCTTGCAGCCAAGCCTGATGACCTGTTCAATCCCTGGTACCCACAAAATGCAAAAACAATATTGACTTCCCATAAGTTATTCTGTGACTTCCACATGTACACCATAAAATGTGTACACGCGCGCGCACACACACACACACACACACACATATAATAAAGGTAGAAGAGAAAGAAAGAAAGAAAGAAAGAAAGAAAGAAAAAGAGAAAAAAGAAAGGTCCTATATCTCAATAAAACAAAGCAGGGGAGCGTAGCCCAACAGCTGACCATTTGCCTAGTATGCACAAGGCCCTGCGTTCAATCCTCAGCACCAATCCCTCCCCAGAAAGCCAAGGCAAAACAGCACTGCTGTAGGTTCCAAACCACATGGAAGATTCAAGCCCAAACACGAGACCCAGAAGAAAGTGGAATCTGGAGACAGGCGCAGGTCTCAAGACAGACAGCTGGGGCTCCACAACCAGCTGCGGGGCCCAAGGTTGGGTTTGAAATGACGAACAAATAACACACAGCCTAAGTCAGGCCTTTTCAGACATGAGAATCTGTCCAGTGGGGGCTAGAACTTCAACCAGAAGTGAAAGCACAGGTGGGAACACGGACCTCACAGCAGCACCAAGAACAACATTACCCTCCAGCCTCAACCAACAATGGGCCCAATGTAAAGGAGCTGATCAAAAAGTTCAGATTGTTGAGCTCCTGTGGCTAGACTTTATCACTGCCTGGACTAAGACATCTGTAGAGAAGGCAGACAAAAAAGGGTCATTCCCAACTTGGTGGAATCCATCAAGAGACAGATGAGCCTGGTAGGTAAAACCAGGGGACCACACACGGACCAAAGATGTGGCACAAGGATGTGACCTCTGCCAGGACAGATCCTGAGAAGGACACAGTCACACCCAGACACCAGAACGTCACACACTTTATTAGACACTTCTCTAAGAGAAAGGCTCATTGGTGATTTTGATCCCAAAGTCAGACATGAATACTGGATTCCAGCCCCCACTGGTTACCAGGCCAGTGCTGAGCTACAGCCCCCAACAGACATCAAAGTCAGAGTGTCCACAAAGACAGACAAAAGACCAGGTCTGAAATAAGCTGGATGTACACAAAGTCACAAGTGCCCCATGCCTGTAGCCAGAAACGAAAGCCCTGTGGCAGACAGCAGGACACACTCCAGGTGACCGTTGTTACACCCAGATATGACAATGTGATTGCCCGCGCTGAAGAAACAGAGGTAGGAGGATCAAAGCCAGCTCAGACAGCATAGCAAGACCCTGTTTCCAAAACCAAAACCAAAAATAAAGAGACCAAAAGGTAGAAGAAAAGTGAGTGGGAACAGAACGAAATACAGAGGCAAATGGAGGAACACAGGGTACGAGGCAGTTTAGTGACGCTAAGCTGAGTGAGCGCTGAGTATAATTTATTACTTATATAGCTAAGAAATGCCATGAGTAACAGCGATACAGCAAAAGTCTACCACTGCAATGTAAAATTACGGAGTACAAACGCAGTGTGTTACGAAAGGTGCTACTAGGAACCTAAGAGATCTTTGCCTGTGCGCCCATGATATAGCACTTGCATTAAGCTTCCTTTTATTGATTTAATATATGTTTATTGAGGCCCTGCAATGGGCTAAGCAATAAGCTATGCACAACTTTAACCAAGAAAAGCAGCATGAAGGAACAGAAGGGCTAGTGATGGGTGGAAAGACAATGAAGAAAAAGGTCCGGTGAAGGTTGTATCAGGACACCTCTATCTTTGAGGATCCAGTTTTGTAGGCAAACCTGAGAGCCCAGCCACTCATCCTGACTGGTCCTTATCTACCGCACCTACCCTGAGGGTGCCTTCATTACTGAACTACTGAGAAGGGCTTTCAATTCTGGCTGAGAAAAGAGGCCACAAAGGGAGAAGGCCTGAGAACAAGCCACTTGAATGTCAGCGATGTCCCTGAACCTCTTAAGAGAGGCAGTGTGAACTTCACAAGCTCCCATTCATCTTGTGGATCCTAACCTGGAAGAATGTAAAATGAGCAGGCCCTTCGAGTAAGACCTGCTCACCACTTTGTGAACTCTGTCTTCCACAGTTGACAGTGAAGGGCACCTAAGAAACAAGGAGTGTGGAATCAGGAGGTGGCCTTCCACCCAAACCCAGCACAGGGGGACCTTGGGGCAAAGGCAGAAGCAGCTTGAGAAACACAGACAAGAAGCTGGCCAGAACTGGTCAGCTGTCACAAGAACCCATGCAGTCCACATGGGAGCCCCAGAGAAGGTTCCCAAGAAAGGATCTGAAGGATCAACCCAAAGTGCTGACAGCTTCTGCCTACAAAACGTTAGCAACAACCTTAGCAACATCCAGACCCCAGATCAGCAACTCCTCCTGTCCCCATCATTACTGAGGGGAGAGGCAGACAGGACAAGGAAGGAAAAGAGATGAAAGAGGAGATGGTGTGATTTCCAACTCTTCCTGATGGAGCCTTATATATCACATCCAGGACTTTGTGTGTAAGGGTCCCACAAGGTGCCACAAGACAAATATTTCTAGGGCAGAACCTAAGAAATTTGTATCAAGTCCCTAAAGAAAAAGAAGCAAGGCAGAAAGAAGGCTGCTCTAGGAGAGGTGACACCTGTCATATGGAGCAGCCATACTATCAGAAAGAGAAACGAAATGGAGCCAGGGGACAGAAGACACAGGGCCAAAGAGCTGCTGGGAAGGAAGAGCAGCCCCAGAGCACAACAGGGAAAGACCCTGAATGGCAGAGGCGCCCTGAGTTAGAAACCAGAGTAAAGAGTTACGAACCTGCAGCAGGACCTCCAAAGAGTCCTGGAAGATAGGATTCCTGGACCTAAGTCTTGTGGGTACCCAGGCCCACTGCCTGCACCAAAAGGGATGCAGAGAGCAACTGTACTAAAGAGCCTTCTACCTCAGACAGCAAAGCAAGACCAGACGAAGATAAAGAGGTGGATGGGGGACACCAGTGCCATGGACAGATGAGAGATGGGACAGAATGAGGAAGAACAGAAGGAAGCCTGTAAATGAACGGAAGGAACAAAGACAGGGGGACGGGCCCCTCCCCACATCACCCTGCTCACCGAGCTGCTGCAATGGGTGACGACTTCTTAGCAGGGTCCAGCAGGCTGCCCAGGCCACCAACGGGTTCCTCCCCCAAGGAGCGTGTGTCTTTGTTCAGCTGCTGCAGACGGGAGCTGAGCTCACTGATCACAGTTGGTTTGTCATCTTCAGGCCCAGGGAGCCCCCGACTCTCCACGGGGTCCCCCCACAGCTTGGACCTTCTCTGGAAGAGGTAGCGAGGGCGGGCAGGCCCAGCAGCAGAAGCCAACCCAGTAGAGGCAGCATGGTGCTGCTGGGCCATGAGCTCACTGTCCGAGGATTGCTTCAGCAACGGGTCCCTGAAGGTCACCGGCCCCTTCCCCAGCGGGGACTTGAGCTTGGGCTTGGGAGGCACTGGTGGCTTCTCGAGTAGAAAAGTGTGTCCATCGGCAAAGGAGGTGTGGGTGTCAGTGAGTTCCCCACTCTCCGAGCTCAGGGTGGACATGCTGGACACTGTGGAAATGGTGCTTGTGGTCTCCAGATGGGGGTCACTGGAGCTTCGAGTGTCAGCCTCCTCTACTCCAGAGTCAGCTGCAGACTCAGGGGCAGGGGGCAGCTCGCTGCTGGGCTTCCCTGAGGCCGGGCTGGGTACCGTGGTGGGCAAGGGGCCCGGTCCAGGGGGTGGGGTGGCCAGCAGGATCCCATTGGCAAACTCTTCAGGAGGTGGCACTAGCCCAATGCGGGCCAGCTCCTCCCTAGTTTCTTCATCGCTGGAGGACAGCTGAGCAGGTGGCAGGTTCACAGCAAATACCAGCTCTGGCTCTTCCTCTGAGCTACCTTGGCCTGGCCCGGGATCTGATGGGATGCTGCCAGGGGGCTGGGCCCGGGGGCTTGGCATAGGCTCTGCCACAGTCGCAGCCTGCATGGGGGCTGGGGCCAGCTCCGGAGTACCCGGGCGCTCCTCTTCAGCCCCCAGCCTGTTGGGCTCCTGTCCATTGCTGGTGGCATGCACAACAATAAGACCAGCTGGCCGCTGCAAGGACGTGTCCAAGACGCTGAGGATCATGGATTTCTTGTCCTCTGGTGACTTCCGCTCTTCCCGAGGGGATTTCTCTGCCTCTCTGCGAGCAGGCACCGGAATCCAGGCTGGGCTCCGAGGGGAGAAGGCTGGTGAAGCCAACGACCCTCTCTCGGAGTCTCGGGTCTGCACATCCACAAAGAGGGGTCCAGGGCGGTCAGCATCAGGGCTGTGCACAGGTGTGGGGGACCGGGAAGGCGTTTGCGAGGCCAGAGCCCGCTCTCGGGCAGCCAGAGCAAGGGCTAGGGGTGAACTAGGATCCAAGGGTTTGCCAGTGAGAGGGTGGATGAAAGTGGAGCCTGAGGGCCCAAGGCTAGGGCCACTGACCAATGGCTTCAGAGCTGAGACAGGGGAGGGGAGCAGCAAATCACGGCCAGTGGGGGCGCCTGTCCCTAGGACGCGCTCATCAATGGAGCGGGAGGGCTGTAGGGATGGCAGCTCTGCGCTGGGAGGGCTACCCTCGATGGCACCCACAGATAGGAACACAGTGGAACGGCGTCGCTCCTCTAGGCGCCGCTCCTTGCCGGGGCCAGGGCCAGGGCCGCCAAAAGCGAGCCCCAGACCTTCTCCAGAGCCGTAGTCAAGGCCACCCGGCCGGGGCCCACGGTGCGTTGGGGAGGGATCTCGTGCAAAGCTTCCACCCACTGGACCGGGGCTACCCACGGCCAGGGCCGCGCGCTCCTGAGCGTCCTCCACCTGAAGTTGCTTCACCAGTGGGCTCTTGCGGCGCTGTGGTTTCGATGGAGCAAAGAGACTGGCACTGAAGGCGCCCAGGTTGGCATAAGGGCTATCAGGGCCGGACGGTCGAGGCCGGCGCTTGGGGCGCTCAGGCGGTGTAGCTGCAGGCACCGGCCGGGGGACATCGCCCACTTCTGGCGCAGAGTCCTGCAAGATGATCATGGAGCGCGCACGCTTCTGACGCTCAGGGTAGGGCAGCGGGCCCAGAGGAGCTCCAGAATCATACAGACCAGCGGCCCCCGCTCCAAGGCGAGCCTCCAGGCCTGGCTTGAAGCTGGAGCGCACAGTGTCAAAGGCTCGGCCTGGCGGTGGCGGCGGTGAGAATGTGGGAGGTGGCCCGGAGTCGAAGTAGTAGGGCGCGGGTGGGGGTGGTGGAGCGGTCTGCGGAGGGGGTGGAATGCCACGACCTTCACGCACTGTGTCCTGCATTGATGTGCTGCGTGGGAAGCGCCCTTCCAGTAGGGATGCCAGCTTCTCATCCTCCCCTGGGGACGGAGGGGCCAGGTAAGTCTGGCAAGGATGCTGGCCACTGAAAGACCTCTCTGGACCCAGTGCCACTGGCTAGTCCTATCCTGCCTTCAACCCTGAGTGGCCACAGCCCCACCAAGGAAGATGGGATCAGGGCCCCGTAAAAGGTCAAGGAAGAGCGCAAAAGCTCTGAGCAGGCCACCCACACTCTGTGCCAAATCCTGTACAGGTAGGGAGAGCTCAGTTGAAAGTCCAGAAGCGACCCCACCCACAGTGTGGAGGGCTGCTCCTGCAGCGGAACTGGGACAGGACCCAAACTCTGACTGCCTGGACTGAGGCCATAATCTCTCCAAGCCCTGTACATATGGAGCAGGCCATGAGAAGACACCAGGAGTGTATAGCCCCCCCTCCCAAACACACACACAAAAACTGTTAGGAGAATGGGGTGGTGGTGGGGGTTAGGGGCTTCCCACACAAGGAGGAGCAAAGCTAACTCAGAAACATTCATAGTGTTGAACAAGCAGGAGCCAACAGAGGCCCTGGTAGCAACCAGAGATGGGAAGAAGAAAGGTGGTCAGAAAGGATATCCCCCCCCCCCCACAGCACCCAAAGTAATAACACATCAGTGAGGGGATGCAGGACAGTGGTAATGGATCCATGCATCTGAAAGAAGTGGCGCTGATACCCAGGGTAGGTGGCTGGGAAATACGCCACACTGGTTCCTTGGAGAGACTCTCAAGCACTGGCCTGCAGGATACTAGGAAGTTGGTACTCTAGCCAGAGGTTAAAATTTAGAGAAGCTGGATAGGTAGCCGGAAGGAAGAATGGATGGGTAAACTAAACTGAAAATGAAGACATGTTTCGGTTTTACCCCTACTGTCTCGTGTTAATACCCCCAAGCCAGGGGGTAAGCCCCACTTGGGCCTGTTCTCTCAGAGGCTACACTTGACTAAAAACGAGCCCCATCCTCTTGTCCAGAGATGTGTCATTAGCCTAGATCCATGCGGAACCTCCCGTGTCATTTCAGACATAAGACCTGTGCAGGGTTCCATACAGTGAGATTTGTAAACACTGAGTGGCTTGATCTAAGAAGTAGAAGGCAGGCTTGGCAGCGACCCACTGTCTCTAGCTCTGTCAGGAGCCCACTCAGGACTAGCAAGGGTAGGCTGCTGCAGACTTAGGCTTGAATTCCAGCTTAGCCACTTTTCGGAATCTGTTTCATCCCAGGACCTTTCTTGCCCCTATCACAGGTCTATTTACAGCTTACAGTTCAAGGCTACAGGGAGCGACACCAAGAAAGATGACCGAGGCCACAGCGGGTTATTTCAAGGTCTGCCTAGCCGGTCTTGGGCCTCCTCCTGATGCCATTCCTACAGAGCACAGAGCATGTACTGAACATTCGCAAGCCTGTGTGCTCGGTGGAGCTATGTAGGAAGAACTCACATAGATCTTAAGGTTACAGGAGGTAGGAATGATGTGTGACAATGGAAGAGGGGGTGGAATTTAATACGAACAGCACGGTAGGCTGTGCCTGAGGGAAAAGCAAAATCACCTGCCTCGCACGGAATAAGGGTCTGTTGGAGACCCTAGAATAAAGAAAGACCTTCTCTGTCTTCCGGTCTGCAGGAGGACTATTTCCTGGGTACCGGATGTGTCCTCTCAAGACACAGAGCTCAGATAAAAGGACCATTGCAACGACCACAACTCAAGGAAGATCCCGAACAGTCCCTACCGGCAGTATCCATGTTTGCAGACTGTTGTCCTAGGGTTCCAACAGTTGTATTACATGCCCAGGGGCAAGCAGTCAGATCTGAAGTGGGAGCCCAAGGAGCCTGAGAACTCAGCCGATGGTCATGCTGGCAACTGGCAGTGTCCTAGCCATGGGGAACTAAAGTTGAGCACCTGCTTCCCGACTGGTCAGCTATGTGCAGCTGGGAGGAGCTGGCCGGCTTGCCAAGGAGCTTGAGGCCGATATGAGGAGTACATAGATCTGAATCTACAGTAGCCAACTCTGGGAAAGGCCATCCAGGAAGAGTGAGGGCAGACAAGCAGCAGTGAGTATAGGACTAGTGTCCTAGAAAGTCTGCAACAGATACCCCCGATGAAACAGGGCAGGACTGCTGTTCCAGAGCCCTGAGACAACGGGAGCTCATGCAGGACCAGCTAGAGGGCTATCAGGTGATAAATGTGCTACAAAAGCTTCCTTTGCCAGAGAGATGGGCTAGAGAACAGATCCACTACAAGAGGCCATGGGAAAGACAAGCCTGTGCTGGATAAGGCAGGTGAGGCAGGAAATAAAGAAACCTCGGAGGATGCCCAGACGCTTGGGAGAGCAAAGAGTAGCATCTCTGGGGTCCAGAGTACCTGCTGCCCTTGCCCTCCATCCTCACTACCAGCTCATGGACTCTCCCATATATACACGCGTGTTTTTACGCACTGGCCTCCGTCAGACATTCATGCCATCATCCCCGGGAAACTTCTGCTTGCCCTGTTCTAAGTGTAAATGCAGATGTCCGTGTATGTCTGGACCTCCCTACTTCATCTCCATTTATAAGTGTACCTCTGACACCCATATTATAACTGACCTAATTACAGATGGGTCACCTTCCAACTGAGACCCAGATCTAGCCTAGGGCCAGCTTAGAGTAAGCAGGAATCCCAAGATGGGTAATGGGCAGAGTTAGTGTGGCTTAAGGATGGACAGGAGGTATAAGCAAGGCAGCTATGTGATTCGGGGCAAGTCATTCTCACTCTCCTTAAGTAAAATGGATAATTGTTTCCTTCCCCCTCCCCCACACGGTTACTGTAGATATTAAGTGAACCCGTGTGCATACAGCACCTCATGTATGGCCTGTCCTTGGGCTGGCAGGAGTTTACTCTGATGCACAACAGACAGTG
The DNA here is from genome assembly GCF_018167655.1 of Microtus oregoni. NCBI lineage: Eukaryota > Metazoa > Chordata > Mammalia > Rodentia > Cricetidae > Microtus > Microtus oregoni. The sequence goes on from NW_024543081.1 coordinate 4,134,024, forward strand.
GGAGTGGTGGATGGATGGGTCAGCATGGCAAGGAGACCAGATGCCTGAGAAACACGCAGTGAGCTGGGTTTGTCAGAGATTCTGACCTGAGATTAGAAGCAGCAGGCAAGCGTGGAGGGTGGTGGTGGTCAGGGAATGATGATGGACAGAAGAAAAGGAGGCTGAGGCACAGCCTTGAGTTGGCCTACTGTCTGGATATGCTGACCAAACGCATCCAAGAAAGGAAGGGAGGGCAAGAAACTCGCTCCCACAAGGAGTCTCTCAGAGCAGGGTGCAAAGAAATGAATGCCAACCGAAGTCAGCGAAAGGAAGGCTAATAGTATCTGCCTGGAGAATGCCCTGAGGCTGCTAGTGACCTCAGTGAGAGGCGACCCTAGTGGAAGCAGCTTCAATTTGGCTGTGCAGAGACCCTGCTGCTTCCAATTTATGAGCATATGGGGACAAGAGAGCAGTAACAGGTGACCTTTTGGGTCTGACCATGAAGGGACAGGGAGAGGATGCTACCTGGAGAGATGAAGTAGGTTCAAGGAAAGAGTAATTTTAGAATAAAAACCTGGGCCTGCACTCTGGCTGACAGGACAGGAAATAGCTGTCCGGGTGGCAGCTGTTATCTGTGTAAGGCGGGAGTGAAGGACAGGAAGAAAAGGACTAAGGGGTGCCCAGGAATGGAGAGAAGCAGACTGGAAAAAGAACCTCAAGGGTGTCTTCCCACGGCACATCTGGGTGGGAGAACAAACTCAGATCCATAAACAAAATGGCATCCTTGAACTCCGCAGAGAGAGATGGGGTCCTCCAACCCTTGAAGCTGCCCACCCCAGCCCAGCCATCCCAACCCCAAGTGGTCCCTCAGCCCAGCCATACCTACAGATTTGGTCCGTGGAATCCCCTTCCGCAGAGAGCCCGGCAGCTTCTCTGGGCCTGGGAGGCCCTGGCGCTCAAACAATGACTGTGGGGTCAGGGAGGAACATGGAAGTTCCAGGGCTCTGGAGCACCCAGTTCTCCATCCAGCCCCACCCATCCTAAGCTAGACTAGACACCCACACACCAGATACCCCAAAGGCACTGGTGCCCATGCTCACTTGAGGCCTTCGTTGTATGGATGGTGAAATGAACACAGAATTACAGGCCCTGGGCATCATCTGAATAAAGAGGGAGGAACAGTCCACAGTGCCATGTGGGCTATGGATGCCTTCCAAACAGGCATATGCTGTGCCATAGACTCAGTAGAGTTGTGGACCTTAGTAGTCCCAGGGTGACACCGAATCTGACTGAGGTCAGAGGCACTAAAAGCTGCAACCATAGAAGCGAGCTGAACTACATGCTACATTCTACAGACTGAGACGATCCCACGTGTCTCCCAGAGGGGCCATGGAGAGCTCTGCCTCCTCTGGAGAAGGGAGCCAAATAAAGAACTCTTACCTCAAAAGCGAGGCGCATGACCCTCTGATCCCCAGGCCCTGGACCTGACCATCCCAGAGCCCTGGCCCAAGGCTGGCTTACGCTGATCTCGGCAGGGGTAATCCTCCGACTGGTGGGCCGCTGCTTGACAGTGGCTGCCCTGGAGTCAGCATCTGCAATGTCTGGCCTCAGGGTCGGCTCCGCAGCAACTGCCAGGATCTCATCCAACTTTTCTGCACAACCAAAGAGATGCAACCTCAGCCCCAGAGGCACCTTGGCCTCACCGCCACACCCACCAATGCCAGCCCCATGGCACTAATGAGTCCATGAACCCTGCCCTCCCCTAGGTCTCTCACGGCCTGAGGCCCTAGATCTTAGATCCTATCAGTGCCCCCTCAGACCTCAGGACCCAGTTCCTGAACCAGACAAAGTCTGTCCTTAAGGAGACCCAGGGTATCTTTGTGACCACTTGGTGTGACCACAATGACCGGCCATAAGGAGATCAGACTCAGAGACAGACCACTTAGATGAATTCCCTTGGTCTTTCACCTCTCCCTTTTGCCCACTGTCTTTTCTTGGTGCATGGCCTATCCACTTCCCACAGGAAGCTACTTCTAGTGGGACCACGGCCCCAGGGACAGATACTAACGTTAAAGCAAGAGATACCGAGTGAGTGATTAAGCTGATAACCAAGGGATGAACAGACCAATAGAAAGTTTCTCCTAAGAACTAAACCTGAGCTAGGGATCTAAGAGTAGTTTGATACAAAACAGGAGGCCACAGCTCCTTCCTCCTTGCCCACACAGAAGGATTGCTCCAGTAGGATGGCAGCTGAGGAAAGAGGAGAAGTAGGTGTGCCGTCGAAAGGACTCTCCTCATGGAGAGCCTACCCACCCAAACTCCTCAGACTTCAGCTCCATTTAAGGCTGATGCCTAAGAAAGGCTTGGTTGAGAGACACCAGGCGGCCTCAGGCATATTCTTGTCATATCCGTTATGAAATGAAAAGCTTTGTGTAGTCAAATTTTATTAAAGCAACCGTTTTAAAAAAAAATGGGACTTTGGGGGCTGTGGAGACAGCTCAGCAAGTCAAGTGCTTGCTACCTAAGCACTAAGGCCTGAGTTCAGATCCTCAGCACCCACGTCAAAGCTGAGCCTGGGAGTGCACGCCTGTAACCTCAGAGCCAGGAGGAGAGACACATGGGTCCGCTCCCGCTGTCAACTCGACACAGAATTCAGAATCACCCAGGAGACGTGCCTCCAGACACACCTGTGAGGGATTCTTGACTATGTTAACTGATGTGGGAAGGCCCATCCTAAAATGGGTAGCACCATTTCCTGAGCTTGGGTCCCAAATTGCTTAAAAATCTGTAGCAAAAGCTGGGCGGTGGTGGCACACACCTTTAAATCCCAGCAATCAGGAGGCAGAGGCAGGTGGATCTCTGTGAGTTCAAGGCCAGCCTGGTCTACAGAGTGAGTTCCAGGACAGCCTCCAAAGCCACAGAGAAACCCCATTCAAAAAAGGGGGGCAGGGACCTGCTTAGGAAGAATATTCATCATTCTCCTCTCAACTAGGGATGGAAAAGATCTCAAACTAGAAGCCAAATAAATCCTTCCTTCCTCAAGCATTTTATTATACGTACTTTATCCTCCCAGCAGGGAACGTGGTTGAACAATCCCGGTAATCCCATTCTTTTGAGAAACTGAAGCAAGATTCCAAGTCTGAGATCAGACTAAACCACAAGAGAAAATCATTTCAGCAGGAAGAAGGGGTTTCTGACGGCTGTCTGAGATACGGCTATGTAATTCCTACCCAGAGTCCCTCGGGGCCAGTGTTCAGGTGCACACTGGAGGCTGGGGCACTGCTTTATGTATCTATCCTCACTCAGCGCCCTCAGGCTCCACCTGTCTCCAGACCATATTCAGCTCTTGAAGGCCGAGCCTGGTAGTGCATGCCTATAACCTCAGCACTAGGAAACAGAGGCATATAGGTCCCAGGGACTCAGGGGCCACCCAGTCTAGTCCCATCTTCAGGGGACACGTGTCCTAGACACCCTTCTACTCTCAAAGAACCATTGCTGAAGAACTCCAATGCCAGTCTGAACCTCCTATTCTTTCCAAACCTAAGCCCCAGCACCTACTGTTGCTATCTAACAACAATTGCTGGGTAGGAGTAAATTAACTCCGAAGTTGGTCTTATTAAGTAGCATATTGAGACCCCCACCTTGCACACGGACTCTGTTCAGATGTATGCCCTCTGAGCCCCAGTGCCTTCACCTAATAAAACAATCAGAACCGGCACCTATGTGGCATAGGTCTAGGGGAGATTAGCACAAAGGAGCCTAAGCCACTTTAGCCAATGCAGACCACACGGACCAATGCAGATGCTGAAGACACAGTCAGGACATTTACCTTATCTTCATCAACAATTTGTGAGTTCCTCATAAAGAAAACACTCTGCCCCTCTGGAGCCCTGAACAACACAGCACTTGGCCAACAAAACATGCTCCCTCTGTAGAGAAGTGTGTAGGGGGCCCAAGCAACGCTTCTGGTACCACCAGGTAACAGTGTAGAGACCACAGATGCCAAAGTCCTCATTTGTCTTTGCAATGAAATGAGCTCTGATAGGCAGAATCACTACCCTGGCCAGGTCCTTGATGATATACAGTATTGCCGAGTTTTACATGACTGCCATAGTAACCACCTCAAGATGCTGCCATCGTCCTCCTGTTTCCCAGGAGCAAAACGATGCACACAGAGCACTCCCCTTATCACAGATCCTTGCAGCCACACCATCCAGAAACTGCAGAAGTAAAGACATAAGGGGAATGAGAAGTCCATGACACCGTGGTGACGTGTCCTACCAAGGTACACTGTCAGCCGAGCCACTGATTAGAGGATGTGTGTCTCTTAACTAAAAAAATCCAACAGAACCTGGTCAAAGAGATCCAAGTAGTCAGTGCACACACAGTTCTAACAAAGCAGTTGTTTAGGGTCATGCTGCAATAGTGCTGAGGCCCAGCAAGAACTGTTTCCAAGAATTTAGGAATTCTACATATGAGAAGTTGGACACTTTTTCCCAACATAAACCCACAACAAAATTAGAAAACTTAATCCTAAATTATTTTAGATTTTTTTTTTGGTTTTTTGAGACAGGGTTTCTCTGTAGTTGATATTTTAAAAATGAAATAGAACCCCTTAGGAACCAAGTATAGTTATTTCCACCAGCCTTTCAAGCGGCCAGCCATGCGGGAAAGTACGTTGGGAACCCAAGCAGGGATGAAAAGAAGGGCCTACAGAAATGACAATCAGTCACTTCCCCCAGAGCTGGAAGAGGTGCATGGCCACAGCCTAGCATCACAGGAGCCCTACCATCAGGGAGCTAGAATGCAGATCTCAGCAAGAGGAGATGGGGGTCAGGTGGGGGAATCTACGGATCATATGCTGAGAGCCAGAGAGTTCCCTTGCCCAGGCAAAGCCCAGTGCATCAGAAGTAAGAGGAGAAGGGATGCTGGATGCCCAAATCCACACACACCGGGTTATAAGCCTATCTGAGGCTGACTCCCATCCACTCAAGAGGCAGAGGAAGCAACAGAAGCTGGGGTAGATGTCCCCAGATGCTGGACCTCAGAACCCACTGAGGCCCTGGTGTCTCTGGCCCCACATGGACCCTGTGTCTCATGCAGCCATGCTGGACACACAAGTCATAGGAGAAAGAGCCTCAAAGTACACAGGGGTGGAACCTGAAGAGGGGATAGAGAAGTCAATAGACAGGAGGGGGGGGCAGTGAGGGCTCTAAGCAAGGGAGTCCAGCTCCCTTCTCAATGCCAACAGATTCAAACCCCTATTCTAAGGCAGCTCTGCTCTGGGCTCAATTCTATAACTTATCAGCATGAAGTTGGCCTAGGCAAAGAAAGGGACAAAAGATACAGCACAAGGCATAGCCTAATACACTAATAGTACCATTCCAACACAGCCTAGGCACCTGGCTGCCCTGAGTTCCATACCTTGACCCTCACAAACCATCCCCTCCCCACTCCGGGTCATGTTATTTGCAAGAGCCCCCACCAGGAATTCTCCGACCTTCTCCCCACCATACTATCTCCATAGATCACATCCCCGAGCTCACCTGAACCCACAAGGACTATGGTTGTACCCCCTATAAATCCCAATGATACCCCTGGGAACTCCCCATCCATTCTTCCAAGGACCTTCACTTCATCCCCACCAAATCCCCAGGCAGGAACAAGACCACTCTGACTTGGACTGGAGCCTCATCACACGTCAGTACCCTTCGGCAGGGGCAGGCAAGCCAGGCCTAAAAACATAGCAGGAGACTTACCCCCTTTTCTTCTCCGAATGGAAGCTTGGAATTGAGAAACAGGGCAAAGGGAGTAAGAGGAAGGCTGTTTTCCATGGTACCTAGACCATTTGCACAATGGTTTTCCCACCCCGTTCTCCCCACCCCCACCTCCCGACAACCAGGCCTTCATGGGTCTGTCCCCATCTATAACCTCCTTCTTAGGCCAGGAGCACAAGCCTACCAATGCTCTACAACTCTAGAAGAGAGCAAGCCAAAGCAAGACTACACACTGTGTGTCCATGCACACTCATACACACGCACATGTGCACATGCACACACAAAATGTGCACAAGAAAGCCAAATGTGTGTTCAGAATGAAGATACGGAACTATAAAAAACAAAGCTCAGAGTCTGCGATAGTTAAAGTGGTCACCTATGAGCACTCTGTACTGAGACTTCGGCTGTGGTTTGCTTTTGCGGTACTGCAGGTGGAACTCATGGCCTTGAGCATGCTGGGCAAGCACTCCGCTACTGACACCTCCATATTACAAAGCAGGCCGCTAGCAACAAGCAGATGTGAGCAGCAAAGCGCACAGTAAAGACATCTTCTCTAGGCTAAGGCAGTAGCAGGGACCTACCCTGACTTCATCACAAAAGAAAGACCCAGAAATTAAAAAAAGGGTAGTCTTAATTTCCCCTAAATAAATGAACAGGAACAGTCTGCTTACACTAGGGCACAGACACGGGTCCCCATTAGCCCGTGTCCGATTCATGCTGAGCAAATATGTACAAGGTAGAGTCCCAGACTAAAATGAGAGTGGAGGATGGGATTATCTATGCCTCGATCCTCCCCCACCCCAGACTAATATGAACAACCCTCTCTTTCTGAGACAGGATTCTGCTACGCAGGCCAACTTGACCTTAAACTCTGTAGCCCACACAGGCCTGGAACTCGCAGAAATCCTCCCGCCTCAACCTCCTGAGTGATAGGGATGTGCCGCACCACAGAGCTCTCCCACTGGTGTCTGCCAGCCACCACCAGTTTCCTTTTATTTAATTCATTTACTTAATTCTGGATCAGCCTCTGCTCGCTCCATTCGTTCCCAGGGAACTCACCCCTCTTCTTCCTCCTGTATTGCCTTGCCTCACCCTCTACACGGCATGAGCCTCCACCTCTGCACCCACACCCCCCTCACCTCACACTGATAAACACGACTCCTAAAAGGATGCATCGGGGAGTGGCAGGACAGACATGCTTATAACAGTGCTGACTCAGCAGTCTTAGTTAAAAACACAAACAAAGCCAGGCCTGGTCGTGTATGCCCGTAATCCCAGAACTCAGGAGGCATGGGAAATCCAACAGCAGCCTCGGCTACAGAAAGAATGAACACCGGATTGTGGGCTGTTCTGTTGGGTACTTGGAGAACTCTATGTTGGTTGGTCTGGTTTCTTCATTATCAGGCATGCCCAGAAGGACCAGATTACCTCCTAAGATAAGTGTCTTTGTGTCAGAGCAGCTCACTGGGCCCCTGACTGTTGGGTCTTTCTCTAAACCTGGTTCCAGTTTCAATAACTCTGATCCTGGGCCCAGAAGTGTAGGCAGAGGCTCCTGCTGAATGACCCCCATACCTCTTCCAGACTCTACTCAGAAATATGATACCCTGCTCCTCTGGCCCACCAAGGTCTGTAATAACAGGAGTGACCCTCTCCAGAGGCTTCCAGGACAGAGGGGAAGACTGGACTCTTACAGGCAAAAGCCGTAGCCAGACGGAGCTCTTCCACTCTCGGGGATGCCTCTCGGTTCCTGGAGGACAGCTTCTAGCAAGAGACTCCAGGACCAGGCATAAATGTCCAGTCAGGCCCAGCGATCTACTCATACTGGTGTACTGACCCATGTCATGGGTCTGCTCTCTTACTATCTGCACCCCACTTTTCACCATCTTCTTTCTACCTTCTATCATAACTGATGAAGTCAGAAAGCAAGCCACCACTCACGTCTAAGCCAACTGGCTCCCTCTACTGGCTCGGGTAACATCTTTCTGCTTTCCTATGGTATTCTAAAGTTTGACTCTGACAGATAATGTTTATTTGTGACATATTCTTCAGAATGGAGTCTCACATTTCCGTTAACTTTTGGGAAATCCTTAGCCCTTCTATTATTTTCCTCTGGAATTCCTATCACGTAGATGTTGAGGTCTCCTCACCTGTCCTCATGGCTCCTGACTGGTTATTGATGCTCCACCTCACCTGCTTCCTAAGCTGATTCTGGGCAGGCTCTGCCTGATCTTCTTACTCACTGCTATGTTTTTTAGGGAGTCCTGGATCCTGTGTAACCGAGCTGCAGACCCTTCTCATCTGTGCCTGTTTGTTTGCTTGTTACAATAAGTTAAGGATTCCCAAACATGCTATTATTATTGTTCCTCTTACCCTGTTAATTTCATAAATTCTGTTGGTTTTCTTGCCTTTATAGTAACTTAAACCTCTCATACTCTTATCTCTAGTTCTTTTTAATTTTTTTTTAGATTTTTCTATTTTGAATGTATGTATGCATATATGTGTGTGCAACACATTCATGCCTGGTGCCCCCTCCCTGCCCAGAGGTCAGATGGGCTGGATCCATGAGAACTGGAGTCATGAGCCACCACGTGGGTGTTGGGAACCAAACCAAGGTCCTCTGCAAGAGCCACAAGCGCTCTAAGTGCCGAGCCATCACTCCAGCCCCTCCAGTTCATTTTCGCTAACCCCAGTGCCTATGGCTGTCTCCGGCTTTCCCAAGTCTACAACACATCTTCTAGTCTTGTTGAGAACCTCTATCAGGAGTTGGAAGCGCCAATTTCCCACTCCTCTGGCTTTGATTTCTTGCTTTACTCCTGAAGCAAGAGAACCCCTCCTCCTTTACACTGTCTGTAGTTTTTATTTATTTCATTCAGAGTTTTATCATGGGGAACCTTGGTCATGTCAGCCCATTCTATCTCTTGGTCAGTGTTTTCCAAACTTCAGTCAAGGCACCTGCTCAGAATGTGGCAGCTCAGCCTACAGCTGGGACATGGTCGGCCAAGACAGGGGTAGTTCTGGAAGCCAGGATTAAGGTTTCCTTTTATGACTGAAGCCAGAGGAAAGTCTGGGATTGAGACTAGGCTCAAACCACAGAAGCAAAGACTGCTTCAACCTATCACATGTGTTGGAATACACCTACCATGAAACTGTTAACCAATAACCACCCACAATGAGGCTCTCAACAGTCAAAGATATTAGCACATGCCCACAACGACAATAAAAATCACACACATCAGCACATGGCTAGGATGAGACTGACAAGAGTCCTATGTGTCAAGATGTGAGCATGCATATAGGACATACCTATGACGAGGCTGGTAAATGTCACATGTCAGGACATGGCTGTAAATATGAGACATGTCCATGACAAGGTTAACTGGCATATGTGTCAAGATACGGTCACGCATATGAAACATGCCCATGACAAGGCTGGTAACTGCTACACTTGTCAAGGTGTGGTGGTCATGTACATGGGGACAGGTCCATGGTGAGCCTGGTTACATTGCAGTCATGTACATGAGACTGGAAACTGCCATACATGTGCACATGCATACAGGATGTGTTATGCATATGGAACATGGCCAGGAGAAAGCTGGTAACTGTCATAGGCCAGGATGGGGTCATGTAGATCAGGACATGCCCACGATGAGGCTGTTTGTAGTACACCTGGGACTGTACCCATCAGAGTCTCACATACTTTGGTCCGCCCCCCACAGCCCGCCAGGCCCCATCCCCTCACTGTTAGAAGTGTTTACAATGCCTCTGTTAGGTCAGTAGACTCAATTGGCAGATAAGTGAACAGGTACCAACCGAATAAAAGAAACACAAATAGGACCCAGCTCATGCCAGTCCGATCCAGGAGCAGACTCTAGGTTGCCCTACCACCGCTCTTTGCCAGCTAGGTTGAAATGCAAGAGCAAAGTCTTAGTGGAAAAAGCACAGAACCAGGGAAAGCACTCACACACATGCATGTGCATGCATGCGGGCATGCTACAGGGCCAGACCTTGTTCCCCAGCCATCTGTCCTGGTTGTCCCTGCCCAACTTCAGCTCCTCTTGCTGCCCCGAGTTCTCATCTCCTCACTTGCTGCTGCGTTCCTCACCACACAGGTACCCGGTTTCCCCATCCCTCCAGTCCGTACCCTAACTGCTGATCTGTCTCGGCAACCATCTGTTTGTTCTTCCTTCTGTCTCTACCTGGCCTGAGCCCCCAGTTCGGCACCACGACCGTCCCGAACTGCCTGTGTCCACTCCACTTTGGCCAGCCCACCGCAGACCATCCACCCACCGTCCACCCGCAATGCTCACCGAGTTCTTCGAGCTCAGCCGTCATGGACTTGGAGCGCAGGGTCAGCGTGGTGCTGGGGGCCCTCTTTGGGGGTGGTGGGGCTGCAAAGAAGAGGGAGGCCTTGGCCCTCCTGTCTAGCAGCAGGCGGCGCGGCGTGGCCAGGTGCAGGTGCCACTTGCGCTCCACTGCCTGGATTTCCTCGTACTCCCTTGAAGACGAGTCACACTGTGCCAAGATCTTGTTCAGGCTGCGGCTAGACGCGAACTTCTTCATGGCGTGAGGCGCTCAGGGAGCAGTGGAGCCAGGGCAGTTGGGCCCCCAGGGCCCTTAAGACTCCCAGGGCCAAGGCCTCAAATGGTAGTAAGAGTACCAGCAGACGTTAGGAAGCTGGCTGGTTCTGATCTGAGCATCCACCCTGCGGGCTCCAAGGCCCCAGTGAGTGGGCACCACCCATGGGGGGCTGGGTGGATCTCCTGCCAGACTACCTCCTGCTGCCTAAAGCACCCCAGGCCCAGGTACCACTGCTCTTAATGAGACCAGTGCGGCCAGGCAAGCCACACACCTGGGCCGGGCCAGCGGTAAAGCCTCTTAGGCCCAGGCTGTGCCGCGTCTTTGGCGTCGGCGCGGGGAGAAGACGCTTTTCCTCTTCCCTCAGGTGCCGCCTCCCCCTTCCCTGCACAATAAGCAGCAGCAGCAGCAGCGTCAACCTCACAGTTGCCATGACAACCCGGCCTCCAGGCAGCTGCTGGCGTTGGGAAGGAGGGCTCTGCCACACCAGGGCTGGGGGATTCACAGAAGAGGAGGACAGGGATCTGAGGCGGGGGAATCAAGGACCAGGGTCAGAGGCCTGGTCATGAGGGTCAGGTTATCTGACATCAAGGACCCGTGCAGCAAATGAGGGCATCTCATGTCATCTCAGGCAGAAATGGGATGTCAGCAATGTGGGATCAGAGGAGGGGAGAGGAATGTGGGCCTGAAGTTAAAGGGCTAGGGCCAAGTGCCAGGGGCAAGACCCGACAGACAGCCGTCTGAACTCACCTCTGCGCCGAGCACCATCCTCTTCGGGTTTCCTGGTCACGGACACGACTTTCATGACCAGGCGGTTGCCGCCCTGACGGATGAGACCCACTACTTGCTTGTGCCCCACCTTCACGACGTTGACTCCATTCACCTGGGACAGATAAGCAGCTAGGCAGTGTGTCCGAGTGCCACCCACCTCAGAGCTCAGGAGCTAGGAGCCCTCTCCCCTCCTGCCGGGCAAGGACAGGTACGGGTCTCACCTCAATGAGAAAGTCCCCAGTTCGAAGCCCGGCCCTCCAGGCCACACCTTCCACATCTACAGACTCCAGGTACTGGAGCGCAGGGAAGGCGGGTGTGGGTGTGAATTCCTCAATGGGGGTCTCTGCTGCAGAGAGAGGAAGAGAAAAGGCATTCACAAGCACAGCTCGTGACAGCTCAGCAGAGCAACCTGACTACTCGTGCACAGAAACCTGGGGTGGGGTGGGGTGGGCAGCAGATGGGGATACCCAAACCAGGGTACATCCCTCTGTGAAGCCCCCCATTTACCCTCCCCAAATAGATCTCTACTCTGTTAGACTCCCCACAACTGAATGGGAAGCAACAGAGAGGGACCCGCGGCCTTGTCCGGGGACATTCCAAATCAAGACATACAACCATGGGGCGGGGGTGGTGGGGCTTAAAAAGGGGGGAGAAAAGGGCAGGGCATAGAAGACATCACCAGCAATGCAGTACCCTCCTCATGAAATCCACACCCATTACCTTTGGCTCCCCGGAGAACGAAGCCAAAACCCTCATGGTCCCGTTTTTGCAGGATAGCCACCTTGTCATCAATGACATAATCACTGACAGAGGAAAGCAAGGTTGAGTGAGGGGAGTCTGGAGGGAGCCTAGCAGAGAGGCCGACCCTACGGGGGCCCACACGCACGGTCAACTTAGAACAAGAAAAACAGATAGCTAGCCACCCGCTCCTCGCCCACCTCCCACGTCCATACACCCCAACTTCCCCTTTCATAGGATATACTAGGTCCAGCTAGTGTTCCCATGTATCCACACCCCTGCCAATACCTGTGTGAAGTGAGGCTGTCATAGGAACCCACAGTGTAGTGACGGAAGAGACGTTTTGTCCGGTCTTCTCGGGTTTCTGGAGGGAGCAGCAAGGGCCAAGAAATGATCATGGCTTCTACCTAGCTGAATCTCCCCAAACTGCACTGATCAGTCTGTGTCCCCATACGCCCCGATGCAGAGGTGCAACGGGGAGCAGAGGAGGGCAAATACTGGGGCTCAAGGACCAAAAGTCCTGAGGTCGGAAGGTTCAGATAATCATACAGGGAATTCTGGCCTCTGGGAGTTAGGGTCCAAGAAGAAAGCAGCCCCCCACCCAACCCTTTACTTAACATGCGGCTAGACACAGAAAACCATACAAGGCCAGACTGGTCCAGTCAGCAAGTCGTATACTGAGAGGACATGTATGTGAACCTCACGGTAAAGTATGAATGCTGTGTTGGTGCTTGTGTGTCTGGGACCCATTCATGTTGTCCAAGTGAGAGCCATATCTGTTATGTGGACATGACTCCAATCATTAGTAACAAACAAGGGTGTGTACAACCCACAGTGTATCCAAGTGTTGGGCTCAGGCATATGTACGTGTCTAGGCTGCGAGCGTATGTGCACCAGTGTGCCCAGTAGTTTCCTCAAGGAATGAGAAAAGGGCTTACAAAAAGCTCTGCCCCTACCCTGACTTCACTGTATCCAAGTGAGCTATATTAATATAATGATTAAAAACTGCAACAGTAACTATGTTAATATCACCGTATCCCATAGGACTATATTAATAAATTCCACAGAATATGTTAATATGTCCTTTGATCTCAAAGCTCTTCATAGACACCATGGAGTTGGTCAGCACACACCTCCCGCTGACCCTCACTCAGCCTTGCAATCAACAACAGATTCAAGGTTCAGAATGGCTCCTCTGGCTGCACCTGCAGTACCTCAGAAGGCCGCAAGATGGCACCACCACTGTTTTCAATTTCATCCTTCGGCACCTCCCTCCTTCAGTCCCTCTTGCTATAGCACCTCTCAAGACTCAATTTTTTACTTCAGCATCCATTCACTAAGCCTCTACTACATGCCAGGCACTGTTTACTCTAGAACAGAGCAAAGTCCCTGCCCTTGAGGAGTTAATAAGCTACCCCGAGAAATGGAATAAACAAGTAAGAACAGGAGAAACGCAAGCAGGAAAGGGGTGTGAAAATACAGTTCTAGGGACAGCGAAGGCCTCATCAGAAAGAAGAGTTGAGCAGAGGTCCAGACAGCCGAGGGAGCAGCCTGCAGGGAGGAGGGTGAGGCAGCCAAGGAGAAGATCATGCACATGGCGTTAATCTGAAGCAGACAGGAACAGTGTGGAACCGATGCAGCAGGAGCAGAGGGAGGCGCACGGATAGAAAATGAGATCAGAGGGAACCTATGGGTTTCTCAGTTAGGTTCTCTATTGTCTGGGGTTTTAAAAAAAGAGTTGTGTTTCTTTTTACTTTATGTATTTCCCTGCATGTATATATGTGTACCACATATATGTCTGGGGCACTCAGAGGCCTGAAGAGGGAGCCAGATCCTCTAGATAGAATGTGGGTACTGGGTACCAGAGTCTTACAGCACCCTGTTTTGAAATTTTTTTTTTCTGAGACAAGATATCACTACATATAGCCTGAGCCTTGAACTCGGGGATATCTGTCTTAGTCTTCTGTGTGCTAGAGTTATAGGCATGAGCCTCCATACCCAGCAAAAACATAAGAGTTTTTTATGACCTGGTTTCTCAGTAACTGTGAACTCCTTAAAGCAAAAGATGAGATGTAATTACTCCTGGGGTCCCAAGAGCTCAACACAGCACCTGGCACACAGCAGGTGGAACACAACCGGCCAGGTGAGTGACTGCATTGATGCATGGACGAACGGATGGATGAGACATTTGCAAAGTGCGTACGACTGGATGGATTGATGAAGGCTTGAGGGAATATATGGATGGATGGATGGATGGATGGATGGATGATGGATGGATGATGGATGGATGATGGATGGATGGATGATGGATGGATGATGGATGGATGGATGGATGAGGGATGGATGGATGGATGATGGATGGATGGATGGATGATGAATGGATGATGGATGGATGGATGATGGATGGATGATGGATGGATGATGGATGGATGGATGATGGATGGATGGATGATGGATGATGGATGGATGATGGATGATGGATGGATGATGGATGGATGATGGATGGATGATGGATGGATGATGGATGGATGATGGATGGATGGATGATGGATGGATGATGGATGGATGGATGAATGGATGGATGAATGGATGGATGGATGGATGGATGGATGATGAATGGATGATGGATGGATGGATGATGGATGGATGATGGATGGATGATGGAAGGATGGATGATGGATGGATGATGGATGGATGGATGATGGATGGATGATGGATGGATGATGGATGGATGGATGATGGATGGATGATGGAAGGATGGATGATGGATGGATGATGGATGGATGGATGATGGATGGATGATGGATGGATGATGGAAGGATGGATGATGGATGGATGATGGATGGATGGATGATGGATGGATGATGGATGGATGATGGAAGGATGGATGATGGATGGATGATGGATGGATGGATGATGGATGGATGATGGATGGATGATGGATGGATGATGGATGATGGATGGATGGATGATGGATGGATGATGGATGGATGATGGATGGATGGATGGATGAATGGATGGATGAATGGATGGATGGATGGATGGATGGATGATGGATGGATGATGGATGGATGGATGATGGATGGATGATGGATGGATGGATGGATGGATGGATGATGGATGGATGATGGATGGATGATGGATGGATGGATGAATGGATGGATGAATGGATGGATGATGGATGGATGATGGATGGATGGATGGATGGATGGATGGATGGATATGTGGGTGGAGAAAAGGGGGAACTGAGGGCTGGATAGGTTGCTGGATAAGTAGGTGAACAGACAGATGAATCAATGAGCTAAAAGACAGATGGACACAGACAGGAATAGAGCAATGATTGGGTGATCTTCACATTGGATGACACGGCTATCAAGAAAAGTACTGGTCCAGACCTCACTATGTGTGAGACTCTCAATACGTGAGCTGTTCTGCCTGAACCTCTCTTGACACAGCAGGAAAAGCCGGCTTGGAAGGGCCCGGGTTCGAACAGCCTGTTACATTCTAGCCGCATCAGCTTGCTTACTCCCTGCATTTGTCCTACCCTAAGTGACAAACACACCTTGCCATTCATCCCCAAGACCAGTGCAGGTAAAGCCTCACCCTCGCACAATCAGGCCCTGAAATTCCCATCTCCAGCACATCCTTCCTCAAGCTGACTCAGGCACACAGATGCTATGCTAGCTGAACCGTCTCTGGGGGTCCTGCAGTGGACAGGAAGCCCCAGGTCCCACCAGCCTCACAGCAGCTCCTCTGCAGCCTGCATCCTTCTTTGTGACTTTGGCTGACCCCACCCACCCCTCTGCTGTGCCCTACCCAGATCTTACCCCTGACCCTAAGAGACAAGCACAGTGGAGCAGTCCTATCCTGGTCACTTTCTATCACACAGCCTCCTGTTTTGCACATTTTCATCAACCAAACAAACTATTTATTATATAACACAAATTCATGTTCTGGTTTTATTAATCACACCCGGGAAAGCCAGCTGAAAGGAATATGCCCAGCACCAGCTCCCAAGTGGAACATTCTGGAAGGGAAAAGGCAGACAGCATGGGAAGGTATGTTAGGCCTCGAGATCCTTGCACTCGCTGGCCTCAGCATTTCTGGTTATAGAGCTACAGGAGGCTGTCTCCTCTGCTCATGCCGACCTAACCTAGCACCTCAGCACCTGTCCTTGGTCCTTGGTCTTTAAAAGTCCCTCACTCCCACTCTGGTTCCTGAATTAGAGTTGGGGTGGGGGTGTTGGAAACAAGCTCCTGTTGGTAGGATGCCCTCTGCTCTCTGGCACAACTCAGCCTAAATCACAGACAAGTTCTGCCCAGACCAGCAAGACGGGCATTGTAGCTGAGGTCAGAGGAAGGCTATCTACAACTGTTCCTACCCCCTCCCAGAAGGCAGCTATAGCAAGGCCCACAAGGTTCCCGTCCACTTAGGTACTTTTGAATCCCACTCCCGCAGGTCATCTGTGACAGCTGTGGCCCTGCTAAGGAGTCCTGTGCTTGCTAGAAAACTCCACTACTCCCCTTGTGGTCCTCTCCTTTCTCCGTGACCTTGACACTCCCTACTCTCCGATCTGCCTTGTCCAGATCTTGATCTTCACCCTAAAATATCTGCTCAGTCAGCTCCTACTACAAGATTACTCTTTATCTTGACCCCAAGAACAGGTCGCTAGGTTCATGCTCCCTACTCCAGCTGTGCCATGCCTCACAAAGCTAACTGTTGGCATAGCAAAATAAAAGCTAAATTAAACATCCCTGTCCCTTGCGGTTAATGATGGCCCGGAAACATACTGACCACTGGCCCCACCTCCCAAGATTGCTAGGATACATACAGAACTTTATTCATATAAAAAATGCTAAAATCATGTCTGGCACTGCTCAAATACAGAAGCTGGCAATGGGCATAGTTCTAAAACACTGTGTTGGATCCCTATAAACATGGGAGACCCACCTGCAAACTACCCAGAGAAGTCAGCCTAAACAGCACCTCTGCTTTGAAGTCCTCTTTGACTTCCTCAGGTTAACTGGATCACCCACTCTCAACGGCCTATGCCCGGAGTGGGGCTGGGGGCGGGGGAGGACATGGGACAATACTTGCCATAGCCACAAAGAGCCAGCATAAGGTCCAGCTTGGAGAGAAACAAACAAACATCCGCCCCTCTTGAAGTCTGACTCCAACGCTCCCTCCTGGAGCCACGGTTCTCAGAACCGTATCCCAATCCTTACGGGAAGGCACAAGACTAGCTCCTATTCAACAGGTGTGCAGCCCCTCTCCTACCCCTTGTCCCTTTCTCTGTCCTGTTGGAACTAGGATCCAAACCCCAGAAATCATTTTCACCTGGATCCCACTCTGTCTACTCTCCACAGACTGTGAATAAGAGAAGCTACTCCCTCCCATCCTCCCAGCCACTAGCAGAGAAAGCAAGGTAGCTATCCAGCAGTAGGCCAGCAACTGAGCTCCCGTGTAAGCGAGGCATCAGTCAAGTGGGACACAGAGTCAAGGCTCCTGGCCACATGGTGGGGGGCTCCCCTGGGAAACTGCCAACTTAAGGTAGAGGCCCTAAACCCATGGCCCAAACCCTCTATGTACAGAGAAAGGGACACACGTATGCTGATCCAGACATACCACTGATAACCATCCTGGACAACCACTTAGGAGGAGTAGCATTCCCCCCCCCAATATGTCAATTGTCATACTCACTGTCTGGACCGGAAATAATACCATTGATCATGAGGCCTCCCAGCATACCTGAGGACTCAATTAAGGGGTATACCCCGGACGGGTACCCAGCCCACATGGGGGCTCCAGAGGACCAGCCACTGCTTCACTGACGCCTAAAGGGAACCTTCCTAGAAGTCCAAGTGTTCAGCATTGGTCCATAGCTGCTCAGCAGCCCCACGAGTTGCAGCCCTCACCTTCCCGTTTCTATACAACAGGGGCCATCCTTCATCAGCTAGCGTCCCTGAGACCTTACCAACCCCAGGGGACCCCGAATGACTCCTTGGAGCCCAACTGGCCTCATTTCCTCTTAGCTGGTCCAGGCCTCCTGCTCTGCCCACTTGGACAATCTGTCCACTTTGGAAAAGCGCCTCTTTTCTCGCATTGACCTCCTTACGTATCTACCAGTCACTCGTGATCCGGAGCTCTGAGAACCTGTGATTTCTGTGAAGACTGTACCAGGGCCAGAGGGGTGGTCACCATCCCTGGATACGCAAGTGCCCCCACGCGGAGAGAGGATGCCCATGAGTGTCTACCTCCTGTTGGCATGGCAAAGGTTCTCCACGGTTGTCGGGTTCACACATTCATGTTCCTAAGGACATGTAGGCTTACCCGCAATGTGTATGTACAAATCTGTATGTATCTTGAGTGTAACTGAGTTAACTCCGCAGTCTTAGTGAACGTCCATATTTGTTACCAAGAAGACCAAAGGGAGACTAGAAGCATACGCCCTTTGGGGGCTACCTGGGCAACACTGGGGTCACTTACCATGCCGTGAATCATACTGTCGCATCTGCACTTCCTCCACACAGTCAGCTGGGAACCAACCAGTACGGCCCTTCACGGTTCCCTCCCAGAAACCGCCCTCCCCAATGCTGAGCACTGGGGAAAGAAGCCAGACAGGTTGTCAGGGCAAAGCAGAGCTGGGGGGACACCCACGTCCCTGCCACCTGAGGTTCAGGTGTGCCCACAGCCCTAACCCTGGCTCTGCTCTCTTCCCAAGCCCACATTCCCCCTAGCCTTTTCCCTGGGAAGATTCTGGGATCCACATGGAAGAGAGAATTGAACAGATGGCCTCAGTGAAGGATGGACATGTGGGAGACAGACAGACACAGATGGACACACTTGAAGAGGACAGAGGCAGAAGCAGGGGCCACGCTACTGCTCCTGCCCACAGTGACCACTTCCCCCAACCATGGTAACTGACGTCCACCCAAGAGTCACTGCCAAGAGCTCAGGGTCATCGGCAGGCAGGCAGTGGAGGGAGCCACATGATGTACCAAGGGGGCTGATTTCACAACTACCTCCACCTCAGAGCCACAGTGCCCAAGGTAGGAACCCAATAACGACAGGGGGCCCCGTGACGAGAGGGGCTTGTCTCCCCCAAACAGGCATCATCCATGGAAGAAATGGGCACTGTGCACGGACAACCACAACTGTTACAGATCCCCGGAAGATGACAAGCCCCCCTCACCTGTATCCCAAGGATTTCCAATGAAGAAGCCCCAGAGTGACACAGGAACCCCACAAGGCGTGGGAGCTCTGTAATGGGTTAGGGTCCTTCCAACACAAGGACACAGTTGGCCTTGGCCCCCATCATAACAAGAACCGCCCCACAAGAGCCAAGCCTCTACCATGACAGAGCTAGAGCTTAATGCCAGGAGCCCGTAAGACCAGGGCCAGAGGCAGAGACCCTGGCACAGCAGCTTGCTGTCATGACCCAGGGACACCCCAACCACAGAGACCCCAAAATGACATGAACTAGGCCGCGTGCCCCGGGGCCCGCCCCCCACCCAGCTCGCGCCCCTCACCCCGCCCGCCCGCGCCCCTCACCCTTCACGGCCTCGCCGCGGTGCAGTGGGATCTCGCCCTCGCCCTGCGGGCTGTGCGCCTTCACAGCGATGAACTTGCGGCCGGGGACGGCACTGTAAAGTTTCCGCTTCGGGCCCCGGGGCGGCGGCGCGGGGGGCGCGGGAGACGCCGGGCCGGGGCCGGGCGCGGGGCCGGATCCGCCGGGCCCGCTGGGGCTGTAGACGAACACGTAGGTGACGGACGCGATGCCGGGGGGCAGCGGGCACGCGAAGCCGGCGCCCGGGGCCTCCATGGCGCACGGCCCGGCCCCGCCGCCGGCCTCACCGCAGCCGCCGCCGCAGCGCCCACCGCCCGCCCGCCGCCCGCCCGCCCGCCGGGGGCCCGGCCCGGGGCCGCTCCATGGGCCGCGCCGCCGCGCCCGGCCCGCTCCCGCCAGCGCACGAACCGCGCCCGCTCAGGGCTCGGGGGCCGCGGGGCTGCGCTCCCGGGCGCGCCGGGCTCGCTCCGTGCCACGGCCGCTCCGCGCCCCGCCTCCTCCGCCAGCTCCTCCCTCTGCGGGCGGCGGCGGCCGGCTAGCCCCGGGTCCGCGGTGCCCACAACAGACCGACCCCCGCGCGGGCGGCTGGAGAGAAACGAGAGCCAGAAGGTGGGCGCACGGGGGACGCCGGGCAGAAGTGCCAGGTAGGAGCTGGAGAAGGGCCGGCACCGAGGCTTCGGGCATCAGGGAAGGACAGGCGGGGCGCAGCGGTCCGGCCTCCTCACACCCTGACCACCAGCATGCACTGGGCGCCCCAATTCTCCTGCCTCCGGGCCTGTCTCCTCTCGCCTTAGACACCTGTCTAATGCCCATGTTCATTCTATGTTAACCACCTTTCCCATACCACTTCTCTGGGCTTAGGTATAGACTCTGAGGTCTTGATTTTCCTGTTTGCCCAAAAGCCTGCTTGGGCTCCCTAGTTCCCAGACAGGACAAATTCACCTGCTCTGCCAATGACTAGCTCTCTGAGACTTAAGAAATACGCTACACTGTTAACACCACCTAGACAACTGTGACCCTGCCCTTTTGGCCAGAGATTAAGTTACTGAATCCGCTTCAAATTTGCCCTTGTGGGCTCCACTATGGTGCTGGAGCAAAAACCTACAGACCATATTTCTGGGCTCCCTGCCAGGCTCAGCCAACAGCGAGCAACAATGAGCCACCGCAGCCCTACCAGGGTCCACGAACGCCATCCGTTTTGGTTTTGTTTGCAAAACAGGCAACCTGTGCCTGAACCTCTTCCGGAATCCTCAGTGCGCCCAACTTGCTCTCCACATCCTGACAGACCACTGTCATACCAGGTAAGCCTCCTTAACCTGTACCACAACTTTTCTAAGTGCTTCTCAGCCCCAAGCCCAGCTTTCTACTTCCTCAGAATCAGTCAGGACCACTGCTGAGATTGGGGGGTGGGGTGAGCCAGAGGCAAGCTGCGCAAGCATAGGTGCCTGCACGCACACACAAGCACGCGCGCACACGCACAGACACACAGATCGGGCACTCGAGTCACCTAATAAATGTGGAGAAGAAGGAACTCCGCCCTCCCAAAGAGCAGGTGAGCTGGAGACCCTAGAATAGAGGCGTTTGTTCTGTGCCTGCTGCAAGCTTCAGCAAGCACAAATGAAAGGGACCAAAGTGGCAGCCACACAAGTTCCACTCGAAAGCAGCCCTCCTGGCAAACTGCGACATCCTAGAATGCACTCAGCCACCAACCCATTCGATTCTTAGAAAACCAGAGGGGCAACGCAAAAGCTTCAGGGGAGAACTGTGATATGGAACCAAACTGACAACCTTGGGGGGGGGGGGGGGAGGTCCGAGGCGCCTACAGCCTGGGAAGTGGGCGGCATACACAGGGGAACAACGCAAAAGGGAAAGCTTCATATAATCTGCATCAAATGCCTTCTACCAAACACCTGTACCCAGGTCAGCTGATCCCTACTCCCTGTGACTTTAAACAAGTCTCCGGCCCAAGCTGGGCCTCAGGACCCCAGCCTGTACAATGATGTGAACACAGACAGCCTAAGCGATAGAGCTTAGCTGAGTGACAGACAGGCTCTGCTGCTCAGCCCAGTGGTACACCAACCCATAGGGCTGTAAGAGCTGGCCGACACTGTGAAAACAACATGCTGCTTATGTAACACTTGCATCCAACAGGCTTCCAAACACCTTCTCTAGACCTGGCTCTGGAGATACGGCAGGAGGCCAGAAGGATAGCTCCTGACCGCCAGGCAAATTTAAGACTACAACCAGTGGTTAACACAGACAGCATACCAGGGTCTAAGAAGTCGAACCCTCACAGGCACCCCCAGAGAGCTTCTCAAAGGAAACACCTTGCACTGGACTGGTGAGGAGCCAGCAAGGTGGTTACTCTTAAGTCTATAAAGGCTAAGAGCTCCAGGCTACGCTTCCTACTCTTAAGTTACGGGGAAATCAGTGCTGCAAATATCCTGGTTTCTCGCGATTCCAGGACTCAGGAGGGAGGTTAAAAGTAGGTATGTCTACAGGGCTGGGCCTGGGTTGCGGAGATGCAAGGGGGGGGGGGGATGCACTCTCACTTGCAGGCCTTGAGCCTACATAGAAAGGCATGTCCCAACCCACTTCCTACCAGTACCACCAGTTTCCCTGCTGCAAATGAGCTTTCTAACAACAAGCTGGACCATACCCTCTCTACCCACAACTCCCTCCGCTGCCCGCTATCCCCAGCAAGCCCCAGTTTCTACCGGAGATCAGCCTGAGTAAAGCCACCCAGGAACTCCGGCCACGAGCCCCACCCATCACCGCCAGCGCATGTACCATGAACCATCTTTCCCTGCCTTTCAGCTCTGGTTGGTCATAGCTCTCGGCCCACCCTGATGCCCCCCAGGACCATGCGTACCCTCCTACCTGATCTTGTTGTGGCTACCCCTGCCTGCTGCAGGGCCACTGATGTCCTTTTCCGGCTCACTATCCCTGTCCCGGTCTTTCTCCTCCTGAAGCCGCTGAAGCAGCAGTTGATGAGGGAGGCTTCGGAGAGTGGGCCCAGGAGAAGCTGCAGGCTGGGCATCGCCTTTCAGGTTGATATCACTGGCTGAGCGCTGTAAGGGTCGAGGGGATGCCAAGCCGCTTGGGCCAGCCAGACGTCGTCGCTTTGCATAGCTGGGGGTTTCCCTGAATGGTACTAGAGTAGAGGGGCACTAGTTAAGACTCTGAGGACTAAGTGATTTGCAGGGGGGGGGGGGAGAACGGGGACGGGGACAGCTGACGACTTTGTGACTACATTTCTCCTTTCCTTTTCCTCTCTCCAAACCATCCCATATACCCTTCCTTACTTTCAAATTCATGACCTCTTTTTTTCATTGGTACTACATGCATATATGCATATATATTCCTAAATATAAGCTGTTCAGTACATATACTGTTACTTATAAGGATGATTTCAGGGCTGACCATTTGGTACTAGATAACCAATCAGTTTGCTCTTCTCTGGGCAACACTGTTTCTCCCACTCCCAGTATGCCCCAGTTGTCTGTAGTTCTTTCTGTAGGGCAACTGACCTTTTAAGACTAAAATCCTGGGCTAGAAGATAGCTCAGGTAATTAAAGTGCTTTCTGTGCAAAACTGAGGACCTGAGTTCAATCCTCAGCACTCACAGAAAAAGCCAGGTATGTTGGCATGCACTTGTAATCCCAGCACTGGGGACATGAAGCCAAGCAGTAGATGCCTGGGGCTCCCTGGCCAGCCTGCCTACATAATCAGTGAGCCCCAAGCCTGGGGAGAGAGCCTGTCTCCAAAATCAAGGTGGGTAGCTCCTGAAGAAAAATACCCAAGGTTGGCTCCTTGCTTCAACACACATATACACACACACCTACCTGTATATAGATAAACCTACACAGAGAGAGACAAATGGAGTCTAAAATGTGTTCCAGAAGTGTCCCAATCCCAGGAAATCAGAACAGTTAGCCACATGAATGAAGTCACCAACAGGTGATCACATCCAAGCCATGCTGCCTCCAACCCTAACTTAGAGGTTTTAAACTTGTTCCTCTTCTCAGGCAGCTAAGGCTTTGGAATGCCCAGATACGTTGTTAGAACTTCCCACTTTACAAGGTTCGGGATAAATCAGGCTACCCATGACAGATCTCACCAGGCTACTGCTATGTGAGACTGTGTACTATTGACTATCGCCAAGGAAACTAAAAAAGGCGTTCTAGACCAGAGTCAGCAAACATCCTAAAAAGAATCCAGCAGTAACTATTTCAGGATCCGCAAAGCGGAGTCTCCACTGCCACGTCTCAAACTCTACCGTGGCACCATGAAAACTGCTACAAACAGTATGTCTACAAATGGGCTTGTCTATGTTCCAGTAAAACTTTAAAGACAGATGAGATGTTGACTGTACGTTATGTATAAGAGAATCACTTTAGATCCAAAGACACATATATATTGAAAGTTAGAATATTTTCATTTGTTTGTTGTGTTTTATTTCAAGGTAGGGTCTCACTCTGTAGCCCTGGCTGCCTTGGAACTCACTGTGTAGACCAGGCTGGCCTCCAACCCACAGAGAACTGCCTGGCTTTGATTCCCAAGTGCTGGAATTAAAGGTATATGACACTATGCCTGAATAAAATTAGAATAAATTTTTTAAAAAACTAACATATGTAAATAGACAATAAACTTTAAATGAAAAAAAAAACGTAAACCCGGAAAGATAGCTCATATAGTAGAATGCTTGACATACAAGCATGAGGACCTGAGTTCAATTCCCTATACCCACATAAAGTCAGTGTTATTGAGTACACTTATCCCAGAGCTGAGGAGGCAGAGACAGGAGATTCCTGGGACTCACTGGTCAGCTAGCCGAATCTAATCAGCAGTCCAGTCCAGTGAGAAACCATGCCTCAACAAGCAAGATTCAGGATGGTTGCCAAGGAACACCACTGGAGGCTGGCCTCAGGCCTATACAGTCATACAAACACATACATCTGCACACAGACACGCACACACACACACACACACACAAGAAAATGTGTGTGTGTGTGTGTGTGTGTGTGTGTGTGTGTGTGTGTAACAAGAGTCAGAAAGATACATTATATGTCAGTAAGGTCAGTTCATCAAGAATATTAACTATTAACATATATACACCAAAGAAAACAAAAGCAAAATATATGAAACAAATAGCACTGCCTGAGAAACAGAAATAGAAGCGGGGCAGTGGTGGGCGCACGCCTTTAATCCCTAGCACTTGGAAGGCAGAGGCAGGCAGGTCGCAGTGAGTTCGAAGGCAGCCTCATCTACAGAGTGAGTTCCAGGACAGCCAGAACTTCACAGAGAAATCCTGTCCTGAATACCAAAATATCAAGCCAAAAGAGAGAAATAGGCAGTTCTACAATTTATAGCCAAAAACTTCAATACTCATTTCCGATAATGAACAGAAGATCAAAAACGTAAATGAGGACACAGGAGACAAGCCAATGAGACCTGACTAACCATCTAGGGCCTCTCATTCAAATGCAGTACTTCTAGATAGCTAACACCTCCATGTAAAAAGGAGGTGTTTGTCTAGCACACCCAAGTGTCAGGTTCCATCCCAGTTTTGGAAAAAAAGAGTTGGAAGACCTAGGCATGGTAGCATATGTCTATAATCCCAGCATTGGAGAGGCAAAGGCAGGAAAGTCAGTACAAGTTCAAGACCAGCCAGGGGTTCATAACAAGACTTTGTCTCAACAACAACAAAGTCAGCCTTCTGGGTGTGATGGCATACACTTAATCCTAGCACTGGAGGCAAAGGCAGTTGTATCTCTGTGAGTTAGAGGTCAACCTGGTCTTCATAGTGAAAGGGACAGTCAGGGTAACATAGACCTTGTCTCAAAAAAAAAAAAAAAAAGGTGTGTTGGGGGAGATAGCTCAGCCATTAAGAGTGGCTGTCAACAGAACGTGGGTTCAATTCCCAGCACCCACATGATTGATAGCTTACAACCATCCACAACTCCAGTTCCAGGGACTCCACAAAGTCCTCTTCTGACCTTTGCAGGCACGAGGGTGCTCACATGGTGCACAGACAAACATGCTGGCAGAATCTTCATGCACATAAATAACGCAAGGAGTCAACACACTTTTAGCTAGACTGACTGTAGTAATATTTCAGTTGTATTTTAATAAATAAAGCTTGCCTGAAGATCAGAGAGTAAAACAGCTGCAGTGGTCAGCCTTACAGACCAGGCAGTGGTGGCACACACCTTTAATTCCAGTAGCCACACTAGTTTGTCACAGAAACCAGGCAGTAGTGGTGCACGCCTTTAATCCCAGCACTAGAGAGGAATGAATGTAAGACAGGAGACAGCTCTCAGGCAGTCTCATTCTGAGGATTCCTGGAGGCAGGATCGTCATTTCAGACTGAGGTAAAGTAAGAGCCAGTGGCTGGCTGTTTTGCTTCTCTGATATTCAGATTGAACCCCAATATCTGTCTCTGAGTTATTAATTGTGCTATAACTGACTGATTTATTTATTTGGTTTTTCAAGACAGACTTTCTCTGTAGTTTTGAGCCTGCCCTGGAACTAGCTCTTGTAGACCAGGCTGGCCTTGAACCCACAGAGATCCAACTGCCTCTGCCTCCTGAGTGCTGAGTGCTGAGATTAAAGGTGTGCACCACCATCGCCCAGCTACAACTGACTTTAAAACATATATATATATATATATATATATTAAAAAGACAATAAAATCAGAAATGACTTGGTATTGTCACCAATCTTTCAAAATAAATAAAACATAAAATAATACTATGAACGATCATTTGCCACCAAACTAGATAAGCTAATTAGACAGACAATTATTTTTTAAATCCACAAATTACAAAAACTGACTCAAGAAGAAATAGAAAATCTCAACGGACTCAAAACAAGGAAACTGACTGAGAAATCACAAACTTCCTACCAACAACAGAAAGGTGGTAACAGATGGCATGACCAGAAACACTTGAAGAATCAGCATCAATCCTTCCCAAACTCGCCCAAAGAAACAGGAAGAAGAAAACAATTCCTAACTGACTTGTATTCTAGATCCCCAAGCTGGATAAAACATTCCAAGGATAAACACTTCAGGAACCAGTGTGGTACATCAATAGAACAAAACAGAAAAACAACATCACGATTTGAGTTGATTCAGAAAAAATAATCACTAAAAATCCAACACCCTTTAATGATAAAATATCAGAAAACTATGAACAGAAACTTCCTCAATGTGTTAAGGCGTCTTTATAAGCCACAGCTAACATCATACTCAGTGGTGAAAGACTCAAAAGCTTTCCTCAAACACAAGGAGCAAGGCCAGGATGCTTGCTTTCATGACTGCTGTTCAACATGGCAGAGAGGTTCAAGCCAGAGCACTAGGGAACAAAAGCAAGGGAGGCTGAGCATAGAGGCACATGCCTTTAACCTCGACCCTCAGTAGTTCGAGGCCAGCCAAGGCTACGTAGTGAGACTACCTCCAAAAAAGAAGGAAAAGGGCTGGAGAGATGGCTTCGAAGCTAAGAGAACTGGCTTCTTTTAAAAAGAGAGAGAAAGGAAAGGAAAAACAAGCTGGGCAGTGGTGGCACATGCCTTTAATCCCAGCACTCGGAAGGCAGAGGCAGGCGGATCTCTGCGAGTTCTAGGCCAGCCTGGTCTACAAGAGCTAGTTCCAGGACAGGCTCCAAAGCCACAGAGAAACCCTGTCTCAAAAAAGAAAAAATTGAAATGTATCCAAATTAGAAAGAAGAAGTAAATCCATTTGCAGACAGGATGATCCCATCTATACTCCAGGCGGTGGCAGTGCACACCTTTAATTCCAGCACTCGGGAAGCAAAGGCAGGCAGATCTCTGTGAGTTTGAGATCAGCCTGGTCAACATGAGCCAGTTCCAGGATAGGCTTCAAAAAAAGAGAGACAGAGAGAAAGAGAGAGAGGGGGGGGGGAGGGAGGGAGGGAGGGAGGAAGGAAGAGGAAAATCCCAATAATGTGCCAAGAAAGCCACTAAAGCAAATACAGAAAAACTGGTAACAGCCAGCTACCGTTTCTACACACCAGCAGTGAGTACCAGTGGAAAAGGAAAACGTCCTTCACCAAATACTGCCAAACAACTAAAGAGCCACACGAAAGCCGATTCTGAACTCACAGTTCATACAAAAATTAGGCTACAATTGATCAGTGACCTAAATATAAACGCCGAGGAATATAAATATAAAGTCAGAGGAAAACTCAGTGGCTGGTGGGCGGGGGGATGCCATTTGGATGCCACTCAGCGTGGTGACTCTCACACTTTGAATTCCACCTGAGTAAATCAACATCTAATGTAAACTGTGAACCGAAATTAGACATTGTACCAGTTAGGAAGCACCAACTAACATCTAAGCGATCAAACCGTATTTCTTATCTTGCTTCTCCTGGCAGTATTTCTTGCCCCTCTATTCATGAGTTACAGAATAAAATTTAAACATGCTTAGGTTTTTCTTGTATCAGATCTAATATAAGAAGAAATTACCGGAGCCACACACAAATAGGAGAGGTCAGCTGCTGAGCCCTGTTGGCCACCACTTGGAACCAACCCTCTGGTGCGCCACATTCTGTGTGAAATTCTCTGGGTTTGTTTGAGAGCATTTTGACTCAACGGTGGCTCCTGAAGTCACACTGACTTCTGAAGTTGAAATAAAGGCTGTCCTGGGTCCTGTAGGGAGTCTTTAGGTGTCTTAACTGGGTCTAATGAATAGATTACAGTAGGAAGCTCCCAGGAAGACAGGAAATAATAGGTTGTTTAAATCCAGCAACTGGGACTCTATCTCAGAATTTGCTCTTTTCTAGACAAAGGGTAAATCTTACCAAGAAAAATTATCATCTTGGAAACCACAAAGTGTGTGTGGGGGTGGGGGGAGACAGAGAAAGAGAGAGTCTGTCTGTGTATGTGTGTGTCTGTATGTTTGTCTGTCTGTCTGTCTGTCTGTGTGTGTGTGTCTTGCTTCATAGCTCAGGTTGTCCTCAATCTCTTATCCCTCTACCTCCAGAATTACAGCATATACCACAATCAAGTTCTTCAGTCTGCTTTTTAACCACTGTTAGACTTCAATCAAAATCTTGAGCTCAGAAATAAATAAAGGTAATCCTGTCTAGATAAAAAACATTTTGCAGCCAAGCAGTGATGGCACACACCTTTAATCCCACCACTTGGGAGGCAGAGATAGGCGAATCTCTGAGTGTTCAAGGCCAGCCTGGCCTACAGATTGAGTTCCAGGACAGCCAGAGCTGTTACACAGAGAAACCCTGTCTTGAAAACAAAGAAAATAACATTTTGCCTTTCTCTCATAGGTGCCAACCTGAGCTCATGTATAATCTAAACACATTGATAGGACCTGGTGTCACCCTGAAGATCACCAGCTCCATGGCTACAAGCCCCATGGAGTCCACATACAGGTTACATGTGAATTAGAAAAACTAGAAACCTATTGAAAGTCATTCCTAAAGTGTTTCTTACCCATGCTATAGTCAACCAGATCTAAGGACAAAAGAAAAATACGTTACTGATTTCAGAGTGCACTAGGTAATTTGGGGTTTTTGTTTGGTTTGGGCTTGTCCGTTTGTTTGTTGAGAGAAGGTCTCACTGTGTAGCCCTAGATAGACAGGAACTCACTGAGATCTGCCTGCCTCTACCTCTCAAGTGCTGGAATTAAAGGCCTTTGGCACTATGCCTGGCTCCTTGATTTGTCTTTAATCCTAAACTAACTTTAACAATCCAGAAATTTAACATTGCCCCTGCAATGTTAAAGAGATACTGAATTAATTAATCTTGTTTGATGTGTGAAATTGTATGGAAAGCATTGTAGTACTAAACCTTTTGGGGTCGAGGGTGGGGATATAGCCGAAGCTGGACCCAAACTTGTCCTTATCCCGCCTCAGCCTCCAGTGTACTAGGACCATAGGCATACACCACCCCGGTACCAAATTTTAAACCATACTTTCACATAATTTCAAAATACAAATATTATAAAAGTGTGTAAAATTCCTGGAAATTGGACTTGTTTTGGGTACAATCCTATCAGTCGTGTAAGTCCGGCTGTGGTAAAATCCTGTAAGCCACAAAAAGAAACCCAATCCTTGCTGACTTTGTCACCAGCTTTCAGCCATAGCTGTTTGGAGTCTTGCCAAGTGTACAGTTATTATTGTCATTCTTCTCTAAAAGTATGTGCGATTAGCTGCAGCCCAAAATCATTTCTCCTTCAAAAACAGTGTTGGACTCAGACAAGTACTATGGAATCCAGGTTCCCAGTAACTTCACGATCATACCACTAGCTTGGAGAAGAATTTTCAGAACTGTAATGAAGAAATGAGACCAGCAATGGTGGCCTGAGCCTGAAGTCCTGACAGTTCGGAGGCTGAGTCCAAAGAACTGCTTGAACCCAGGAGTTCAGGACCAGCCTGAGCAATAACACTGAGAAAAGGTGGGGGCAGGAGGAGGAGAGAAAGAACGAGAGAAGGGAGGGAAGGAGAGAGAGCAGAGAAAGAAAGAGGAGAGAAAAACAGACTAAAGAAGAAGAGGAGGAAGAAAATAAATACCTGGTGGTTTGTTCCAACCACTAAACCAAGTCCAAGCAAAAGAAGAAGTAGGGACATGGGTCTGGACCTGAAATTCTAGCACTCTGAAGCTGAGGCAAGAGGGTCACTGTAAGTGCAAGATGAGCCTGGACTACACAGTGAGTTCCAGACCTTCTGGGATGTAGAATAAGACCCTGTCTCAAAATAATAAACAAACAGAAAAAGAAATCATGACACAAAAGGGAAACACTGATGAGGTATCTGAGTCTGCTTAATTTCAGTGGATGACTTTTTTTAGCAACTTTTTTAATAAAGTTTTTTTAAAAAAAAAACTGAAAAAAATGAGGTGAGTAATTTTATGTTTATTTGAATTTTTCATTTTAATGTTCTTGATTTAAGGACTATGCTTTCCTTTTGCACTGTCTGTGGCCTATTGGTGATTTTTTTTGAAAATTAAAACTGAAATATTTGCCGGGCGGTGGTGGTGCATGCCTTTAATCCCAGCACTGGAGAGAGAGAGGCAGGTGAATCTTTCTGAGTTCAAGGCCAGCCTGGTCTACAGAGTGAGTTCCAAGGCATCCTGGGTTACACTGAGAAACCCTGAAATATTCACTTTCTCCACCGGATCCTCGGCACTGTTAGAGCTAAGCATGGGCATGTGTATTACATGGTAATATATTATCTGCACAAGTTCACTAAGAAACTGTGCTGCTTTCGATAGCGCACAACTGGAGAAACCGATCCTATTACCAAAGCTTTGATTAGAATGTGATTTGAGAATCTGCACAGGATGCCAACCTGCAAGAGCTGTTCCAAGCCTTATTGTGAGTAAAATGTCACTTTCTGCCTGTTTCCTCCAGAAACCTGAGGGGATTTGAAAAACCGTTTAAAAAAAAAAAAAAACAATGAATTACTGCAAGGGTAGTCTGCAGTTCATCTTGATTTTAATTTCTGAGCCATAAAAGATTTTTAAAAGTCCAAACTGAGGCCAGGCGGTGGTAGCACATGCCTTTAATACCAGCACAGAGGCAAGCGGATCTCTGGGAATTCGAGGAAAGCCTGGTCTAAGAGCGAGTTCCAAGACAGACTCCAAAGCTACACAGAGAAACCCCGTCTCAAAAGAAAAAAAAAGTCCAAACTGAGGTTCCTTGCCAAAAGTTTCAGCAAAACAAACTAAAGAGCCTGTGTGGTTAACTACTCTCCTTACTAAAGGTGTTGCTGTGTTATTGTTGTTGCTGGGAGACAGTCTGATGTAGCCCAGGCTGGCCTCAAACTCACTTGCGCTGAGGATGACTTTGAACCTCTGATCCTGTCTCCACTTCCAGAGTGCTGGGATTAGTGAAACAACCCAGCGCTTTGCACAGCTGGGCAGGCACCCTACCAATTTTAGCTACATTCCAAGCCTCTCCTACTAAATGTGTCTAAATAGGCTAAGGTTCAAAGACTGGCATAGCTACAGAGAGTTCTGCTTCAGAGAAAACCGCAGAACACTGTTCTGAGACTGTGGGCCTGCTCACTGGTTTGAAATTGTTAGTAGTAATATTTATTACCTATAAGCTGAACTGGATATTGATCTTCTATATTCCTCCATTTGAATGTTTTCCCACTTCTCCAACTTAGAATCACTAAGAACAGGAGCTGTTTGTTCCTGAAACTCCAAAGCTGGAGAGAGACACCTTGATGCAATTCCAGAGGATAACCCTGCCCAAGCGCTGGCCACCAAGGGAGGTCAGCCTTCTCCCAGTGCCAGAAATACGGGCATTTGAGATGCAAGCCAAGAAACATGCTTCGAGCTCAACTCCAGAAATCTTGGCTAACTTCTTTCTGGACTCTGACTGATTCTGTTTGTTCTAATGATTCACCTTTGCTATGCTTTTGTTTAATAGAAATATTATTTTGAGCAAGGCATGACGGCATACACCTTTAATCCCAGAGGCTGGTGGATCTCTGAGTTGGAGGCCAGCCTAGTCTATATAATGAGTTCCAGGATGTAGAGAGAACCTATCTCAAAAAAAAAAAAAAAAAAGATGTATACATACTTTGGTTGCTAGAATCCTCAGCTAAGGGCACACTGTAGTCTTGGGCATCTGCCTCATAGTTATCATAATCATCCAGTGTGCTACATTTTCTTCTAGGGTCTCAAATGTGTCTTCACAGCCGTCCACAGTACACCAACAACAAAAATGAGATCAACAACAACAACAACAATCTTCAACAGCTAACAGTACGATTTGAATCAAAGACATCCATCCAGCCATGACACATTATAATGATACTTATGCCCAAGTTCTGGTCAAAGTGAATAACTATTTTTGTTTAAAAAATAAAAAGGCATGGTGGTAAGTGTCTTTAACCCCAGCCCCGTCTCCATGGGTCTAAGGTCAGCCTGATCTACATGGTGAGTTCCTGGCCAGGCGGGGCTACACAGTGACGTGGGTCATCTCACTGGGATGCCGTTAATGGGAGTGGCTCTGGCACTCTAATGCCAAACACAGTAGAGCCCATCAGAAACTACAGTAATCAGACCAACCAGCTAACTTCTAAACAAAGGTTGTCCTGTCTTTGGCCTTCGGCTCCTTTCAGCAGAGTGCAGCCTCCGTTTAGGAGTTGCAGAATACTAAAAGCTCCACAAAATGTAAGCATGCTTACATATTCTTCTATCAGTGATAAACAGTGCGACCTTATGTTTGGCAATGGATTCTTAGGTACAACATCAAAAGCATGAGAATTTTTTTTTTCTCTTTTGCTTTTTCAAGACAGAGTTCTCTGTAGCTTTGGAGCCTGTCCTGGAACTAGCTTTTGTAGACCAGGCTGGCCTCGAACTCACAGAGATCGGCCTGCCTCTGCCTCCTGAGTCCTGGAATTAAAGGCGTGCGCCACCACCGCCTGATGAGAACTTGTTTTAATTTTAATTAAAAAAACAAAATGGAGTATGATAACAAGTACCTATAGACCCTGCTACTGAAGAGGCTGAGGCAGGAAGACCACCTGAGCCTAGAATTCAAAACCAATCTGAGCAAGAAACAAAGCAGGACATGGTAGTTTCTTTCCTGTAATACGGATACTCAGAGGCTAAGGCAGAAGACCTGTCAAGAGTTTGAAACCAGTCTGGGATACGTACAGAGCTCAACGCCAACCTGGGCCACAGTGAAAACTTATCTCAAACAACACCCAAACCATATACAATGTATTTTCAGTTTGTTGCATCTATTTATTTGTGTATGTACATACATGAACATAATGCCATGGCCCTGTGAAACACGTCAAGGTCCTGAAGAAGTCAGCTCTCTCCTTGTACCATGTGCATTTCCCAGGCTTAGCAGCAAACACGTTTACCCACTAAGCCATCTTGCTGGCCCTATATTCTTTACTATATTCAAAGTAAATAAAGAATTCTTATAGTTCAACAATAAGGGAAAAAACTTAAGTGAGTAAAGGCCTTCACTTTCCTCCAAAGACACACAAATGAAAAACTCCTGAGAATGTGCTTAATAGCATTGGGCATTAGGAAACCACAAACCACAATGAAATACCACACCATATCCAACAGGGTAACTACAATTTAAAAAAAAAAAAGCAGGCAAGCATTGGGAAGAAGGTAAAGACGCTAGAAACCCACGGATAGATGAAAGAAGTTTAATGGAAACAGTTTAGAAACTCTTCAAAAATGTAGTAACTATCATATCACCTAGCAATTCCACTCCTTGGGATAAGCCCAAAAGAAGTGTAAACTATTATTCATATAAACTCATGTACAAACATGTTTGTGATAGCAATATTCATAAATCGAAAAGTAAAGACCAGCTGGAGGGATGGCTTCAGCTTTCAGCTTTTTTTTGGTTTGGTTTGGTTTGGTTTGGTTTGGTTTTTCGAGACAGGGATTCTCTGTAGCTTTGGAGCCTGTCCTGGAACTAGCTCTTGTAGACCAGGCTAGCCTCGAACTCACAGAGATCCGCCTGCCTCTGCCTCCTGAGTGCTAGGATTAAAGGCGTGCGCCACCATCGCCCAGCATGGTTTCAGCTCTTAAGAGTGGATACTGACTTGAAGAGGGACACAGGTTTGGGTCCCAGTACCCACACTGGGTGGCTCACAACCATCTGTATCTCCAGTTTCAGGGGATCCGTACTCTTTTCTGGCCCCCAAGGGCACCTGTATGCATGTTGTACACATACAGACAAGCAGGCAGACACACAAGCACACAACATACACACTATATGTGTGTGTGTGTCTGTGTGTTTTAAAGTAGAAACAACTTATATATCCACCAGTAGGCGAATGAATAAGCCAAATACCATGCACACAGACAACAGAATACATTTTAGCCATAAGAAGGAATGAAATGATCTTGCAAGGCAGATGAAGTTCGAAGGCACAAAGAAAGGGTAATCGTGTAATTCCATTGATACGAAACAGCAATAACAGGTAAATGCCAAAAGAAATTATGTTCTCAGCTGACAGGCTGGGGAGGAGGGCAATACAGAACTTAACATATCTGAGATACCCTTTGGAGCAATGAAAACATTTTGGGATTCAACAAAACTGGCATTCAATACTGTAAATGTAAGGAATGCTGCCGGATTGTCAATAAAAGTAGTCAATTTTAAGTAAGGAACATTTCGCCTTGATTTAAAAACAAAAACTATACCGTGGGCAGGCTCTGGCCTGCAGCACTGCCTGCCAAGACTGTCTACAACTATTATAAAAAGCGTGGAGCCAGGATAGGCCGAGCAGGCTTCACCTTGAGCTGGTGACCAGTGTAGACGCTCAGGCCACACCCGGGCCCAGACTCAGAACCTACACTGAACAAGCTCTCCAGGTGACGTCACCATATGAGAAGCATTGCCCTGGCTGGTGACCCCCAGAATCCTGGGACAAAGGGCAGAGGGATAGTCCTACAGCTCATCCTAGATATTATACAAGTCCCTCATCTCTTGTGAAATCAGTTACAAACAAGTCACTAGAATTCAGCCCCTTCCAGGATCAAATGCTACAGGAGACCAAGGTGAAAAGAAGATGCGGTACCTAAGACACTATATTTCACTTATGACAAAGGGAGGCACCACAGATTCAGCAATTCTCTCAAGATTAGACATTCGGGCAACGAGGCATCCACACACAGGATGATCCCAGAAAATTCCATCTCTGATGCTGTCAGCCCCAAGCAAACTGTAGCTATCACGTGCGTCTATATCAACCCAAAAACTTTCTACCTGAACTAGGGCCCAGCTTTGCACCATGAATCAGAAGTCACTTAGCACTGCTGCAGGATCTCTCTTGGGGAAGTCACCCACCCTCAGTTCATCCACCATTATGGCCCCAACTTGCATGGTTCAAGGGGCGCATGACCAAGCCTTATTAGCAAAGAGCAGCTCAAGGAAGTGCCCTAAACATGAAACTGACCTTAATCTTAACCCCAACCAAAGATGAACACCCAGGCCAGACTGTCATAAACTGAGGAATATTCTAACCTTAATGCCAGCTCCATCCCTTTGCTGCCCAATGTCATTGCAAATTGAAACAAGAAATGGGGACACTTCAAGTAACGCTCACAGAAGAAAGGGGAGCCTGGGGCTCCATGTTCCAGAAAGAGTCACAGGCAGAAAAGCCTACCCAGAACATTAAGGGATCCCTACGGCTAGAAGGCTTTGCTGTAGCCAGACAGCAACCCTTTGCTGGAGGAGGGACCCACAGTACCCTGCAGACTTACTCACCTGTACCCAGGATTAGACAGTCAGGCTCCAGAAACAAACACGCATGCACGCGCGCACACCACACCTCTCTCTCACACTTTTTCTGTCCGTCTGTTTGTCTGTCTCTCTTACACACACACACACACACACACACACACACACACACCAAAGCATAGGCTGGAGCCTTCTGCCTGCCAGTCTTGAAGCAAAAACTACACATGCACCTTCTGGTCCTCCTCCAAGCGCTTATACATATGCCAAGTTTCTTTTGTGCGCTACCTGCTGGGAGCTCAAACCTTCTGTGGAAGGAGATAGCCGCAAGCCTATTCCCACTTCTGTCTTCATCCTCACCACTGTGTCCTGCTCTCTCCACAGGAAGCTAAGCACTGCCCTAGCACACAATGGGAAGCACAGAGCCCATTCTAGATATTGATCACCGGGATCCGTGCCATCACAGCCTAGAGCCCAGACCTGCTCTAGGCCCCGACCAAAAATTCTGTTCGGTCCCCACAGGCCATTTTTCATTGTATTCCCGTGTCTGCAAGGGCCACTAGCAGACAATTGCCTTGGAGTATGGAGACCCTGTTACACCACCAGGGTGTATGACAGGCTTATGACAGCCACAGCACATTCAGAAAGGACCTATGGGTGGGCAGAACTCACCGACATCCGAGTCTTTATGGGTCTTGATTACCTCAGCAAGCTCAAAGTTCCCTGCAATAATGGCCACCTGGGAGAGAGAAATCAACACATAGAGGGCGAGGAGGGAGGCACCCCAAACCCCAGGTGCTCCTACTGGGATCTTCCCAAAGCCACCCTTCTCTCAAGTCACAGCAGTCAATGTCTGTGGACACATCACTTCTACTGGACAAGAGACAGGATACCAGCAGCTGGGGTTGGCCCATTGCCCTCCTCTGCCTAAGTCCAAGAGTGCTTCTGGGACACTAGGCTTAGAGTTAAAACATGAACAAACCCGAACCCAACAGTAGAACTTTTAATCTGCCCCATATGCAGCCACGATTCCCATATCAATCCTGGTCCCACAGCTTTTCAGCCCTCATTCTTCCTACCTCTGTCCCCAAACCTGGCCCATCTAATACACCTTGGTGTATCTACTTCCAGATGTGCCCAAGTCTTCAACCTCTACCTTACACTCACAGACATGGCCTTAACAGCTTGCCTTTCTGACATTCTCAAGGGCCTGTGTTCCCATTAAGAATAATATATGCATGCTGGGTGGTGGTGGTGCATGCTTTTAATCCCAGCACTCAGGAGGCAGAGGCAGGCAGATCTCTGTGAGTTCGAGACCAGCCTGGTCTACAAGAGCTAGTTTCAGGACAGGCTCCAAAGCTACAGAGAAACCCTGTCTCAAAAAACCAAAAATAATAATAATAACAACAACAATAATAATAATAGATACCCCTTTCCACACTGCTTTCATGGTTTGTAAATTCCCATGATACCCTCAACTCCTCCAAAACTCTAGGTAACTACCTGGCTATCCAGTGCCAACGAGCCTGGCGACTAACAGTTCAGAAACATAACCTGGGTCAAATCAGGTGTAGTAGCGGTCACATATCCCTCTCAAGTCTGTCCTCTGCACTCTTGCCTGCTTCCAGGGAATCAGGCCAACCACACCTGTCCATTCGGCCCTTCCCCAGAGTCCTGGAGTCATATGGCATTTATCCATAGGAGGAGGACAGAGGCAACTACCACACTACAGAGATGTTTTATTTATATTTTAATAAATAAAGCTTGCCTAAAGATCAGAAGGGCAAAGCTAAGCCACTATAGAGGTCAGGCAGGGGTGGCACACACCTTTAATCCCAGGATTTGGGAAAAGGGCAGATGGATCTCTGTGAGTTCAAGGCCACCCTGGGCTACAAAAGAATAATGCAGAAACAAATCCAGGTGGTGGTGCCTCACAACTTTAATCCCAGCACTAGTGGGAATATTAAATGGGAGGAAAGAGGCTTAAAGTTTTGGCTGTTTAGGCTGCTTAGTCTGCTTAGTCTACGGTCACCCAGCCTCGGTAGAGGAAAGACTTCTCTAGCGTTGGCTGCTTTGCTTTTCTGGTTTTCGGGTTGAACTCCAACATCTGTCTCTGTGTTTTTATTATCCGTGCTACACCACACCAAACATTCCCTCAAACTCTGAGCACACTAGCCCACTCATAATTCCACCTTTGGCGGCAGTCCTCAGAGCGAGCACTCCCTCCTTGCCCTCTGAAGAAGAATCCAAGTTCAAAATCAGTAGGACACATGAGCAGCCCCCTGGGTCAGTCTTACAAATCCTGTACCTGGAAGGCCGTCTGGCTGTTGTAATTGCGGACGTCCTTGTTGGCACCACGGAAAAGCAGGACACGAGCACAGCTCTCCTGTTGGGAGGCAACAACAATCACACTGGGCCGCAGAGAGGCAGGGCCAACCATGGCAGGTACACACGCGGATAGGCATTCGCAGGTGTGCAGGGAACAGGAATCACACACACAGAGACACATGCCTGGGCTAGGCAGGGCTATGTACGCCGCTCTCATCGGAGAGCTAGCTGTTAAGAACATACACGCGGACATATTGACACACGTGTGTTAAGAAAACATACATGTTTAAGTAGGCCACCCAGTAACCAGACCGGGCACAGAACATACAACACAGAGTGTCACACAGGCTGGGATGTATGGTCACCTGTGTGCAGGTATACAGTCATACTTTACTACACACAGAAAATGTAAATGAACCTGAAGGGGGGTGAGTCTCAAGGTATACCTGGTTGTAGAGGGCACAGATGTGCAAGGCTGTGTTTCCCGAGGCATTCTGGGCACCCATGTTGGCCCCATAGAACAGCAAGTGCTCCAGGTGCTGCACGTGCCCAAAGCGGCAGGCCTGAGGAGAAGAGAGGTGTTGAAGCATCCCAGACAGAGGCCTACAGCCTGGACCCAGCCCAGGCCCCCTTGCTCACCTGATGGATTTCCTGCCAGCCATTCTCATCAGTGGTCCCCAGATGTGCATGGTCATGGAGCAGCAGCTCGCAGCAGAGGGCATCCCCGCCCCCTAGGGCACTATGGTACAGGGGCGTCAGGCCGCGGCTGTCCTTGTAGTCAGGTGAAGCCCCCAGGTCCAGCAGGGTCTGAGGATAAGGCACCTCAGGATCCATGCCAGGCCCAGCCTTCTGCATGAGCCCGTTGAGTCCCTCCAGACCGGGGTCCTGCCCTCACTAACCGTCAGTGCCCCTGCATTCCTCTGGCGGGTGGCGCAGTGGACAGCTGTTAGCCCATCACGGGTTCGGAAGTCCAGGTGAGCACCGCCATTGCGAAGAACCTTCAGGAGGTCAGTGGCATTGTCCAACTGTGCCGCAAGGCTCAGAGGGCACTCTGGGTTTAGAGATAAATAAAATTTAGAGTCCCAGCTGCTCAAAAAACAAAAACAAATAAACAAACCATCCCCTCCCTGCTCTTCCCCTACCTCCTGAGTCAGGGTCATGAAAATTGGGGTCCAGCCCCTTGTCCAGCAGGCGGGCCACCTTGTCTGTGCTGTGTAGCTGGACATAGTCCATGAACTTCTTCAGGTTTGCCTAGAACACCAACCATCCCAATCAGCGGGGTGTCACATTCATGGTCATCTTCCCATCACCCCCTTCCTCCAGCAAGCTCCCGACCGCCTGTAAGGCATACACTGTCCCTAGCCCCATTCTGTCTAACCTGTCTGTCATCTTATTGATCTTCGACCCCATACCTTTACCTCAACGCCGGTTCCATCTTGGCTAGCCCCTTGTGCTTTCAAAGCCCCTCTTACAAACCCAGCCTGAGCCTGGCCGCTTTCATCACAGCCAGGTCACCTTAGTCACAGACCCCAATTGAGTTCCTTCCCTCAGCGTAAAAGAAAACAGAGGCCATTCTGACAGGAGCCGAAGGCTAACAGCTCTAGTCTCATTCCTCTGACCAGCTCCTCCTCCATTCTGTGGTAGACCCCTGGAGCACCCACAACGTGACTTTGTCTTTTCATCCCTCACCCAGCAAAGCCTCACTAGCCTTGTCTGGTGGCATAGTGTCCCCACCCAGGCATCTAAAACAGCGGGTATCATAGACAGGAGAGGGTGGGTGCCTGGTGGACCAGTATCACGGGGTCAAAGTGACAAAACCAGGGGAAGAATCTACACAA
The DNA here is from genome assembly GCF_018167655.1 of Microtus oregoni. Lineage (NCBI taxonomy): Eukaryota > Metazoa > Chordata > Mammalia > Rodentia > Cricetidae > Microtus > Microtus oregoni. The sequence continues at coordinate 4,173,810 of NW_024543081.1, forward strand.
ATCATCTAGGAAGAACATTAAGACAGCCTCGAGGTCACAGGGGAAGAGGGTAGGAACAGCCTGACCCCAGGCAAGCAAGAGGACAGGGCTGCAGGGAGGAGTTCAGACTCGTCCAAAACACAGACAAGACTCACTGAAAAGCAAATCCCTCGTGTCTGTGGGCCTGAGAAAGGATCTAGAGAACCCAGGATGACAGGGTCACACAAGGGCTAGAGGAGGGAGATAGATACCTCTCTCTCTGACATGGTCTCTGCCCAATACAGAGCCAGAGCCACTAACTATCACCTGCCCTGGAACAGCAGAAAAGTCTGACAGAAGCCTAAGGATCTAGGACCTTAGGCAGGGTCACTAAGTTCCTTTCCAAAGCTCCAGAGACCATCAGCGAAGTTCCCACAAGCAAATTCCCATTTGCCCGCGGAGCTGGCGGACTTGGAAAAGGCCTAGGACACCCTCCTTGCCCTCTGGACACCCATAAGAGTGAAGTGTCCCTCAAAATACAAAAGAAAAAGAAGCAAACGGAGTCAGGTACACCTGGGTGCAGGCCCCAGGAGCAAAGACACTGTACAGGTGTACACAGGCCACACAGGGCCTACCTAGGCAGATTTGGGCCAGCTTCACTGGGCAGTGGGCAGTCACAGCAGGTGACTCAACCCCTCTGCCTCACCTGTGAAATGAGGTGGTTAATCCCTCCTGGGAGGGAATCAGTGAGATATCTAACTCTGTCTTCCTCGTACTAAGGAGCACTAACCACTGGACATCTTGCCCTCACAGTCAACGCACTGGACACTTATCCGCTTCCCTCTCCCCCAGCCTCAAGTAAGACACTCACCCCACTACCAGCAAAACTCTGATTTAGTGGAAACCCATTACTAGACCAGTCCTGAGCATGGAGCCTGAGCCCAGCCCTGGACCAGGTCCTGAAACCCACTTCTGGGAAAGCAGACTGGGCCAAACCTGAATAGGAGCAGTGGTCATGGAAGGTCCCCTCCAGTGACTGCTTTACCTTTGTGTGCAGCTTTGCAAACTGTTTGTCATCTATGAGGTTCTGGGCGTAAACTCTCCGCTTGTATCGAAACTGCTCGGATAAAGAAAGGGGGGAGAGAAGGCGCACACACAGGTCCAGTGAGCAAGGGGTGGTGGCCACCACCGCAGGCTGATTCCTGCCCACACTCTCACTGCCACACAGCCAGACAAGTCCCAGACACGCAGTTACAGAGGAGACAGACAACAACTGGCAGCTACTGACTACCCATGGCACAGAAACAATGTGTGGTCCGGAGGAGACAGTACTCACTCGGCCAATTCATGGCCTGGCGGGCCTGCAGCCTGTCTGTCTCATTCCCACCTCTAGGACTTGGAAAACTTGACTGCTCACCCAAGATCTGAAACTAAGCTTCTATTCCTAGACACTTTCTCTCCAAGTAGAAATAACCCAATTCCTGGTGCTACCACGAGGATTGGACCAACTCTGACCTTGGTACACACACACACACACACAAAGACCTTCCAATGAGGACGGAATCTCCATCCTGGAGTGGCACTCAAATCACCTTTATGCATCACAAATGGTGCTAATATTTTCGGCCAACCTCCGATGTGCACACAGAGAACACTGTTCACACCGCATGACCCTTAAGGCACTCAGTCCTTCTCATACTTCTCCCTCCCGTGTTCAAACTGCTCACACCACGCATGCTGAGTGCATGTGCTGCAGGTGCTCATTGTGTGCTGCACGCATTGCTTGCTGCAAGTACTCTACACACTGCTCACACCGCTCTCCACGCCGAAGCTGCAACACACCACTTTACCACACATGCAGCTCACACTTCATCCTACCCGCTGCACTCAATGTACCCACCTCTGGGCTCTCAGCACACTGCTCAGGCTGCATATAGCCCCCCACAGCTCCTGTTGCCAACTCCTCCCGGCCTGCCCTTCACTGCTCCAGCCACGGAGCTCAAAGATCACACCCAGTGCGCTCCATTCCACCCCCACCCTGGTCTGCCCAGCACCTCCAGATAGGGCAGGGGCGTGTCCAGGTTAGGCGGGTAGTCCTGTAAAAGCCGCTCTTCATCCAGGAACTTGCCGGCGCGACCCCGGGAGGGCGGCTGGAATAGCCCGTAGTTGAGCGCGTCCTGAAGGCTGTGGTTGAGGGCGCAGAGCACACGCTGCTTGGCGGCCCACACGGGCGCGGTTGGGTCCAGACGCAGGCACTTCTGCAGCGGAGCGAGTCGTGAGCCCGGACCTGCGAGCGCAGGGCACCCCGCCCCGGGGCCCGCTTGGAGGGCTACTTGGGGAGCCAGAGCAGGGACCCCGCGCCACCGCGCCGAGGCCGGGGCCCCGCCCCGGGGCTGGGCTTCCAGGGCCCCGCCCCGGCTATGGGGAGGGTCCCGCGGAGGCGGCGGGGGAGGGGCGAGTGGCCGCGGCCGGGGGTCCTGGCGCAGGGCGCGCCCGGCGGGGGTCACCGCTAGTGGGCTACACAGGGGTACGGCGAGATCGCGAGGGCTCACCGTTTGTTGCAGGTCCGGGATGCCGACGCGCACGACCACGGCGCTGGCCCCGGGGCCGTCCATCCCGGTGCTAGCGCCGGGGCCCGGACTGTTGCCGGCGGAGAGAGGAGCGCACGGGGATTCCGCGCGGCGCCCTGGCCCCCCCTGACCCCCCGCCGGAGCCCCGCCGACCGCGCTACGCGGGAGGGGGCCGGGGGGGGCCGGGGCCGGGGCCAGCGCGGGGGACAGCGGCTCCGGGGGCTCCGCAGGCGCAGCGGCGGCGGCGACGGCGGCACGGTTTAGCTGCATCGGCCCCGGCTTCGAACGGCGCCTGCCTTCCCCGGGGGCGGGGGCGGCGGGGGGAGGGGGCCCGAGCCCGGAGCTGAGCGGAGGCGGGGAGGGGGCCGCGCCGGAGGCGGGGACGGGAAGCCCAGGGCCGGTAAACTGGGGTCCCCCGCGGGGTCGGGCGGCGTGGGCGTGTGGTGCAGAGGGCGGGGGCCGGGGGCCCGAGCGGGAGGGGGGGTGGCTGTCGAGGGGGAGTGGCTGACACAGCGGGGGGGGGGGGATGGCACGCCGCGCTTCCGCTGCAGGCGAGCGTCGCAGACCACCGTACTAGGGTGACGGAGGGTTCTGGAGCTGGGTGAGGGACCTCTACGCGTCGGGGCAAGAGGACCACAGGCTGATGGAGAGGGAGAGATAAGCAGGAAAATTGGTGTCCGGGGTGGAAATCTCCCCAGTCTGCCGACCCCACACTCCAGACCCCGAGGAGGTGGTGGGATCAGCCGGGGTATTGTACTGGGTGGAGGGCCGCAGACCCCAGGCTCGATCAGGGCGGAGCTGCTGTGCCACGGAAGGCCCCCCAAATCAGCCCTTCTAGCCGCACCTAGGGTGTTCCTCTCGGCCCCCGCTGCAACCGAGTTTGAGGGGTCTGTCCGGACTCTGCGGCCTCCCCAACCCTGGCTGGCCCAACCCTGCAGCTGGTCGCCCCCTCCCCGTCACCTTAGCGACAGCAGGATGGGGGCGCGACCTACGAGGAAGGGCTTAGGGGAGGGGGCGCCACTAGTCTCCACCTGCGACGGGGAACTGAATTTTAGTTTCACACGTTGTCGTGGCAACGCGGGAGGGGGTGACGAGTGGGCGGGGAGGGGAGCGCTGCGAGTGAACCAACTCAGGCGCCGCCCGCGTGGCGTGCCAGCCTTAGCCCGGCGCTGCCTCGGAAGTGCCCAACGCGCGGGGACCCCGCTCCGAATGCCCAGAAAGGTGCAGCCCCTGAATGGATGAATTGCCTTACTAATAACAGGGTCTAGTCCTGCCTTCCACAGCACTCTCCCACCTACCTTGACTTACACCCCACCCCCTAACGGCCCCAGAGAGCCACACATCGCTGGCGGCACACACTGGACAGCTTTTGCGGAGCAGCCTGGCCGGGAACTCTGCCAGTGGCAGGAAGCATCCCCTCAGCCCCAGCCTCCCCAACCCTCTCCGTGAGCAGCCCTGGATCGCCCACAAAACTGGTTATTCCTGAACATCCCAGGAATAACCTTGGACTGCCCTGGTCCTATACACCTATAGAGCCTAACCAAATCCCACCCCCCTGACCACCCGGTTCACCTTAGACGTGCCCTCACCCCACACAGAACAGTGATTGGTTAGATTTGCTCCCCAAAACAGCCTGCATTTCCCCCATCCACCACCTTCTAAAAGTGTTTCGTGACTCCATACAGGACCTTCTGACCAATCCAAACCCCACAGCTCTGTTCTCCATGGACCACCTGGCCCATGCCCACTTGGCTACCCTTGAGGAACAATCTCTCCCCTCAAAAGAACTCTTACCCGGCAGAACTAAGTCTCCAGCGCTTCTGTGCCTCTGTTCCCGGCTGCTCTCAAGCCTGGGTGGACCCCTCAGTGTTGGAGGAAGTGAAGCCCCAGAAGGCCCTGACCTCCAAGCCCCTCCCAAGGTCTGACTGAGTGGTGCAACTGAGGGTACCCTAGGGGCTAGGGCAGGATGTAAGAGGGGTTGGAGCAGGATAGGGTCTCTCTTATCTCCAGGAAGCACCTTGGGAAGCTCAGGGCTGGGTTTCCTGCGTCCCAGCCCAGAGAGGAAACTCTGCTTCCTGGCCTGTCGGCCATCTTCTTCCCTCCCCTCTTTCCTCTCCGCCTTGACCCAGGCCCCCAACTCCCTCCTGGCTAAACTCAATCCCTCCCCTGCAAATCTCCACCTACCTTTATTTCCAGCCTGCCTTTTCCCTCAATTAGCTGCCTGCTGGCAGGAAATGATGACCAGAATCCTCCAGTGATGAGACTGAAATGGAGGAATCCTGTGCCCTCAATTTGACAGCAGACCCCCTTTGGACATTCCGTAAACCTGTCTTGACCTGAATGAACCCAGAGTCCTGAGTGTTACCCCTTCTAGCTTTCTGTCCAAAACTGCACCTCATGGGAGCCCCTGAGCCTCCACTGACAACCCCCTTGCTAGGTGAATCTAACTATTCTTATAGGCCTAGCATCTTTGTTGCCAACCCTCCGGGGAGACAGCCTAACGTTTTGCTAACCAGCTATCTGCAGTTAGTCTCTTGAGCAGGCCCGCCAGACCCCATCTTCCAGGCAAGGTGACACTTTGCCTGGCCCTGCCTTCAAATACCAGTGCCTTTTGCTTACATCTTTCTTTACCAGGGCCAAAATTCTAGAAAGATCTTATTTTGACCATCCACACTTCTTCCCCACCTCCCAGTGCACTTTAAGCTACACAGCTTCAAGAGAGTTGGGGGTGGAGAAGGATTTGTGACTAGTGCATCCAGAATAGTGCATGGCGTGTGGATTGGGAGCAAACGGGTAACTCTAGTCCTCAGCCCACTGCCGCGCAGCTCCGAGTGCTCACTGCTTAGCATTCGCTGGAGTCTCCATGCTCTGACCCTTCCACATCCTAAGTATAATCTTTATTTCCATTCCTACTCCCATCCCACCTTCGGGTCCTCTGGTTGACCTCACTTGACCCATAGGCTCTCTCTGTATGCTAGCTGGTTTGCCTCTCTTCCACCTTCCACCCATCACCCCTGCACACACCTCACTCTTGCCACTCAGCTGACCCTGGCCTGTCCCCTAGGTTACCGAGTACCTGGGCCTCTTGCTGAATGGCTCACAGGCAAGCTTCTGTCTAGTCTAACCTGTCTCCTGCTGAAGCTCTTCCTTGAATTTCCATAGTATCAGGAGGTTCTGCACTCACCTAGAGAAAGTTCTCATCTCCTCGATGTCCTTCTCCCAACCTGCATCTCTCCCTTTGTGGACCCACCTCACCCCTATGCTTCTTTACTGAGTGCACTAATCTGGTTTCTCTTTTGTAAAGCTGCCGTTATCTTTCGACACGCTGTAATTCCTTAATTTGTTGCTCAGCATCTCTCTTTCCCCGCCACAAGGTGGGCTCCCTGCAGAGAGGTCTTAGCCTTTCCATTTCTGCTGTGTCCAAGCCGTGCTACACAGTTTGTTTACTGTAAGTAAGCCAGAGATTAAACTATCGTCTACAAGATAACACCGAACTTCTCTTGACCTCCTTGCTGCTGGAACTTAGGGTACTGGAGTAACGACAAAGTTGTCTGGATCCTGTGTGTGTGTGTGTGTGTGTGTGTGTGTGTGTGTGTAGTTTTTATTGCTCCTGGTTATATAATATCTAAAGGTAGATTCATATTCTATCTCATCTTGAGTCTGATTTTTTTCCCCCCTGGGAATCAGAATCTCTTTAGATTCAGCTTTTTCGGTTTGTGTTTTATGTTGGTTGAGAAAGTCTTGCTCTGTATCCCAGGCTGGCTCAGACTTAACCATCAGCGCATCAGCCTCCAAGTTTTGGGATTTGTTCGTCTCTTTTCTTTCATTGTACACTGTTATGTTTCTCTCTACTTTTCATTCCTGCTAAACCCCCTGGATATTTATCCGATTCACTTCGGTGTCCCCCTTTCCTCTAAGCTCTTCACAAGCATTCAGCACTGTTAATTTCCAATATCATTTGCGTTAGAATGTTGCTATGTAATGCTTTTATTTCATTTTGTACTGATTTTCTGATGTCGTATAGTTTGGCTCGGGAATTACGGGAATGTGCTTATTTAGGTTTTCAAATGTTTACTATATTTTTGTGGACGATTAATGATTTCTTCCTGCATTATGGTCAGGAAAAATGGTCTGAACAACACTGATATTTGTGCAGTTTGCAGAGGTTTTCCTTGTATCCTGAAACTGAAGGAAGAAAAGTAACAAGTTCTAGGCCAAATTGGACCACATAATGAGATTACATCTCAAAAACCTAAGCAAGCCAGGCATGGAGCACAAGTGGTTATCTTAAGTTCAAAACTAACCTGATCTACTGAGGGAGTTCCAGGACAGCCAAAGCTATACAAGCCCTGGGGAGGGGGGGGGGAATGGGACTAGAGAAATGGCTGAGCTGTTAAGAGCTCTTACAACCCTTGGAGAGAACCCAGTTCAGTCCCCAACACAAACATGATGACTCAGTGATCTGTAACTCCAGTTCCAGTGGTTCGGATGCCCTCTTCTGGCCCCTGTAAGAACTGCATGTATTCAGTGCACATACATAAAGTGCAAGCAACACACTCCAATACATAGAATTGTTTAAAATCTTTTTTTAAGGTTTAATACATGTGATATATGTTTAATACATGTAATATACCTTTTTCAGCATTAAAAAGCAAAGCCAGTCTAACCATTTGCATTTATGTATTTATTGGGATTAATGATCATCTTAACTAATTTCTCTCATGCATTTTGTGCTGTCCTTTCTGTGTGGCTTTCTTCTATGTTTCCACCTCCCGATTAATCAAGTTTTCTTCATTCCTCTTTTCTTCCTCTCCCATTGGGTGGGAAGTGACGCAGTCTCTTTTATTTTCACAAGTATATTTAAATTCCATAGTTAATAAAAATTAAAGCTAATTAGTATCCCCTTTCTCATATAATAAAAAGAATTTATAGCAACTTCCAATTGATCTTCTCATCCTACAGGTCTTTGTCTTTGCTGTTTTTGTTACTGTTCCCGAGGTGAAACAGTAAGAACTTCTTCAGTCTTCATCGTATGTTGATGAGTTTCTTTACTTGCCCTTCTTCCTTGACGCTCACTCTTAAACAACGGAGGCTTAGATCACCTCTTGAAAGTACATCCCTTAGAGATTTCCCAGGACTGGCTTGTAAAGTGTGGTGAAAGCTTTGTCTTTCATTAAAATGTCTCGTTTTGCCCCACTCTTGTTTTGCTTTCGTTTGAGATTTTAAGATGTATTTTATTAATCATGTGTATATTTGTGTCTGGGTGTGGATTTGTATGTGTGAGCATAGGTGCCCCAGAGACCAGAAGAGGATTGCGATGTCAAGTCCCCTGCAAGAGCAGAACACACAGTTGATCGCTGAGCTCATAGGCTCATCGATCTGAATGCTTGATCACCAGGGAGTGGTACCATTTGAAAGGATTAGGAGGTGTAGCCTTGTTGGAGGAAGGAAGTGTGTCACTGGGGTTGGGCTTTGAGGTTTCAAAAAGTCCATTCCGAGGCAGCAGGGACAGGCAGATCTCCCTGAGCTCGAGGCCATCCCTGTCCACAAAGTGAATTCCAGCACAGCCAGGATTTTACACAGAGAAACCAGGCCTCCGAAAATAAACAAAGCCCATGCCAAGGCCAGTCTCTCTTCTAGCTGCCATGGATCCAGATATAGAACTCTCCAGCTGCTTCTCCAGCATCATGTCCACCTGCCTCCATCATGATCCAGTCATCATGACAATGGACTAAACCTCTCAGACTGTAAACGACTATATGCTTTCTTTTATAAGTGTCGCCATGGTCATGGTGTCTCTTCACAGCAAGAGAACATTGACTAAGACACAGAGTCTTACCAAACAGCCTGGTCTGGCCTAAAACTTGCAATCCTCCTGCCTCAGCCTCAGCGATGGGATTGTAGATCTATACCACCATACTTACAGCTTTGCTTTTTGTCCTAACTAGGGTTTCTATTGCTGAGATGAAATGCCATGAGATGAAGCACCATAACCAAAAAGCAAGTCGGGGAGAAAAAGGTTTATTTGGCTTACATTTCGGCATTGCCGTTCATCCCTGAAGGAAGTCAGGACAGGAGCTCAAACAGGGCAGCATCCCAGAAGCAGGAGCTGATGCAGAGGCCATGGAGGGGAGCTGCTTCCTAGCTCTCTTCCCCTAGTTTGCTCGGCCTGCTTTCTTATAGAACCCAGGCATGGCACCACCCACAATGGCTGGGCCCTCCCTGTTGATCACTGAATGAGAAAATGCCTTCCATTTGGCTCTCTCATGAAGGCATTTTCTCAGCTAAGGCTCCTTCCTCACTGATGACTCTAGCTTGTGGTCAGGTTGACACACAAACCCAGCCAATAACCTTTATTTTCTGAATGACAACTGAGTCAATATTATAATCCTAAACTAAGAATTACTTTCCTCAAAGTTTTTTGAAGTCTTTTTTTCCCCTCGTTCTTGTGGTACTGTGGCTCGAACCCAGGGCCTTATGCATGTTGAGTAAGCACTCTACCATCGAGCTACATCCCCAGCCCACTGTGAAGCTTTCTTTCTGTGTGCTACCTTCTGGATAGTATTGAAATTCTTACTCCTATAACAGAATTCTCTTTAACTGTGTTTAATTTGCTATCAACCCTATTTGCGTTCTAGGAACTGTAATTTTTATTTTTAGAAACTCCACATGGTACATTCTTAAATCTTCATGTTCTTTTTTTTACCTTTTTTTTTTTTTTGGTTTTCACATATTTCAATTTTGAAGTTTCTTTCATTCTTAGTCTTTTCAAATGTATCTATCGCCAGGCGGTGGTGGCACACGCCTTTAATCCCAGCACTCGGGAGGCAGAGGCAGGCGGATCTCTGTGAGTTCGAGGCCAGCCTGGTCTACAAGACCTAGTTCCAGGACAGGCTCCAAAGCTATACAGAGAAACCCTGTCTTGAAAATAAAAATGGAATGTAACTATCTTAAATTTTTGTCCCTTTTGATAAGTCCCTTCAGGGGACAACCACCAGCCCAACAGCTTTTATGTAGCCTTGAGGAACACAGAGGATAATAGGGTTCCCAAAACTAGTCGGGGGAGATAACAGTTACTATTTCACACACACAGAGAGAGAGGCTTTTTTTTTTTAACCAGATCTTGGCAAAGCTTTGGGAAAACTGTTTAAGTTAAAAAGAAATGAGTAATAGCAATTATGTTGGGCACTTAACAAGCCATTCTGAGTATATTACATGTATTAACTCATTTCGTGGTTACAGAATCACTGAGCAAATCACTGTTATGGTCTGCTTTTCACAAACAAGATTAAGTAAGTCTCTTCAAAGTTACAGAGGCAGTCGAAAAACCGGTGGGAACTATTCATAACCGTGCAAGCCTGGATCCCGGCACTCCGGAGGACGAAGCAGAGCATTCACAAATATGAATTTCGAGCCTACAGATACCTGAGACTAGGGAGTTGTGGGTGGAATGAACACATTCTGGGAAAGCAGGAGGAGAAAAAAGAAAGAGAAGGAGGGAGAGAAGAAGAGAAAGAGAAAAAGCACATTTTGCTTATCGATTTATCTAGGATGTAACTATTTGAGTGTCTCAGTTACGGTTCTATTGCTGTGAAGAGACGACGTGACCAAGGCAACTCCTAAAAGAAAGCATTTGCTTGGAGGCTTGCTTACAGTTTCAGGTTAGTTGTTAACCATGATGGTGGGGAGCATGGCAGCAGGCAGGCAACAAGCGGTCAGGTGGGCACGGTGCTGGAGCAGTAGCTAAGAGCTTACATCCTGACCAACAGACAGCAGGGAGAGAGAGAGCTAGAGACTTTGATCTTTTGAAACCTCAAAGCCATCCCCTCAGTGACACACTTTTGTCCTCTTTTCTAATTTCTGCTGCCTTTTAAGCTATGGCTATCCTAGTCAGAACTGCAACCCCACCAGCAGCAGCAGCTAGGCCACAGGAACCGCAACCTGAGGAAATTCTGCTCCCTCAGGCACCGACTGTTTCAATGCTACTAAGAGAACTTATCTAAATCTCTGTCTCACTAAAGAACTCAAGATTCAAAGGTTGAGGTAGAATCCTGCTTCCCAGAGAGGCTGAAAGGCAAGCAGCCCACCTCCTCTGTTTCCCAAGAAGTCCTCCTGTTTTTTCTGCCCCTGGTTATAAATGCTCTCCACCTGCCTCCTCCCTGCTACCTGTCAGTTGCTGACTCAGCCTCCAGACTGCAAGCGAATTTTATTTAATCAGACACATCCTTGCAACATTAAACAAATGTTCCAGAGCATAAACAAAAGTAACACACCTTAAAATAATATTCTACATTTCCCCTTTTTGTTTAAACAAAAAAAGGTTTTAACTTTAATGTAATAAGACTGTACACAATAAGAATAATTATCAAGTAAAGATTACAATGTAATGAATTCCAGTTCATTTGTGTCTGGCAAATTAAAAGAAAATACCCTATTGTCTATCCTATCTTATTGAATCTAAAGTGTTACTTCTAATTTACTCTCTATTGTAACTAAGGAAAACTGCAACTGCAACTATCTAGCCTTCAACTCCATCAAAGACCCCAGAAAGATAATATTATTTGAGTAAACAAAGAGTGCATTGCAAACAACTACCAAAAACTCTAGAAATGACAGAGACATCTGACGGCCTGGACAGTCACCCAGAGTTCCTCTGCATTGTTGGGACATCTATCTTCAACCTAAAGGTACACACTGTCTGGCAGACTTTTCAATGAAACAGGAAATTTGAAAGACTGTCCTGCCTATTTTGGCAACTTTTGTCAGTCACTTTTCTCTGTGTCCTGTGGAATGTCTGGCAGTTTCTTCTGTGACACAGGAACCCTGAATGACCATCCCACCTTGTTTCGGCAAAGTTTCCAGCAGGTTCTGCAAGTCCAGTCTGCACAGCACGTAGTCAGCAAAGGCAAGAGCAATTTTTTGTTGAGTGGCTAATCTTCCTACAACAAAAGCAAACTCCATAAGAAGTTTCATTGTCTCTATTTTGTCCCTATTGTCTCTAAATTGGTGCTGCCAGGAGCAGAGGTGTCTCATTGTCATGAAAAGCCCTAAATTAACAAAACATTTTGAAACCCATATTCTGCAGGTTTGAAAGGTTTAAAGACCATCAATGGATCTAAAATATATTTCTATATGATTTGGAAAACATACCTAACATCATCTACAAAACTGATTGTTATAGATGACTAAATACTGGCCTGTGTTTCTTGATTATTCTAAATAGTTCATAATAATAGTTTTCAAAACTACAATTTTACCTTAAATTTTAAAATGAACTGCATAGGTACAATACCTTAAATAAGAGCAAAAATATGTATACAATATGTGATACTGTAACCTTTAATTGGTATCAATATACAAAATCATTTAAACAAGAGAAGAAATATATATACAGTGTGTTATAACAAAAATTACCTTAAGTTTGTATCAATCTACAAAAGTTCTTTAAACAAGAGTAAAAACATATATAGAGAGTAACAAAATTGACTTTGAATTTGTACCCAAATACCAAAATCCATGCCAATGCAAAATATCTGAGATTAATAGTTGTCTTTTTATCCTATATTCCCCTAAATACAACAAGCATCTATGACCCACAAAATAACCAAGGGCTACCCACACCCCCTTTTCTCTTGGGAATATGGATGTTGTGTTCTCTAGATGGCTTTTTGCTGAATGTGGACAAAATATTTTTAGGGTCCCAGATGGAAAATTTGAAATAGTGGCCAAGTACTGGGAAGACCACAATGATAACCTTTGTTGATAGATATCACCTATAAGGTTTTAGGAGGTCTCCCCTGATCAAACCAGGTACAAATCAACCTGGAATGAATCCACAGCCTCTTATTTCCTGTGGAAACAAAAGCAAAACTGCTTCTCCAAAGCATTTTTGGTTTCCATTTGACAAATACATTTTTTTTTTTCAAGACAGGGTTTCTCGTAAGGTGAGCATCCAAACTGCCTAGGCTCCCACAAAGCCAGTACGTGCAGTAGGATCAAAAACCCATTGCCATTGTTCTTGTGTTCTCCGTAGTCCTCATTGTCCGCTATGTTCAGCTAGTCCGGATTTATCCCATGCTTTTTCAGACCTAGGCCAGCTGGCCTTGGTGAGATCCCAATAGAATATCCCCATTGTCTCAGTGTGTGGGTGCACCCCTCGTGGTCCTGAGTTCCTTGCTCGTGCTCCGTCTCCTTCTGCTCCTGATTTGGACCTTGAGATTTCTGTCCGGTGCTCCCATGTGGGTCTCTGTCTCCTTGGGCTTCCCACAGGTCAGGGAACCCTGATTGCACTTCGAGCAGATGAGGGAGGGGGACTTGATCAGGGGAGGGGGAGGGAAATGGGAAGCGGTTGCGGGGACGAGGCAGAAATCCTTAATAAATAAATAAATTTAAATAATAAAAAAAAAAACAAGACAGGGTTCTCTGTAGCTTTGGAGCCTGTCCTGGAACTAGCTCTTATAGACCAGGCTGGCCTCGAACTCACAGAGATCCGCCTGCCTCTGCCTCCCGAGTGCTGGGATTAAAGGCATGTGCCACCACTGCCCGGCTGACAAATTCATTTTTTGACTTTTTTAAAGTTGAGGCATTCTTAAAATACCTAGGCTGGTTTATTTCAACAGCCCCTCTTTCAGTTCCAGGTCTCTTAGCACCTGTCCTTTGCTTTTCAGCAATCAAAAAACTCAAAATCAACACAATACTATATAGGGTCCAGACTCCCTGTGTGGTTCCCATCTTTACATGGCTTTTTTTCTTTTATGTTACTTTTACTGTCTCTTTAAAGACATTGTTTTTGGGCTGGAGAGATGGCTCAGTGGTTCAGAGTATTGCCTGCTCTTCCAAAGGTCCTGAGTTCAATTCCCAGCAACCACATGGTGGTTCACAACCATCTGTAATGAGGTCTGATGCCCTCTTCTGCCCTGCAGACATACACACAGACAGAATATTGTATGCATAATAAATAGATAAAATATTTTTTTAAAAAAGACATTGTTTTTAATCTATTTATTTCTTTCTGTGACTGCCTGAACCCATTTTCTTTATTTCTTAATCCTACACGCATTGTAAAACACACTAGAACCTGTTTAGAGGGTTTTTTTTCCATGTGAACTTCTTTTAATGCATATCTTTTTAGCCTTTTTTGACTGCACAAGCAAACTTTATTTACTTTTTATTTATTAAAAAAAACAATCCAAATTCCCAATCTCTCCTCTCCTGTCATTCCCTCCACACACCCTCCCACCCCACCCGTCTCTAATCCTAAAATAGGGTAAGGCACTTTGCTTTGTGGAAGGTCCAGGGGCCTCCCTACTACATCTAGGCTGAGCAAGGTATATATGCAAAGAGAATAGAATCCCAAAAAGCCAGGACATGCAGTAGAGATAAATCCCAGTGCCACTACCAGTGGCCCCCTCACTCTGCTCCAACTGTCAACCACATTCAGAGTTTGGTCCTATGCTTGTTCCTTCCCAGTCCAGCTGGAGTTGGTGAGCTCCCATTAGTTCAGGTAAACTGTTTCAGTGGATGAACCCTTCATGGTCTTAACCTCTTTGTTCATATTCTCATTCCTTCTACTCTTCAGCTGGACCTTAGGAGCTCAATTCAGTGCTCTGATGCGGGTCTCTGCCTCTGTTTCCATCTGTTGTTGGGCGAAGGTTCTATGGTGATATTTAAGATAATCATCAGTCTGACTACAGGGCAAGGCCAGTTCAGGCACCCTCTTCTCTATTGCTTAGGGTCCTAGCTGGGGTCATCCTTGTGGATTCCTGGGAATTTTTCTAGGGCCAGGTTTCTTGCTAACCCTATAATGGCTCCCTCAATCCAGATATCTCTTTCCTTGCTCTCATATCTGGATCCTCCGCGGGCACTAGCAACTGATTCTGCCCACTCTCAGTTTGGGTAGTGAAAGCCAAGCCCAAAGCTCGCAAGCAGGTCAGAGGTACGTGACCAGGAAATGCATTCAACCTTCCTAGAGCTCTAAAATACTGAGACCTGTGCTGTGGCAGGCATTTTTACTTCATTTTTGGTACTACTTAACATACGGGCTGCTCAAGTGCTCGCCAGCAGACACAAACTCTTAAAGGAGCCACATTTCCGAACCCCCTGCTTTCCCAGGCTCTAGATGGCTATTCAAGCCTCATTTTGGAACGCAAAATGTTGTGTGATGTTTTACTCTTTTGACATTTTGAGGGGCCCACCACCCAGTTCCCATGGATGCCTGGCCTTAGCTTAGCTCATTTCTTGCCAGCTTCTCTTAACTATCCCAACTACCTTTTCCCTCTGGGCTTTTTCTTCTGTATATCTTATTTTCCTTCTTACTTTGTGACTGGCTGGGTGGCTGACCCATGACATCCTCCTCTCCTTGTTTGCCTCTTGCTCTCTCTCCTCCCTGATTTCTCCTTCTATTTATCCTCTCTGCCTGCCAACTCCACCTATCCCTGCTCCTGCCTCGCTATTGGCCATTCAGCTCCTTATGAGACCATCAAGTGTTTTAGACAGGCCAAGAATCCCAGCTTCAAAACAGAGTTAAACAAATGCAGCATAAAGAAAAGTCACACACTTTTTGATCTAAACTTGCGCTCCTTGTTTCTCCCGGTGGAAAGAATGGCTGCACCTCTGTGGTAGATACTTGCTAGCTTTTTAAATCCTGAGCAGGCTCCTGGAGTGACAGCATGCTTACATTCCAGCGTCTCCCACTTCCTCTGTGTCATGACCGGAATTTGGTATCATAAGACCTAGGCCTCAGTCTTCCCAAAACTGTAAGCTGTTCGCCCATAGTAGGTCTGAGTTGTATTTCCTAGATCACTATCTGATACTGAGCCATATTTTACGGGCTTATTGGCCTCCAAGTATCTTTCATGAAATATCTTTTTTAGTCTATTGATCTCAGGAAGGTCAACACTCAAGAAACTGAGGCAGGAGGATCAAGAGTTCTAGGCCAGGGATGAAGACATAGCTCAGCAGTTAGGAGCACTGGCTGGTTGCTCTCCCAGAGAACCCTGGTTCGATTCCCAGTACCTACATGGTTTCTAATAACCACTTGTAACTTTAGTCTCAGGGGATCCAATGCCCCCTTGTGGCCTCCACAGGCATACAATACATGTGATGCACAAACATACATGCAAACAGCCTTACATATAAAACGTTTTTTTCTTAATGAGTTCTGTAACATGTGGAGGTAAGGGGAGGCTTGCAGGAGTTGGTTCTCTCCTTCTACCCTGTGGGCTCCAGGATCAAACCCAGGTTATCAGGCTAGTTGGCAAGTACATTTACCCCTTGAACCGTCTCACAGCCCTCCAAATAATTTTTATTTATTCATTTACTTATTTTGGTTTTGAGACAGGGCCCTGGCTATCCTAAAACTCGTTATGTAGACTAGGCTGGCCTCTCAAACTCACAGACATCCACCTGCCTCTGCCTCTAGAATGGCAGGATTAAAGTGGGCACCACCACATCCCACAGTGAATTCTTTTGGTTTTGCTGTGTTCCTTTTTTGTTTCTGGTGTTTCAACACAGTTTTAGTATGCGTCTCGGACTGCTCTTGAACTTGCGGTCTTGCCTCAGCCTGGTTAAGTATTATTGGTTTATGCCACACCATTTGGCTTAAGTTTTCATTATTATAGAATTCAATGCTCTTTTTTCAATATCATTATTAAAATTCTTTGAGTCCTACCCAAGAAATCTTTACCTACATCACAGTCAACAAATTTTTCCCCGGCTTAGTGGTACACAACTTTAATCCCGCCACTCCAGAGGTGGAAATGGGCAGATCTCTATGAGCTGGAAGCCAACCTGATCTATATAATGAGTTCCAGGCCAGCCAAGGATACATAGTGAGGCCCTTTCTCAAAACAAAACAAAAAAACCAAAAGCAAAAAAACAAAAAAAATCTCCTGTGTTTTATAGTTTTGGCTCCTGTTCCTCCTGCCTTCCTCAGACGCCTACTGCCCAGTGCAGGAACTTTAGTGTGTTTTTCAACCTCTCTGCCACTCAGCTGCACTCCCAATAGTTTCTCTTCTTATTGGGGTGGGGGGGGAGGTGAGGGGAGGTGGAGTCGAGACAGGATTTCTCTACATAACCCTGACTGTCCTGGAACAGACTCTGTAGATTAGGCTGTCATAGAACTCACAGAGAACAGAGATCTGCCCACCTCTGCCTCCCATGTGCTGGGACCAACGGTGTCTGCGACCACATCCAGCCCAACAGTTTTACTTTTTTAGGTCCCTGAATAATTTTATTTCTAGTTTTGGTGTCAAAAAAAAGTAGATGCTTATGTTTTACCCCAGGGGTGTCAAGTTACTCAGAAACATTTTTTAGAGTTTGGAGGTATACCTCTAGAATGTTTGCCTGATATGGGTGAGACCTGGGTTCAATCCTAGCACCACACACACATAAAGAGTTAAGTGTGTGTGTGTGTGTGTGTGTGTGTGTGTGTGTGTCTTGAGAACCAATTCCAGGACCTCATACACATTAGACAAGAACTCTGCCACTGAACTACAACCCCCTAGCCCTCTAATTTTTTTAATTTATTTATTTATTAAAGATTTCTGCCTCCTCCCCGCCACCGCCTCCCATTTCCCTCCCCCTCCCCAATCAAGTCCCCCTCCCTCATCAGCTCGAAGAGCAATCAGGGTTCCCTGACCTGTGGGAAGTCCAAGGACCACCCACCTCCATCCAGGTCTAGTAAGGTGAGCATCCAAACTGCCTAGGCTCCCCCAAAGCCAGTACGTGCAGTAGGATCAAAAACCCATTGCCCTCTAATTTTAAAAGCCTTTTAAAACTATTATTCATTCCATGTACTTAAGAGGTGGAGCCACTCACATGTAACTGAGTGTGGAGGTCAGAAGAGAACTTGCGGGAGTCGGTTCTCTTTCTCTGTGTGGATCCCAGAGATCAAACTCAGGGTTTCAGTTTTCTCTCTGTTGGGGTGGTAAACACCATGACCAAAAGTTTATTTAGCTTACACTTCCAGGACTCAATCAATCTCTGAGGGACGTCAGTTCAAGAACTGAAGCAGAAGCCATGGAAGAACACAACTTACTGGTTCCTCACTGGCTCGTGCTCAGCTGGCTCTTTTATAGTCCAGGGTTACCTGCCCAGGTAAGGTATTGTCCGTGGTGACCTGCACCCTCCCACATCAATCATCAATGAAGATGATCTCTCCCAGATATGAGCACAGGCCAGTCTGATCTGGGCAAGTCTTCAGGTGAAGTTCCCTCTTTCCCTGTGACTCTGGGCCTTGTCTAGTTTACATTAAGAATGAACCAGGACACCCACTGAGTCATCTCACCAGCCCCTTTAAAAATACTTTCATGATAGAGAGAGCCATTCTGGGGTTAGGGAGAAACTTGGTGCTAGGGAAATTCCCAGGAATCCACGGGATGACCCCAGCTAAGACTCCTAGCAATAGTGGAGAGGGTGCCTGCACTGGCCTTCCCGTTATCAGTTTGATGACCCTAACTGTCATCATAGAGCCTTCATCCAAGAACTGACGGAAGCAGATGCAGAGATCCACAGTCAGGTCATGCTCTGGGAGTTCAGTTGAGAGAGGGAGGAGGGAAGATATGAGCAAGGTGTGGGGGACTGGGAAGACACTGACAGTTGTGCAGCCTGCAGGGAACCAAACTAGGCCCTCTGCATATAGAAGACAAGTATGTAGCTTGGTCTGTTTGAGGGGCCCCTGGCAGTGGAACCAGGATCTATCCCTGGTGCATGAGCTGGCTTTTTGGAGCCCCTTCCCTAAGGGATGCCATGCTCAGCCTTAATACAGGGAGGAGGGGCTTGGTCCTCCTCATCAGTATGTGCCAGGCTCTGTTGGCTCCCTATGGGAGGCCTTACCCTTTCTGAGGAGTGGATGGAGGGGGGGGGGGGGTAGGCGGGGCCAGAGGAAGACTGGGGGAAGGGTGGGAGGAAGACTTGTGGTTGCTGTGTAAAATAAATTTTAAAAAAAATTAAAAAAAGAAAAAGTACTTTTATACCAAATGTAGTGGCACAGCTCTGGCACTTGGGAGACTGAGGCAGGATTAGTTTAAGATCACCCTGGGATACATAACAAGACCTTGACTCAAAAAAAAAATTACAGTAAAATTTGCATAGCATAAAATTTTCATGGGGCATGAGAAACTTTGAGAAATGGATAGCTGCATACATATGCACATACCTCATATACACAACTGCACGCTAACACACGGTTAAAAAGGAAGCCTTCTAGGCTACCGTTAACCAGCCACCTCCCGTCCCTTTCCACTGACGGCCCTTGTAATACTGTTCTACTTTCTACGGTCTTCCTATTCTAGGTACAGCTCAGCACCGGTTTTTTGAAGGACTGTCCCTTTACCTTGAATTGCCTTTGCACTTCTGTTGAAAATCGGCCAGCCACATATGTATGGCCTATTTCTGGACTCTATTCTTCCACTGATCTGTATTCATAGACTTTCTTCAGGATCAGCCTGTCTAATTTCTAACATCTTAGAGTAACTTTTGAAACAAGATCGTATAAATCTAACCACTTCATTGCTTTTTTAAATCATGTTGGTTAAATAATAAGTATTTTTAAGGCATTAGCTTGGGGGTTTTTGTTGAACTCCTAACAATGAGAGCGGGGTGTCTCTGACTCTTTTGCCTGCTGGTGGGACCTTCTTACTTCTACTGGTTGCCTCATCCAGCCTGGATATGAGGGTTTATACCTAGTCTTATTGCATCTTGTTATACCATCAGTTGAAATTCCTGGGAGGCCTGCTCTTTTCTGAAGGGAAATAGAGGAGCAGTGGCTCTGGGGTATGGGGAGGGAGGAGGGGTCTGAGAAGAGGGGAGGGGGGAAGCTGTGGTCAGGATATATTGTATGAGAGAAGAATAAATTTTTTAAAAATTTATAAAAAGAAACCTAAATTTATTGTTTGTTTGTTTTCTGAGTCAGAGTTTCTCTGTAGGTTTTGGAGCCTTCTCTGTAGACCAGGCTGGCCTCGAACTCACAGAGATCCACCTGTCTCTGCCTCCCAAGTGATGGGATTAAAGGCATGTGCCACCATCACCCATTTAAATTTTTTTAAAGTCTAAACCTGATTTATACACCAAATATTGAAAGTGGTTTTTAAAAAAATGAGGTAACTGGATGGCTCAGCTCTTAAGAGCACTGATTGCTCTTTCAGAGGACCCAGGTTCAATTCCCAGCAACCACATGGCAGCTCATAGCTGTCTGTAACTTCAAGATCTGACACCCTCACACATACACGCAGACAAAACACCAATGCAAAATGAATGAATGAATGAATGAATGAATAGTGAAAATATTGCAAAGTAAAAGAACCCTTCGTGTCACAGTTTTAGCTTGTTTTGACTTCAGACAGAGTCTCTCTTTGTAGAGTAGGCTGGCCTTGAATTTACAAAGATTTACTTGCCTCTGCCACCTTAGTGCTGGGATTAAAATTGTGTACCACATGCCTGGCCTCGCGAGTGTTTTTCACTTGGATGATGTGTCTTTAGTTTAATTTGGGATACGTTAGAATGATATTTCCTCTGTGTTTATAATAATCTTTGAGGACACTGAAAATAAAATGTCTTCCTAATTTTTTTTAAAAGGAAAAGAATATTGTTGAGATTAATTGTAAAGCAGTTGCTCAGCATTTGTGAGACCCCAGATTCAATCCTCAGAATTGATGGGGAACGAAAACTGAGACCAATTTTCTCACCAGAAAAAAAAATATATGTTAGACAATAAACATACGGGGGTAGGGGGGGGGAGAGAGAGAGAAAGACTGATTCGATATGGTAGTGTTATATGAATTTCCAAATAATGTGTTGTATAAAACAAATATAAAATAAAACTTATTTGTCAGTTTTAGAAAACATTCCCAGAGACAACAATGATGGTTAAGAAAAGGGCCGGAAACCAGAAGTGGTAGCACGAGACATAAACTTACCGCTGGGGAGGAGCAGGCAGGAAGGGCAGGAGGTCAAGGTCTTCCTCAGCTACTAGTAAATTCAAACTGTAGCTTGGGCTATGCCAGAGCCTTTCTCAAAAAACCAAAAGGGCCGGTGAGACAGTCCAGCCGTGCCAAGCCTGCCAACCTGAATGACTTGAGTTCATTCTTAGGGGCTGAAGGAGCTTGAGAACTGACTTTTATAACTGTCCTGTGAGCTCTCCTTGAGCACATACATATGAGAAATAAATAAATAAACAAACAAACAAATAAATAAATAAAATAAGAGCTGTTGAAAATAAACACAAGCCAGGCAGTGGTGGCGCACACCTTTAATCTCAGCATTTGGGAGGCAGAGGCAGGTGGATCTCTGTGAGTTCAAGGCCAGCCTGGTCTACAAGAGCTAGTTCCAGGACAGGAACTAAAAAGCTAAGGAGAAACCCTATCTCGAAAATCAAAAAAAAAAAAAAAAAGAAAGAAAGAAAGAAAAGAAAAAGAAAATAAACACAAATTTAGAATTACAGTTTCTATTCACTTAAGAATGAGGGCGGTTG
Source organism: Microtus oregoni (assembly GCF_018167655.1). Lineage (NCBI taxonomy): Eukaryota > Metazoa > Chordata > Mammalia > Rodentia > Cricetidae > Microtus > Microtus oregoni. Next base: position 4,194,807 of record NW_024543081.1, read on the forward strand.
CTGAATGTGGTAGTGCCTGCCTGTAACCCCAGGACTTGAAAGGCTGATACAAGAAGATCAGAAATTTAAGCCAGGCCTGGGATACATTGTTTTGTTTGGTTAGTTCTGTCTGTCTGGTTTTTTTTTGTTTGTGTGTTTGTTTTTTGTCAGCCGTTTCTTTGTTGAGATGGTCTCACTCTTGTAGCTAAAGTTATCTTAAAATTCCCTATGTTGTCCCGGCTGGCCTCAAACTTGTAGTATTCCTCCTGCCTCAGCCTCCCAAATGCTGGGATGATGGGCAGGCTCTTCTACCATGCTCCCGCCTCAGCCTCCCAAATGCTGGGATGATGGGCAGGCTCTACCATGCTCCTGCCTCAGCCTCCCAAATGCTGGGATAATGGGAAGGCTCTACCATGCTCAGTTTTAATTGCATTTTTTAAATTGGAGGTGGGAACCAGGCAGGGAGGGGTAGCATATATCTTTAATCCCAGCACTTGAGAGGCAGACAATCTCTGACTTTGAGGCCAGCCTGATCTACAAAGTGAGATCCAGGACAGCTAGGGATGTTACACAGAGAAACCCTGTCCAAAAAAAAAATTAGAGGTGGGGGGCTTGCAAAGCCTCACTAGGGAGTCCCAGCAGGCCTGATACTCACTTTGTAAGTCAGTCTGGCTTGAAACTCAGAGGTCTTCCTGCCTCTGTCTTCCAAGTGCTAGGGTTGGAATCCTGCACTATATTGCACAGTGTATTTTTTTAATCTTATAGAACTATTTTTAAAAACTTATTTAGGTGGTTTGCAATTTTATTTGTTCGTGTGTGTGTGTGGTTTTGTTGTTATTTGTAACAGACGCTTATTCTGTAGATATGATTGGCTTGGCTAGCCTCAAGCTTGAGACAATTGTATTGCCTCTGATTTCCAAGTGACACACTCTTTCAGTTCTGCTGGTTGGTTGGTTGGTTGGTTGGTTGGTTGGTTGGTTGGTTGGTTGGATGGTTGGTTGGTTGGTTGGTTCCAGGGCTGGAGAGATGGCTCAGCCGTTAAGAGCACTGGTTTAAGTCTTCAAGAAGACCAGGGTTCAATACCCCGCACCCACATGACTATTTAAACTGTCTGTAACTCCAGTCCCAGGGGACTAAAGCCCTTCTGGCCTCGCCGCCATGGCACACATATGGTATACAGATACATGCAGGCAAAAGACCCATATACAAAAAATAAAGTAAAATAATAATTTAAAACATTTTAATGATACAGTTCCTTTAGCTGGGTTCCTAAATGACTACAAGAGCAAGCAGCATCTGCAACCCTTACCTATGTTGTGATGTAGACTCACTGTGAGCAATAAATAAATGCCACTCGTAAGTGATTGAGGTTTGTGGTTGTTTTGTTTTGTTTTGTTTTGTTTATTTTCGAGACAGGGTTTCTCCGTAGCTTTTTGGTTCCTGTCCTGGAACTAGCTCTTGTAGACCAGGCTGGCCTCGAACTCACAGAGATCCGCATGCCTCTGCTTCCGGAGTGCTGGGATTAAAGGCATGCGCTCGCTGCCGGGCTGTGGTGGCGCACGCCTTTAATCCCAGCACTCGGGAGGCAGAGGCAGGCGGATCTCTGTGAGTTCGAGGCCAGCCTGGTCTACAAGAGCTAGTGCCAGGACAGGCTCCAAAGCCACAGAGAAACCCTGTCTCGAAAAACCAAAAAAAAAAATAAATAAATAAATAAATAAATAAATAAATAAAGGCATGCGCGCCACCACCGCCCAGCAGGTTTGTAGATTTTTGTCTGCCAAAGTCAGTGCTTGCTCACTTGACACAGAAGGAAAACACAAAGAACTCTTATAACCAGTAAGACAAACGCATTGAGAACTCTTTTTCTTTTTCTTTTCTTTTCTTTTATTTTTATTTATTTATTTATTGAAGATTTCTGCCTCCTTCCCGCCACCGCCTCCCATTTCCCTCCCCCTCCCCCTCCCCCAATCAAGTCCCCCTCCCTTGTCAGCCCGAAGAGCAATCAGGATTCCCTGCCCTGTGGGAAGTCCAAGGACCACCCACCTCCATCCAGGTCTAGTAAGGTGAGCATCCAAACTGCCTAGGCTCCCACAAAGCCAGTATGTGCAGTAGGATCAAAACCCAGTGCCTTTGTTCTTGAGTTCTCAGTAGTCCTCATGGTCTGCTATGTTCAGTGAGTCTGGTTTTATTCCATGCTTTTTTAGACCCAGGCCAGCTGGCCTTGGTGAGTTCCCAATAGAACATCCCCATTGTCTCAGTGTGTGGGTGCACCCCTTGCGGTCCTGGGTTCCTTGTTCGTGTTCTCTCTCTTTCTGCTCCTGATTTGGACCTTGGAATTTCAGTCCGGTGCTCCAATGTGGGTCTCTGTATCTGTTTCCTTTCATCGCCTGATGAAGGTTAATATCCAAGAGGATGCCTATATGTTTTTCTTTGGGTTCACCTTCTTATTTAGCTTCTCTAGGATCACGAATTATAGGCTCAATGTCCTTTATTTATGGCTAGAAACCAATTATGAGTGAGTACATACTATGTTCCTCTTTTTGGGTCTGGCTTACCTCACTCAGGATAGTGTTTGGGTACAATCATCCATTGCTGGTGGGAATGCAAACGTGTGCAACCACTTTGTTTTTTGTTTTTTTTTTTGTTTTTTTTTTTTGGTTTTTCGAGACAGGGTTTCTCTGTGGCTTTGGAACTAGCTCTTGTAGACCAGGCTGGTCTCGAACTCACAGAGATCCGCCTGCCTCTGCCTCCCGAGTGCTGGGATTAAAGGCGTGCGCCACCACCACCCGGCTGTGCAACCACTTTGGAAAGCAGTGTGGCAGTTTCTCAGGAAATTCAGGATCAACCTACCTCTGGACCCAGCAATACCACTCTTGGAAATATACCCGAGAGATGCCCTATTATACAACAAAAATATATGCTCAACTATGTTCATAGCAGCATTGTTTGTAATAGCCAGAACCTGGAAACAACCTAGATGCCCTTCAATGGAAGAATGGATGAAGAAAGTATGGAATATATACATATTAGAGAACTCTTATAACCAGTAAGACAAACGAATTGAGAAGCTTCGGGGATTTGAGGGGATGTGAATGTAAAAACTTGGTGTGGAAGCTGAGTGTCGCTCACAGGTAATGTTTACTTAGCGTTTGTAAGGCTCTGGGTTTAATCTTCAGCATTATAAAATAACACACATACAAAGAGAGCTTGAGCACTCTTTGTCTGAGTGCTCAGAGGATTGAGAATCAGAAATTGACATGGGATGTTCCATATATCCACTGTGCCCATTGTAAGATGGTCTGTGATCCAAAATGAATGTCCCAGCCCGGCATGGTGATACATACAGTCTCAACCGTAATACCAGGGAGGCTAAAGTGGTAGGGCTACTCGAGCCCATGAGTCTGAAGCCAGCATAGGTATCAACATAGCAAGGCAGAATCTCAAGAAACAAAATACAGTGCATCACCTGACTTCTGAAGTCCCCAGTGAATTCAAGGCTATCAGAGTTTGTTAAGGACCTCAAACTCCTAGCCAAAGCCAATAATCCAAGTGCATGGAATTGCTCCCCTAAGACACGTCTTTTCTGCCTAAAGCCTGTACTTCCCTTGGGGGAGGGGGTGGCCTTGAATGTCTCCATCAGGATTGGCACTCAACACAGGGCTCCGGATCCAGGAATGACTCATATCCAGGAATTGCTCCATTGTGTTACAACCAAGTCCAGGACATATTCCTAAAACCCAGATCTTTTCCACTGTCCCCAGTGCTGCTTTCTGTTTTGTTCTAGGCTAGGGTGACTTCATGGTCAGTGAGTCAAAGGTGTCGGGGGCTACCTAGGGTTGCATGCCGATAAAGGTGACCTCACCAGCCTGGCTAATCACGTGGTCTCTGGCCCACCAGCATCCTCTTCACTCCGTCACTCTGCTTCTTAGCTTCATTTCTCCTTCATCCCTGCCAGACAAGCAGCCTCTTCAGGGCTTTCCAAGGACGTTGCTGTGCATGCATGTGTGCATGTGTGCACATGTGCACGTGTGCGTAATATATGTGTATGTGATGCATATGAACTTGTAGAGGACAGAGGCTAATGCCAGTTGTTTTTCTCTATTGCTTTCCTCCTTGGTTTTTATTTATCTGTTTGTAAGACGGAATCTCTCTGTGTAGTCCTAGTTGTTCTGGAACTCACTCTGTAGACCAGGCTGGCCTTAAACTCAGAGACCCACCTGGCTCTCTGCCTCCTTAGAGCTGGGATTAAAAGCGTGTGCCAGGGCCAGGAAGTGGTGGCACACGCCTTTAATCCCAGCACTTGGGAGGCAGAGGCAGGTGGATCTTTGTGAGTTTGAGGCCAGCCTAGTCTACAAGAGCTAGTTCCAGGATAGGCTCCAAAGCTACAGAGAAATCCTGTCTTGAAAGACAAAAAGAAAGAAAGAAAGAAAGAAAGAAAGAAAAAAAAAACGTGCGCCATCTCTGCCCAGCTTTTTCTCCAGAACTTACGGTTTGATGGTGGCAGCAAGCCCCAAGAACCCATCTGTCTCCATCCCTCCCCTAGCACGGGTGCTACAGGAGCTGGCCTCCCAGGTTTTGTGTGGGTGCTGGGGATCTGGGCTCAGGTCCTCATGCTTGCAGGTCCTGCTCCCCCTGAGTTACGTTCCCCTCAACACACGTCCACAGTACACCTGTCTTGGAGGGTATCCTCCAGCCGCCCCCCTCCCCAGGAGAGAGCTGAGCTGATGATCCACAATGCACACTCCTGTCTTTTTCTCCGCTAAATCCAGGAGCTCCTAATATTTTGCTATCATTCTCTTAGGTTTCTTAAACCTCGCTCTTACTTATCCAAGTAGAAACAGTCCTTCTGGCCTTTCCAACCACCCTTGCATTCCAAAACCAATAATCAGCAAATTGGTCCATCTGATTTGGGACCAACTCCTTCCAATATCCATTCTTCGAGACTTGGCTGAGGAAGATTTGTGAAATGGTACGACTGTTTCGGTGTTTGAGTCTTCTCTCCCCAGACTCACCTGAAACGACTCCTCCCTCTTCAGAAAGTTCTGGTTGTCGATCTACCCATGTTTCATCTCACAGCCTGTGCATTTCCCAGGCCCTTGGACTGGTACGGTATACACTGGTAGCTGCAACCCGCCCTCCTCACAGCCACACTGACTCTGGCTCCTGGCTACCATTACTCCTGGGTCTAATGTCTATCTCTGTAGTCACTTTGGGGCCTGGCTTTGCTTGAGGACATCCTTCTTGCTAGCTCTGTTCGGTTCTGTGAAAGCACTGGGAAGGAATTTTGCTGTGGGAGAACCAGCATTCCTAATAAAATGCTTACAACATTTTTTTTTTATTTTTCTATACTGTAGGACTTTTTTAGAAACTAGTTACCTGCCCAGCAGACTGTCATTCACGGGTCACATGATTACCAGATGTCATCTCTGTGTCACCTGACAGCAATTCTTGTCCCTCCCCTAAGTATGTTTGAGGAGGATCTTTCAGGGTTTTCCCTCAGATCTGTGATTATAACAAAACCTAAGCCCTGATCACAACTCTACTGAAAACTTGCCTTCAGCAATCCCCAAAGCCCTGTGTGTACAATATTCTGTCTGCATGTATGCCTAAAGGCCAGAAGAGGGCACCAGATGGTTGTGAGCCACCATGTGGTTGCTGGGAATTGAACTCAGGACCTTTGGAAGAGCAGGCAATGCTCTTAACTGCTGAGCCGTCTCTCCAGCCCTCTCCGCCCCCCCCCCCCCCCAAAGCCCTGTGATATCAATTGGTCTCCATCAGGTCTCAGTTCTCAGCTAGGACGTTTCCTCTTCTGGGAGAACTACCCTTTCTGGTCCTGCTCAGCATCCCAACCCCCACACTACAGCAACGACATATCATGGGGCAGTAATGGGGGAGGAAAGGTGTTGGCCTGATGTGTCCCAGGTCCCCAAGGCAGCTGGTGCAAGAACAGCCACAGAACTCTATTCGGGCTACAATAACCCCCTCTTACCCCCATGCAGAAGCCTCGCCCATCCCTTTCCAAGGTACAGAACTAAGACCTGCCCCTCGTTGCAAGGTTCCTTTCTCAACTGTAGACGTTTGTCCAAAATTAGCACGCCCCAGGCATCATCTGAAGCCACTTCCTGAACCCTAGCAGGCTATTTCCAAAAAAAGAGTTCACATCTCCAAAGTCAGGTTGGCCTTCAGAGCTTGGCTTTGAACAGAGCAGGCAGCAGACTCTTTCCAAGTTTTCCAAGGCTCCAGGTCAGAGCTGAGCCCGGGCAGCCTTCACGTGTAAAGGCACCTGAGGGTCGTCAGGAACCTAGGCGAAAAGTACCACAATTTGCATACCATCACAGCCCCACACAGGCTCTCCCAGAAAATAATGGGCAGGCCCTGGGGTAGTTCCCAGCTTGCCACTGAAAGAGAAGAAAGTGCTTTTGGTTGATTCCTTTCAAATTACAATCCACAGTGCCCACCAGCTGTGCGAGCTCCAATTTACAGTTTCAAAGATTTCTGGGCCACAGAAGAGCTTTCTGTCCTGACTCTAAATAGAAGAACTACCGGCAACCCCCACCCTATGCGCAGGCCCAGAAACCGTGCTGGAATGTGACTCTAAGAGAAACACTAATTGAAGATTGTCGTGCCCCCCCCCCGCCCCCGCGGTCCCCTCTGCCCCAACCCCCCCCCCCCCCCAGCCACAGTAGCCTCAGACCAGGTTCCTTTTCTGTGCCATCTCTGGGGTCTCGGTCACCCAAACTTTGCACCTGTGGTGTTTGTTTTCTAGCAGATTTCATCAGGAAAATTCCAGATGCCCGGGCAGCCAGGCTTCAGTGGAAGTCCATGACCAGTTTACAGTTCTGAAATCTCTCATTCTGCCTGCCAGAGGGCACCCCCAACCCAGTATCACAGGGTGTCTGCCCCTGACCCAACCCCGAGTCAGTGTTCTACCTCTGGGTGAACAGGGTCATTTCTCCCCACGTGAATCTGAGTCCTGACTCCTACTGTAGTCGGGAGGCCCTCCAGAACCCTGTTTATCTTCCCCCTGGCTCCAGAGTTAGTAACCAGGGAAAGTCTCTCCTTCCTGGGTACTGAGGTCATGGCCTTCTAAATGCCAGGAGTCTTCGAGTGGAACTCTAGTTTATGGAAAGAGGCCAAGAATCTGGACAAGTTACTGCTCTAGGAACAACCACTTGCAGGGAAATACCCTGGAAGAAACTTGCCCTGGAAAAGTGACTCAGGTCAGGGACTTTTCGGGGTGGAGTGATCTGGGAAATACAATTACCACAGGGACCTTTAGATGTTAAAGTACACTAAGTACCCACACTTCCACCCTCAGATGGGCTTATCTGTTATTCTTCCTTGACAATTAAAACTGGTCCCCAAAATGGTGTAGTTCAAGACTGCATAAACAAAGAGCTGGAAACAAGTCATGTTGTCTCCACGAGTTTCTCAAAACTAATGTACCGAGTCATGCCACACACGGACTCAACAACTCTCCCACCTCAAACACCAGCCAGAAAGACACACACACACACACACACAAAACCTCAAACACCAGGACACGTACAATGCTAACTCAAATCCCACAGATACACACCCCACCTCTAACACCACACACGCAGACACACACACATTCAACCTTAAACACCAGGCACACATGTAAAAGGAAAAGGATTTTTAAAAGATTTTATAGCTTGTGTTTCACAAAATGTACCAAAGGTGGTTGTGAGCAAAAAGCCGGCAGCCTAATCCGATTCGTCTTCCTGATTTCGTTTCAACCCTACTGCATGGTTTTCTCTTTGCTTTGCTCATTTAGAAGGGGATGCTGAGGTCTTTTCAACAAGGATCCCTCAAATATCTCATCAGGGGAAATGGGACTAACAAACCACCCCTCGCCAGAGGAACTCCAGACACGCACTGAAAACGGGAGACAGCAGGAGAGCCCGATAATTGATGTAGTGCACGGCTAGACAGTCTAGCAGCTGAGCCCACCGCGCAGGAGCAAAGAGCGCAGGTTACCAAGTCCAGCACGGGACAACGCCAACCGGCGCAGAAAAGGGTCCGAAGCGCGCGGGTAATCCCCAAGTCTCACCCCACCCCTCCCAGAGCCCAGGTCCTCACAAGCTCCACCCCGGAAGGGCCAATCGACACACAAACCTGCCTCGCTCAGCTGCCCAGCTCCGCCCCGCCTCGCCCCGCCCCGTCGCAGCTCCACCCCGCACCGACTCGCTACGGCCCGATCCCAGCCCCGCCGTTCCCGAGCAGCCGAGTGTCTCGTGACCACGGGCGTATCCCAGACGGCCTGAGATCGACGCTGTCTATGACCAGTTCCTCCTCAGTTCTGAACCGCCCTTGTCGGGTAAACGTGAAGTGTCGTCTGCTTCTGATCTCAAGCCTGGGTGAACAGGGTCAGATTCCCGCGCGTGAATCTAAAGAAGCCCTGGTCCTTTAGGGACTCTGAGGAGTTACTCCCCAGACCACCACCTCCCGAGTTCTGACAGATTCGCTGAAGCTTCAGAAAGTGGGCCTTCTGATAGAAGGAGTATTTGGATCTGGGAACTCAGGGGAGGAGAAGGACTGGGCCTGGGCACTCAGGCGAGGGGTGGAGGCTGGCCTGGGGACTCAGGGAACGAGCCTGCTGGAATAGCTCTGCCTTCCCTACCACGGGTCTGAAGACATAGGCCCATCTGTATCTCTGCCATGGGGGCTCTGGAGGCCGTCTTTTTGGCATTGGCTGCAGGCCTGAGCACTGCCAGCCCACCTAACATCTTGCTGTTATTTGCTGATGACCTGGGCTATGGGGACCTAGGCTCTTATGGGCACCCCAGTTCCACCACCCCCAACCTGGATCAGTTGGCTGCAGGGGGAATGCGGTTCACAGATTTCTATGTGCCTGTGTCTCTGTGCACACCATCTCGGTGAGTGAGGGACCTTCACCCCTCCCCTCCACCTCGCCCATCCCACTTGGGTCTTTCTGTGGGTGGATCCACAGTTGTCCCTGGCCTCTCTGTGTTCCTCCCTGTGGGTCTCACAGAGTATGGGTTATGTGGCTTGTACTACAGGGCTGCTCTCCTGACTGGCCGGCTCCCAGTTCGATCAGGAATGTACCCTGGAGTTCTGGGGCCCAGCTCCCAAGGGGGCCTGCCCCTGGAGGAGGTGACCCTGGCTGAGATCCTGGCTGCTCGAGGCTATCTTACAGGGATGGCTGGCAAGTGGCATCTTGGAGTGGGGCCAGAAGGGGCCTTCCTGCCCCCACATCAAGGTTTCCATCGATTCCTAGGCATCCCGTATTCCCATGACCAGGTACAAACCTTACCTGGGCCCTCCTCTGCCCCCCCCCCCCCAAATCTTCTTATCAATGTCCCCTAACCCATAGCCAGATCTCCCTCACTGGAACTGTTTCCCTAGGGTCCCTGTCAGAACCTAACCTGCTTCCCACCAGACACCCCCTGCGATGGTGGTTGTGACCAGGGCCTGGTTCCCATCCCATTGCTGGCTAACCTGTCTGTGGAGGCCCAGCCCCCTTGGCTGCCTGGTCTAGAGGCCCGTTATGTGTCTTTCGCCCGAGACCTCATGGCTGATGCCCAGCGCCAGGGCCGACCATTCTTCCTGTACTACGCTTCCCACGTGAGTGACCCTGGCCTCACCCTCCTGGCTGCCCAAGACTGTGCTCAGTGCTGACTCCACTCTCTGCCCCCAGCACACCCACTACCCTCAGTTCAGTGGACAAAGCTTCACAGAGAGCTCAGGCCGTGGGCCTTTTGGGGACTCCTTGATGGAGCTGGACGCAGCTGTAGGGGCCTTGATGACAACTGTGGGAGACCTGGGTCTGCTCGGAGAGACACTGGTCATCTTCACTGCAGATAATGGGTACGAGCCAGAGCAGGGGATGCACATTGCTTGATCATAGGTGAGGATTCTAGGGTCCATCCACGCTAGCTGTTTGTGGAAGACTGTTATAAAAGGCTCTTAAGAGAAATGCTAATCTTGTTACAGTAATCTATGGGTCACAGAATGGGGACCTCTGGGGACCACAGGTACACAGAGTTGCTGGTCTTGGTAGGAAAAGGAGGAAACAGACACTTAACAGTCATTCTTGGCAAGATTTATAACTTTAAAATATGGGGCTGGTGGTCACCAGTGGTGGGTGAGGGCCCTTGGCCCCTCGTTACTGATAACTTCCTTGTTTGTCCTAGTCCCGAGTTGATGCGTATGTCCAGAGGTGGCTGCTCTGGCCTCCTGAGATGTGGGAAAGGAACAACTTATGAAGGTGGTGTCCGAGAACCTGCCTTGGCCTTCTGGCCAGGCCACATTAAGCCTGGTCAGTCCTCTGGCCCTCTTTTTGTAGACCCTTGACCCCATCTCCACAGCCTTGATGTTATCTGAGTGACCAAACAGCCATCTGTCCACAGGTGTAACCCATGAGCTGGCCAGTTCGCTGGACCTGCTGCCTACCCTGGCAGCCTTGACTGGAGCTCCACTGCCCAATGTCACCTTGGATGGTGTTGACATCAGCTCCGTGCTGCTAGGCACAGGCAAGGTAGGGCCGATAATCCCTTGATCCCAACTCCACTACTCCATACTGCTTCTCCTTTAGGTATGAATCTGGGCGGTGGCGGAGGAGAGTCCATGCCTCGTGTCTCCTTTGATGAGTGGACTCTGAGTACCACCTCTCAAGTTCCTGGGTGGGCCAAAAGGGAGTCCACTACCATTGCCTTACACAAGAGGTCTTAGACATCTTTCCTACCCTGTGACCCTGACTTTCCCTCAGAGCCAACGGAAGTCTGTCTTCTTCTACCCGCCCTACCCAAATGAGATTCATGGAGTCTTTGCTGTGCGGAGTGGGAAATACAAGGCTCATTTCTTCACTCAGGGTAACTCTCTCTCCCTGGCTTCCTCTCCCCAACCCTGCTGGCCCCTAGCTGCTCTATCCTCTGCCCCTGCTTGTATAAAAAGCTGGCCCCCTCCCCAGGCTCTGCCCACAGCGACACCACTTTCGATCCTGCCTGTCACGCTGCCAGCCCTCTTACTGCTCATGATCCCCCGCTCCTCTATGACTTGTCTGAGGACCCTGGTGAGAACTACAATCTTTTGGAAAATATGGAAGAGGTCTCCCCAGAAGTTCTACAGGCTCTGAAACACCTCAAGCTGCTCAAGGCCCAGTACGATGCAACTGTGACCTTCAGCCCCAGCCAGATAGCCAAGGGTGAGGACCCTGCCCTGCAGATCTGCTGTCAGCCGAGCTGCACTCCCCACCCAGCCTGCTGCCACTGCCCAGACTCCCAGTCCTAAGGTCCTGGAGAAAATCACAGGGGTCCCCCAAGGGTAGCCCAGGACCCCTAACCGTATCCTGAGTGTGTGATGGTTCAGCAGAAGAAGGGCAGGGGCAAGTGTGTAGTTTGTATCTGGTAGTGTAATAACATCAGCTGAGACTTGCAGGTGTGCTAATTCATCTAGTCCTTGTGGTAACTCTGAGATCAGTACTATTCTCCTGTGCTACAAATGAGGAAACTGAGGCATGGGGAAAATCTCATGGACCTGTCCAAGTCCAAAGTCACCTTACTAGAAAGAACTTGATCTAGGGTTTGAACCTGGGCATTCAGGGTCTGAAATTTGCCCTGTCACTGAAGCAATGGACATGTCTGTTCACAGAAGCCAGTAGTGCATTCAGGTGCCAGGAACTGTGAGGGAAGGGTGGTGAAGGCATGGTATCCAGGAGACCCTAAAAGTGCCCAATCCTTGGAACATAGGTTTTCCTCAAGAAGCATTGTTAGTAGAGGCACTGCAGCTGGCCACCTTGGGTCTTACAAAAAATCTGTCATCTGGAATTAGGTGATAAACTGCCCATTCCAGATAGAGTTAAGTAATTGGGGGCCCTGCTAGATCCCAAGAAGGAACATGAGCAGCTCCTGAGACAGCCCCCTGGGGCTCGCCGGCCTCCCCAGCTCTGCATTCCTCCATTGTGCAATACTTCAAGTCTCCTCATCCCTTCTAATTTTCTACAAAGCAATCTTTAAAAAAAAAAAAAAAAAAAAAAAAAAACATCTGTCAGGGGCCAGTGAGATGACTCTGTGGGTAAAAATGCTGGCTCTGCAAGCCTGGCAACCTGAGTTCAATCCCCAGGAACTCACATGAAAAAGCCTGATAAAAGGGGCCCCACACCTGTAATCTCAGCATTCTCAGGGAAGATAGGAAGAAAGGAGGATTGCCCAGAATCTTGTATGCCAGCTAGCCTAGAGTATGAGCATGGTAGAAACGAGAGATATCCCGCCTCAGGGAGATAGGAAGAGAACCAGATCCCCAGAGTTGTGCTCTGACCTCTGCACACGCTCTGTGGCCCACACATGTCTGAACTTACATATATCACACTCACATGAGCAACAATAATACTAATAATAAATGTCAAAAAAAAGAAGTCTATTGGGTTGGAGTCCACCATATTCAAATTCCAAACTCGTTCAGTGACCCACCATTCCCTCAGGCCCACTGCGAGCTGGCCTGACTGTTCTTTCCTATGGCACTGTTCTGCCTCAGATGTTAGCTTCTATAGAAAGAGACCTTTGGGCTGTGTTTGTATGGCAGGGTGTGCTGTGCATCCCAAGTGCCCCTCAGTACTGGTCACCTCAGAACCTCAGGGTGTCCCGATATCTCCAGCAATATTTCTACTGTTGCCTCTTTTCAATGGGGACAGACTTCCAGGAGTCAGGCATACAGCCTCTGTCCTTCAAGGTGGTGAGCCATCTGAGCTGGTTAAGTTCCAGTGATTGGTCCAGGAGTGGCATGTGACTAGGGGTCCTGGTAGTGAAAGGTTGGGGTGATCTGAGTGAGAACCTAACTTTAGCAATGCTGCTGGCCCTGGACAGAACCAGGCGATCGTTAAACCAGTGTCTCCAGCTGCCCTGCCTGGAGAGCATCAAAAGTACTTGCAGCTGACATGGCCTGGTCTGAATGAGGCCTGAATGGAGTATATGAGACCCACTTTGTGGGGAAAGGACACCTCATGTTTGCTTGAGGTCTTCCACAACTCCATTTTCCATAGAACTCTTCCATAACCTCTTATCTGGCTAAGAAGCTACACTGGCCACACTCCAAGAACTGCCGCATCCCAGGCTATGCACACAAGGTAAAGGGGTTTTTTTTTGCGGGTACCCAGCAGGAATTTATCTAACTGGAGGGCTGGTGTCAGATGATCGATACCGCAGTTTGAGGTGAAGAGAGGAGAGAACTGAAACATGGGTCATCCACACGTCACATTGAAAACAACAACCTGCCCCCCACCACCACCAAAACCAGTCCCTGTCAGCACCTGAGTCCAACCCTGGGGAAGAACCTCTGCTCCATTCTTTCACCAGCATAGAGTGTATTTTAATGCTGATCCCATCATATTTACTGCACTGTAGTGCTGGAGCAAGGTATGCTCAAATATAAAGATGATCTTAACATGGGGACATCAGGCACATGTGAGATTTCCATGCCATAGAAACCATTGGCTCTTGCAGAGTGCAGTGTGTGGGTATTGCCTAGACAGGCAAAAGGAAACCTGGGCATTCTACAGTCTGAACAAGAGGTGACATGAGACATGTATGTAATAAAGCAATCAGCGGCCACACACTGAGGATTTTCATACTTCCTTATATCGTTCTGTAATTTACACTTCAATAAAACCAGTAGCCACCCCCCAACGCAATACTGGTCATATTACCATGAGAGCATAATTGTGGGGTAGGAGTTAGCCAGACACTCTAACAGCCAAACTCTGTCTTTGTTATATTCGTAGGCATGCATAAATGCTTGTTTTTCATCGTTTTTGCCTAATGCAACATCTGCTCACAGAGGCACATCTGTGTGTACTTACATGTGCCCACACAAATATACAGGTATACCGATACATATACACATGTGTTTAGACACATGCGTGCACACATCCACACAGGCATAGCATGGGTCTTTGTGCAGATACGTGCATACAGTAGCTGGTATATTCACACATGGATGATATGGGCAAGCATATACACATGCACTTGAACACATACATACATTTACACATGCACTCATAAACAGTTATTATGGCCCGCAGATGCTGTCCCCACGTGATTTTGATTTCATAATATTTTCTGTGCAGTGCTGGAGTAAGGTGCCATCAAAGGACTTCTATCTTTCTCATTTCTATACTGTTGATATGGAGGGGAGGGGGGGAGACAGCACCTCTCCCTAGGAGCCTAAGTATTGTCCCTGGCTTAGCTGTCCTTGCCTATGCATTTTCCCAAGTGACCAGAAGGGGGAGTAAAAGGAAATGTTTCATGGACTAATAATGTTGGATTCAATTCACCTCTTCTCCCATGTTCCTAATTACAAACGTAGTTTTTGAGGAGGGCACAAGTCCCTCTCTGGCTCTGTTTTTAACCTCTTTAACTTCCTTCTCCCCTGAGTCAGTGTTTCCCTCTTTGTGCTGGGGACGACAGTACTTGTTAGAACTGCTTGATAAACATCTTTCTATCCAGGGATTCGAACCACCCACAAAGCAACAGCTGAGCTTTGCAAAACAGATCATCCCTCAAATGAGGGTGACTACCTAGGATGGCAAGGTTGCACCATGGAGAATGAGCAATCTTTTGGAAACCAGATTGCTCTTAAGTAATGACAGTGGTGACTTCTGCAGCATCCCTTGGAGAACAAGAACTGAAAAAGTGACCTGACCAAGATTGCCTTGCCAGAGACCGGCTTCAGCAGGGGGTTCCCAAAGAGGATGTGTGGAGTGTCGGGGGGCAGGGGGAGGCTCTGAGGAGAGGAAGACAGACACGGTCTAAGGGTGAATCAGGTTGGCTGCCTGCAACCTTTAATTGAGAAAAGATTACAGCTTTTATACTGTGTAGTTTCACCTAGGACTGAACGAGAGACAAGGGGCACGTGAGCTGGGGTGTGGCTTGAGATCAGGAGTTGAGGAACTAGCATTGATCTTGACAGTAGGCCCCAGTCCTATGTTTTTATGAATGGCCACAAGTTCCTCTTGCTAGATAGAGGAATGACTGCTTTATCAAGCAGGAAGTTTTCTCAGGTCCTCAAGGGAATGGAGACCCTGATCCAAATGCCTGGCCTTGGGCAAAGGACTTCTGGGAAGCAGACACTATACTACAGTTTCTTAGTCTTACTCTATTGGCCAGTTCCCCTCATACACTCCCAAAAGGGAAAGTCTTACTCTCCTCCCATTATACCCCACCGTTCTGATTTCTCTGTATTTATTAACTGAACAGTAGCCCTTAATGGCCTCAGGCTCTGGATCTGAGCTGTAGGCAGTTCATCCTTGGAATCAGGTGTGTCTAGTAAATCTCTCACTTGCGTGCACTTGGTGTTATTAAGAGGGCACAATGGGCTTCCTGGTTCCGTGGTTGTGGGGATTTTTTTTTCCGATGAATTATTTTGTTTAGAAGCTACCATTGTGCACATTTTTATCCTTTTACCAAAGCCCACACAAAATTTCCCAAAGGAAAAGGGATTAGTATTGAGAATCGTTAAAATTGAAAGTAAACTGTGCTGGACAAGTGTGGTCTGCAATGCTGAAATGCTGGAACCTTGTCAAGCAGCAATGGTCGTCATGTGGTCCACGCCACAAGATCATCTAGATGCTCTCGGTTATGAAAACTCTCAACCCTGACCCCATCTATTGCCCCCCCCCCTTTTTTTTTTCAAGACAGGATTTCTCTGTAGCTTTGGAGCCTGTCCTGGAACTAGCTCTTGTAGACCAGGCTGGCCTCGAACTAATAGAGATCCACCTGCCTCTCTCTCCTGAGGGCTGGGATTAAAGGCATGTGCCACCACCGCCTGGCTTTTTTTAATTTGTGTTTTGGAATGGGTAGCCTAGTCGGTTGGTTCTCTTCGAACTAGATACTTTTGACAGTTACAATGTATCATCATCAGAACAAACACGACACTCAGCAGCCTCAGTCTGGGAAGGGAGTGATACCATAGCCAAGCATCTTTCTCTGCAGAGCTGAAATATTTAACCCGAGAGGTTTCAGCACTCGTCTTACCCTGTTTCACCATGAACACACTCCTTTTAGGAGCCAAGAAGCAGTGAAGGAAGAGGACTTTGTATTTTTAGTCTCCTTTGCTCTTCCTTCTTTTGACCCCAATATCTGCCAAGTAAATAATAAATTCCCTTTTAGAAGTTTCTACTGGAGGCCAGGCGGTGGCGGCGCACGCCTTTAATTCCAGCGCTTGGGAGGCAGAACTAGGCAGATCTCTATAAATTCGAGGCCATCCTGGTCTACAAGAGCTAGGTCCAGGACAGGCTCCAAAGCTACAGAGAAAAACCTGTCTCGAAAAAACAAACAAACAAAGAACAAAAAAAAAAAAAAAAACAAAGAAAAAGGGGCTGGAGAGATGGCTCAGAGGTTAAGAGCACTAGCTGCTCTTCCAGAGGTCCTGAGTTCAATTCCCAGCAACCACATGGTGGCTCACAACCATCTGTAATGAGATCTGGCACTGTATCCTGGAAAGTGTATATATAATAAATAAATAATTAAAAAAAAAACAAAAGAAAAGAGAAAGAAAAAGCACCCTAACCAGACAATGGTGGCATACACCTTTAATCCCGGTACTTGGGAGGTAGAGGCAGGTGGATCTCTGTGAGTTCAAGGCCAGCCTAGTCTACAGAGTGAATTCTGGACAGTTAGGACTGTCCCATAGAGAAAAAAAAGAAGAGGAAGGGCCCTTCTAAGGAAGGAGCTTTATCTGGACAGTATGACCCTTTGTACTGCTCCTAAATAAATAAGGCTCTTAACTGAGACCATCCCAGTATGAGCTGAGGTGAGGCTCTATCTTCCAGTCAAGACAAGGCCATTCCCCTCTCAAAATCAAAGCAGTTACAGTTACCTGCATGGGTTGAGACTCTCAGGAGACAGGTCTTCTAATATTCCATTGCGGAAGAGGAGAGTTACTATTGTTTATTTACAAGGTGTCCTGGTAAGGTTGTTTTTTTTTTTTTTGTTTTGTTTTTTGGTTTTTGGTTTTTGGTTTTTGTTTTTTTTTTTGTTTTTTTTTTTTGTCTGCTGACAGAAGCTGGAGTCATTTGGGAAGTGAGAATCTCAATTGAGATTGCCTCCATCAGATCGGCCTGTAGGCAAGTCTGTGTGCATTTCCTGCTTGATGGCCGATGTGGATGGCTCCAGGCTATCAGGGGTGTTCAGTGACACCCCTGGGCAGGTTGCACTGGGTTGTATAAGCAGCTGAGCAAGTCTTGTGGAGCAAGCCAGGAAGTAGCCTTCTTCCATGGTTCTGCCTCCGTTCTTGCCCTGACTTTCTTTCATGATGGATTGTGGTATGGAAGTGGGTTTGGTCATGGTGTTTTACCACAGCAATAGTAACCCTAACTAAGACACAAAATGGTCCACATGTAAGAAGATTGGAGCCCAAAATCTCAAGTAAGCCTCCAGAGGGTAAGATTTAGTGCTACTTAAGGGATAAACAGGATGGTCTGAGGCCTGGTGGGAAAACACAGGGCCGCACTCAGCAGACTGTTCATGTGTGTCAACACTTCAGAGCGTTTCATAGGACTCCTGTTCATGAATGCAGCCTTGGTGAGTGAGGGGTTTTGTTTTTTGGTTTGTTTGTTTGTTTGTTTTTTGACCTTCTGATGTCAGAAGACCACCCATGGGATGATTACACGGCCCAAATGGAGGAACGATGCTTTTAATGTGTTTGAGTTCCTAAAAGACAACTCAAGTGACCATTACAAAGTGTATAGAGTCAGTGGTGGTGATGCAATCACCTTAATCCCAGTACTCAGGAGGCAGAGGCAGGCGGACCTCTGTGAATTCAAGCCCAGCCTGGTCTACAGAGCTAGTGCCAGGACAGACTCTAAAGGTACATAGAGAAACCCTGTCTGCAAACAACAACAACAACAACAATAACAAAAATCAAAGTGTGCAGAAACATACTGCTCAGCTGAGCAACCTCTAAATTTTTGATAAGTGAAATCAATGTGTTTACTCAGCCTTTCTCTTGGCTTCAACTTTTAAAGTTTCCTCTCAGCAGTTTTCAACTCATAATTTCTAACATGCGATGTATTATGATTCTTCATAGCTCTTACTAGTATAACGTTTTCATTATGAAATATTTACATTTTTTCATATCTTCTTAATATTCCAATTATGTAAATATATCTAAATTCAGTAAATCCTGTTGCTCAGTAGTTAGATTATTTGTATGCCTTTTGTTTTGGTTTTGTTGTTTCCATTTGTATTTCTAGGAGTTGGACCCAGGAACTTCACGCGGGGAGGCACACATTCCCCCAATGGGGCACTCTAGCCCACGTTCAGTACCTTAAATGAGGATACAAATGAACATATCTTGTGCTCTGTGGAAAATTTTGTATTTGGGTGTTTCCGTTGACCTAGGTTTCCAGGTTAGAGCACCAGAGTTAGAAGTACCCCACGGAGCTCTGGGGGTTTTTGCATCAAACCAGGTGCTGCACTGTCTGGAGGACCTAGGGTATTGCAACACCAAGGAAGGAAGCAGGTGACCAAGGCCCAGAGCTCCTAAAGCCCAGGTGGATGGTTACCGGGCAACAAGCAGGGAAGGACAGCAGGTGCACACAGAACACTGGAAGGGGAGGGGAGGGGAGTTGGAGAGGGTTGCAGGTAGGTCAGACTGAGGTCTAAAAGGAATCGCTGCACCATTTAAGGATAGTGATCTGCCCAGGTGGATGCAGGTGCCAGGGTGACAGGGAACCCCAAGAAAGCTGGGTTTTGTACAAAGGCCCAGGAGGAAACCCAAGGCAATTTGATCCAAGTTGAGAAGGTGGGGACAATAGACAGAGGAATCTGGTTTATCCTCAGCCCTGAAGTTTAGGTGACTTGAGGGGGGGAAAATGTAAGCACAGAACATAAATGGATATAGGGGGTGGGGCAGTCTCTTGTAAATTAAAACTTCAGTTCAAAGTGTGTCTGGTGTCGTCCGAGCAGTCACGGGGTCCTTTCCAAGTAACAGTGACTAGCTATTGGAGTGACTCTATGGGAGTGATTGGGAGGTCAGCTGGAGCTGTGAGCTGATACACAGCACCGTACGTGGATCTACGTGGTCAGTTCCATGGGCAATACAAAGCTATTACCAGTAACCTGGGTATTTTCAGGCTCTTGGCATCTTAGTGGAGAAACTGAAATATGCACACATATTATAAGCCAGGTAATTTTATTCAAAGCAAAGCGATAGTACAGGTCAGATATGCTGTCAAGCGTGACTGCAGGCCACATGAGTTGGTTGTGGCCTATAGGCTTCTTCTATGGAGACTAAAGGAAGGAGGAGATACTATTGGCTTCGTTTGTGTGCTTCTCTCTTTTGAAGGGCAGGCTTGGAATACATAAACCCCTTGTCCAGTGCACATGTCTCTTCCTGTAATGCATCTTGTTTTAATCACATGCATGTCCAACTATGCATAGGTACAAAATGGTAAATATGGATTTCTCCCTAAACGTTCACCTACAGAACAGTTTGCCTTAAAGGACATGTATCCCGAGTCAGTGAACACCAAATCAGCCTCCCTAGTCTCACACTGAATGTTAGGAAGGAGAAACTTATTCGGCTTTTCAGAGTGGCACGAATGTGCATCTCAACGCAGGTGGGGCTCCTAGATTGCTACCAGGTTACTAGATACATTGTTTGAAGAGGGATGTATGTGCACAGTGCATGCAGGTAAGGAGCCCAGGCTGCCAAGTGCATTACTAGAAGAGAGATGGGGGCGGCTGGAGAGGTAGGAGGAAACAGCAAGGAAAGGCCGCCAAGCATGTCCACAACTGTCCTAATCGCTAGGCAGAAGGAAAGATGCTAACCATGTGAAGAACCAAAGAGACGTGTTGGACGGTCATGGGAGGGAGGCCAGGCCCCGGGAGGGATACAGGTCACCAAGGACACGGAACTGGAAGTGAAATGGTCTGGAGGCCATGTCTCCATCACCCAGCACAGGGGTACAGGTTTCATGCCACCCCCAAGCGGCTGTCTACCTCTTTATAGCATTGCTAAGTAGCAGAAAGGGATTTACAAATCTTCTTGAACATGTGGGATGTCCTGGCACTCTAGCTAAAAGGTGACAACTCCACAGTCTTCGTCCCTGACCTTCACACAGATTGTGAATGGTTTTTTGTTTGTTGACACACTGAAGTAACATTTAAGTCAAGATGATTTTGATGGTTACTGCTCTTTGTGGAGTTGGGATCGCATCTCGTCCTGCCCCAGCCTCCAGTGTCCTTGGATTGTAAATACGTGCTACCATGGCCAGCTGAGAGCTGATGTTTATGTAGCAAACGGTCAAGACGTCCCTCTGATCACTCCTTCATTCAGAACCTTCACCCGGGATCTTGCTACAGTACTGCTAGAGGTCAGAGGGCACAGACCTACCCTCAGGGGCTACCAACTGTCATAGTGACATTCCTCTGGGGTTGGAGTCACTTAGGAGTCCCAGGAGAGAATCTCGGTGAGGATCTAGAATCATCTACAGGCTACAGGCATGTTAAAAAAAAAAAAGTCATCTACTTTCTTCTTTCTGAATAAGACTTTTAAAAAATACCAGTTTTAAGACCCACAGGCATTGTTTCTCAAGTTGTTCATGGTGCACACACACACACACACACACACACACACACACACAATGATCTGGATCATGCCTCTCCTCTTACCCCAATGGGAAAGACACAGGGTCTGTGGCCAGTGCCTCCTTTAAGGCCTTGGCTATCTCTGCAGGAAATGAAGCGTGTTTGGAGAAGACATCTGTGAGGATCTCCGAACGCCACTTCCAACACAGCTCTAGCACAGGGCACGCAGTGACCCACCCTCAGCAGGGCTTCAGGACGTACTGAAGACATTTCCCAGTCCCCATAACCCCCTCACCCTGGATCCTCCGTTTCCGTTTGCCACAGGCAGGGACCTTAGACTTAGATCCCCAACCTGGGCAGCACCTTAAAAACAGCCAGGGTCACACCAAGCAGAGTTTATTGAGGCCGTGGGTGGGGCCCATGTACACAGCAGGTGGCGTACGCAGGGCAGATACTCACTCGCTGGACTGCAGGGGTATTAGCGGCAAAGCAGATGACCTGTTGGGAGCACCCTTTAGGGTGCCCTCCTCCTAGCAGCATTGGGGGCTTTGGGTGAGCATCAAGAACCACCTCATTGCCCGAAGGTTCTCTTAGAAACCCCTCCCTCTTTCCCCTGAGCTCCTTGTGGTTGGGGCTAGGGTCCCCCTTCCTGCGATCAAAGATGGGATGATCCCTTGAGATTCACTATAAAAATTAAAATTCATTTATAAATCACAGGAGACGGGCGGGAGAGAACCATGGGGGACCTGACTTCATCAGTTACCTTGAGCCTACTCCCCTCCCTCAAGCTCTACCTCCAAAAGAGAGAGCAAAGAGCGAGGTCTACAGGCACAGAAGGAGGTTGGGAGACAGAGGGAAGGTAGTTGGAGGAATAGGACAAAGGAGGATACGAGAGAAAAGATGCTTCAGAAGAAAGGTATGGCTGCTGAGGCTCCTCTCCCCAACAGCTCCTGAAAAGCCATGACCTGGTGATAAAGGATAAGAGCCAGCCCGGAGACTCCCACAAAGTAAGGTTCCAAATGTCCCCAATCCAGTCCTTGCTCAAGCCACGGTGGCCTTGAGATACCCAGAGCTGTGTAGACGGGAGCTGAGGGAGGTGGGTGCTACTCCAGGTAGATATCCTCTGTGGGGCAGGCAAATGCCAGGTGCTCCTGGTAGTACTCCAGGAAGGCCCGGCTGCAAAGAGGGAGAGGACCGTGCTCAGCCCAGAGCTCCTTCTAGTTCTTCCCAGCCATGCACTACTGTCGTCGCTAGCAACCATGTCCCCACATCACCCTTTCTAGCAACCTGCACCCATGCCTCTCCCATGCACCTGAGCCCTTCTGTGCCCTATCCTCCCTCCCTGGGCTCCGGCTCCATCTTCCCACTCACCCCACGCTCTGCGCCACTGGTCTCATAGATTCCTGGGACACAAAGACATGGCAGGCAAAGCGGCTTAGCAGCGGGTGTTTGGTGATGAAGCCAAAATAGCTGGGGAGACATTGACAAAGGAGGTGTCAGGGCACTGACCTAGCCCCGGGCACGCCATCAGTACTCAGAGCAACTGCAATCCAGGCGAGCAGCTTGAGACTCCAGATCCCACCCCACCCCCAAACTGTAACCAGTCAGATGCACTGCCCCGTATCTAGCAGATGCTAATGAAGCATTTATATTAATTCACACACGTTAGCCCTGTGAGGTAGGTGTACCATAGTGACTAAGCATAGAGAGTGTTAGTGTCTTGCCAAAGGGTACACAGTCAGTCTGTGGCAGCACTGAGGTAAGGGAGGCAGTCTGTGATCTGAATACCCAACAACCCGTAATCCCTAACCTTATACAAACAGGGCACGCTCTGTTACTTACTCCTCAGCCAACACCTAGCCATAGTCATGCAAATTAACCATCCACCCATTCCAATCTTCCTTACAGTGGAACCGGGAAGGATTCTGATTCACTCCTGTAGAACTGCAGCTGGATCAGTGTCTAGACTAACTGGCATGGATTGGGCACCATATCAGGGCAGTTGGAGCCCTGAGGGTAGGCGGGGATCGGAGACCAGGTGACCCTCGGCCTTTGAAGGAACGTAGGAAGAACAGGGAAGTCCTTACCAGCTGTTTCGGGGATGGCAGCCGCAGAATGAGATGTTCTTCATCTGGAAGAAGTGGCTGCAACGCTGGAACTACAGCAGAGGTGAGTAGAATCATCCCACATTGGCTAAAATGAGCCCGAGACCACGCCCACTACACGCATCCTTGCTGTCCCTGCCCCACCTTTTCCCTGGGCTTTAAGGGCCCCACCGCCGCCACCTCCAAGCCTCCCTCTGGTCCCCAGCCTATCACACTCCCACCTCAGGTCCTCCTCCACTTAGACTCAGCTTGACCCCCCGCAGAGAAATCTCAAGATCGCAAGAGGCAGGAGGGCGCAGGTGGACGGTTAGCTTCCGGGCTGTGGCAATCTGAGGGAGAAGTTAGAGGAGAAGGGAGGGTCTTGAGGAACCCATCACGGGCTCTCTTTCTCTCTCTCTCTTCATCATGCCTCTGTTCATTTTAGATTATCTGAATACTCTTGGCACCTCAGGGCCCCAGAGACAATTCTGGAAGACAAAAGGATGACCTTGGCCATCTTTGCTCTACGAACAAGTTAATCGCACCCTGCACCTAGCTTGCCTCCCTTCTGTCACAACCAGGCTGCTTCTCTTGCTTGGTTCAGGTGCCAAGAACTTTTTCTCTGCCCACACTTCCAGCCACCTTATGCCTGATCCCCATAACCTGGCAGGAGCTATCTGATACTGAGCTGATTTATGTTGCTCCTCAGGGTCCATTAGCCTCGGTTGTTTGGCAGAGGGTGGGGGGGGGGGGAATGTCAGGTCAGAAAGTACTGATAATTGTCCACTGAATGGATAAATGAGGGAATAA
Organism: Microtus oregoni; assembly: GCF_018167655.1. NCBI lineage: Eukaryota > Metazoa > Chordata > Mammalia > Rodentia > Cricetidae > Microtus > Microtus oregoni. The sequence continues at coordinate 4,218,247 of NW_024543081.1, forward strand.
GAAACTCCCAGGGAAGAGGAGGTGATGAGAGTTGGGATTTTGTTTTGTTGGTTGATTTTTTTTTTGTTTGTTTGTTTGTTGTTATTTGTTTTGGTTCTTGGTTTTTGGAGACAGGGTTTCTCAGTAGCTATGGAGCCAGTCCTGGAACTTGCTCTGCCTATAGACCAGGCTGGCCTTGAACTCACAGAGGTCCGCCTGCCTCTGCCTCCCAAGTGCTGGGATTCAACATGCTTGCTACCAATCAATAGGCCCAGAGGTAAAGGGCACAGCTGCTTCACTCTGCCCTAGGTCTTTCTGCATAGCCTTCTGAATCAGGCCCGAGAGTCAGTCCAGTAACATCCCCCTTCAAGGCTGGAGCTGTGCTGTGGTAGACTGGGGTGACATCCAGGTGGGCCCCCAGCCTGTGCCCGCCACCATCTCCACACTGACCTTTTGCATGGCTGCACACAGGATGCCATTGCCCTGGTGACACGGGACTTCCACAGAGCCCAAGAACTGCACATCAAAGCGCTCCACCCAGCAAGGGCTCCGCTTGCTCCCTGGGGAGAGGAAAGTCAGGGGGTGAGACAGAAGAATCTGTGGTGGCAGCTTCCTCTTGTAGGTGGCGTCTTACCCAGCAGGTCCTTGGCAGGACAGGGCACTGCGTGAGCATAGAAGGCCGGGAAGACGCCACGCTCGCCGGTGCGCATGTTGAAGCCACGAAACCAAAAGTCATCCTCTTCAGCTTCCACGAGCACCGGGTCATCCACATCTAGTTCCAGCTCGTCTGGATGCCGGGGGATGAACCTGAGGTCAGGGAGAGACTGGCTGAGACCAGGCAGGCCTCAGATACGCCACGGACCACAATGTCCTAAGCAATCTGTAGGCTGGGGCTGAGGGTCCCCACGGACGAGGGAGCTGATGTACCTGAAGACAGCCCGGTGTGTCTGCTCTCTCTCCTCTCCGTTGACCAGACAGGAAAAAAGACCAAAGGACTCAGTGCCTGAGAGACACACAAGAGGGGCAGAGATGGGGAGAGTTAGGAACTCCCACTCCAGGGAGAAAGGAAAGGAAGTGTTTAAAGACTGGCCTTGGGCTGGAGCCAGATCCCCTCACTGCAGCATACTGTTGGGTATCCTAAGTCAAGAAAAAAAGGAAGTGCACCTGGCTATGGGCTGGCTTCCCTGTCCCTTGGGGAGGATCACTGCTCATTGTCCCAGGAAAAAAAGGAAGTGTCCAGCCTTGACCACCTCTAGAACTTAAGGCCTCCTGGGCACTTTGGGGGACCAGATAGGGCCTGGGGCCAGGATGGTGGCTTCTTCTGCTGCCCCCCTCCCACCTTCCACCACTTTCCCACTCACTGGAGGATCGAGATGTACTGTTGACAAAGACATTGAGGAACTTCTTGGAGAAGGTGAGGTCGGGACTGTCAGGAGAGGCATCATCCCCTGGCAGCTGGTCACCACCTAGCAATGTAGCTCCCGCCTCCTCCTCACTGGCCTCACAGCTGCTGTCCTCTTCACTGTCGTCGTTGCCCAGGCCTGCACAGCGCCGCAGGCTCACTAGCTCCAGCTGCGTGTGCTCATCCACTACTAGTGTGTACTTAACAGCATCGTACACCAGCGAGGCATCCAGCGGCTCAGTAGAGCCTGTACTCCTGGAACCAGGAGGGACCACGCTGTCCTCCGCATCGTCCTCATCCTCCTCATCCTCTTCATCCTCGTCCTCCTCCTCCGAGCAGGCAGCAGAGCAGGAGCGGCCAGGGCGGGCAGTGCGGCCCGGTGTGGCCCAAAGCGGGGTGATGGTATCCCGTGTTGGGTTACTGAGGAAAAGGCAGGGCCCAGGCTGCGCAGGGCCAAGCCGAGGCGCTGCAGGGGCCGGCGGAGGTGGCCCGCAGAGGGTGTCCATGTCCACCAACTCCACGTGGGGCCCTACTACAGCCTCAGGGTCTTGGCAGTCCTGGGGTACCCGGTTGGCCTGTGACACAGCCTCTTCTGGTAGCCGTGGTGCGGGAGATAAGCACTGGCCGGGGCAACGAATGGGCGAAGATCCCTCAGAGATCATGCGGCTCACCAGGTTGCTGAGCAGCCAGGGCGAGTCAGCGTCCTCGCTGAGGTCAGGCTCGGACTCAGAGCCAGACTCATACTCGCTGTTGGTGTCGTCAGGGCCCACAGGCAGGAAGGCAGGGCGGCGGGGAGGTTCATGCAGTGGCTCAGGCTCAGGCTCTGGCTCCGAGGCTGGCGATGAAGCCTCCTCAATAGAGTTGGTGAGATGTGAGGAGCGGCCACTGCTGCTGCCACCGTCGCTGCTCAGCTCCAGCTCCGTCTCAGATATGGACGAGATCATGCGCCCCAGGCGTGCACCACCTGCATCCTCAGAGTCCGAGCCTGGTGACGAGAGCTCTTGACTGCTTCGCCGACCCTCGTGGCCTCCACTGGAGTGGCTTCTCAAGTCAGCCTCAATCCCAGGATCAGAGGAAGGCGAGGCCCCACCTGACACTGGTGGCTCTGGGGGTTGGTTCCCTTCACAGTCACAGCCAGGGTGTACCAGAGACCGTACCTCATGGGGCTCCTCTTCTGCCGGCATGAGAGGGGCTGGGAGCTCTGAAAGAGAGGGGCCTCTCCTTTCAGCACCCAGCCGCTCCTCCCTTTCCCTCCCTCTTCTACTGGCCTCCATCCCTCACCTTTAAGGGGCTCCTGGGCTGGCGAACGCAGCACTGTCTCCTGCCAGGAGGATGGAGGTGCGGACGTAAAGCCACCATTGTTGTTGTTGTTCAAGGAGTCCTAGGTAGGAGGACAAAGTGGTGTGACTGAAGACCACTCTAGCAATCAAGAGAGGGCGGAGCCTGTGGTGGGTATGGGAAGCTCACCTGGGCCCCGAGTGTAGTCAGGTGGAGAGTGGTAGGTCGGTGCTTGTGGGGCTCCTCTAGGGAAGGGGAGGGAATAAGGGGCTCACCAGCAAGTGCCTCGGAACCACATCCTCCCCCTGCTTTGCCCTCCCCATCTCCTTCTTCCTCCTCTTCCTCCTCGTCCTCCTCCTCTTCTTCCTCCTCCTCCTCATTGTCATCGATCATCTCAAACTCCTGGAAATCGTCTTGGAAGGAACAGATAGGGTGTGGCTGCTCTGATCGACCCAGGGAGAGGCTGTCCTGCAGGAAGGAGGGACAAGACAGGGCTGGACCAGAGGACAACAGTATCCTGGAGTCCCAGGTATGAGAAGAGGGGGAAGCAGGAAACTAAAGAGCTCTTTCCACTTCGCCCCATCAACATAGCAACTTTTCTTTTTTGTTTGTTTGTTTGTTTGTTTGTTTCAAAAAAAATCTGCTTAAGATACTTATTGATCACTGCACTTCCAAGAAGGGCCCAAATTTCTGAGACATTCTCAGAGTAACCCTAAGTAACCTTCCAGCTTTATCCATCCCCAAACCGCATCATATCTGACATTGGCACTCTGTTACTTTGACAGTATTTTAACAACCCACAACTCATGGATTCGATCTGTCTTACACAGCAGACTGCTTCACCTCCACAGTATGTACTGGTGTACTCTCCCACGGGAACATCATCAATAAGTAACAAAAGTATGTATCAATACGGAGAGCCTGCACTCTGATGATTCACCAAATTTGTACCAAACCCAGGGTCTTTGGCACAGTTAGTCCTTCTGCCAGCGATTCTTCTCTTCCACACACACACCCTCCTACCTACCCCCATCTGCCTGCTTCCTGCTAACCTCAGGGTTATGCGTGACATTTCCTCCGAGAAGTCTTCCTGATTCCTGCAGTCCAGATTAGAATCCCTTCCCCCTGATCACACTTTGTGTCCAGTTGGAATCCCGCCACTGGCATATTGGGTGATCACTATCCCTTGCTTGTATTTCTCCCCTGCTAAACTGAAAGCGTGTGTGTGTGTGTGTGTGTGTGTGTGTGTGTGTGTGTGTGTATGGTCTGCTCCAACACCTGGAAGCCCCCTGCACTTGGCACGTGGCATTTTCTCAGAGCAAATGAAAATGGAAACATGTAGAGACAGAACCAGGAGGCAGGATAGAAAAGATTTTAGGGAGACCAGACAGAAAAAAGAGACCCAGAAGCTGAATTGTGATGGGAACTGGAGGGTTTAAACCATGGTGGGAAGCGATCTGAGTACAGAGGTACCCTGGCAAAGGCACACATCTCCTACCTCTTGTGGCACCATGTTGGGGAGAACTGACAGAGAAGGCCCCCGAAGGGCCTATCGTATGTTAGGAAAGACAAATGCCAAAGGGCTATTAGCAAGGGCAGAGGCTTTCCTGCTTGGAAGCTGAACTCAAACACTCTTAAACCCACAAGGTGCTAGGGAAGCCAAGCCTAGGTGAAGCTCCTCTCTAGGCCAGTCCTGCACACCCAACCCTTTCCCCACCTTCTCGCAGTGGTCTGAATCGTAGCTAAGGCCCAGTCCACAGTCGTCGGTGATCTCAGACAGGTCTTCATCATCAAATTCTTCCAGACTTATGTCCTGGGGAGGCCTGAAGAGTGTGCCAGGGTCAGACAACCATCAATCCTAGGCTCCTGGCCTGAGAGCTGATCCTGAGGACTTTGGTGGGAAATGTCCAGCTCCCAGGGCCCCCAATTCCTAGGCTAAAGCCATGCCATTTTGACCCCAGGCACTGCTCGCCCCTGCATCCCTTCCTTCATCACAGCAAATGAGCCCAGAGCAGCCATCACTCCCCAAACTCCTCCTACTCCTCCTCAGTCCCTGTGGGTCACACATCTTTAGCCTCAAGGGAGACACCTTGAGCCAACAGGGAGAGGGGGAGCTGAAGCTGCCACAAAAGGAGAGGGAGGGGTCCAGCTGCTCTGCTTCTGTCCCCATCCCCCTCCTACCAAGCAGGCCTACACCCAAAGGTCCAGCCCCCTCCCACCCCAGCATCCCCCATCCTACCCCAGCATCCCCCATCCTACCCCAGCATCCCCCATCCCACTCCCGGAGCTTCAAGCTTGATTTCACTCTCCGCAGGCCTGGGGACTAGGGGCCAGGCCCTAGCCTCTTGGAAGGAGACACAAGGCCAAAAGGACACTGTCAAGAACGGACTAGGTGCTGGGCACCCTGCCTAAAATCCCTCAAAGGGCCAGTCTAGGGACCCCACCCTTGCCAGGTCATCTGTCCTGACTGGGTGCGGCTCGGTATCCCAACAGGAAAGGTGTGTGTCTGCGTGAGGGGGTACCATTGGGTCTGCGCGACAGGGAGCAAACACGGAGGGACCCGGAGCCCAGGATGGGGGATGGGCAGCATCAGTCAGAGGCCTGCAAACCAAAGAAGCCCCTGGCCTGAGTAGCTGCAATCGATGGGGTGGGGTAGCAGGCTGAGGAGACCTACTTGAAGATGAGACCCAGCCGAGTGCGTACCTGCAACCCGGAGGCGACAGCGAGTGGAAGGTGGAGAGAGAAAACATCTCCGCGCGATCCGCCATCTTCCCAGGAACCGCGGGCCGGCAGCTAGGGGGAGGGGTGAGGAGCACCGCGCGCCCTTGGTGCTCAGGCTCGCGGCCTCTGTCTCCCCACTCACCTCGTGACACGCCCTGCGACACCCGCCGGCGACACACCTCAGCGCCCTGCCAGGACACCGCGGCAGCAAGCCGCGCCGCAGGGGTGAGGGGAGGGAGTGGCGCAGGGCGGGGCCTGAGGGGGGCGGGGGGATGGGGGTCGAGCCGAGGGGGATGCGGGGTGTAGGAGTGGTGGTGGTGGTGATGATGATGGTGGTGAGGTTCTGGCCGGGAACGCTGGCGTGTGGCTTGCGTGGTCAGAGCGAGGAACAGGCGAGAAGGGATAGGTGGGAGCAGGAACCAGCTCGTAGACCGAAGGTTTCTGCAGGAGCTGAGGAAGATGCCGGGGAAATGGGTGCGACAGACCCAGGAGCCAGGACCGTGGCGGCCCGGGGCTGCGCACTTCTAGTTATCTACGTTGTGCCGTGCTCCTGGGAGGTGGGCGGCTAGTGGGGGTGGGTGAGGCCCTAGGAGCAGCATTCATGTCCCAGGAAATCCGAAAAGCAGAATGGGGTTGGCCAGCCGGCCAGACCTCCTAACCCGCTAGATCTCCAAAAGGGTGTCAGAGGGAGCTGTCCACCCGTGGGTGCTGATCAGAGCTCATCGGAGCTGTTCTCCACTGGGTGCTGATGGGACCAAAGGAAAATGCTTCCTAAAATTTGCTGACCCCGGCTAGGGCAGTCATTTCCCTGACAGTGCTAACGGGGCCAGGACAGTGACGCTGGCCCCAATGATGTGAAAGAGGTCTGGATTCAGAGCCCACAATCCAGAGGTCAACACTGAACTTTCTGTGTGTAGTACAGTCTGCAGAACCTGAACAGAGATATTGGTGGGTACTGGAAGAAGTTGAAGCTGTGTTCTTTCAACTGAACCACTGTTATTTGGGGGGGGGGGGGGGTTCGAGACAGGGTTTCCCTATGTAACAGTCCTAGTTGTCCTGGAACTAGCTCTTGTAGGCCAATCTGGCCTTGAACTCACAGGGATTCACCTGCCTCTGCCTCCCGAGTGCTGGGATTAAAGGCATGCGCCACCAAAACCTGGCCCTGAACCACTGTTTTTTTGAGGTCACCTATGCTCTTGGCTCTTTTCAGAGTATGGACAACCTCCAACTTGAAACGTGGGCTTACTAAGGAGTTCTGTGTAGAGAGAAAGGGCAGAAAAGGCGCAGGCTGTGAAACTGAGAGAGATCAAAGTGGTGATGGACGACAAGCTAGAGAAGGGATAGGGAGCCTCCACTCAGAATTTGCTTTGAAAGGAGAAGGAGCCACTAGCGTATGAAGGCTGGAAATCACAGAGCAAAGGGAACTCAGATGATCAGTAGAGACACCTGGTCATCCAGTTTCTTAATTTCTGAATGGCCAATGGTGTGTGGCTTCTCTGCAAAGTCTCCAGAATGTTTCAGGATTCATTTGGAATTGCACAACCTTGAACTCATCTCAGGCTCTCAGGCTATAATTTCCAGACCCCCCACAAGCCTCTCTCTTCCGTGATCACACCCAAATTCCAAAAGCATAAATAGCATTGGGGGTAGCTTTTACCTCCAATTTACTTGTGAGATTTCTATTTGTCACCAAGAGCACAGTCTCTAGACTTAGGATCTGAGAGACTGTGGTACCTGCTTTATTTAGTCACCTAGTAACTTTCTGAACATCAGCCAATTGTTTAATGCATCAGAACTCAGTTTCTTCCCCTGCACAAAGATACTGTGACACACGCAAAGCCCCTGGCATAATGATTTATGAATCACCACTCGATGTCCATCCTTCAAAAATGCACAGTCAGGCATGGTGGCACATGTCTTTAATCATGGCATGCAAGAAGCAAAAGCAGGTAGATCTTTGTGAGTTTGAGGCCAGTTTTGTCTACATAATGAGTTCAAGGCCAGCCTGGTCCACATAGTGAGACCCTTACCCCTCCCAAAAAAGGATACATGAAAGGGTACCAGTGACTTGCACACCATTAAGGGAGGGTATTTGGGAGAGTCCACTGACATTGGCTCTGACCCTCTTATCCAACACCCTCAGTGTTTTCCCACCTCACTGTTTTAATCAGAACTTCTCTTTTTACCTCAACGTCCATTTCCACTGCAACACATTGACAATTCTCTTTCTTCTTCAGCTGGGCATAAAATAGCTCCATCCCTGGTGTTTGAAGTTTCCATCACAGTGTAGATTTATTTAATGTGTCTAACATGTCTTCATGAGGCTCACTGACCTTAATTACGTGAATCACTTTTCGTCAGTGAAAAATCTGACAACCATTACCTCTTAGAAATTTTTTCCCATTATCTCTTTACTGTCTCAGAGCCAACCATGGTGGCACAGGCTTGTCATTCCGGCACTTAAGATGCTGAAGCAGGAACAGTTCAAGTATGCCTGGGCTGCATAGTGAAACTCTTCTATCAAGAAAGCAAACCGAGACATACGGCCTCTGCTCCATTCCTTCGTTTCTTTCAGCACTCCTAAACTCATGCTGAATTTCGTGTCTCTGGCCTCCAGGGCTCCTTTAACCTCCTCTTATGTTTATTTCTGTCTAAGTATTTTCAGACACTATTCTCAACAATTTTCAACTGTTTACAATCTGTGGATAAAGCTGTATGCTGTTTCAAATTTCATTAAATTTAAAAGTCAACTAAAATTTCAGTTACAAAGCCAGGTGTGGTGGTGACATATGCCTTTAATCCCAGCACTTGGGAGGCAAAGATAGGTGGATCGCTGAGAGTTCAAGGCTAGCCTAGTCTACATAGTGAGTTCCTGGACAGCCAGGCCTACACAGTGAGACCTTGTCCCAAAACAATAAAACTAAACTATTTCAAATACATTAAAAAAAACTACCATTTATTTACTTATAAAAACAGAGTCTTGCTATTTTGTGGTCTCAAATTCATAATCCTACTGCCTCAGCCTCCCAAGTGCTGAGTTAATAAGCAGGCATCAACACATTTGGGTCATTTTGATTTCTACATCTATTTTAACCTTCTCTATTGTTATTTTAGCTGTGTTAAATATGTTTTATTTAATTTTTATTATTTATGCATGTGTTTATGTATGTGCCAATGTACACATGTACTGTGAGATGATCTTCCTGTATGTTGTGAATATGTGTTGCTCTCATTGGTGGATAAATAAAGCTGTTTTGACTATGGCAAGGCAGGATAGAGCCAGGCAGGAAATCCAAGCAGAGATATAGGAGAAGAAGGATGGAGTCTGGGAGATGCCAGCCAGTCAGAAGCAAGACATGTAAAAAGTGAGGTAACAAGCCACAAACCACATGGCAAAGCATATATAAAAAATATGGGTTAATTTAATGTAAGAGTTAGCTACTAATAAGCCTCAGCCTCAAGCAAAGCATTTATAAGTAATAGTAAGCCTCTCAGTGGTTATTTGGGAACTGGTGGGCAGGAAAGAAAGCTCCGATTATACATGTGTGCATTGCATGTGGAGGACAAAAGCAACTTTGTGTGTGGAGACCAAAAGATAACCTTGGGTATCTCCTCAGGAATGCCATCCACTACCTTAGAGATAGGGTCTCTCCTTGGCCTGGAGGACACCGGTTAAGCTGGCTAGTGAGCCCCAGAGTTGATCCTATCTGTCTTCCTAAACTGGAGACAAGGCATATACACCATCACACCTGACCTTTTTCCTTGAGTTCTGGGGATCAAGCTCAGGTCTTCATGTTTATGAGGCAAGTACTTTACTGACTGAGCTATCTTCCCAAACCATAGACGTTTAGTAATACTTTAAAAAAAAAAAGATATGTAGACTATACTGGCCTTGTGTTTACAGAGCTCCACCTGCCTCAGCCTCCCAAGTGGTGAGATTACATGCATGGACCACTATACCTGGCTTTAAAATTCAGGAGGTTTTTTTTTTATTTGTTTGGTTGGTTAGTTTTGTTTCATGCATTTATGCCTGTATTGTGTGTGCTAAAACTCAAAGCCAACGCCTCTGTGTGCTAAGCAAGCGCTTTACGACTGAGCTGAATTCCTATCCCAGTTTCCTGGCTGGTTAGCTGCCTTTGTAAACTGAGAATCGCTTGTCTTCCTTGGTATTGTATTTCCAAAACAACTCTAAGGCTTAGGAAGAGTTAAGCACCGACACAGAGAAGAACGTGTGCTTATAATGGGTAGTTTGTAGACAGTTCGAGCTACTGCATGCCACAGAAGCCTGTAGGCTCAAAATTAAAGCTCAAGTGGATTCAATGCCTTGGCAAGGTCCAGTCCATGTAGACGGAACCCTCTTGTGTATTCTCACAGGGCAAAGAGGTTTTCTGAAGCCTCATTCAGACAAACATCAATTCCAGGTTCAATCTCTACCACTACAAAACAACAAAAACCTGTGCATTTTTTGATGCGGTGGTCCACGCTGCAATACCAGGAATCCGCAGGCTAAGATGGGAGGACTCTGAGTTCAAGGCCATCTAAGGCTACATCCTAGATCCCTACTAATCATAACCATAAGGGCTCAATCATAAAGACTGAGCTTTCATGACCTAATCACTTCCCAAATACCTCATTCTCGTATTATTAGATTGGAGGATAGGATTTCAATGTAGAAATCTTGGGGGACAGATGCATTCAGCTCATAACATTCTTTAAAGAAAAAAATAACAAAATCCAGATGTTTAACAGGGAGACACTCACAAAAACCTGCATTCATTAAAATAATCATATAATGAAAAAATTAAATACATATTAAAAATTGCTAGACCTGCAGTGAAAAGAGGAAAACCTCCCTCTATCTGACTCACACAGGACAGGAGAGAATGGACAGACACAGGCTGTAGAATGGCTTTTATGGCCATGTCTATAAAGAAAACATGGACATAATGGCCTGAGAATGGGAGAAAGAAGCAAGTGGAACCTGTTTGTGGATTTAAAAAGCAGTAAAAACAAATCTTAAGGGACTGACTGGAGAAATGGTTTGGTGGTTACAAGTACTTGTTGAGGATTTCTTGTACAGGGCCTGGGTTCCTTTCTAACATATGGTGGCACACAACCATCCCTAATTCCAATTCTTAGAGATCCAATGTCCTATTCTGACTTCCACATGCACCAGGTACACATGTGGTGTGCAACATACATGTAGGCAAAAGGTTCATATACATAAAACAAACCTTTTGTGGGGGGGGGGTTTCAAAACAGGGGTTCTCTCTGTAGCCCTGGCTGTCCTGGAACTGGCCTCAAACTCAAAGATCTGCCTGTCTCTGCCTCCCAAGTTCTGGGATTAAAGATGTGTGTGCCACCAGTGCCCAGCTAAAGACAAACAAATCTTAAATCAGGCTAGGGGGATGGAGAGATGGCTCAGCAGTTGAGTGTATTGGCTGCTCTTGCAGAGGGTATAATTTAGTTCCCAGCACCTACACTGGGTAGTTAGTGCACAGCAGCTGGTGGGTACCTCTAGCTCTCGGGGGATCTGATGGCTCTGGTCTCTGTGGGTACCTGAACTCATGACATAACACCTCCCAGACATATACACGTATACATAATTAAAAATAAAAATGAATCTTTATTTTTTATTTTTTTTGGGGGGGGGACAAGGTTTCTCTGTGTACCTCTGGTTGTCCTGAAACTCACTCTGTAGACCAGGGTGGTCTCGAACCCATAGATATTCATTTGCCTCTGCCTCCCTAGTGCTGTGTACACCACCACACCCAGCCAAATGAATCTTTTTTTTTTTTTAATGTAAGCTGTGGCAAGGAAGAGAGCGCAGTGGGTAAAGCGCTTGCTGCAGAAGCTTGGCAACCTGAGATTGGATACAGGGAATCCACATAAGTGCCAGATGGGACAGTGTGTAAGTATTTTTAATCTCAGCATGCTTCTAATGCAGTGATCCTCAACCTTCCTAATGCTGTGACCTTTTAACACAGTTTCTCAGGCTGTGATGACCCCAACCAGAAAATTATTTTCATCCCTAGCACATAACTGTCGTTTTGCTGCTGTTATGAATTGTAATGTAAATAATCGGATGTGCAGGATATCTGATATGTGACCCCTGTGAAAGGGTCATTCAACCCCAAAGGGGTCATGACCCACTGGTTGAGAACTGCTACCCTAATGGAAGATAAGAGGCAGAGACAAGAGAATTGTTGGAAGCTGGAGGCCCAGCTAGTCTGACATATACAGCAATGAACAAGAGACAACCTGACTCAAAACAGGGTAAAAGGTGAGGGCGAACAGCCAAGGTTGTCCTCTGACTTTTACATATGTGCTATGACGCATGTGTGTGTATGCATACACACACACACACACACACACACACACACACACACACACACTGCAAGCTAAGTTTGAAGTTTGGTGGTTACAGGCCTGGAATCCTAGCACTCTGCAGGCTGGGGCTGCAGGAGAAGGAAGTCGGGGTCACTTTCAGCTACCTAAATGCAACAAAACTTTAAAAGGAAAAAGTCACTTTGGCTTATAATTTCAGAGGTTGCTTGATCCCGTGCCTTTGCATAGGACTTCAAGGCAGTGAGAACACAGAGAGGAAGAGGTTCTTCACCTCTTCACAGACAGGAAGTACATAGTAAGAACCAGGGACTAGGTGTAACCTTCAACGCACACCCCCAGTGACTTACATCCTCCAGCTAGGCAACAACTCATAATAGTGCCGGGCGGTGGTGGCGCACGCCTTAATCCCAGTACTCGGGAGGCAGAGGCAGGTGGATCTCTGGGAGTTCGAGGCCAGCCTGGTCTACAGAGCTAGTTCCGGGACGGTCACCAAAGCTACAGAGAAACCCTGTCTCGAAAAACCAAAAACAAAAACAAAAAAAAAAAAAACCAACTCATAATAGTTTACATAACCTACCGAAATAGCACCGCCATCTTGGAGCCAAGGGTTTAATGCCTGAGCCTATAGGAACCTTTTATATTCAAACCACATTATTGCACCCATAGACCCAAAGCACAACAACTCCCGCAAAACATAATAATAAAGTTGTGGAAAATCTGTGGCTGAGAGAAAAATCTTCAGAATTAATCAGATTTTCCAAATACACACTGGAAACATGTGTCTTTCTGATTAGAAAAGGTGCCTTGGTGGTGCGCTTTTACTTTACTTAAATAAACGCTGAATCTCCTAAGATCCTTAGTCTGACATCATCTCTTAAGGACCATATTAGCTGCTGCTGCTGCTGCTGCTGCTGCTGCTGCTGCTGCTGCTGCTGGTGGTGGTGGTGGTGGTGGTGGTGGTGTGTGTGTGTGTGTGTGTGTGTGGCAGGAGGGTGTTTCCCTGACTTTTTTCCTTATGCCAAGGTAGTTTTGCTACTCAAAATGGTTAAAATTTTGTTATCTTGGCCAGCCATGGATACAGTGTAGTCTCTTCTGTTATTCTTAGACTCATGTAAGACCAAAGAGAAAATAAAATGTAAAAGGGCTCTTTAAAAATTCAAGCATCATTAAAGTCTGTATAAAAATTCATAGAAAAATAAAAGCTTGCAGTTTAGCTGCGTGTGGGTAAATGATGCAGCCCGTTTCATTCTATTATAAACACCATTTGGACTCAGCTATCTATTGGTGAGCTTGTGAATTTATTTCTGATATGTCGCTGTCTCATGGCGAGATCTTTATTTTTGCTATGCTAAGGAAGGGAGCAGGGGTAAAAGTGATGTCGTAGAAGGAGGAAGAGATGAAAAGAAGTCATCAGGGGAACATTTTTTGAACTAAGGATGGACTTTGCATGGTACAACACTGTCCTAAGAATTGTTCCAAAATGGAAGTAGGTAAGGGCCAAACCAGGTCAAAAGTGTGCTGCAGAAGAAACATGACAGGATTTATGTCATGCAGGCATGCCATGAAATACAGCTGAAAGGGGCTGGAGAGATGGCTCAGTGGTTAAGAGCATTGCCTGCTCTTCCAAAGGTCCTGAGTTCAATTCCCAGCAACCACATGCTGGCTCACAACCATCTATAATGAGGTCTTGTGCCCTCTTCTGGCCAGCAGACATACACACAGACAGAATATTGTATACATATAAATAAATAAATAAATAAATAAATATTTTTAAAAAAGAAAAAAAAAGAAATACAGTTGAAAGGGCTGTGTATTTCAGAGAGCAAAATAAAGTAGTGTCCCTGTTCAGAAGCTGCCAACCTCACTCTCCTTCGTAAACTGATCCAAGTGATGGGGTTGCATGTTGCTAATGCATTTTTTAGCGCCTGCGTTTCAGGTTTTTGGTTTTTTGTTTCGTTTTGTTTTGTTTTGTTTGTTTTTTTGTTTTTTAAAGCCTGAATTAGGTAAGTTTTCACATAAAGATTTCCCTTTTATTACACCATCTTTCTTAATAATTTATTTATTTTATATACATTGGCGTTTTGCCTGCAAGAATATCTGTATGAGGAGTTACAGACAGCTGTGAGCTGCCATGTGGGTCCTGGGAATTGAACCCAGGTCCTCTGGAAGCACAGCCAGTGCTCTTAACCGCTGAGCCATCTCTCCAGCCCGCGGTTCACGTTTTTATTGTCTGTTGTTCATGTAAGCCTCCCTGGGCCCTTTTATCCCATATGAGTGGGGATGCCTGCACATATTTTGCTGTCCTGGTTCCACATGGTAGAGGTAGAGAAAGAACTTATATGTGTATTTTTGCTATGCAACACCAAGACATTTCCTTCGGGCATTACCCAAGCTATGCTGATCACCAAACCTGCTCTTACAGACAGCAGCAACCAGGTTAGAGACAGCTCCACACTATCCCAGGACCTCCCCCAGCAACCTGAGGAATTTTTTTTCAGAGATGTCGACTCAGGTAAAACTGGAATCATGGTCTTACTGAAGAAAGGAATTTTCAGGACAAGCCAGTATGAGGCAGAATTAGAGTTTATTAAAAGACATTTGAAACACACATTTAAGCTTAGGGGTTAATAGAAAGGTGCTCAAGAAAAGAGTGAGGCACATCCAAGAACAGGGAAACTTGGGGAGGAAAGGGCTTCCATTCCACATCACGGTCCATCACCAAAGGAAGTGAGAGGAGGCAGGAGTTGAAGCAGAAGCCAGGAAGGAGAGCTGCCTATTGGCTTGCGCAGACTCAGTTTGCTTATATACGCCAGACACGCCTGCCCAGTGGAGGCACCGCCCACGGTGGGCTGGGCTCTCCCTTATAAATCATCCATCAAGAAAATGACCTACGGGCTTGCCTACGGGCCAACCTGATGGAAGGACTTTCTCTGTCGAGGTTCTACCTGCTCAGCAGACTTTGTGTCAAGCTGACAAAAACAAAACAAAATAAAACAACAAATAAACAAATAAACCAACCAGGACTTCTCAAAGTGGGCTTCTCAAATGAGAATAATATTTCATTTATCTTGACAATGGCCATATGTATAGCTTTTGTAAGTTATGAAATTAACTTCAAGGGGTTGCTAAGAAATTTAAAAGAGATCACAGGATGGTGACCACTGTGACAAGATTACAGTCAATAAGGTGAAACTCCAGATCACAGAGATTAGGCTATCAAAAGTCAACAGTTTTACTTCTGAGGTCCAGGAACTATGCAGTGAAGGAGGGAGTCATACCTAAGGGCAATATACCCAGGCTAAGTCTGGTTTATTGCTACTTCAACTTTTTTTTTCTTTCTTTCTTTTTTTTTTTTTTAGCCTGTCCTGGAACAAGCTCTTGTAGATCAGACTGGCCTCAAACTCACAGAGTTCCACCTGCCTCTGCCTTCTGAGTGCTGGGATTTAAGGCGTGCGCCCCCACCGCCTGGCTAACTTTAACATTCTTACTTGAAAATATTTCTGTAAGAAAGAAATATTATCTCCAGGTAGCAAGCTTCGCAGTGGTGATCAGCATCCTGGCTTGTGCTGCTGGTCTAGCCATCTGCCGTTCATCTTCCCTCCAACCACCTCACCCCACACTTCCTGCCCCCATCCCCATTTGCAGACTCCAGGTTCTTGCCCTCCCTCTGCCTCCCATTCCTAAGCAGGGCAGACACCTCAAATGGGACCTCAACAGAGCAGGCACCAAGTAGGAGTCCTGAGGGCTACGGCAGGAACAGAGGAATGGCTTCACTCTCAGCAAAAGGGATTTAAGAGTGGAGCTTGGTGAAGTGAGGGCTCCTGTAACCTGGAGTACCAAAATGGGGTCCTGGAGTAGAGGAAAGGATACAGACCTGCCCTCTCTACTCCCACCCCCGAGGAAAGGAGACACTGCAGGCTCATATTCCTCCCATTGGGAATACTCAGTGTTTAAACGCTTGTGCTTCTGGCTCTCCGTTATAGTGCCATGCTAGACCACATAATTTACCAGCCCAAGCTGCTCTTCCATCAAGTTTATCTTGTGCAGACTGAGCTTCCAGGACCGCAGGCACATGCGCCTCAAGTTTCCTCTCAAATGATTCCAAAAGACTGAGGGAAGACAGGAGATAGTTCATCTGTAAATAGACAGGCAGCTAGGGAGAGACATCCTGAATCAGGTCAGACTAAACCCTCTGTCTTAGTCAGGGTTTCTATTGCTGTGAAGAGACACCATGACTACAGCAACTCTTATAAAGGAAAGCATTTAATTGGGGCTGGCTTACAGTTCAGAGGTTTGGTCCATTATCATCATAGCAGAAAGCATGGCAGCTCACAGGGAAACATGGTGCTGGAGAAGCCTGAGAGTTCTACAGCCGGATCCATCGGCAGCAGGAAGAGAGATCCTGGGCTGGCTTGAGCATTTGAAACCTCAAAGTCCACCCCCAGTGACGTGTCCTCCATCAAGACCATAGCTACTCCAACAAGGCCACACCTCCTAATAGTGCCACTCCTTGGTGACCAAACATTCAAATCTATGAGCCTATGGGGGCCATTTTTATCTAAAATATTACACTCCCCAACCACCTTTTTTGGAGACAAGTCTCATTATGCAACCCTGGCTGTTGTCCTGAAACTCACTATGTAAACCAGGCTGGCCTCAAACTCATAGAAATCCACCTGTCTCTGCCTCCTAAGTGCTAAAACTAAAGGCATCTACTACTGCACCCGGCTCCAGTTACCTTTGGAACTGAGATGGCTTATTTCCATGTTCTTGGTCATGCTGGAGAGGCTTTTTTTTTCTCTCTAGTAAGATGGATGGGCTAACTACTCCTCACTCACTAAACCCAGGATACTGGCCAACACAAGCAGAAACTTCAAAGGCTCTCCCCACCTTATCTCACCCAATCAGGTTCCTGCAGTCATTCATAATGACCCAACCCACAGAGTACATCCTGGCAGGTCTATTTCAAGAAGAGGGACTCAGCCCTGTACTACACCCTACTAAAAACATCTACAAATCTATCCCAGCTAGTACAGCTGTGAGCAACACAGGGGCTGGGAACGGAGGGTAGTGGTAGACAGGGACACAGGACTGTCGGTTCACTTTAGGGATGAAAAACTGTTATTTTTTCCCCCACTGCTGTTTAGGTATCATTTAGCAAGCTCCTAAAGAGCTAGATCTGCAAGCAGAACTTGAGCAAGCAGTCTCTTTGACCTCTTAAGTTCTTCATTCCTGTCCTTGAGGTCTTCTTTTGCCTTGCAAGGCATTCCTTCTAGGCCTTATTTTGTACCTACAATTTCCTACAATTGCATATAGGTCAGAGTTTGGCCTGAGAAGGGAGCTGTGGACCATCTGGACACTCCCAGGGGCAAATGCTGCTCCACCAACACACACACACCCGCACACACACTGTGATCTTCACCAAGCTATGACTTCGTGTACTGTACTCTCTGCATGTGCTATCTTTGGCTGCAATAAACTTTGTGTGAGTTGGACTTCAAACTTCTCATCTATAACTATTTACTTGGAGAAACTGAAGCAAGAAAAACTATCAGGCGACAGGACTATTTGCCTTCCCTTGAAGGTCCATATCAGAGTCTGTTTTGCAGATTTCCTGAAGATTCTCTTGTTTTTCTCTGCTTTAAAGCAAATCTACTAAGTCACTGAAAGAGAGAAGCCAACATTAGGAGTGCCTACTCCTAATAGGGATTCATCAACTTTTTCTACTAGTGACTTTGTTTACCTGGGAAACCGATACTCAGCCTCGGGTATATAGGTAATATCAAGTGAGTACACAAAACATTCATAATAATAACTCATAAAATACTTAAAAACAATTCTCAGTGTTGGGTCCAGGGGTCGTGCAATGATGGGGAACAGACCACCAAAATCTATTAAACCAGAAGGAAACTTTATTCTAGAAAAAGAAAAAAGAAAAATTACCATAGGGCACACAAACTTATCAGCTATAGCTGTGACCACAGCCAGAGATCGGGCTTCTGTAACTGCGGCCATGGGGGCTGCTTTGGGGCCTCCTCTTATAGTAAAACCAAGTACCAGGTGTGGGTCAAAGAGCATTTACAGCCTTGAGGTCAGGCTTAAAGTACATTACATTTGCAGTTTTACAGCTTTTGGTTATAGGATATTAACTTGTGATGCTTGCAAAAGCCTGCAGCTGACACAGCCACTTTTCATTGTCCCTGCAAGAATGCAAGGCAGAGAGGAGGGTCACATGGGGGACAGTTAAAAATGAAGGGAATACAAGCAGAGGGTCCCACAGAGGCAATAGTTAGAAGCTAACCTTTGTCCCCAGTACCTGCCTAGCTGGGAAGCTTGGAGGCGGGAGACGGTTGTTAAGTTTACCTCTGTACGCAGTGACTGCCAGGATGTCTGCTCTTAATGTAGAAAGTGTTTGTTAAAGATTAACTGTGGGTACCAGCTTTATTTATTTTTCTCCCAAAATGTGTTTGGGCTTGCACTTTTATATTTCTATATTCCTCGACCGGACCCTTTATTTCTATATTCTATTCCTGGACTCTGTGAGTTCCAGGACAGTCACGTCAACACAGAAAAACACTATCTCAAAAAACAAAACAAAAAACAAAACAAAAACAAACAAACAAACCCCACACCAAAACATTAAATTTTGGTTGACTTTTGACATTTTTCCAAAATTATTGATATTTTGATTTTGTAATTATCAGTACTGAGAGTGTGGCTTTAAATATATAGTACAGAATGGCAGAAATATGCTTAGAGCCACTTCAGAGAGATCTCTTGCCACCAAGACCCTTGGAATTATTTACTTCCATCTGGTAAATAAAGTTATTCATTTCCCCTTTGCTGTTTTCCCACTCCATTCTTAGAGGAAGAATGGACGAGAACTTGACCAGAGACAGGAAACTGACCTCACTTACCAATGTTTCTATAATATCCAATAGTCTCAAATGCTCGCCAAGCTGTTAAGGTACATGCCCCCACTTAGTGGCATGACAAGAGGTACAGTTTGAAGCATACATTCTGT
The DNA here is from genome assembly GCF_018167655.1 of Microtus oregoni. NCBI lineage: Eukaryota > Metazoa > Chordata > Mammalia > Rodentia > Cricetidae > Microtus > Microtus oregoni. The sequence continues at coordinate 4,236,999 of NW_024543081.1, forward strand.
GTGCTCACAACCAAGGCTACAATGATGTTGTCCGGTGGTCAGAGACATCTTGAATTCTATGTTTGGTTTTTTAAAAATTGGGCTGGAGAGATGGCTCAGAGGTTAAGAGCCCTGGGTGCTCTTCCAGAGGTCCTGAGTTCAATTTCCAGCAACCACATGGTGGCTCACAACCATCTATAATGAGACAGGGAGCTCTCTTCTGGCCTGCAGGTATACATACAGATGGAGTATTGTATACATAATAAATAACTTTTTTTAAAAAAGTATCGAAGCCAGGCATGGTGGTGCACATCTTAAAAAAAAAAAAGCTAATTTTTGGTCATTACTTGTTCAGAAACCTTTAGTGTTGCCAAATCTTTCACCAATCCCCACACTCAGTCAACCTCATAGGGTCATGACTCGCAGGTTAAGAAACTGACCTCTAATAAACCATAATTAAAGGACAAATCATGCCAATCCAGACCTTATTTGACTTACTGATAGGAGCAGTTATATAAAAAAAGATTGGAGCCGGGAGGGTGATGGCGCAGGCCTTTAATCCCAGTACTTGGAAGGCAGAGGCAGGCGGATCTCTGTGAGTTCAAAGCCAGCCTGGTCTACAAAGAGAGTTCCAGAACTGTCAGAGCTACATAGAGAAACCCTGTCTCGATAGAAAAACAAAAACAAAAACAAAAAAAAAAAACCCAAACAAAAAAAAATAATAAAATAAAAATTCAGGCAGCAGAATCAAGGCCACTTTCACCTAGAACCTCTGCCCAGAAGGCGGAGCTCATAACTCCCCACCACCACTCCCCACCCCCGCTTTCAAATGAGCCAAAAATAAAATCACCACTAAATATCTCCAGGCCTTCTAACTTCTTAACATTGCAACATAACACAATGTATCGCCTACAAAGTTCACTCTCCACAAAGTTCATGGTCCAAGTAATGTTAGAGCGCCAACCTGACACCGTGAGCTTGCATCTTCAGGCCAGCTCCCACAGCCCCCATCATGGGATGCCTCTCTCCCACTCAGTGGGACGAGAGTTACACTACCTGTTCTGTGAATTTGAACAGCCCGTGATTTAGGGTCCTAACTGGTACCTGGCTCCATATTCTTTGTCCTGTATATGAGCTATGTTTAACTAAAGTGATGTGAAACTTCCTGACACCCCTAAAAAGTTTAATTTAAAAAAAAAAATAAAAGGAGGGGGAAAAAAAAGCCAAGTTCCTCTTTTATTTGGGCATTGGTCTAGAAACTCCTCCGGGGTTTCCGGAGATTGAAGACTGCTTGCTCTCTGATCAGCACCTCTGCACGCTCTCCATTCCTTCTCATGGAATCTCTTTTCTGAGACAGGGTCTCACTGAGTAACCTTGGCTGGTCCGGAGCTCGATCTGTAGAGTAGGCTGGCCTCGAACTCACAGGTAACTAACCACCGGGTTTCTTCCTCCTGAATGCTGGGAGTGAGGGCTTGCACCACTATGCCTAGCTCTCTTACACACTGTTAACAAAGTTCCTCCCTAGACTTTAAAGGGGACTCTTAACTTGGGGGTCTCACGTTTAGAGCTCCATATATTTTATGATTTCTGTGATTCTCTCTCTGACCATACCGAAGTGCAAGCATGGCTTCGAGGCCTTACATTCTAATAAACCTCATCCTTCAAAGGAATTATGAATTGTGTTGGCTTCCTTTCTGAACTGACCACTAATGTCGTCGTCACCCCCCCCCACGCCCCGATATTTAACAGAAGTCGCACACATACAAAAATCCACTTCATAATATTTAAGTTTATTGTGTTGGTTCGCATTCACAGTGCTCATGCGGTCCATGCAGTGCTGGAGACGCCGGGCTGATTCCAATTACGCCTTCCAGCATTACATGCTGCCTGGTGGAAAGGGGAACTGCTGGAATTTAAAAACTCATTCTTCTATTCACTCACCAAAATGCCACTGTGTGCTCGATCACTCTACGCCCTAGTCCGGCATCTCAAAAACGCCGGTGCTATAAGGAAGCCGCAATCTAGCACCATCGCCCATTCATTGGCCAGAGCCTGGCTCCGGGTCATCGTTGCTGAGCTAAGTCCAACCTTCCACGGCGCTCCGGATTGGCCTACGTCACTTCCTTGGCTCGGGACACGGTCCACGCAGTAGCCCTGTCTTAAGCGAGACCCGCCCACAGGGCGGGACCAGACCGCATCCCGCCAGGGAAAACAGCCGTCCGACCTTGCCCTGAACGCCGCACCCCTGAGACTCTCACTTGACTTGGAAACATTCCCAGGACTGGGACCACGAAGCAAGCCGAAGGCAGTCGCCAAGAGCCGAGTACGCCCAGAGACGCACCGGACCGGCCGGAAGCGGAACCGAGCAGAGCCGGAAGGAGCTAAGCCCACCTGAAGGTTGCTGAGCACCCGCAAGCGCTGAGCCCAACGGAGCCCACGTCATGGCGGCGGACGGGACAGGTGTAGCCGGAGGAGGCGCTGCCGGCGGCTGCCTGACCAAAGACAGTTTGCAGGATGCTAAGTGCCCAGCGGCCATCCCCCGTCGGCGGCGCGCTTCATCGCTGTCTCGTGACGCGCAGCGCCGAGCCTATCAGTGGTGCCGGGAGTACCTGGGCGGGGCCTGGCGTCGAGCCCGGCCGGAGGAGTTGAGCATTTGCCCCGTGAGGTCAGGGGTCAGCCTCGGGGTCCTCCAGACACTCCCTATTTCCACGCTGTCAGTGCTCTGCGGGGGAGGGGGCGGGGCCAGGACCAGCCCTGCAGATCGCTTTGCTGCGGGGGTCGGGATCTTCCTGGGGGCGTGGTGAGGGGGTCTAGGGTGGGTCTCAGCAATCCGGACGACTTTTGCTGAGCCTGACCCGTGTGGATCTGCAGCGGAGGCCTTAGCAACCTGCTCTTCCGATGCTCACTACCGAACCACCTGCCCAGTGTGGGCGAGGAGCCCCGCGAGGTGCTATTACGACTGTATGGGGCCATCCTGCAGGTGAGGGGGAGCGAGGGCCGTAACTTGAAGTGAGCACAGCAGAAACTTGTCATTGTGCATCTGAGTATGTTGATGCTCGTGGACCATCTAGGGCTTTTGCTCCAGAAGCCCCAGTCAGTAAGACCAGAAGTCCCAGCTATGATGGATGAAGAAAACATCCCTTTGCGCTCAGGCCCACGTACTTCTGGCTCTTTCTGACTTGGACCCTTTGTCATCTTCCTTCAGGGTGTAGACTCGTTGGTATTAGAGAGTGTTATGTTCGCCATTCTTGCAGAGAGGTCACTAGGGCCCCAACTTTATGGAGTGTTTCCAGAGGGCCGCCTGGAACAGTACCTCCCAGTAAGAGCCCAGTTTTTGTTGTTGTTTTTATACCAAGTCCTTCCCCTTCCCCAAAGTCTGCCTTCACGTCCTAGGTAGGGAAATTTCCCTAAGACCTTGATCTCCTCCCATCCCATGTCCCTTCCCCATCCCGCCCCAGCCCCCTCACCACCCTGATAGGTTACTGGGTACAGAGCCGACCATTGAAAACTCAAGAGCTCCGGGACCCAGTGTTGTCAGGAGCCATTGCAACCAAGATGGCCCGTTTCCATGGCATGGAGATGCCCTTCACTAAGGAGCCCCACTGGTTGTTTGGGACCATGGAGCGGTGAGTCAAATTTGGGAATGGGACACCTACACTGACCCAACCTCTAGTTGAGTGGACAGGTTTCCCCGTATTTGTCATGGACTCATGTTTCCCAGCCAAGTCAGGGACAGGAAAACTTGACCTAAAAGTAGGTAGGAGAGTGAATGTATCCTGTTGGGGGGCTTACAGGTACCTCAAGCAGATCCAGGACCTGCCTTCCACTGGCCTCCCCCAGATGAACCTGCTGGAGACGTACAGCCTGAAGGATGAGATGGGCAACCTCAGGTGAAGGCAGACCTGGCATTCAGCAGTGTCCTCCCCAGGCTTTGCTGAGGGCTAGAGCCAGGCTAGCCTTGGAAGGTGGCTGTAGTCACATGGCCTTACAACCTGTGCCCCTCTCCCTCTGCAGGAAGTTGCTAGATGCCACCCCATCCCCAGTGGTCTTCTGCCACAATGACATCCAGGAAGGTATGAGAAAGTGTGAGTCTCCAAGCCCAAACCGAAAGGGGTAGAGTGCCTTGATGTGACCACAACCCCCATGCCCCCAGGGAACATCCTACTGCTCTCAGAGCCGGAAAATGACGACAGCCTCATGCTGGTTGACTTTGAGTACAGTAGTTATAACTACAGGTAAGAGTGGAAGGAGAGCCTCCTGTTCCAGCAGGACTCTGCTCAGACAGACTGCGGGGCCTTCATCTCTACATCCCAGCTGCCCACGGACGGACGTTTGCTTTCTTCTCTCAGGGGCTTTGACATTGGGAATCATTTTTGTGAGTGGGTTTATGATTATACCCACGAGGAATGGCCTTTCTACAAAGCAAGGCCCACAGACTACCCCACTAGAGGACAGCAGGTATGTAGCTGGAGGTTGGGAAAAGAAAAACATTTTTATTTATTTATTTATTTATTTATTTATTTTTGGTAAAAGGAAAGAATGGCTAGAAAGGGTAATATTCCACAGTCTCCTCAGTCCTGACTCTTGTCCATTGATCTTAGCTCCATTTTATTCGCCATTATCTGGCAGAGGTCCAGAAAGGTCAGATCTGCTCTGAAGAGGAGCAGAAGAAACTGGAAGAAGATTTGCTGATAGAAGTCAATCGGTGAGAAAAGAGGGGAAGGGCGGGAGTGAGGGAGGATGGAGAAGGAAAGGGGGAGGGGGAGGGAGGGAGGACGATTTAGAAGGGGGTGGGAGTGAGGGAGGACATAGAAGTAAAGGGGGAAGAGGGAGGGAGGGAGGACAGAAGGAAAGGGGAGAGGGTGGGAGGGAGGATTTAGAAGGAAAGGGGGAGGGAGGGAGGACAAAGAAGGAAAGGGAGAGGGGGAGGGAGGACAGAGAAGGAAAGGGAGAATTGTGGCAGGGTAGAGATGAAAGATGACATCAGAGGCTAGCATAAAAGAAAAAGAGAGCTGGGCAGTGGTAGCGCACGCCTTTAATCCTAGCACTTGGGATGCAGAGACAGATGGATCTCTGTGAGTTCAAAGCCAGCCTCGTCTACAGAGTTAGTGCCAGGATAGTCTCCAAAGCTGCACGGAGAAACCTTGTCGTGAACCCCCCCCCCCCAAAAAAAATAAGTCACACTGGGATAAAGATTAGGAAAATGGGGAAGAAGTTGGAGCTTTACAGACTGACGAGCCTTGGGGGAAGCCAGGCAATACTCTTGATTGCACCCCCTTTTCCCCCCATTCCCTAGGTATGCGCTGGCATCTCATTTTTTCTGGGGTCTGTGGTCCATCCTCCAGGCATCCATGTCCACCATAGAGTTTGGCTACTTGGTAAGCAGCTCATCGGGTGGGCATGTTGAGTGGGGCTTGTAGAGAGCACTAGTCATGTCCTCCAGCAAATCCAGGCAGTCCCCGGTGGCTGTGGGCAGAACACAGCAGGTATGGCTCCTGCTTCCAAGCCTTCTTGCAGCCCTGCATTACCGTTTCCTTCCTTAGGAATATGCCCAGTCTCGCTTCCAGTTCTACTTCCAGCAGAAGGAGCAGCTAACCAGTTGCCACCCGTCATCTTGACTACCCAACCCCACCTCGGATTCCTCCTGCAGCCTCCAGGGCAGGACCTTGGAGAGAGGGGCAAAGAAGAAGAGACCCCAGAGACTGGGCTGTGCCTCTTAAGTGAGACTGCTGTTAAAATAGCTGACCTCTGTCCCCCTGTTTTGAGTAGCTGCCCAAGGTGGGCGTCTGGGAACCCCTGGGACCGTGTACCTAAATAAATGAATTTCTTCACAAATACAAACCGAGGGATGCAGATTTAAGTGGTTTCTCTTTAGTGCACCATGCTTAAAAATAGCGAGGGGTCCGTCTGTTCCACGCATTGAGATTTCCTATCCCATAATATTCCCGGGCTCAAGTTTACAAGTAACAAATACTGACTTGGGGAAGAAGACTGGAGGGGGTGGGGCAACAGCGGGCCCTGGATGTGATTGTCAACCTTGAGCCCTGAAATTAGGGAAAAGGCTGCACAGCTGACTCCTGGTGACCTTTTCCCTACATTCGGCTATTTTTAGCACTGATGCAACCATGCTCACGTGAGACCCTCTACTCCCCAGTCCCAGACCTTCCAGCAACCTTCAGCAGGCTTGTGGGAACCCTGCCCACCTCTCCTAGGTGCCTCCCCCAAAAAAGGGGGTTCTGGTTTCCGCCCATATCTGTTTTCTCCACCCCAATTTGGGAGTGGGTGTCAAGTTCCCAGTGAGAGCAGGGCGGGGCCAGGCCTGAAGGACGTGGGGACATGGGCCAGAGTGGCCAGACCCATACACCGACTGAAGCAAACCTGAGCTGTGAGTGAGGGACCAGCACAGGGAGGCCAGCCGGACCCAGAGCCATTCCATCCCACAACTCTTCGCCTTTACTGTCGGCCGAGCTTTCTGAGCGAGGACTGTGCTGGGTGCATCTAAACCTAGGCTCTGTCCAGGCCCACTCCTTTCCCTGGGCGTCTTTCCCAGACCCCAAACCGCCCTTCGTCGCCCTTGGTGTACCTGGAGCCCGACTCCTGCACCATTGCAAATAGGCCTGTCGGGAACCCCACGAGGGTTCTGCGGCGGCAGCGGCGGTTAGCCAGGCTAGGGAGGGCCCAGCGGGGCGCGTAGCGTTGGAGCACGGGCCGGTTTGGGGGGGTGGTCGCAAGGGGAGCTGGCAAGGGGTGTGGGGAGCGAGGACCAGATGGGGCGGTGGGGGCGGAGCCTCAGCTAGAGGTGGATGGGCGGGGGCGGGGCTGGGCTGAGCGCACTAAGTACCTTCTGCCCCTACCTTTAGGTGCTGACTAAACCCCGGGATGGCGGAAGCACACCAGGCAGTAGCTTTCCAGTTCACTGTGACCCCTGATGGGGTCGACTTCCGGCTTAGTCGGGAGGCTCTGAGACACGTCTATCAGTCTGGAATCAACTCCTGGAAGAAACGCCTTATTCGAATTAAGGTGTGGGAACAGGTGGTTCTCGGGTCTCTTTTTTTCCCAGCAGGTGCCTAGGCAGAAGCCACCTGTCCGCAGTTAGTCTCCTTGTCAGCGGCTGTTTCCGCTTCTGGCCAGCAATACTGCTGGTTCTAGACAGGGTCCAATAGGTCCAGCAGGATCGTGAAGAAGATGGGATGGGACATAGAATGTAGATGTGAGCGGAGGAAGAACACAGTGAATGGTTGAGGCAGGGCCAGGAGCCCTTTCTCAGGACTTCCCGGGCGCAGAATTACATTTTCTCACTCCACAAAGATGCCTGTTTCTCCCCCCCCCCTCCACAGAATGGCATCCTAAGGGGTGTGTACCCTGGCAGCCCCACCAGCTGGCTTGTAGTTGTCATGACAACAGTTGGTGCCAATTACTGCAAGGTGGACATCTCCATGGGGCTGGTGTGTTGCATCCAGAAATACCTCCCTGACAGGTAAGGCACCTGGAAGACACCAGTTTCAGGAAAAAGAGCCCAGACTGTTCCCAAGGCCAGGATTCCCATAGAGGACAGATGCAGGAAGGCAGCCATTGGCAGCCGAGGGGCCCTCTCACACGCCGGACTACATCTCCCAGTTCCAAGGCCCTTTGTCTACTTGATGCACTCGGACCTGGGTGCACCCAGCGAGGTCTTTTCCATTCATGTCTTCTCTAAGAGAGTTTACAGCCATCAACTGCAGTTAGAATTCCCCAAAAGATGAGCTCAAAGGGATACCCTGAAGCCTGCCTCCTTCTCCAATAGGTATGGCCCCTGTGGGACCCCACAGACCCGGGACCTTCTCAGCATGGTCATCTTCTCCACTGGCATCTGGGCGACAGGCATTTTCCTATTCCGGCAAACCCTGAAGCTGCTACTTTCCTACCACGGGTGGATGTTCGAGATGCACAGCAAGGCCAGCCATGCCACCAAGATCTGGGCTGTGAGCAGAAGCGCCAGAGGGGGCAGGCATCTGGGGAATCTCATTTGGGGTGCCGAGCAAGAAGGGAGAGGCACACTGGACAACAGTGCCTGGTGCATGTTTGTCCTGAGGGAGCTGGGATGGTCCCGAGGACTTGGTCATCTTCTAGTTTGTGTTCATTCTTCCTGCTAAGTCCCACCCCAACACTGTACTCTGTACCTTTAGATCTGTGTTCGCCTTCTGTCCAGTCGTCGGCCCATGCTCTATAGCTTCCAGACATCTCTGCCTAAGCTTCCCGTACCCAGTGTGCCAGCCACGATTCAGCGGGTAAGAGCCCGAGTATCAAAGAGCACAAAGTCCCGGCTTCAGAGGACCAGTCCAAACTTATCAGGATTGTTTTCCACAAATGGCTGGCTTGAGAAGAATGGGGTCTGGTTGAGGAGAGGTTGTAAGAAGGTTAATGTGGCGGTGTAGCCATCGTCATGATAATAATTTGGCTGGACAGTACCTGGATTCCGTGCGGCCCTTATTGGATGATGAAGAATATTACCGCATGGAGACACTGGCCAAAGAATTCCAGGACAACACCGCCCCCAGACTGCAGAAATACTTAGTTCTCAAGTCATGGTGGGCAACTAACTATGTAAGTTTGCCCTGACGGCCTCGCCCTTATCTACATGTCCTTAATTCGCCCTCCTCAGCTCTAACCTGCACCTGACCCTCCACAGGTTAGCGACTGGTGGGAAGAGTACGTCTACCTCCGAGGCAGGAGCCCCATCATGGTGAACAGCAACTATTATGCCATGGTAAGAACCAGAGCCTCCTAGGGCTCCTGTGTGCCCAGCTCTGTCCCCAGCTCTGTCCCCAGCTCTGGAGCAAGGATCTAGAGGCCATCCCAGAGCCTTTGCCTCGGTTTCCATGGGTGAGTGGGGGTTAGGGAGTGAAGCCTGAGGGAAAGAGAAAGGGAGGAAAGATCCTGGCACAGCAGTCCAGAGCCGGCCTGGGTGGTAGGGACCGTGACAAGAGGAAGAATTCTGAGACGCCACTGAATTTCTCAGGCCGGTTATACCATACCCCATTGCTTCCTAACTCCTGGCCTCTCAGGCACAGGTTCTCAGCTATCTTGACATTTTCAGAGAGCTTCTTAAAACATACTTTGCTGTTGTCCCATTGTAAGTGAGACCACAGGATGACTAGCAGCTTCTTTTAGTACTAAGTCGCTGTCTGCCTCACTTCGCGTGACTGGTGTCTATATACTGGTGACAGGTAGCTGATCTTCCTGCTGCCCAGGGCCCAGTTTCCCCTGATGTCTAAAGCACACACTGTTAACCTCCTGGAATTCCCCCATCCATGGGCAGTTTCTGGCAGTTTGCCACCTGTCCAAATCAAGGATTTGTTTTTGCTGTTTTGTGGTAGAACCCCCTTGAAGCAAAACAAGCAGAGTATGAATGGGCAGAGAACAGTTCTGATCGGAGCTGGAGCCTGTCAGTTACACATTTCTGCAAGTTCACCCTGACGAGATGTAAGATGGAACATAGACAGGGGACACAATCCCTCAGGCCCCTGAAGTTTCCTCAGGCTAGTGAGACTCAGGTGACACCCACACAGAGGAGCCCAGCCTACAGACTCTGCTCTGTCTGTAGGATTTTGTGCTTATCAGAAACACGAATGTGCAAGCCGCACGACTGGGAAACGTTGTCCACGCCATGATCATATATCGCCGCAAGCTGGACCGTGAACAGATCAAACCTGTGAGTTCCATTAGGGTTAAGGGTGGGGTAAGGAAAGGATGTCTGAGACTAAGCCATGCTGGGCCTTCCTCCCAGGTCATGGCACTGGGCATGGTACCCATGTGCTCCTACCAGATGGAGCGGATGTTCAACACTACACGCATCCCAGGCAAGGAAACAGGTACGGGGCTACAGCGAGGCCTCCATAAAAGGAGTCCTCCCCTCCCAGGCACCCCTCAGGAGGAAGTCCTCCCCTCCCGGGCACCCCTCAGGAAGAAGTCCTAGCCACAACAGCTAGATACCCAGCTACTGTTATTCTCCAGCACTCCAGTGTCTCAGGATTGTGAGAAGCAATCAGTTTGTGACTACTATATAGTTGTTATAGACAGACATGGTGCTGTCCTTCCAGGGCTTCCGAGTACCAAGGAAGGCAGTCATGAGTAAAGAGCAATGAAAGGAGCACGGCTGGGGTAGTGGAATTCAGGAGAAGACGGCCTATCCCTCCTAGAGCCCAAAGAAGCTGTGGGAGGGGCTCACTTGGGGCACAGGCACTAGCTTAGCATGGAAATGAAGGAAGGCCCAGGTCAGATATGAGGCAAAGCAGAGTCTGTGGAACCGCCTGTGTGTGGGAGGTGAGCCCTTTCTCTGAGGTCCCGCCTCAACTGCCCACTGGCTTCTGTCACAGACGTGTTACAGCACCTGGCAGAGAGTAGACACGTGGCCGTCTACCACAAAGGCCGCTTCTTCAAGGTGTGGCTCTATGAGGGCTCTCGCCTGCTCAAGCCTCGAGACCTAGAGCTGCAGTTCCAGAGAATCCTGGATGACTCTTCCCCGCCTCAACCCGGGGAGGAGAAGCTGGCAGCCCTCACCGCAGGAGGAAGGTACCCAGGGCCTGTGGGGAGGGCTTGGCTAGGCCCAGGTTCAAGGCTTCATGAGAAGAAAAGCTTGGTGCTACCTCTATCCTAGAACTGAGGGTCAGAGGGCCCCCCAGAATAGGCACATAATACAGACTGAAGGGTGGTAAGGACAGGATACCCGAGTGGCACCACCTCATCTCGTCTCCTCATTCAGTCAGATCCTAAGATACCCTGATAAAAAGTTGGATTCAACTGCTTACCCGTCCTTATACCCACCCCCAGGGTAGAGTGGGCACAGGCACGTCAGACCTTCTTTAGCTCTGGCAAGAACAGGACTTCTCTGGATGCCATTGAGCGTGCTGCTTTCTTTATCACCCTGGATGAAGAATCCCACTGTTACAACCCTGACGATGAGTCCAGTCTTAGCCTCTACAGCAAGGCCTTGTTGCATGGAAACTGCTACAACAGGTAGGTGCCCCGAACTCATGGGACAGACAGAGGTTAGAGTTCTGAGTTCTTCCTTTTTTGTTTGTTTGTTTGTTTGTTTTTCGAGACAGGGTTTCTCTGTGTAGTCCTGGCTATCCTGGAACTCTCTCTGTAGACCAGGCCTGCCTCTGCCTCTGCCTCCTGAGTACTGGGATTAAAGACACGTGCTACCACTACCCAGTTTATAGTTAAAATTTAATGATTGGAATTATAGGCTAGAAGATTAAAGTAGAAGTCAGGGTCAGAGTTAATGGATAGGTAGCATTATTTAGGGGTAAGGTGGTACTAGTTAAGGCTGGAGTGGAAGATTAAGAATAGAGATGGGGGTTAGAGAGATAGCTCAGTGGGTAATGGTCCTTGCTGCCAAGCCTGATGACCTGAGTTCAAACCCCAGGACCCACAGGGTGGGAGGAGAGAACCAGCTCTCGAAAGTTATCCTTTGACCTCCACACATGCAAATGGAATTTAATTTTTTTTTTTTGGTTTTTCAAGACAGAGTTTCTCTGTGTAGCTTTTGAGCTGTCCTGACACTCCCTCTGTAGACCAGGCTGGCCTCGAACTCACAGAAATCCAACTGCCTCTGCCTCCTGAGTGCTGGGATTAAAGGCATGTGTTGTTGTATGAGGCCACTTGTTTGTTCCCAGCTGCTCAGCCCCGAAATAATCACACAGAAACCAAATTATTTGCAATACTGTTTGGCCAATAGCTTAAGCATATTTCTGGCTAACTCATATCTTAAAATTAACCCATCTCCATTAATCTGTGTATCACCACGAGGCTGTGGCTTACTGGGTAAACTTCCGGCGTCTGTCTCCAGCGGGGCTACATGGCTTCTCCTTTGACTCCGCCTTCTTTCTCCTATCGTTCAATATAGTTTTCCCCACCTACCTCGGTTCTGCCCTGCTATAGGTCCAAAGCAGTTTCTTTATTAACCAGCATACAGAGGGGAATTCCACATCAGGCATTCGCCACCACCACCCTGCTAAATGTTTTAAAAAGCAATAGGAGTTAAGGTTAAGTTGTGGGTTAGTAATTAGAATTGACTCATTAGCGTTAGCAGTATAGGGTTAGGGATGGAGGTTGGAGATCTGTGTAATTTCCCAGCTTTGGGTCTACCCTGATCTACTCCTGCAGGTGGTTCGACAAATCTTTCACTCTTATTGCCTTCAAGAATGGCACGTTGGGCCTCAACGCAGAACACTCATGGGCAGATGCCCCCATTATTGGGCACCTCTGGGAGGTAAAGGCCTAGAGAGGGAACCTTCAGGGCAGCTACTGGCAATGACGCTTGTTTCTCAGTTTTGATTTATCCCTGCAGTTTGTCCTGGGCACTGATACTATTCACCTGGGTTACACAGAGACTGGACACTGTGTGGGGGAGCTGAACAAGACGCTGACACCCCCTCAGCGACTACAGTGGGACATTCCTGAGCAGGTATGCAGGCTAGGAATGGGTGGGTTAGATCTCACCCTCAGGATGAAGGGTGCCACGTGAGCCACAAGGAGAGCGGAGACCCCAGGGTGTCTGCTCAGAGAAATAGTGCGATCTGTTGCCCATGTCCAGGACCAATGTTCCCTCCTCTGCACCAGGCTCAGCATGACCTCGTGCAGAGTCCTCACAGGCTGTCATTCGTGTCTTCAGAAGCTGTTGAGCCGACTCTTTCATCCAACACCTAGACGTCACACCTTTTAGACCTAGAGTCCTCCCTGGAGGACTCTGCCCTCAACTGACCCTTTTCCACCTCTTGGCAGTGCCGGGAAGTCATCGAGAATTCGTACCAGGTGGCCAAGGCACTGGCCGACGATGTGGAGTTATTCTGCTTCCAGTTCTTACCCTTTGGCAAAGGCCTCATCAAGAAGTGTCGGACCAGCCCAGACGCTTTTGTGCAGATTGCCCTGCAGCTGGCTCATTTCCGGGTAGGAGCTTCTGAGGGCTGCTGAGTGTGCAGGGCGTCCTCAGGGTCCACCTGCTTGACTCCACCTACTGTGTACCCCAGGACAAAGGCAAATTCTGCCTGACGTACGAGGCCTCAATGACGAGAATGTTCCGAGAGGGGCGGACTGAGACTGTGCGTTCCTGTACCAGTGAGTCCTCAGCCTTTGTGCAGGCCATGATGAAGGGGTCCCATACGGTGAGCCCCCCCCCACCTTGTCTCTCTTCCTCCTTCACCCCTGTTTACTTCAAGGGCCACTTGACCCTTCTATTCTGACCCCCAGAAAGAAGACCTCCAGGAGCTCTTCCGGAAAGCTTCTGAAAAGCACCAGAACATGTACCGCCTGGCCATGACAGGGGCTGGGATCGACAGGCACCTCTTCTGCCTTTACATCGTCTCCAAGTACTTGGGGGTTAGGTCTCCTTTCCTGGCTGAGGTCAGTGAAGTTGCTGGGTGTGACCTCTATCCCCTTGCCTTTAGGCCCAGAGCAAGGCCTTCTTGCGATAGATAGGGCTCTGTGGAATTAGCACTCTTAGTAGGGAAAGGAGACAAACGTGTGCTCTACCAGTCAGTGAGTGTAACGGGCTGAGGGCAGGGAGGGGCAAGTCAGAGGGGACCAAGGCAGCCACGCGCAACCGCAAAGGTGGAGAGCTTATGCAGATGCTGAGGTTTTCCGTATGGGGCAGAGGAACATCGGGAGTTCAGGGGACTCCTGCACCACACGTGCCCATTTCTGTGCTCTCCAATAGTGCCTTTTGTCTTGCTTGCTTGTTTCAGACTAAGTCTTGTTATGTAGCTTTGGCTGGCCTGGAACTCACTGTGCTGAGCAGGCTGGCCTTGGACTCATGGGTGAGCCTCCTACCTCTGCCTCCTCGGTATTGGGATTGCAGGCGTGTATCACCGTGCCTGGCTGATTGTGTCTACAGTGAAGCAGTTCTCGGGCACCGCGGATAGGGCAGGTGCACACTGAGTGCCTCGTGTCTGACAGGCTTCTGCCTCCCTGTTACAGGTGCTTTCGGAACCCTGGAGCCTTTCCACCAGCCAGATTCCTCAGTACCAGATCCGCATGTTTGACCCAAATCAGTACCCCAATCATCTGAGTGCTGGAGGTGGCTTTGGCCCTGTGAGTACCCCAGAAGGAGAGTGGCTGGCAGCACTGGGACCCTGGAGTTTCAGTTTAAGGGGTGCAGACATGGGCACAAGCACCTTATTTAGAGAGGACCCATGTGACTGTAAAACGATAGCTGCTGACTTAGGTAGGCAGGTGCCAGCACCTACCCATTCCACCTGCCTCCCTAGTGCGGCATCACCGCACCCAAGCGTAGTCTTCAGGGGACACGGCAACACACTGGGCCCTTCAGAGCTGTATTCTTCTGAGGAGAACATGAGCTACTCTGGCAGAAGAGTAGTGATTGTTACAAAGAGGGGGGTGATCTATAGTGTAAGTCCCTGAGGAAGGCCCCAAACACAGGGGCAGCGTCCTTTAGAAGAAACAGAGTTCTAGTCTTGGAACCAGAGGCAGAGTCCTTCGGTTTGCATACTATTTCCTGGATTAGGAGAGTGGGGGCTGACCTCAAGAAGGCAGTGTCCAACATGGGCCCGCCTCCTGTGAATCTTGTGGAAAGGGGAAAATACATCGATTTGACTTTTGGGTCTTGTTTGCTTCTTGTCCCCAGGTGGCAGATGATGGTTATGGGGTTTCTTACATGATCGCAGGTGAAAATACTATGTTCTTCCACATTTCCAGCAAGTTCTCAAGTTCCGAGACGGTGAGTCTCCCCTGTTCCCATTTGGGGTGGTCTCACAACAAGGCGCTACCTGGGGTATCCCAGAAGCACACTCCATCCTTTTGTGGGCACAGAGGGGTGGGGCCTGTCTTGAAAACGTATCTGAGCTCCTCAGTTGTGCCCACAGAGTGCCCAGCGCTTTGGGAAGCACATCCACCAAGCACTGTTGGACATCGCTGATCTTTTCAAAGTTCCCAAAAGGACAGAGAGCTGAGGACGGGAGAAAGACCAGCTGCCCTTTTGTCCCCACCTGGGGGAAGAAGAGACCTGTGGCCAGTCCACAGGCATAAGGGGTGGCATGCACACGTGTCCAATTCTGAGAACAGCTCTGGTGGCAGGGGCGCCCCAGGCAGATACTACTCCTTTAGGGCCCAGCTGGAGGTGGGATTGGAGTAGTGAGAGGATTTTGATTTTTTTTTTCTGTCTTGGTAGATGCTAATAAAAAATGAGGCTGTATAATTCTCTCTCGGCCTTTAGGTGCCTGTGTTTTGTTAGAGAACCATAAGACCCTCTTCCTGCCCCAGCTCAGGCTAGAATGGCGGCAATGGAAGGGCTAGGAGAACATTGATGAGGGTTTCTTACCCACGCTGAAATATGTGCCTCTCTGGAATAATGCAGGCTTTGAGAGGGCACTTGGAATAAATTCTTGCTTTAGAACCTTTGCCTGTTCCATGGGGCTATTTCTGTTTGTCTGCCAGGGAGTGGGGTCCACCTGCCCACTCCACACATGGGCATGCCTTCTGTACCAATCTGGGCTATAGTGCAACACTACAGAGGCCTGTGGCATCCTCCCAGGCCGGAAGCCAGGGTGCCAGGCAGTCCTACCTGTGAGAGCACACAAGATCTCCTGCAGCAACACGCTACCTCAGTCTCACGTATTTTCTTGGTGAAGTAACATTAAACTAAGTTGGACATAGTGGCTACAAAACTTATAGACTTGCCTTCAATACTTCTGAAATAGTATTGCCTTGAACTTAGGCGGCTGAGGCAGAAGATTACTAAGAGTTCAAGGATAGTCTGAGCTGCAGACCATCTTTTCAAATTCCTGTCTCAAAAGAAAGAAACAAGCCTGATGGTGGTGATGCATGCCTGGAATCCCAGCACTCGGGAGGCAGAAACAGGGGCAGATCTCTGTGAGTTCAAAGCCTGGTCTACAAGAGCTAGTTCCAGAACAACCAGGGCTATACAGTCTCGAAACCCCCCCCCCCAAAAAAAAGAAGAAGAAAGAAAGAAAAGAAGAAGGAACAAAGAGTAAACCAATAATAATCCTTTATGGAAGGGGAAGTAGCACTCAGTAAATACAGCTGCATACTTGAATGAATTAAGATTCCAGATGCTAAGAACCCACATGCAAATCAGATTTAGAAGTCATGTTTTTTGAGCATAGATAGGACTCTGTTCTGGAAACTCAGTGGTGAACAGGACACTCTCTCTGCCTCTACAGAATTCTCCACTTGAAAAGGCTGGTGTGAGTAGGGGACAGTGCAGCTGATGGACACAAAGCTATTTTTGGCATGACCCATTTAGCAAGTGCTTGCTGGATGCCTGTAGTATGCAAGGCAAGTGAACTAGCAATGAACAAAATTAGCAGACGGTCCTTCCCTCAGCTCCCAAAGACTTCAGTGAGGAACACAGATCACAGCTAAAAGTGTTTGTGATGTAGCAAGCCAGATGTAAGTTAGTGGCCAGGTGAAGGTAAGTGAGCGAGCAGACCAGCGTAAAGGTGCAGTTTCAGATGGTGGTGAAAGCAGGCTGCCGACTTACAGGCCTGCAGAAGAAAGGGATAAGCCATGTTCTTCCTGTCTTTCATGTCTCAAACTGGATGGCAGAACATTCCTGGACAAAGGGGACGGCAAGATCCAAAGGTATATGGAGAGAAATACCTGTTGGAAAAGATTAGCACATGATAGCCTATAGCTGGTGTGAAGTCAGAGCAGGAGGGTGGAAAAATCTAACTTGAAGGGCTGGAGAGATGGCTCAGTGGTTAAGAGCATTGCCTGCTCTTCCAAAAGTCCTGAGTTCAATTCCCAGTAACCACATGGTGGGTCACAACCATCTGTAATGAAGTCTGGTGCCCTCTTCTGGCCTGCAGGCAGAATACTGTATACATAATAAATAAATAAATAAATAAATAAATATTAAAAAAAATCTAGCTTGAAGACTTTTTTTTCACGTTCTGTCTTCTTCAAATAATAGGAGACTCCAGGAGTTTGAGCAGAGGGAGTCGTAATCCCTCCTAATTTTAAGATTTTTTTTTCTGGCCAACCAGAATGATATAACAAAACAGGATGCAGTCATGGGAGGATCATGAGGCCTGCCTAGAGGCAGTGACTATGACAGCAGAGCTAAAAAGAATGGCAGGATTTACACTCAGGCCGTGCCGTACACAGGACTAGAAAATTGGGAAGTTGAGACTGTCAAAGGTAGGACTAACAAGCCTGATGAGATCTCAGAGACAGCTCATTTTTAAAAATTATTACATTAGCCAGGTGGTGGCAAACGCCTTTAATCCCAGCACTTGGAAGGCAGAGATAGGCGGCTCTACAGCCTGGTCTACAGAGCAAGTTCCAGGACAGCCAGGGTTACAAAGAGTTGTTGAAAAACCAAACAACAACTGTTGGAGGAAGCTGCTTGTTCGTTTCCCAGTCACCCAGACTCCCAAAATAATCACACAGAATCTATATTATTTAAATCACAGCTTGACCAATCATTTAAGTGTATTGCTGGCTAGCTCTTATATCTTTGGTTAACTCATTTGTATTATTATGTAAACAACAATATATGTATATTTATGTTAAAAACATTTAGACTTATTTTTATCTATATGAGTATTTTACTGCAGGTATGAATGAACATATACCACATGTGTGTCTGATGCCAATGGTAGTCAGAAGGAGGTGTCAGAGTCCTTGGAACTAGAATCATAGATGGTTATGAGCCACCAAGGAGCTGCTAAGAACCAAACCCAAGTCCTCCATGAAAAACAAGTGCTCTTTATCATTGTACCATCTCTCGAGCCTCAAATTACATTTTTACTATATATGTATGTGGGTAGCATAATACTGCGTATGTGTGTTGGTCAAAGGACAGCTCCTAGAAGCTGGGTTTCTCTTTCTACCATGTGGTTCTAAGGACTGAACTCAGGTTGTCAGACTTGGTAGCAGGCACATTCACCTGCTGGGCCATGTCCCTGGCCTTGTAACTCACATTTTTTAAAAAAAAATTTTTTGAGCAATATGGTGATTAAATGAAATATTAAAATGTTAAGTTCAATGTCTATTAGAAATACCTTTGAAGGGCTGGGCGTGTGACTCAGCTGGTAGAGAGCTTGCCTAGTACTTATGAAGCTCTGAGTTTGAACCCCAGGACCACATAACACAGGTATGATGGTGTATGGAGCCACAATCTGAGATATGTGATGTCCTATCTTTAAAAGGGAGGAGGAGGGGGAAAAGAAAAAACAAAATGTCACATATATTCTTAGAATATAAGTTGAAGGGCTGGAGAGATGGCTCAGAGGTTAAGAGCATTGCCTGCTCTTCCAAAGGTCTTGAGTTCAATTCCCAGCAACCACAGGGTGGCTTACAACCATCTGTAATGAGATCTGGTGCCCTCTTCTGGCCTGCAGGCATACATACAGACAGAATATTGTATACATAATAAATAAATATTTAAAAAAGAATATAAGTTGAAAGTGGAGGAAGATCTAGGCTCCTTATAATACTTATTACAATAATCATTAAAACCTTAATAGCACATGGGAGAAGTTCCAGAGCAGAAATTCCTAATGTCCTTTGAATTTCCATGAACTTTAAAAGTATAAATATGCCGAGGGGTGGTGGTGGTGCACGCCTTTAATCCCAGCGCTTGGGAGACAGAGGCAGTCGGATCTCTGTGAGTTTCGAGGCCAGCCTGGTCTACAAGAGCTAGTTCTGGGACAGGCTCCAAAGCTACAGAGAAACCCTGTCTCGAAAAACCAAAAAAAAAAAAAAAAAAAAGTGTAAGTATGCTCACACAAGGTTTCATTGTGTTAAAACGTCCCTGAGCTTCCAAAATATTTTCCCAGACTTTTTTTCTCATGAGGTCTATGTAACCTCCCCTGAAGAAGTGTCTGGATCATAATAGGTTCACCCAGTCTGGGAAAACTGAACAGAGAATTTCCAATGAGCTGGTTTGTAATTCATGTTAAAATAAAATCATTAAAGCCAATGGGTGGTGGCGCACACCTTTAATCCTAGCACTCAGGAGACAGAGGTAGGCTGATCTCCGAGTTCAAGGCAAACCTGATGAGTGAGTTTGAGGACTACACACACACACACACAAAAAAAAAAAAAAAAAAAAAAAAAAAAAAAAAAAAAAAAAAAAAAAACCTTAAGTTTTGGAGCTGGAGAGTTGGCTCAGTGTTTGAGATCACGTGTCGCTCTTGTAGAAGGACCCAGTTTTAGTTGCCAGCAACCCAGAACTGTAAATCCAATCCCAAGGGATCTGAGACCCCTCTTTTGACCTCTGCAGTCATCACGCATGGATGTGGTGTACATACATACACACAGGCAAAACATTCACATAAAATAATAAAATAAATCTTAAAACAACAACCACCCTTCAGCATTAGCAGACAGATCCTAATCACACTACAGGAGATTCTAAGGAACGAGGTCAGGCTGTGTGTCTAGGGTATATTTAATAGGCGCCTGGGTGACAGTTTGCTGGTCTCAGCTATGCAAGGCATGGGCATACCTGACAGAGCCTCTGGGCTTCCTGGGAGCTCAAGTTTTCATATCTGACTTGTAGGGGATGTTTCAGCTACGCAACTCCACTGCCAGACAATGCTCAGGACCGTCACCTTCCACCTGAGGAGGCCCCCGAACTTCCGTCTTCATTCCTTCCACAGGAACAGGCCCATCTACACCTTTTTACTTTGCTTTTGCTAGACTTTCTGCCTAGAACCTTGCCCCCTTCCTTTTTTTTCCCCTTGGCTGACTTCATTGCCCATCAGGGTTAATCTTGACTTGTGTTTTCTCTGGAGTTTTATCACTGAAGTCGGGAGTGAGCTGTTTATGCAGTTGGGAAGTGATGTGAAGACTAAAGGGTAACTCACACACGCACACATGCGTGGCTAGGAAGATAGCTTAATAAAGTCCTTGCCTTTCACGCAGGAGGACATGAGCTCGATCCCCAGGGTAGGAAGAGGGTTGGTTTGGACTAGCCTATTAGTCTCCAACTAGAGATTTGGAGGGTTGTTTTTTGTTGTTTGTTTGAGTGATTTTTTTTTTTTTGAGACAGGGTCTCTTTGTGTAACTTTGGAGCCTGTCCTGGAACTTGCTCTGTAGACCAGGCTGGCTGGCCTTGAACTCACAGAGATCTTCCCGCCTCTGCCTCTGCATCCAGAATGCTGGGATTAAAGGCATGCACCACCACCGCCCGGCCTGATTTTTTTTTTAAAGATTTATTTATTGTATTTAGGAGTGTTTGCCTGTATGTCCGTATGTTCACCATGTGCCTCCATCCAGGTTCCACTAGAGATCAGAAGGTGGCTTTGGATCTTCTGAAACTGGACTCAGAAGCGGTTGTGCTGGGAACCGAATCCAGGTCCTCTGTAAGAGCAGTAAGTGCTCTTACTCGCTGAACCGTCCCTCCAATCTCCCCACCCCCACGTAGAACTTTGTACTCTCTAAGCACTGAGTGTCTCTGTTGCCTGTCCTTGCTTGGTGATGTAGGGATCTACTCCGTGGAGACGGAGCTGCTCACTGTAGGGCAGACTTGGACCCGAATTAGTGCACAGTGCTTCGTCTGTTTTTGCCGGTGAGGTAACACCTCTCCCTCGTCTGAACCCCGCCGTCCCTCCATAAGCACTGACTTTCCCTGTAAGACAGGTGCAACAATGTCTGTCACACATAATACTGGACATTTAACAACTATGTCTAGCTCCTGAACACTGGGGACAGAGTATCAGACAGGGCCGTGCCCACGTGGCTGTACACAGAGAACTTAATTGTCAAGCAGTGAAGGCTACAGGGTCGGGGAAGCTCAGGCAGGAAGCAGCACGCGGCTTCCTCCTTCTCTACTCCATTGCCACTCAACCTAGGGCCACCTAAATCCCGGGGAAAACCAGGTGAGGTCAGGTGAAAGGCCACAGAACAGGCCCCGCCTACTGAGAAGCCCCGCCCCTAGGAGAAAGCAAGCCAATGAGAGCGAGAAGCCAGTTCCGGGGGCGGGACTAGCAGCGGAAAGGGGCGGGCGTCGTTGCCAGGTGTCCCTCCTTCCTCTCCCGCCGCGTGGGCTGTGGAGCTGACCAGAGCGCGGGCCCAGCCTGAGGTGAGCGAGGCTGGCGGGGCGCGCCCCGGGGCCCGACTGTGTCGGCACGCCTGAGGTCTGTGGGGATTCTCGGACTCTGGGGCTGGGTCCCCGCGGTAGTCACACCTTCAACGCTGTGCCTCGCGCCTTGCTTCCGTCCCTCACGCCTCACCCGCCACTTCTGACACCTTCCTCTTTAGTTCCTCCACCCCTGAACCCAGACGCACTCCTTCATGTCCTCACCCGAAGCCTCGTCTCCCACCCCTCAGTCTCCTCCTCCCACACCCCAAGGACCTCCCCTCGGGCTCTTGGACTACAGCAAAACTGGCTCCCCCCCCCCCCCCCCCCCCCGTCTCCTCACCCACGCGGGAGATGCCTCGCCTCACCTCACACGTCATTATTTCCCTCTCCTCAGCTTCCTCAGTCCCAACCGCAGATGTCTCCTTCCTCAACCTTTCCCTCACGTCCCCTCAGCTTTTTCCCTCCACATCCAATGCCACCCCTCATCTCCCCACACAGCCTCAGTTCCTTCCCCTCAAGTTTCCTCAGCTTACATCCCAGTTGCCTCTGCTCAGCTTCTCCACCCCACAGCCCAGATGTCTCATTTTGTCTCTTTAACTCCATACTCCACCAGGCTTTTTCTTTTGGGCCACCAACCAGCTCCCAAATCACGACAGGGAGACTTAATAGTTATGAATGCTCAGCCTAGGTTCGGCTCACTTCTGGCTAGCACTTTTAACTTAAATTAACGTCTTTCTCTCTCTCTCTCTCTCTCTCTCTCTCTCTCCCTCTCTCTCTCTTTTGATTTTTCGAGACATGGTTTCTCCATGGCTTTTTGGTTCCTGTCCTGAAACTAGCTCTTGTAGACCAGGCTGGCCTCGAACTCACAGAGATCCGCCTGCCTCTGCCTCCCCAGTGCAACTTCTTTCTCTTTATCTACATTTTGCCTCAGGAGTGTTTACCTTTTCTTTCTGTATGTCTGGCCCCAGGTTGTCTCCCTCGTTCTTGCCTCTCTTCTCCTCTCTTCTCTCCTTTTTCTCTCTCTTCCTCCTATTCATTCTCTCTGCCCACCAGCCCCACCTATCCCTCTCCTGACTAGTTATTGGTCTGCTTTTTATTAGACCAATCGGGTGCCTTAGCAGGCAAGGTGAAACAAGTGCAACTCATTTAACCTAATTAAACAGATGCAGCACAAACAAATGTAACTTTGCACAGTTAAAGTAATATTCTGCATCATAAGCAAATATAACACATCTTTTTGCCTAGTTAACTACAACACCACACTCTTATTATCCTCCCCTCAGTGTCTTCTGCCATTCTCCACTTCCTTATCTCTCTTCCCTCATCTCCTCGCCCTACACCCTTCCCTTCTCTCAGCTCCCTTCATATCCTCATTCCACACTTTATCTCGATCAGTTTCTTCAACCCATATTCTTACCTGCTTCTCCTCTGTCTCTGGTCCAGCCTGCAAACCCTTCATTCAGTTTCCTTACTCTATACCACTAAACCCTTGCCCTTAAGCTTCTCATCTACAGCCAAAGCCTGCACTCCTCTCTCTACTCAGCACCAACACTTCTCTTTATACCTGTGGTGGTTTGGATAAGAATGCCCCCACCCACTGGGTGATAGTGATGCACACCTTTAATCCCAACACTTGGGAGGCAGAGGCAGGCGGATATCTGTGACTTCTAGGCCAGTCTGATCTACAGAACTAGTTCCAGGACAACTAGGACTGTTACACAGAGAAACATGGTGTCAAGAAAAAAAGAATGCCCTCACACACCTACCTCCTGAGGCTGAGGCTCATGTATTTGAATGTTTGGTCACCAGGAAGTGGGACTCTTTGAATGGATTAGAAGGATTAGGAGGCAGTATAGCCTTGTTGGAATAGGTGTGGCCTTGTTGAAGGAATTGTGTCACTGGGGGTGGGCTTTGAGGTTTCAAAAGCCCACATCAGGCATAGACTCTCTCTGTCAGGATGTAGCTCTCAGCTACTGTTCCAGAACCTGCCTGAATGCCACCATGATCCATACCATGATAATGGGCTAAACTTTTGGAACTGTAGGCAAGCCCCCAATAAAACACTCTCTTTATAAGAGTTGCCTTGGCCATGGCATCTCTTCAGAGCACTAGAGCAGTGATTAAGAGAGAAGTTAGTACCAGAGAGTGGGTATTGCTACGACAGGATTGACCATGCTGCTTACTGGTGGATTGTGAATTTTGGGACTTTGTATTAGGAAAGCAGTTGAAGGCTGTAAATGGGGCTTAGTGGGCCATACTAGTAGGATCATGGAAGATAGTGGTGCTGAAAACAGCATAAATTATGATGGCCCTGCTCATGGAGTTTCAGAGGGGAAGAATTTCAGTATGTGATCTAGAGACAATTCTTGCGATATTTTTGACAAAGA
The DNA here is from genome assembly GCF_018167655.1 of Microtus oregoni. Lineage (NCBI taxonomy): Eukaryota > Metazoa > Chordata > Mammalia > Rodentia > Cricetidae > Microtus > Microtus oregoni. Next base: position 4,260,414 of record NW_024543081.1, read on the forward strand.
ATGTGGCTGCTGCTTGTTCTTGTCTGAAAAATCTGCCTGAGACTAAATTGAAGAGCTTTTGGATTAATGACATTGACAAAGGAGCTTTCAAGACAGCCTAGTATTGACAGTGTCGTGTGGTTATTAGTGATCACTCTTATGTGGCTCTACAATGAAAAGGAACAGCAGGACAAGGAAAAATACAAAATGCACACTTTGTGGAGAAAAGGAACACTGGGAAATGTTTTGTTGGCGCTTAGTCCAGTGCTCAAGAAGAAAAGCCTGATGCTAAATGAAATACAGAGAGTGGTGACTTCAGGTCAAGGCCCCCCTTCTCCCCTCCCCACTCGGGGGGGGGGGGCTTGTGAAAAAGAATTAAGGAAAGCTTAAGTAGTGAAGAAAACCATCAACATCAGGAAGCTGAGGCCATTGTAATTGAAGGAGGGGGCCATGTTCCAGCCCCAGAAAGCAGCAGGACGTGGCAGTCAGACACAGTTGTTCTGACTTTAGAGTCAAGGGTACTAAAAAGGGGTTGTGGACATTCCCTCTGCAGCCAAGGAAAGCCAATGAGGTTAAGCATGCAGGAGAGCCCCTGCATGGAGACTTGGAGAGGTCGTTACCTGAAGCTGTGAAGGTGAAGCCTGGATTATATTGGGGACCTCAAGATGCTGAAGATGCCAGAACTGTGAGATCTCTTGTCAAGGATAGTTGGGGACCAGGCATGGAACCAGCCCATGAGAGAAGTGTGCAGCAGTCAACAAAGCTGAAAAGCGTTTTGACGTCAGACACAGGAATGCAGAATTTAGAGTTTGCCCTTCTTGCTTTGGTCCAGAATTTCCTTGCTATGCTCCCTTTCCCACCTTTTGGAATGGAAATGTATATTACCATGATGTATATGTGTCATTGTACGTTGGAAGTATGTGATCTGCTATTTGATTTTTCTTTCACATGGGGCTTACAGTTAAGAAAATTCCTTAAGTCTCAGAAAAGTCTGTGGACCTTTAAACAGTGTTGAGACTGTGATAGACTATGTCTGAGGACTTCGGAAGTTGAATTGAACGCATTTTTGTGTTATGATATGGATACAATCAATGGGAGCCAGGGAGTGGAATGTGGTGATTTGAGAATGGCCCCCATAGGCTCAGGTATTTGGATGCTTGAACAACTATTTAGGATGCCATTAGGAATTATACTGGTTTAGGAAATTAGCAGTTGTAGTTCTGCTCTTGTTTCAATGGCTTTACCATCCACAGGTAGTTGGCTGATTTTATCATGCCAAGCATGAGTCCCCTCCTAGCGAGTGGGCCTTAAGTCCAATCAGGTTGCTGTTGGTTACCCACAAGTGCCACCCTTGTTATGCCAGTCATTATTGTAGTACGGAGGCATTACAGCTGGTTAGGACTATCGATTGCTTTTTTCCCTCTGCAGTTTGTGTGGCTCCTTCTGGTAGTATGAGAGCTAGTCCTCAAGGATGAGGCTTCCGTATCATAGCCAAATTGGTTCTTCCAAGCCCAGTGTCCAAAGTGGGTGGTAGCATCAGCAAAACGGTCTTACCTTCTTTTTCTGTAAGGCACTAAGGGCATTGGCTGTAGTCTATATTGTTTGGGCAGAGGGGGTCCTCTTGAATCGCCCTGACCAAAAACTCAAAAGGAAGTTACCTATGCCTGGCAAAGGGCTTTTCCCCCTTCTTTTGGTTTTTCGAGACACAGTTTTTCTGTGTAACAGTCCTGGCTGTACTGGAGCTCACTTTGTAGACCACGCTGACCTAGAACTCACAAAGATCCACCTGCCTCTGTCTCCCAAGTGTTGGGATTAAGGGTGTGTGCCACCACACCGGACATGGAAACAGGAGGGGGATGGTGTGAGGAGTATTGTCACCCCAGTTGACGTAACTTCAACTAAACTATACACATATACAATTGCATATGAATTGTGTGTGTATGTGTGTGCATATACTGTAATTTTAAATATGGCATTTCAATTATCCTTAGTATTATTTATTTGCCCCTCTCTGTGTTGCCCTCCCCATCCCTATGTAAGGTTCCCCACCTATTTTTCCCATTTCCCCCTTCATAGCAACTGCATCCTACTCATCCCCTCTCCTCCCCACCCCCATAGACCTCCTTTTTTTGAAACAGCACCTTACTATGTAGCCTTTGCTGACCTGTAACTCCCTGTATAGGCCAGTATGGCCTTGAACTCATACAGATCCTTCTGCCTCTGCTTCCTCAGTGTTGGGTTAAAGGTATGTGCCACCACACTCAGCTGCCATCTTTCCTTCAGAATTTTCTGTTATCTGTAGCTATTCAGATTATCTACTCACTGTGGTGGCTGGAATGAGAATGGCCCCATAGGCTCATATGCTTGAGTGCTTGGTCACCAGTTAGGGAAACTGTTTGGGAAGGACTAGGAGCTGTGGCCTTGTTGGAGAAGGTGTAGCCCTGTTGCAGGAGGTATGTGTCACTGGGGGTGGGTTTTGAGGTTTCACACATGCTTTGGTGGCTCAGTCTCTCTCTCTCTCTCTCTCTCTCTCTCCCCCCCCCTCTCTCTCCCTCTCTCCCTCTCTCCCTCTCTTCCTCTCTGCCTGCTAAGCAGGATCTAATGCTTTTAGCAACTGCTCCAGTGCCATGCATGTCTGTTTCTGCCATGAAGGTCATGGACTCTACTACTCTTGGGAAGTATGAGCCCCAAGTTGCTTTCTTTTATAAGAGTTGCCTTGATCATAGTGTCTCTTCACAGCAGTAGAACACTATGACTCTTTTCTGAAGATTCAGAGCTAGCATCCACAAATAAGAGAAAACGTGGTCTTTGTCTTTCTGGGTCTGGATAATCTTTTCCAGTTCCATCCATTTACTTACAAATTTCCTACTTTCATTTTGCAGCTGAATAGTGTTCCTCTGTGAATCTGCAGCCTATTTTCATTACCCGTTCACCAGTTGAAGGACATTTAGGGTGTTTCCTTATCCTAGATATTGTAAATAGAATGATGCAGGTATGAATGCAGTAGGATGTTAAAACCTTTGGACATGTGCCCAGCAGTGGTATAGCTGGCTATATGGTAGGTTTGTTTTTAGTTTTTTGAGAACTCTCAAATTTTTTGAGAATTTTCCAGAGTGGCCGCTGTTTTGGTTTTATTTGTTTGAGGCAAGATGTCATGTAACTTAGGCTGGCCTCAGACCCATTATGTAGCTGAGGATAAGTTAACCTTAAATTCTTTTTTGGGGGGGAGGTGGTTTCAAGACAGGGTTTCAAGCTAGCTGTCCTGGAACTAGCTCTTGTAGACCAGGCTGGCCTCGAACTCACAGGGGTTTGCCTGCCTCTGCCCTCCGAATGCTGGGATTAAAGGCATGCGCCACTACCGCCTGGCATAACCTTGAATTCTTTTTTTAATATATGTTTATTATGTATATAGTGTTGTGCCCACATGTATGACTGCAGGCCAGAAGAGGGCACCAGATCTCAATTCAGATGGTTGTGAGCCACCTGTGGCTGCTGGGAATTGAACTCAGAACCTTTGGTAGAGCAGTTAGTGCTCTTACCCTCTGAGCCATCACTCCAGCCCCTAACCTTGAGTTCTTGATCCTTCTCCTTCTAATTCCCTAATGCTGGATTACAAGCATGTGCCACTATGCCCAGATACTTTACCTTCTTAAATGAACATTTATGCCAAGGATAATGGTACATACCTATAATCCTAGCACCTGAGAAAAGAGGAAGGAGGATCAGGAGTTCAAGATCATCTTCAGTTACAAAGCAAGTCTGAGGCCGGCCTAAGCTACATGGGACCTTGTCTCAAAAACAAGTAAAGAAAAAAGATCAATAAATAATTGACATTTCATTAAAATTTTGAAACCCAACTTTATCTTATTCAGTGTTCAAATTCCTAAAATGTTAAGAATTGTATACAAGTGCACTGTGCTAGCATGATTTTTCACCCCTCCAATTCTTCATGTGTACCACCACCACCTCTCAATTTTATTACTTTGTCTTCTATAACTATTGCACTATTATGTGTATATAATATATATATATGACATATGTGTATGTGAACCTCCTGAGTCTAATTAGTGTTGCTCATATGTGTATGTGTTTAAAGCCAACCACTTAGGGTTGGGTACTTGTCCCTGAGGAAAGCTGGTTTACCCTTCCTCATCAGCCATTGACTGCCTATAGCTCTTCTTCTGGGGATGCAGCCATGTGATATCTTCCTCCAGCCACACTGGCATGTTGATGGGTATGGTATTTTCAGCAGACAATTATATTGTTAAGTGTTTGTGTTTATGACATCCCTGTAATGTCCAGAAGACAGTGTCTTACAGCAGTCATCCTGGTCCTCAGGCTCTTACAATCTTTTCATCTCCTTCTCTCTACAATATTCCTCAGCCCCGAGTAGGACATCTAGCACCTCATCCTCACCCAGTCTCTACATTTTGACCATTTCAACAGATGGTAGTATCTCTGTAATATCCTCCATCTGCTACAAAAAGAAGTATCATCGAAGAGGATTGAGAGCTGCACCTATGAATATAAGAATAAGTATTTAGAAGGAAGTTGTAAGCTATATTATTAGCAGTATGCTTGTAGCAGATTATCCTCTAGGCTCTGTAACCTCTTCTGCCATGGGTTTTTTAGCTGGGTTTACAGGACCAGGGATAGTTCCCCTGAATTAAGCAGGCTTTTGGTTGCCCCCCAGATAAAAGTGCCACTATTGCACCATTAGGGATATCTTGCCAATACTGTAGTTGTGGTTCTTGAACTTTACAGAGAGGTAGAATTGTTGATAACTTTTCTCCTTTGGCAGCTCACCTGTCACCTTTTTGACACTATGAGAGCTAACCCTTAAGGAAGATGCTTCCAGATACCAGTTTCATTTCTTCAAGTACTGTGACAGATTTTTATGGTGTCTTCAGCAATAGGGTATTACCCTCATGTATGGCAATCAAACAAGGACAATGGCAATAATTTATATTGTTTTTTTTGGGGGGGGTTCCTAGATTTGAATCTTTAGGTTTGAGTGTGTAACTTAGTGTAACCAGCCAGAAAAACAGAAAGGAACCATTTGCAGGGGGGTGGGTGTGGGTGAGAAGGACCTCTATATAGAGAGAGGCATGGCAAGAGACAGATGCTAGGAAGGAAGAACGGAGATCAAATGGGAAATGGGAGAGAAGATAAAACAGAGGGAGAGAGCCAGGCAGTGGTGGTGCACACCTTTAATTCCAGCACTTGGGAGGCAGAGAGACAGAGGCAGGCGAATCTCTGTGAGTTCAAAAACAGCCTGGTCTACAGAGTGAGTACCAGGACAAGCTCCAAAGCTACAGAGAGAAACCCTGTCTCAGAGAGAGAGAGAGATTGTGGAGAAAAGAGATGAGAGTCACTTCTCTCCTTTCATAGTGTGGGTTTCCAGGAATTGAACTCTGGTTGTTAGGCTTAGCAGAAAGCACTCCTATCAGCAAAGCCATCTCACCTGTCCTGGAATTGCTTTTTGTGCAAAGAATGTGGAACACTTTGGTACTTCGGACTAGAAAAGCTATTGAATGATGTAAGCATAGCTTAATGGGCCATTGTGCTTGGAAAAAAAAGATACTGAGAAAAATGGAGAGTGGAGGCCCAGCTCAAAGGTTTCAGATGGGAACAAGAACTCTAATAGGAACTGGGATAATGACCATTTACGTGGATAATCATCTGCTCATATCTTGAGATCACAAGTGAAGTTGAATTTGAAGGTAATTGACAGATTTATTCAGCAGAGGAAATTTCAAAGCAACATGATGTTCAAGCTGGCGCTAAAGAAGCAGTTGTAAGAGAGAGATCAGTACCATGTGGTTCGTTTCCTGCTCTGCACTGGGACAACAGGAAGTGTTCCTCGGATCAGCACACAAAAGGTGACACAGCTGTGGTCCAAGGAGGCCAGAGTACGTCATAAACTAGCAGCAGAACTGGGCAGTGTTGTAAACATTGTTTCACGTGATGCTGGTTTTGAAAGCATGATGTATTCAAGATTCAGTTGACTGTGAAGGATAGCTGAAGCTGGATACCATGCGACAGGGTTAGAGACCCTGTTGAGAGCTCCGGAAAGACCACTGAATGAGGCTGAGAAGGCAAAGCCTTAGTTGCAGTGGAGATGCCAGGACAGTGGGACATCTTCCACAGCCATAGTTGTGGAATAGAGCCAGCCTAAGCCTAAAAGGAAAGCTGTGTATGCGGCAAGTAACAGCTGGAGGGCACAGGGCTACTTTTGAGCCCATCAGAATGCGTCATGAATCCAGATGCTGGACGTGGAACTACACAATTAGGTATTTTCCTCACTAGATTTTGGTTTTGCTTTGGCGAAATTGTTTCATAGCTCTGCCCTTCCTTTTCGGAATAAGAATGTTTACACATGCCATGTCAGTATTTTGTTGAAGTACAAATCTCATAGTTAAGAAACTAGGACTTTTACAGTGTTGGAATCTTAAAAGGCTCTGGGAACTATTAAAGTTGGGCTGTATTTTACATTATGAAATAAATATGAGTAAATATAATAAATACAAGGGGGAGAAGACTATAGGTCAAAATTATATGTTTGTGTGTTGAGTTAACAAGGAAGAGAATTGTCCAGTTAGTTTGAATTCTCAACTTTACACAAGCTAGAATCAACATGGGAACACAGTCTCAATAAGGGATTTATACAAATCAGATTGGTCTGTGAGGAGGTCTGTGGGGGATTTTCTTGATCTCATGAGCTGAGGTTGGAAGACCCCATTGTGGGTAGCACCATTTGAAACATTTTTTATATTGTTCTATTATTAAATAAAAGTTGGGAGTCAGATATCAGGGTAAAAATTCGATTGATGAAAGAAGTGGTGGAGAAGCTACCAGTGACCTCCTCTCTCTCTCCTTCCCTGATCCAAAGGGCCCACAGATATTTCTCAGCCCATCCTGACTGCTTCCTGTGTCTTTCTATATGTGTTCTGGGTCCTCCAAAACCTCTATAGCTAATTCTGGAATTCTAGTTAGCCAATCACTAATTCTGCCCCTGATTCAAGGTTAAACTTTATTGTCCATTTCAGAATGTCAGTGAGAACAAATATCTTGCAACATTTCCCCTTTTTTATCTAAAAGGAAAAGTTTTTAACAAAGTAAAACTGTATACAATAAGAACAATTATCAAACCAAGTGGTAATGGCACACACTTTTAATCCCAGCATTCAGGAGGCAGATGATGAAGGTTGATGTCTGTGAGTTTGAGGCCAACGTTCTACAGAGTGAGTTCCAGGACAGCCAAGGCTATACTGAGAAACCCTTTCTCAAAAAAAAAAAAAAAAAAAAAAAAAAAAAAAAAAAAAACAATTATCAAGTAAGAATTACATTCATAATGTTCAGTCCATTTGTATTTGGCATATTTGGAGAAAATGATCTAATTATCCTATCTTGGTGAGTTCAAAGTTTTGTACCTAATTCACTTTTTATCATAACTTGTATTTCCAACCTAGAAATATCTTTTTAGACCTTAAAACATTTTCTTAGATAAACAACTTAAGTTTTTATGCCTTTCAACCTTATACACTTTACATATCTTTTGTTAGTTAGTTTCTTTTCTGAATTTGGTAACAAGGAAAACTGTAACTATAACTATCTAGTCTTTAATCCTATCAGAGACCTGAGAAGGATATAGTATTACCTGAGTAAACAGGAAGTGCAGAGCAAATAACTTCCAAAACTATAGAAATGACAGACACTGTCTGCCTGGACAGTCACCCTAGGTTCCTCTGCAATGTTGAGGCATCCATCTTTGGGGTACAGGCCTAGAATATCTAAGCAGGCTTTTTAAAGGACTGTCCTATCTTGTCTTAGCAAATTTGGAAATCACCTTCTCTTTTGTCCTGCTTGTCCAATTTGGACAGCATACTGCCAGCACTCAAGGTAAGGGCAGTTTCTTGCCCAGTAGATAACTTTTCCACAATGAAAACAAACTCTCTATAGAGGTTCTTCAATGTCCATCATCGTTTTTCAAAGTAAGTTGATACTGCCAGGAACAGGCGTGTCTCACAGTCATGAAAAGCCTTATGTTATTAAAACTTATTAAATGCCATATTCTGTAGGTCTCTGAAGTGTTTGAAGACCATCTATCTATCTAAAATATATCTCTGTTTGACCTTGAAAACATACCTATTGTGGCCACAAATTTGATTATTATAGATGACAACTACTAGCCTGCATTTCTTAATTATCCTAAATAGTTTGTAATAATAAATTTCAAGGACCAAAACTTTACATTACATTGTTAAATGAGTTGTATAGGCACAATACCTTAAACAAGAATAGAAATATATACATTATAACAAATATAACCAGGCCGGGCGGTGGTGGTGCACGCCTTTAATCCCAGCACTCAGGAGGCAGAGGCAGGCGGATCTCTGTGAACTCGAGACCAGCCTGGTCTACAAGAGCTAGTTCCAGGACAGGCTCCAAAACCACAGAGAAACCCTGTTTTGAAAAAGAAAAAAAATAAAATAAAATATATATATATATCCATAAATTTGTATCAATATACAAAAATCCATACCAATGTAAAATATTTGAGATTAGTAGTTGCTCTTTTTTTAGTTTAAATGTAGATTCAATAATCTATCCTTTTTTCTATCATTCTGTCTTCCCCTTTTTTTGTTTTCAGAATGAGATCCCTGATCTGATCTCCTTTATTTAGTTTCCTACCTGACCATGACCAATAACAACTTGCAACTAACCTCCCTAAACAATGATAAACATCCATAATCCACCAAACAGCCAAAAACCACCACCCTACCTTTTGGGAATGGGTATCCTGTTTTTACATTTACTTTCTCTTGTCTGGGAGTGACAGCAGCTTTGGGAAACCCTGAGAAAATGGAGATAATGGTCAAGTTCTGGGAGAGCTAACTGTTATCTTGGTGTGACGGGAAAGTTCACAGCTTATCTAAAGTCCTGACTGAAGTAGTCTATGAGGCTGTGCCATCTTAGCTAAACACTTTGAAGTTGTCTTGAGCAGTTTGTAGTCCAAAACTGATCTTTGAGTGGTATTTGTCAGCTTAGTGGGGTTACCACAATCCAGGTGGATTATGTGATCTTTTGGTGTCCAATTTCTTGAGTTCTTTGTATATTTTGGAGATCAGGCCTCTGTCTGATGTGGGGTTAGTGAAGATCTTTTCCCATTCTGTGGGCTGTCGTTTTGTCTTGTTGACCGTGTCCTTTGCTTTACAGAAGCTTTTCAGTTTTAGGAGGTCCCATTTATTAATTGTTTCTCTAAGTGTCTGTGCTTCTGGGATTATATTTTGGAAGTGGTTTCCTGTGCCAATGCGTTCAAGTGTACTTCCCACTTTCTCTTCTTTAACGTTCAGTATGGCTGGCTTTATGTTGAGGTCTTTGATCCATTTGGACTTGAGTTTTGTGCATGGTGATAGATATGGGTCTATTTTCATTTTTCTACATGTTAATATTCAGTTAGGCCAGCACCACTTGTTAAATATGCTTTCTTTTTTCCATTTGATGTCTTTTGCTTCTTTATCAAATATCAGGTGTTCGACGATTTGTATATTGATATCTGGGTCTTCTACTCAGTTCCATTGGTCCTCCTGTCTGTTCTTATGCCAGTACCAGGCTGTTTTCAGTACTGTAGCTCTGTAGTAGAGTTTGAAGTCAGGGATTGTGATGCCTCCAGAAGTTCTTTTATTGCACAGGATTGTTTTGGCTGTCCTGGATTTTTTGCTTTGCCAAATGAAATTGAGTACCGTTCTTTCGAGGTCTTTGAAGAATTTTGCTGGGATCTTGATGGGCAGACTATATTTTCTTAACACGTCAACACAAAGCTTGCATTTTTATTGATTCTTTTTTAATTTTATTTTTATTAAAAATTTCCACCTGCTCTCCTCCTCCCATTTCTCTGGATATGTAGGTGGGGGAAGGGTTTCTGTCCCACCAACCGGCTCCCAAATAACCACACAGAGACTTCTTATTAAGTATAAATAAATAAACCGACAGCTTAGGCTTATAACTAATTAACTCTTACAACTTAAATTACCCATATTTCTTCTCTACACCCAACACATGGCAGTACCCTTTTTCAGTACAGTATGTTCATCTCCTGCTTCCTCTGCATCTGGCTGGTGACTCCTCATGCCTGCACCCTTCTTCCCAGAGTCCTCTCAATCTTCCTCTCCTGCCTAACCCTTTCCTGCCTAGCTATTGGCCTGTTGGCTGTTTATTAAATCAATAAGAATAATGCATATTCATGGTGTACAAAAGGATTATTTCACAGCAGGGATGTTACCACCCACAATGGCCCTCTTAAATTAGTGATTGCCGAATGTCCCCAATGGGAGCTGGAGAGATGGCTCAGCAGCTAAGAATACTTGATGTCCTTGCACAGGACCTGGGTTCAGTTTCCACATGGTGGCTAACAACTATTCATAATTCCAGTTACAGGATTTTCAGTGTCTTCTTCTGAACTCCATAGGCACCAGCACTCATATGTACATATCCCCAACACAGACAGACAAACGGACAGATGGACGGACACACACACAATTTAAAAATAATAAAAATAGGTGGGCAGTGGTGGTGCACGCCTTTAATCCCAGCACTCAGGAGGCAGAGGCAGGCGGATCTCTGTGAGTTAGAGGCCAGCCTGGGCTACAAGAGCTAGTTCCAGGACAGGCTCCAAAGCTACAGAGAAACGCTGTCTCGAAAAGCCTAATTAATTAATTAATTAATTAAAATAATAAAAATAAATCTTTAGGACTCGAGAGATGGCTCAGTGGTTAAGAGCATTCAATCCCCAGGACCCACAAAGCAGCTCATAACTAACTTCAGTTCTAGAGGATCTGATGCCCTCTTCTGGCTTTCTCAGGTACTGCATACACAAGATGCACAGGTGTGTATACAGGCAGATAAAACACATACACATAAAAAATAAAAATAGGTTAAACTTTAAAAATCATATTAAATTAAAAATCAATCGATCAATCTTAAAAAAGAAAGAGCCGGGTGGTGGTGGCGCACACCTTTAATCCCAGCATTCGGGAGGCAGAGGCAGGCAGATCTCTGTGAGTTCGAGACCAGCCTGGTCTACAAGAGCTAGTTCCAGGACAGGCTCCAAAGCGACAGAGAAACCCTGTCTTGAATAACCAAAAAAAAAAGAAAGAAAGAAAAAGAAAAAAGAAAGAAAGAAAGAAAGAAAGGAAGAAAGAAAGAAATTTTCCCACAAGCATGCCTACAGAACAATCCAATGGAAGCAATTCTTCAGTTGAGATCCCATCTTCCCAGATGTATCAAGTTGACATCTGAAGCTAAGTATGACACATTAACAAGGGTCAAAGAGCTGGGCAATGGTGGCGCACACCTTTAATCCCAGAACTCGGGAGACAGAGGCAGGCAGATCTCTGTGAGTTTGAGGCCAGCCTGGTCTACAGAGTGAGTTCCAGAACAACCAGGACTATTACACAGAGAAACCCTGTCTCAAAAACAAACAAAAACAAACAAAACAAAAAAGAGAAAGGATCAAAGAAAGAAAAGAACAACCAACACATGTTATAGTCTGTGTGGACCCTCACACATTTCCATCTAACCTCCAGTACCTCTAGGGCATAAGACATGTATTCAACCCTTGACAGATAGGGTAGCAGTTGTTCAGAGATTGCTCTATGAGCTGCAGGGTGGGAACTAAAACGCCAATATATCCCATGCAGCTTCTTTTTGTTCACTGCTTAGATGGCTGACTCTGATCCTGGGGAAAGAAACTATGATAACATGCTGAAAATGCTGTCCGACCTGAATAAGGACCTGGAAAAGCTATTGGAAGAGATGGAAAAAATCTCAGGTAGGCTGTCTTCCCAAACAGTATGTCTTCCTCTTCTTTCCAAGGCTTCCTTGTCCCCCTAACTTATGGACCTATATCAAGTGCTTTCTCCCACAAGGGCTTCCCTAACATCCTTCCAACTTTATAGTTACAATGATTGACTCTGAATTATTTTGATTATCTTTCATGTGATTATATCTAACTTGTACCTATGGACTGTTGTCTTCTTGAGAGTAGAAATAGAGACATGTAACTGGCATAGCACCAGGTACTAACTCACATGCACACCAAATGGCAAGCGTAGGTCATTATTACACTAGAGAACAGAAGCTGAACAGTCTATCTATGAATTACTTAAGTTGAAAGGTTTGGAATGATCAGGATAAGATTAATGAATTACTGAAAAGGGAAGCACAGCACTGTGGAATAAAGCAGCAACAGGATGTATATATTTATTTATTCTTGGGAAGGGATATTATATTGTTATTTTACTCAGCATGTTTTCATGAAGCAGTAGCAACAACATAATTTCATATGTTCTTAATTCAGAATGATTCTAGAGGCAAATTTCTGAGTTCGAGGCCAGCCTGCTCTATTTAGTGAGTTCCAGGACAGCCTGAGCTACACAGAGAAATCCTGTCCCAAAACAAAATAAAAAACTTTAAAAATTATACATATGTCTTTAATCCCAGCACTTGGGAGGCAGAAACAGGCAGATCTCTGTGAGTCTGAGTCAGCCTAGTCTACAGAGTGAGTTCCAGGACAGCCAGGGCTACACAGAGAAGCCCTATCTTGAAAAACAAAAAAAAATAAAACACAAAAAATTCTTATTATCTGTGAGCCCAAATTTTGCTACAGAAAATTATTGGGGAAGAAGGTTTTACAGGGCATATATACTTTTCTCAAATGCAAACAATTTTGGAGCAAGCAAGATGACTGAGTGTGTACAGACACTGTAGCTGAGCCTGACCAGCTGAGTTCACCCTCACAGTTGGAGAGAATCGACTCCTCAAAGCCGTCAACTTCTGACCTCCACACGTGCACTATGGCACATGAATGTGTGCACACCAACACACACACACAGTTTTAAGTAAATTATTCATAGCAGGTTGTAAAATTTTCTGTTTAGAAATGTTTGCAGGGTTTTTTGGGCTGGTGTATTTGCATACATATACATATATGTATATGAACATTTTAAATGCATTTTAGTTATCCTTTTCTAAAAGGTCTGTAATTCATTTTTCACTACAAATATAACTCCTTCAAACAGAGTAGTGTCACACACCTGTAATACCAGTCCTCAGGTGGGGACCATGGCAGCCGGTGGGCATGCCAGCTAAGAACATGCAACTTGAAACACAACCACAAGGCAGAAAGAGCTAACTGGGAATGGCATGGGCTTTTGAAACCTCAATACCAACCCCTAGCGCCATATCCTACAGCAAGGCCACACCTCCTAATCCTTCCCAAACCAGTCGGCCAACGAGGACTAAGTATTCAAATAGATGAGCTTATGGGGCCATTCTCAGTGAAACCACCACACCCATTTTAACTCATGAAGTTCTGTGAGTGTGTGTGTGTGCATGTGCACGTGTGTGCATGTAAATGTTTGTGTTGATATGTGTGTGCATACATGTAGAGGTCAAAGGTCAGGCTGTGTCCTCTTGGATCACCCTCCACCTTATTTTTCTGATACAGACTCTCTTTGAACCTGAAGCGTGTTGATTCAGCTTGACTAGCTGACCATCAAGCCCTAGGAATCCCCCTGCCTCCACAGCCCTAGAGCTAGGATTACCGCATGGACCTCCATGCCCAATGCATGATGACTGAGGATTGAATTTGGTTCCTTGTATTATTTACACAGGAAGTACTTTCCCCGAACCATCTCCCCAGCCTCAACCACCTTTGAAGAGGGGAGGGCCTCACTATGTAACTTAGGCTGGCCTGGAACTCACTGTGTACATTAGACTGGCCTCCAACTCACGGAGATCTTCGTGCTGATGTTAAAGGCATGTGTCACCACACCAGGCCACCATGAAGTTCTTACAGATTATATGATAGCTTAGCTGCATTGTTTATGCCGGGTTTAAGAGAGTACAGTGTCACATAGCTGTTGTCGATGTGGTTATCATCACCACCATCACCATTCAGGAAGTTCCCCTTCCTCAGACCTTTTTTGTATTTTATGGTTCTGGGCTTTCCAGTAACAGATTCGTTTACTTAATATTCCATTTGGATTTGTGTTAAAACTGAACGTTATGGTATTCATTGGACCTTTGTTTTCCAGAGCCAGGGGTTGAACCCGTGTTCATATGTGAAGTAAATGCTATATCCCAAGCTCCTTCAATCCTTTACATTAGTATGGGACATCAATGCTCCTTGGAAATGTCTCTCTTAGGCTAGAGTTCTTGTTTCATTTGGTTTGTTTTTGTTGATTTTTTTTATTCTGGAAGTTTTTATTCTTCCTATGTTGGGAATCAAACTGAAGCTTCGCACAAGCTACAGAGGGTGTGGTGATTTGAATGAGAATGGCCGCATAGGCTTGTAAGCTTGAATATTAGGTCCTCAGTTAATGGAAGTGTTTGGGAAGGAGCTGGAGGTTGGCCTGTTGGCCCAGTCAGCATGCCAGGCCCAGACTCACACACACACACACTCTCTCTCTCTCTGCCTGCAACTTGTGGATCAGATGTGAGCTCTCAGCTGCTTCTCCAGCACCATGCCTGCCTGCTGTCACACACCATGATGGTCACGTCTCACCTTCTCACACTGTCAACAAGCTCCCAATTAAATACTTCCTTTAAGAGTTGCCTTGGTCATGGTGTCTCCTCACAGCAATGGAAGTAACTGAAACAGAGGGCTCAGCTCCAGGACACAGGTGTGTTCAAGAGCCTGTTTGTCTCTTTCATGGACACTGACCTTACAAAAGAAGTTTTTTTTTTTCTTTCTCTGCTTTGGCCTAGGAAGCTCAGAGGAGTTTGAATTCTAGGTGCTGTGGGATACTATGTGACATTTATTTTTGGGGGCGTTACTTTTATCCCCTGATGTTATTTTCTTTCCTATCTTAAGTCTTTGCCCTGAGTACTTGCATTATTTATTTTATAGTAAAAATTTCTAATTTTGGCCAGGTAGTGGTGGTGCACACCTTTAATCCCAGTACTCAGGAGGCAGAGGCAGGTGGATCTCTGTGAGTTTGGTGTACAGAGTGAGTTTCAGAATAGCCTGGGCTGTTACACAGAGAAACCCTGTCTCGAAAAAAAAGTTTCTAATTTTAAGCAGTTCTCCTCCTCTCGATATCCAATTTCGTTGCTCATAATTCTACATTCCACAAAATATTGAGCATGAACACAACCCAGCCAACAGTTTGACAGTTAGGACAAGGGTCACCTTTCTTCCAGCTCCCAATAACAGTCCTCATTTTTATCTGGGCTATCATAATAATGGCTTTACCATCTGTAGGTCTCCAAACATCCTGTCCAGGAGGATTTGTCTCTCCAAATTCCTCTTTTCTTCCTGAACCAGAATTACTTTTTTTTTTTTTTTTGGTTTTTCGAGACAGGGTTTCTCTGTGGCTTTGGAGCCTGTCCTGTAACTAGCTCTTGTAGCCCAGGCTGGCCTCGAACTCACAGAGATCCGCCTGCCTCTGCCTCCCGAGTGCTGGGATTAAAGGCGTGCGCCACCACCGCCCGGCTTCAGTACTGTATTATGTACTTCTATTATGTGCTTCAAAACTCAGGCCACCTCTACCCACCACCAAAGCTGCTCCCATACTTCCAGGTGTTGCTATAGCAACACTCTTCTAGTTGGTACCAATTTCTAACTAATCATCTGGGGGTACCATAACAAATGGCCACAAACAAGATAGCTTTAAAAATAAACATTTATTTCTCATGGTTGGTCCTAGAGTTGGGAAATCCAAGATCAAGTTGCCAGCAAGTTATCTGGTGAGAAGTCTCCTCCATGTTTGTACAGTCATCTTCTTCTCATTGTGTTCTCACACGGCCAGCTGCAAGTGCTGTGTCTCTCCCATGAGCCATGAGGGCTCTACCCTGACTACTGCACATCTCCCAGAGGCCCATCACCTATGCCATTAACTTGGGACCATATTTCAGTAATAAATGTAGAGGCATGCGTACATTCAGTCCATCGTATATGCTAAGTGGTTCATATAGTGTCTGTTTGGTTCTCACTGGAAGCTACTAAGTGGTCTCTGTCTTATGACCGAGTCAGCAAATTTGCTCCCTTGTTTAAGGTCACATAGCTAGCAGGTAGAGGGATGGGAAGCAGACTCTGCTCTGAGTTCCAGATCCACATGTCATCTGCTTCCAGGGATTTGAAAAGGGTGGTCTGCAGACCCTTTGTGCTAGAATGATCCCCAACCTGCTAGACAAAAACTGTTGTGGAATGATCCAGTGGTCTACATTGTAAGAAGTGTCCCAAGTGCCGCTCCTAATTCAAAAATTAAAGGCTCCCCATGCTCGTAATAGAATCATATAAACTCTGTTGAGACCTGTAAATAATTTCCCCATAACTAAGTACATGCTTCTCTCCACTGCTTCGAGTCTGTGACAAAGTGATGTTGCTTTCATATATGTACACATGCTCATATCTAGCACTAATCATTTTCCTGTAATCTCATTGGTGAGTTTCCTTGAAGATATAATTTCCCAAAGTATCCAATACTTTTCACCCTAGTAGAGGAATAAAGGACATGTCAGCTGTGTTCAGTTGTCATGCAGTGGGGCAGACCATGTTCTGTACAGTCCAGAGGGAAGTGCCGCACCAGAAGTGGATGCTGCAGAATGGGCTCTGCACACACTTCCACTGCTTCTGCGCAAGAAGCTCACTTAGGCCGTCCAGCTGCGCTCCAGTTGTTCTGAGGAAGAGCAGAGATGCTCATCTGTGTGATGGTGAATGCTCAAGGGTGCCTAACAGTGAGGCAGCCTGACCTCTCGAGGATGTCAGGGACAGGTAGACAGGTGTCTCAGGTCATTGGGCATGAGAAAACGCATTTGGGTCTCATGGGTCTAGAAATGGTTGGATTACCTTGAGCATGTAAGCTTGGGTAAAAATTATGACCATTGGCTGTGGACTACAGACAGGTCAGAGCCCATGCTTTGCTCTTACACTTCTGCCGTTCCATATCAGACTAATCTCCAGCTTGTTACTGTCATAGGCTTAAGTACTGAGACCTTTATCATTGTTGCTACTGTAGAAAGAAGTTTTAGAGGGCTGGAGAGATGGCTCAGTGGTTAAGAGCATTGCCTGCTCTTCCAAAGGTCCTGAGTTCAATTCCCAGCAACCACATGGTGGCTCACAACCATCTGTAATGGGGTCTGGTGCCCTCTTCTGGCCTGCAGTCATACACACAGACAGAATATTGTATACATAATAAATAAATATTTAAAAAAAAAAAAGAAGTTTTAGAAAGGGTTTATAGCACCCTCTCAGCTTTCTCCGAGGGTCTGACCCCTAACACTAAACACAGTGCCCCCCACCCAGAGCTTCAGCACCTGTCACCTGACTGGACCTGTTTGTTGTAGTGCAGGCAACCTGGATGGCCTACGATATGGTGGTCATGCGTACCAACCCCACACTAGCAGAGTCCATGCGCCGGCTGGAGGATGCCTTCCTCAACTGCAAAGAGGAGATGGAGAAGAACTGGCAAGAGCTACTCACCGAGACTAAACGCAAGCAGTAAGCCACCATTTGTCACCAGCCTGAGTGCAGAAGCCAGGGCATGGGTTCAGAGGCCCAGGTGTGTAGCTGTGTGCACGGCACTCGTTTCTCAATAAACTTATTTTCAAGCAAACCCAAGAGCTCCTTTCTGTCTTGCACTATGATTGACATAACTTCATATCAGACTCTGTGAGCAAAGAACAGTGTGTGAGGGAGATGGTTTCGGTGGGCAACACTGTTGGTGTCAGCTGTCCTAAGTGCAGAACTAAAGGAGAAACGGGAGTCTGCAGACACAGGCGCTTCCACTCAAGGCTGAGTTCAGTCCCCAGGACCAGGCAAAGGGATAAGGAGAAGAGCAACCCAGAGTTGTTCTCTGACCTCCTCACAGTACACATGGCACATGCATTTCCCTCACAATAATAATAAAAAAATCATTTCTTTTTAAAATATTTTTTTATTTTATGTGTATGGATGTTTTAACTGCATGTATGTTTGTGAACCATGTGTATTCAGTGCCCACAAATACCAGAAGAGGGTGTCAGATCCCCAGGAATGAGGCTACAGACAGTTGTTAGCTACTATGTGGATTCTAGGACTCAAACCTGGGCCTTCTGGAAGAGTAACCAGTGCTCTGAACACAGAGTCATCTCTCCAGCCCCTAAATTTCTTCTTCTTTTTTTTTTTAATGTAGAAAATGGCCTAGTTGGGACAAGTCAGGTTGCAGGCCAGGACAAGCAAGAGTACTCAGATTTGAGCCGGGTGGTGATGAACCACCTTTAATCCCAGCACTCAGGAGGCAGAGGCAGACAGATCTCTGTGAGTTCAAGGCCAGCCTGGACTACAAGAGCTAGTTCCAGGATAGGCTCCAAAGCTACAGAGAAACCCTGTCTTGAAAAACCAAAAAAAAGAAAAGAAAGAGCACTCAGATTTATCTACCTGCCTAAAGTAGGCGTCAGTAGTTAGCCTCGGACACCAGGCCAGATGGCTGCCAGAGATCCTGTCCCATGGACCTCCTGAATGGCAGGTGTTCAGAGGAGTAGTAAATGCCTCTCCTGCTTTACACAGCTAACAGCAGGTTTAACTGGAGTAAAGCACAGGGCTCATCTAGAAAGAGCTTGAAAGAAGTGGTGTGAGGGCCCAGAGAGTTTGAGAGAGGCTCGCCAGGTGCCAAACCGTCCTGACCCAACCTGGGCTGGGACTGCGGGCAGCAGAGTGATTATCCAATCAAGGAATAAGATATTGAAGGGCCATTTAGACCCAGACTCTTTTGTTTGTTTTTGGTTTCAGTTGGGTTGGGTTTTTTGTTTGTTTGTTTGCTTTGTTTTGTTTTGAGATAGGTTTCTCTGTATAGTTTTGGCTGTCCTAGAACTTGCTCTGTAGACCAGGTGGCCTAGAACTCAGAGATCCACCTGCCTCTGCCTCCCGAGTGCTGGGAGCAAAGGTGTGTGTGCCCCACCGCCCAGTCAGACCCAGACTCACTCCTAAAGGACCTCAAGATAGCAAATATCCCAGAATGAGGATGTTTCCTGAGAAACTTCGCTTCATTTTCCATCTTGGAGAACACAGGAAGTTCAAAGGGGTTTCCAACAAGTACCAAAGAGTCCCACAGACAGGGTTGTGATGAAGCCAAGCCATCCTAAGCAGGTAGGACCTGGAATCCAAACCAGCAGGGTATAGGGGGACCAAGAGAGCCAGGGTTGGGGGGTAGAAGGGATTCATTTCAGATAATCAACACCCATAACTTGACAAAGAGCTTGGGCACAAAACAGAAAGTTCTGCTCCCAGGTTTCTTCCCCACACCCCAGGTCCACTCAGAGAAGGTTTCTCTTGAGAGCAGACACACGGTTCTGTTTTTTTCACCCAGAACTTAGATTGTGGTCTGTAACCAGGTCTTGGGGGGCAAAGTCAGAGTGAATGGATAGAGGACCCCCTTACTTCCCAGGGGAAAGGGCTGCAGCTCCTTGGCCTGGAACTGGGCAGTCCCCTCCGAAACTGTGAAGGTAGCGGTGACCTGGTGGTTGAGACAGTAAATGGTGTTGCCCAGGACTGTGCAGTGGAGCGGGGCAGGGTCGGGCAGGGGCAGGGAGGCAGCACGGCTCCAGGAGCCTGTCACTGTGTTGTAGCGCATCACCGCAGCGCCTACGCCCCGCAACAAGTCAAAGCGGTAAAGGAAGCCGCCTAGTGCCACCATATCACTGGAGCGCCGGTGGCTGGCACTATAGGGGCACTCATCCCATGAGTCTTTCACTGGGCTGTATCTGAGCAGGCGGTAAAAGAGGTGACCCCCCGTGACATAGATTTCTCCTCGGCAGACCACAGCCTCATGGGCCACAGGGAAGGTGCCCTCGGGAAGGGATGCTCTCAAGGTCCAGGTATCTGTGCGTGGGTCATAGCGCTCCATGCTGTATAGGCACTCACCACCAATGGCGTAAAGCATCCCATCCAGAGCCACCAATTTGAGCTGGGCCCGGGCTTGCTGCATGGGCCGAACCTGGCTCCAAATGTTGGTCAGAGGGTTGTAGCAGTACACCTTGTTAGAGCAGACAGCCTTGGCACCAGAACCTCTGATGCCACCTGCCAGAAACAGATAGTTATGCATAGTGCACAGACCACATCCCCGGAGCGGGACCTCCTCTGGTACTTGAATCAGGGGCCGCCACACATTCTCTTGTGGGTTGAACACATGAAGGTATGTATGAAGATGCAAATGTTCAGGCCTAGTTGCCGGTGCGTCCTCACCATGAGGGCCCCTCATGAGCCCTGAGCGGCTCACCTGATAAAGGCTGGGCAGCTCGAGGACCCCCAACACTGTCTGGCCCTGGCAGGTCCGCAGGTTCAGGATGCGCTCCCTATCAGCGCCACTCAGCTGTCGGTAGAGGTGTGGGTCTCCCAGGACATGCAGCAAGTTGTTGCTCATCAAGACATAGGTGTCCTGGGCTAAGCCCAGCTCTCCACGCTGCTGGGCAAAGGCCAAAACCTCCAAGCAGCTGCCTAGATCTAGCTTTGGAGGCCATAGCGCCGTTGCTGTGGTAGACTGCGAGGCCTGTGAGCGGGACTTCTGAGACCCCTCCACCACTCCCCAGCTGCCAGGCTTCTGCAGAAAAATCATAAGCTTTTGTGTCTCTTTCTGTTTCTCTGTGAGGACGTCCCTGCTGCCTGCAGGTCTGGTTCCCTCCTTTAGCACCTGCCCCGGGGGCTTCTGGGATACTTCCTGAGTAAGTATCTGTTCAGAGCTCTGAGCTAAGCTACGTTTTCTCCGTTGCCGAGGCTGAGGGATGGGCTGAGCTTCCTGCTTCATAGTAGATGGGACAGGACCAGGCTGTGCCGGCGCGGGGAACTCTGGGACAGCCTCAGGCTTTGCAGTTGGGGCCCGAGATTCTTGACTTTCCTCCTTGGTTTCATCTCCTCTGGGGTCCCAAGTGGAAGACACACTAGTATCCACGCTCATCGGCTGTGTTTCACATCTGCCCTCAGCTTGGCCCCCTGAACCTACTGGTGTGACTAAGATTGACGGTGCTCTGTGTTTGTCCTGGAGGCTGGAGATTGCCCCTGCAGAGGTGGTATCTGGCTGTCTACCGCCCAGGTATGCAGATGTGCTGGGCTGAGCAGGACTCTGAAGATCTGCTCTCGGGGCACTACCATCAGCCTTTTCTTGCCTAGGGAAGGGGTGACTTCTAAGAACCATGGTAATAAGGTTTCCCCAGCTAGCTGAGATTCGTCCATCCAGTGAGCGCTTGGAGAGGCCCACACTTGACTCCCTAGACATAGGTCTTGGTTCACTGTCGACTGCAGGAACCTGAGCTACAACTAGGGCAGAGGCTGGGGTTGGGGGTGATGTTGGGGATGGGGCTGGTGTTGAAATTAGGGTTGTAACTGGAGTTGGGGATGGGGTTGAGGATGATGTTAGAGATGAGGCTGGTGTTGAAATTGAGCTTAAGGCTTTAACTGGGGCTGGGGTTAAGATTGGGGGTGATATTGAGGATGGTGCTAGGATTGCTTCTGGGGCTGAAGTTGGGGCTCCTGCTGAGGCTAAAGTCTGTGTTGGAAGGGAGGCTGGTCCTGCTTTGAGATTTTCACCACCCTGGTTAACCTCCAGAGACAAACTGTTTAAAGGAGCAAGGGTAGAGACTGCGTGTGGAAACCCAGGGCTGCGATGTACTGCCGTGGCAGAGGATGGAACCAGCTCTGTGTTCCGGGTCAGAGGAGATGCTGGAAGATTGTGAGAGGGGGTGCAGCTGAAGCCACCAGTGGACTTGGTCTTGTCCGGGATAAGCACAGCCCTCTGGCCAGCATCTGAACCTCCAGCTATCTGCTCACTTTCCTTGCCCTGACGGGAGCCTCTCCCTTGGCTAATGAGGTGGCCCTCTCCTGATTTCTCCATCTTGCTCTGGTCAGCAACTTGGTCCTCTTCACAGGCCTCAGGGTGCAGCTCTTCTGGCAAGGGGCCCTGGGAGGATGTGAAGTTGCTGGTGACAACAGCTGCCCCACTCTCCCGGGACCAGGCTTCCTCATCAGTCAAGATCCCCTGAGTCTCCCGAGGGACAGGGGACCCAGGCTCCCTGTTCTCCCTGTCCTTAGCCCCTGAGCCTGCAATGCTGGCGGGAGCAAGCTGAAGGCCGCTCCTCCCACACACGTCCCCGGAGTCCACCCGAGGTCGACTCTCCACGGCATCAGCTAGGCCCATCTCCTCAGGACCCTTAAGCCCCCTGCGTGAGTGGTGCGGTGAGGGACCTGCAAGGGAACTGCTGGTGAAAATGTCCTGGGTGGCCGCAGTTGCCAAATCCACAGCATCCCACACACTCACCACAGTGCCCAGGCGGAGGGGGTCCAGCTTTAGAGGACGGCAGGGTCGGTCTCCTGATCTGGCACCGGGCCGCCGACGCCTACGCAAGCTGCCTAGGCTTCTCCCCAGGGGCCCAGGAGTCCCCACAGCCAGGTGCCACGGGCTGGTATCCTGTTGCTCTGTATGAACGGGGCCCTGCTGAGCTGCCCCCTTACCACAGATGCCAGCTGCCACCACCTGCATCTCTGTTTGGCAATCAGGACTTCGAGGAGTAAAGCGGATCGTGATGGGGACAGGAATATCCCTTGCTTTGCTGTGGCCCTGGAAGGAAGTTTCTGGCCTGAGTAGCTCCCTTCTTTTCTTTCCCATGGTTGCTGGGATGATCCCTCTGCTGGCCACCTCTCCAGGTGTCTTGAGTGAAAGCCAAGCGTCTGATTCCGCACTTCTGCCTCGTGATGGCTCTGGGTCCTGGGCCCTCGCTGTAGCTGGTCTTCTCTGGCCATCTCCAGGAGCCTCTGATTTCTCTTGCCCTTTGCTCTGCCCCTCACTGGCATCACTGTCCTTGGACTTCGGGTGCAGGGCCGGCTTGTTTCCTTCAGCCTCAACCCGTTGCACACCCGCAGGTGTGGGTGCTGATCTGTCTGCCTCCTGGTCCTGCCTGGAGCCAAACCACTGCAAAGTCAGTGCTATGGTGGCTACCACAGCTAGCGCCAGCAAGGTGAGCACAGCCCCATCCCAGTCGTCCTCTCCATCACCATCCCAGCCCCAGAGGGGCCCACTAACCTCGCCAGCACCCTGGAGCATGGTGCAGACCGCAGATGTGCTGCCAGAGCCTGTTCTGGCTGACAGCTAAGCATGCCCCACACCCAGCCTGGGCTGCAGGCTGGGCAGATGACACTGCAGGCAGCTCACCTAGAGACAGCCCTGTTAAGGTGGACTGACTCTCCGGGCCCTCGACAATCAGGCTTGCAGGCTTGTCAGTAAACGGAACTGGCCCTATCAGCAAAGTCCGTGATCTACAGCAGCCTGCCCGTGGCTGTGTACCCCAATTCCGCCCCTTCCCCCTCCTTCTTTGCTCAGGGTCCTAGGGACAAATGAAAGTATTCCTAGACACACTGCCAACATTTCACCCAGCTATCTTCTGCCTTAAAGACCCTCATACTTCCCCCTCAATTCACCCTACACCCTATAAGCTATGTAAGAGCTCTGACAGGGAAGGGTTACCACACAGGGAGATGCTATCTCGGGGCTTAGCAACATGATGCTGCCCCGATGAAATTACCAGAAACTGGAGAGGCCAATTCCACCATGGCCACCAGGGAAGGGTGGGGGGTTGTTTTGGTGGGTTTTCAGGCTGAAAACAGAGAGCCTGGAACGAGGGTCATGAGAGTTACCTTTTGGGTATGAGACAAGTGAAGGTCTCATCCTCCCTCCTCCATCAGCTACCAAACATTGCTCCAATAAAGAGATAAAGTCACTTTCCAGTCAGGAGGGAAAAATAAAAGTGAGAAAGAAGGAAGAAAACCTAAACATTCTATCTCCCTCTCTGTGGCCAGTATTATTCCACCCTAACTTAAATCCTCCTGGCTCCTTTTACTACACTGTTCGGGTACTGCCCCAGGGTCCCTCATTGAAGCTCAGGGCATAGCCTACCTCTCCTGCAGTCACGGCATTAAACTGTACCCAGAGCCTTCAGAAACCCTCTCTGGCCCGGTGCCCTACCAGTCCAGTCCCTAGGACTCCTCTCACTCCTAAGCCGTTCCTATCTGAACCAAATCACACTCCATCCCACCTCTTGGCCCAGTTTGGTTCTCAGGGGCTGCCATGTGGATACTCTACTAGGCATAAGCACTTGGTATTTTTGGGAGGACACTTCTCAGTCTGCTCATCGCTGGAATCTATATAAGGAGTGAGTCTTAACATTTACCAGGAATGACCCAGGCACATAGGAAAAGAGACTGGAGTCCCCACAATTAAAGGTAGCTCCTCCAACAGGAAGTGGTCCTTTTCTTCCTCTGGAACACAATGGACCCAACCACTCCTTGCCTCGGGCATCGAGGAGGTAGCAAGAGTGTCCCTGGCACCTAGCCTGGGCTCTGCTGAGCCTCAAATATCTCATCTGGCCTGGTCCCATCCCAGCTTCCCATAGAACTATTAGGTAACAGTGAGAGGTTGGGTGAGCCCTACACCTTAAGGTGGACTTCAACTGCCAGAGGCCTTTCTTGCCATTATTCCTTGTCCCAGACTCAGGCTCTGTAGTTAAGTTTGGTTTGTGGTTAAGTTTGAGATCCTGGACCTTCGATAGATAGAGCTGCCACTTTCCCAGTCCCTCTTTATGGGCTAGCCAGTACCTTAGCAGCTCCGCACAGCTTCCGAAGATCCAGGGCAGTTAAAGAGCGAGGAAGGTACCAGAGGGAAAGTGAATGTAGAAATCAACGCGAACCATAATGAATGAGGGTCATGTAGGGGGCTCAGGAAGGAGAGGTAAGGAGATTTCTTGAGCATTTTTGGCCAGTCTGGTCTAGGCAGTGAGCTCCGGGAGAACCAGAGCTATGTAGTAAGACCCTGGAAGGAAGAAAGGAAGGAAGAAAGGAAGCAAGGAAGGAAGGAGAGAGCGCTGGTTGTGCTGGCAAGTGCCAGCAGGATTTGCTGAAGGAGGCAGAGGCAGGAGGATCATGAGTTCGAGGCCAGCCTGGGCTACACATTTTAATAAAAAAAAAAAGGAGGAAGGGAGGGGAGAGAGAGAGAGAGAGAGAGAGAATCAAGATCTACCATAACGAAAACTAATAAAATAGAAATGTAAAATGTAGCCGGGCGGTGGTGACTCACACTTTTAATCCCAGCACTTGGGAGGTAGAGGGAGGCAGATCTCAGCCAGTTCAAGGCCAAC
Organism: Microtus oregoni; assembly: GCF_018167655.1. Classification (NCBI taxonomy): domain Eukaryota; kingdom Metazoa; phylum Chordata; class Mammalia; order Rodentia; family Cricetidae; genus Microtus; species Microtus oregoni. The sequence goes on from NW_024543081.1 coordinate 4,285,554, forward strand.
CTGGTCTACAGAGTGAGTTCCAGAACATTCAGGACTGTTACACAGAGAAACCCTGTCTCAAAAACAAACAAAAACAACAACAACAAAATGTAAAAAAAAATAAGCTGGAGCAATGGCTCAGCAACATATGTAAATCAATTAATGTAATACAAACATAACTGGCCGCAAAGGCAGAAATCACATGACCGTCTCAATAGATGCAGAAAAGGCTTTTGGCAAAATCCAATATCCTTCTTTGATAAAATACCCTAGGAAACTAGGAACAAAACAGACATATTTTAACACAAAAAGACTATATCTGACAAACATACAGATAATACAAACATCATACCAAAGAGAAAAAACATAAAAGCATTCCACGAAAACCAGGAACAAGACAAAATGATTACTTTCTCCACTTTTATTCAACATATTCCTTGAAGTCTTAGCTGCAGCAATAAAACAAAAGGAATAAAAATGGACACAAATAGGAAAAGACAAAGACCTTAGGGATTTATCGGATAGACCAGGCTGGCCTTGAACTTAGAGAGCCAACATCCCAATTGCTGGGATTTCAGGTATGCTCCATCACACCTGGCCTGGTGTCTAGTTTTGTTGGCTATTATTTTTGCCTTTACCAAGTTCCCTCAATTGTCATTTTTTACAAATAGATATTTATAATTTCACCTATAATTTTGTTAGTATCTTTTTGTTGCATTTTATTTTAATTGAGACGTGATCTCTCTATGTATCCCAGGCTGGCCTTGAACTTGAGACCTTCCTGCTCCAGCTCTGAGGGTTAGAACTACAGGCTAACTCCCTCCACCACTTTTCTTTTCTTTTCTTTTCTTTTTTTTTTTTTTTTTTGCTATTGTTTGGTTTGGTTTTGGGGATTTTTTTTCACCCTACTTATCAAATGAATTTTAAATGTCATTAAACATTAAAATTTTTATTAACATTGAGGTTATCTTAGGGCTATAACGTTTTTCTCTGAATACAACTTCAGCTGTAGCCTATACAGTTTTCATCTCAAGTATTTTATATCATTTATAACTCGAGGTTTGAGTTTCCTTTTAATCCCAAAGTTTTTAAATTTTTTTCTAACTTAAAAAAATTGTTCACTGAGAATTTGTATTGGAGTGTAATTTAATCATACATTGCTGCCTCTCTATTCAACTAGTATTATTTTCTGGCCCAAAGCATTAGGTTTTGCAACTATTTCGTGGGCTTACATAGATATGTAAATAAATTGAACTTTCTGTATTATTCCTTTTTTCTTAAACTTGGGGGGGGGGGGGGCTTTTTTTTTTCTAAACTTGTTTTTGTCCGCAGATTTATCTAATTCTGGAATGGCTGTGCTGGCCCGCGGACCGGCCTAATGTCCATCCAGCACACAGTCTCGGCAGTGGCAGGAGATGATAGGGCTGAAGTCCCCGGAGGGTGGGGCCAGACACTTGATCTGGTTGCCAGGAAGCAAGATGGGACATAATGGGTCTGAGAGTTTGATGGGAGTTTGTCAAATTGCCCGGCTTTGCTTTCTCAAGAGGGTAACCATCGTAGCAGGTTAGTGCATCTCCAGACCTTCCCTAGGAGCAACCTGTGCCCCTACAAGACCCTTCCTCAGGACATCCTTTCCCAACACCTCTAAAGCACCTCTCCCACCCAGAAACTCCAGACCATTCTCTTTCCAGTGTCTGGGTCCAAACTTGGCCTGTAGTTAAACACTGGTACAGAAGGCTCTGGGATAGGAGGCCAGAGATGGCTTTGAAGCTCGTTCCTGCCCCAGTGCACCCGCCTCCCAGCCTGGGAAACTACTGTTTGTTTTCCGGGTGTCATGGGATACGTGTTCGGCCTTGCCGTCGGTCGTGCTGGCTCCCGAGTGGAGCTAGGGAAGCGCGTCTCCTCCGAATTCTGTCCACAGGTGCTGCAAGCCCTGAGCAGCCCCGCCTGCGCCATGGGCTCAGAGGTCTGGGTCGGCACTTGGCGGCCACATCGGCCCCGCGGCCCCATCGCGGCACTCCACAGAGGCCCAGGGCCCAAATACAAGCTGCCACCGAACACCGGTAGCAAGGGCGGATACCCGGGAGGAAGTAGGGGGAAGGTGGGACTGTGGGCGGTCTACACTGGTGCCAGGAATCCAAGAACCGGAGGACTCTGCCCGGAGCAGAAAGGGAGGCAAAAAGATAATGAGTTCTGTGCTGGGACTGCCTTGGTGAAGTTGGGAAGGGAAAGGAGTAAAGCTGGCAGCCGCAGGGCGCTGTGGAAGGTGACGCGGGGATGCTCCCGCAGGTTACATCCTGCACGACCCATCTCGGCCGCGCGCGCCCGCCTTCACCTTCGGCTCGCGCCTGCCCTTGCAACACACAACCTGCGGGCCGGGACCGAGCCACCTGGTGCCCGCCCGCATGACCGTGCGCGGAACCGATGGCACCCCAGCCTTCTCCATCTATGGTCGCCTACGCCACACTGCGCCTGTCCTCACTCCGGGACCGGGTCAGCACCCTGGGGCACGGGTCTCCCCAAAGTGGAACTGCCTCAAAGGAAGCCCACTGGGAAACTCCTCACCCAAACCCAGAATCCCGGGAACCTTCTACCCATACCCAGAAACCCGAACCTCAATGTGGCTCCAATTTCTCTCAAGTGCCAAGACCCCAGGCTAAGCTCCCCATACCCCACCCCCACCCCGCCCCAGTTCTGGCCCACACTCTTGGTCCATCCCATAGGCAGATACTTCCCAGAACGCGCGGGAAACGCAACGTACCCCAGTGCTCCCCGGCATACCATGGCTTCCCGAAACTGGGGCATCCTCTCGAAGCAGCAAACCCCAGGTGAGGCCAGAGGGCTGTATCCAGCACTAGGGACCTTCCAGCACCCCAACCTGCAGTCTGCCATAAATACAAGGAGATTGGTCCAACATAACCTCTTGTTGGCTCCTCCCTAGGCCCTGCGTCCTACACTGTGCCTTCGCTCTTGGGTCCTCGTGTCATAGGCAAAGTCTCAGCCCCAACCTACTCCATCTATGGCCGCAGCGCTGTGGGCAGCTGCTTCGAGGACCTCAGCAAGGTGGGGGAAAGAACTGCCAGCTAGCTGACCGTCTCTAGTAATCAAGAGAGTCAGTAGAAATGGGGGCGGTGAAAAACACCTGGCGTTCTATCACTTAGGAAACTGAGGCAGGAGGATTGTGAGTTCAAAGTCAGCCTGGGGTACATAGTGAAAGTCTATCCTGAGGGAGGGGGGAAAAGGGATCAGTAGTCCACAAGGAATTGAGGCTAGACTCAACACCCTGCTCCTGTCCTAGACCCCAGGCCCCTGTGCCTACCATGTTGTGAACCCAGGGGTCTACAAGACTCGAGCCCCGCAGTTCACGATGCTGCCACGGACTTCGCCACCCCAGGAAAGCACTCCGAAACCAGGACCCGCAACCTACAGCGTGGAAGAGGTGGTCTGGAGTCCAGGGTCAAGGGGCAGGGGATGAGGGTCTGTGGACGGGGTCCCTGGGGTACAGGCGTTCCTGTATGAAGCCGAACAGTTGGCTTGGTAAGATCAGCAGCATCTCCTGGCCCGCAGCACCGGAAGCCTCGTGGCTGGAGCTTCGGGATCAGGCACTCAGACTACCTGGCCCCCATGATACCGTACCACGTGGAAGACTGACTCTAGCAGGCGCGCATCGGCCCTCGGTTGTTTTCTTAAAGCTTTTCAAGCCGGCGCAGTGTGTGTGCTTCTCTCTCTGCGTGGTTCGGCGGGTGAGGGGTGGGGCAGGTGAGCGCGAGCGTCGATGGTCCTAGTGGCGTCTGAACTTTGGAAGTGTCTGAACCCAGAGACTAGTCGGACAGACAGCAGTGCCCGGACCCATAGATATCAAGACCCCAGAGAACTGGGCAGAGCGGAAGCCAGTCCAGAGAGTACCACATCCTCCTGGCCCTTAGGGTCCCGGAAACATCCCCAATTGGCCATAAAGTAGCAGTTAGGGAGCAACTGAAGTGGTGATTGGCCTAACAAGTGCCACCTCCTGGGACCGCCCCATCTGCCCGCTGTCCCTGGACTACCTTTCTGTGGCTTTGTTCTGCACCTAACTCCACGACGGGCTGAGGCATACCAGGTCGGAACCGAGACAGAGCCAGAAAACTGGTAAAGGCCCCTAAGCTGACTAGGTACTGGACTGGGGTCTAGTTGTGAGATGGAGAAAAGGAAGCCAGACTTGGGGGTGAAAGGTACTGGGTGCTGAGGAAAACATGGGTCAATGAGGGGCACCAGAACACATTTAGGAGCAAGGTTGGGACAAGGGACCATGGTGGCTTCAGGGATATGGCCGGGGAGGCGGGTTCCAGCAGTGTCGCAATATCCTCTGCAGGCTGAAGCAATGGCAGCTCCGGGGACACCATCTCCCTCAACCCCAGAGGCAGCTGGTGCCGTCTCAGGGGGAGGGGAGAGGGAACCCAAGAAGCTGCCTGAGCTGATCCGCCTCAAACGAGATGGAGGGCATCTGAGTGAGGCAGATATCAGGGATTTCGTGCAAGCAGTGATGGATGGAAGTGCACAGGACACACAAATTGGTTTGTGGCAAGCCCTAATTGGACCTTGACCCCTAACTTCCCCATTCGCACCTCGAGGATCCCCAGTAGCTCATCACCATCCCAGGCCGCAGAAAACCCATGCGCTGTGAACACCCCACTCATATGTCCACACACAGGGGCTATGCTGATGGCCATTCGGCTGCAGGGCATGGACCCAGAAGAGACATCCGTGCTGACGCAGGCCCTGGCAGACTCTGGGCAGCAACTAGAGTGGCCCAAGGCCTGGCACCAGCAGCTTGTGGATAAACACTCCACGGGAGGTGTGGGGGACAAGGTCAGCCTGGTTCTGGCACCTGCCCTGGCTGCGTGTGGCTGTAAGGTTAGTAACTGCTATCTCCACGAATCTCTGACCCAATCACAAGCACCTCCTACCCTCAAGCCAGGCTCAAAGCTCTCAAAGACAAAATCCAGGGTTGTCCTGTCCCCCAATACAGACAATGGAATACAGCTGCCTCAGTACCTAACAGCACCCTCAGAGAAAGAGCTGGGTCTTTCTCTTGTCCCATGGACTTGGGTCCCAGACATATATGAGCGCCAGTTCCTGCCCTACTGACAAATTGCTCCCTGCCAAGTACGGTTTATTTTCCTTTCCAGCAATTGGGCACCCACATGAACTGTTTAAAATATTTGAAAATAGTACAACCGCTTAATTTCAGCTGAAGCTCTCACTAGGGGAGCAAGAAAATGGGGATAAGGGGAGTGGTGCCGGGGCAGACAGGAATCCTATCCATCAGGTGCCAATGATCAGCGGACGTGGTCTGGGACACACAGGGGGCACACTGGATAAGCTGGAGTCTATTCCTGGGTTCAATGTCACCCAGAGCCCAGAGCAGGTACAGGTGGGCCACAAAATCCATCACTGATCTGGGTTGAGGGGGAATCACTGGCCAGAATCACGGGACAACCAACGGATAGGTTATTTATACGGGTCACTAGTGAGAGTGTTGACTATTCTAAAGGTCATCAGTTGTAGATGGGCCGGAGTCGTAAGAGAACTTTGATCTGGATTATTACTCGGGAGTAGGTAGAAAACACCGATGGGCTGGTAATCATTAATGTGTCATAAGATAATCAGGTCAGGCATCAGAATCAGATTATTGGCACTTAGGCCATGTTTTGAACTCTCTCGCTGGGTCTGTGGCCAGGGCCAGTGAGAGGGCCCTTCCTCCAAGGTCACTGCAGGTGTCTGAACAGATATTGCGCTTACTGGAGGAAGTGGGCTGCTGCATTGTTGGCCAGAGTGAGAAGCTGGTCCCTGCTGATGGAATCCTGTACGCTGCACGAGATGTGACAGCTACTGTGGACAGTGTACCACTCATTACAGGTGACCTGATACGGGGTACCCTGACTGACATACGATCCGCTAGGCACTGCCATCTTTATCACAGAGGCAATACCCTCCGTCTCCAGGTATCAAACCCTGGGATGATGTTTCTGTTCTCCACAGCCTCAATCCTCAGTAAGAAGGTCGTGGAAGGACTGTCCACTCTGGTGGTGGATGTTAAGTTTGGGGGGGCTGCAGTCTTCCCAGACCAGGAGCAGGCCCGAGAGCTGGCAAACACATTGGTGAGCCCATGCTGGGCCTCTATGGCCTTTCTTTTTTTGTTTTGTTTTTCGAAACAGAGTTTCTCTATGTAGCCCTGGCTGTCCTGGACTTGCTCTGTAGACCAGGCTAGCCTCAATCAGAAATCCACCTGCCTCTGCCTCCCGAGTGCTGGGATTAAAGGCGTGTGCTACCACTGCCCGGCCTCTGTGCCCTTTCTATGAAGAAATGTGAACCTCACCTTCGGTCGTATCCCTGCCTCTGCCCACTCAACAATGCCTGTAGAACCAACTGGCAATCCCCCTTTCCAGCCCTCCTACCGTATCTAATCAAGGCTGTCCTGAGCTTGGGACTGGGGCAATCCTCCACAGAACCCCTCCACTAGGGTGAACAAGACCACCCCACCACCACCTGGCAGTGAGGCCCTGGCAGCGTTGGTTTCCGATCTGCACCCCGAGTATTTCCTGACATCCCAACCCAGGTGCAGTAGGCATGGAATTAGGTAATGCCAACTGGACACTGAGTAGTGCCTCCCCAGGTTAGGGCGGGAGTGGGCCTGGGGCTGCGGGTCGCCGCAGCCCTCACCGCCATGGATAGCCCTCTGGGCCGCAGCGTGGGCCATACCCTGGAAGTGGAAGAAGCGTTGCTTTGCCTGGACGGTGCGGGGCCGCCGGACCTTCGGGACCTGGTCATTAGGCTAGGTGAGAGGGCTGGAGTTAAGATCACCTATCTATGTGTCAGGGCTCTCAACCCTGCGGTTCCTGAGCTCCGTCCCTCCCGCCAGCAGGGGGCGCCATCCTCTGGCTTAGCGGACTGGCGGAAACCCAAGACCAGGGCGTTGCCCGAGTGGCCGCGGCGTTGGACAACGGCTCTGCGCTGCGTCGCTTCCAGCTGATGCTTTCGGCGCAGGGCGTGGAGCCAGGCCTAGCCAGAGCACTGTGCTCCGGGAGCCCCGCGCAACGCCGCCAGCTGCTGCCCCACGCGAGAGAGCAAGAGGAGCTGCTCGCCCCTGCAGACGGTGAGAACGGACATCCCCGGCGCCAGGCCCCACCCACTTCCTCTCTGCGTCTTTCCCTTCCTGGTCCCGTCCTCGTGCGTCCGCCTGCAGCTCCCTAGCTTCTCCGCGACCGCCTCTCCCCCACGCCCTAGGCACCGTGGAGAACGTCTTGGCGTTGCCGCTGGCCCGTGTGCTGCACGAGCTCGGGGCCGGACGCAGCCGAGCGGGACAGCCGATCAGGCCGGGAGTGGGTGCCGAGCTGCTGGTCGACGTGGGTCAGTGGCTTTACCGCGGTGAGCGCCGTTCGGGACCCGCAAGCAGTCCTCCACTCCCGGTCGCCCTGTGTGGCCTAGGTAACCGCTCCGTCGCTCTCGCAGGTACACCCTGGCTCCGCGTACACCTGGACGGCCCGGCGCTCAGCGACCAGCAGCGCCGCGCTCTGCAGGGGGCGCTCGTGCTGTCTGACCGCGCACCCTTCAAGGCCCCTTCACCTTTCGTTGAGCTAGTCCTCCCACCGACCGTCGTTCAGCCCTAAATCCTCGTTCAGCCCTAAATCCGACCCCACCGCAGGCAGGTGGGTGGGTCCCGCAGTTGAGCAAGCCCCCTACCCACCAGGGCGGGACTGGATGGGACAAGGTGAAACAAATGACCTCTGTGGTTTGTCTGAGGGTGCTGCCACTGCCTCGTCCTGTCCTTTGAGGGTGAGGTAGAGACCTGGTGTGAGGTCCGAGTGGTGCCGCCCAGAAAGGGGGTATGTTGTGAATATTTGTCAATCCCATCTTCTCCGGGTGATGCCAGAGACCTGGCCCTGAGCACGAATGGGCTATTCTGTGTGACACTAGTGGTACTGGATTTCTCCTGAGCCCCAGATCACCTGAGGCTAGGAAGGATTACCCCTTTAAGGTAGTAAACCAGAGTATCAGGGACATCCTTCCTTTAAAAAAAATTTATTGTAAATAGACGCGTGTTCTGGTGCCCAGGCAAAGCATGTTCTGAATGCTTCTAGGCATCCAGAAGGAAGTCTGGTGGTTGCGGGGCATTTTATGGACAGATTGCAGTAATGAAGGAAGCCTGGTGGTTGAGGGGCAGATTATGGACAGATTGCGGTAATGAGGCTGAGGCTCCCTAGTTAAAGAACTAGGAGCGAACCAGCTATGGACAATTGGCGTTGCCTAAGCTCAAGCAGTTCAGATGAGCCCCGACAGGCAGCTAACCTGCGTGGATATGGGGTGACAAGTTTCTCCAGCAGTGGGGGCCCAGGCACCTTGTCTGTTCTTTTCCAACTGCTGGCATCTCTGTTCTTTTTCAGGAGCTTCAGGTCCATGGTGCTACAGGCTCTAGGGCCCAAAGCCTGGTCCAGGCTCTCTCAGTTCAAACCTCGAGTCCTTCTCCGGATCCCAGGAGGCGAAACTCTGTATGTAAAGTCCCGACACTGGTCAGGGCAGGGCCAGCCCAAAGGCCCTGGGCTAAGAACCAGGCTGCTGATCACTGCTGTGTTTGGAGCTGGGCTGGGCTGGGCCTGGCTGGCAGCAAGAGCTGAGAAGGAACAGAGGCACCAACAGCAACGGACAGAGGCCCTGCGCCAGGCTGCTGTGGGCCAGGGTGACTTCAGCCTACTGGACCACAAAGGCCAGCCGCGATGTAAAGCCGACTTTCGAGGCCAGTGGGTACTGATGTACTTTGGCTTCACTCACTGCCCTGATATCTGCCCTGATGAGCTGGAAAAACTGGTCCAGGTGGTCCAGAAGCTGGAGGCAGAGCCTGACCTGCCCCTGGTGCAGCCTGTCTTCATCACTGTGGACCCAGAACGGGATGATGTGGCAGCCATGGCCCGGTATGTGAAGGACTTCCACCCAAGACTGCTGGGTCTGACTGGTTCGAAAGAACAAGTGGCCCAAGCTAGTCGCAACTACCGTGTATACTACAGTGCTGGCCCCAAGGATGAGGACCAGGACTATATTGTGGACCACTCCATTGCTATTTACTTGCTCAACCCAGACGGTCTTTTCACGGACTACTATGGTCGAAGCCGGTCAGCAGAGCAGATTGTAGACAGTGTACGTCAGCACATAGCTGCCTTCCAAAGCATCCTGCCCTGAACATCCTACCTAGGCCCTGTCGGTAAATAAATGAATGTACTTAGTCAGTGTGTGGGTGCTCTCTATCCGCAGTCCATTTAAATGGCTTGTTGAGTGAACAGGGAGGGGGTAGCAGTATCACTTAATAGGCTAGGCCAGCCTGGAGGCAGCACTGGAATAAATGGCCCCATAGTACATTAGGGGCAAAAGATTTCCAGGTATACACTACCTTCCACCCCTGCGCCTCAGTGCTCTCCACTCAAGGCTGGACCATGGAGGGGGCAGCATAGGTCTGGAAGCGTGTATGGGCTCGCTGGTGTGTGAGCAGTCTCAGAGACATGGTATCCACAGCTGCCTCCAGGCCTGGCTGCTGGGTGATCTCCACCGTATAGTCATTAGCCTGTGGAGACGAGGCATCAGCAGAGTCCAAGGGGGTTTCCCCATCCCATGTGTCCCAGGATACTCACCAGCTGTAAGGAGGCCAGCATGGAGCGGCACACCTCAAAAGCAGGCTGCCCAGCTACAAGCTCCGCAAAGGGACACCACTCATTGAGCCGGGGGAACCGTGAAACCAACTGGTCCCCATAGGTGTGGATATCAAAGGGCACGTGCTGCTCCTGCACAGGGAAAGGCCATGTTAGCTTCAAGTGGAGAGACAGCTCGGATAACCCCAAGCTGGTGGCAGAAGACTGGAGTTCCCAACAGCATCCTAACCTGCTCCTGGAGCAGGGGCTGGATAGTATCTTCCCAGTCCCTGATGCGCTGGCTAAGCTCTGTCTCCTGGACAAACTTCTGGGAGGTGGCGATGAAGAGTTCCTATGGAAGGACCAGTGTGTTCTTCCTGCACGTAAGGGCCCAGGAGCCCCACTGCTCCACCCGTGACCCAGGCCTACCACATTTCTTCGGACCAGTTCTTCATATCTCAGGGACTCTGGCATAGCCTCTGCATCTAGAAAGACCCAACCATGAGCTGCTGCAGCTATGGGGCTGCACACCCTCATCTCAGGCAGCTCTTGCTCCCTCAGCACATCGCAGGTGCTCCCATTACCTACCTAGGTCAGCAGCTTCCCCAGGCATCACCTCCTCCTGCTCTGCATACTCCTCAGGCTCTAGAAAGTCATCTGCTGAGACATGGGAGAAGTGACCAGAGGCAGCTGCTCAGACAGCAGCAGGTGCTGAGAGCACAGACTCCTCCCATCCCACCCCACATCAAATGGCACCTACCGGCTTCCCCAAGGTCTTCTAGGGATTCTTCCAAGCGTTCCTCCTCTACAGGCCACAGATCCTCCTTGGCCCCAGGCAGCCATCTCTCGGTCATCTGTCCAGAGAATATCTGTGAGAAGACTCATCTTCCAGGCCCTGTGGGTCTCAGACTTGAGTACTATGGGCACTTGCCTTCTGCCTCTGCAGCTTCTGAAGGCTCTCTAGCTGTTCTCTTACGTGTTGCCAGTACAGCACTTCCATGTCTGCAGACAAAGGCCTTATGAGGGGCTTCCCCATCCAGACCAAGCTCACCCTTGTCCACCCAGGACGTCAAGTAACCCTGGCAGGGAGGATGGCAGAGGAACTGGGGAAGGCAAAGACTACCTTCCCCGAATAGGTAGGACTCCAGCCTCACCAGCAAAGGTTGGGCCCTTTCGCCGAGGCCTCCTGCTGTCAGCATGGTCAGCATCTGTGAGAGAGCAGTTAGCAAGAACCAGGCCAAAATCACAGTACCCAGGTGAAGGGATGTGCCGCCTTAACCCACACTCACTCACAGGCAGCCAGGTACCACTGGTGGAAGTCCTGCAGCTTGGTGGCACGTTTCCTCTTGCGCTTATGTCCTGGAGGCTCCTCCATACCAGGCGGCACAGAAAAGGGCTTACCTGGAGACAGAGACTGCCTCAGGAGTAGCCAAGGAAAGGGGATACAAAGCCCCCTCCAATCCACTATCTTATAACTCAGTAGCCCTAGGCAGGGGAACATAAATGAGGCCACCAATTCTACTGACCTTTCTGGAAGACCTTAGAGTCCAAGGAGTCAAAAGGGTCCAGGCTCTGCCAGGGATCTGGGGTCTCCTGAGTACAAACAAGCAGAAGTTGAGGGAAGAGCAGGAGCCCTCCCCACCAGAGCTCACAGAGTGGTGACAACCCAGGATTAGAGAGGCCCAAAGTTACATGGGAGAGGACCTAAGTTTCTGGAAGAAGTGCTGAGAGTCTGAAGGGCAACAGGGCAAAGACATACCTTTGAATATACCTGCCCTGCCAGGGACCTGGCATTTCTCACCTGTAGCCGGGAGGCAGGCTCCGGCTTCCCTTGTCGCTCCCGCAGCATGTATCTCCTGGGCAAGGTGGCAGTCTGCAAAGAAATCGCTCACAGGCTCTCCTCTCTTGGCTCTTGTCCACCAAAAGCTCTCAAGAGCCCAGAAATTCTGCTTAGTGTCACAGCAAAAACATGGTTCAAGGGCCCTCTTAGGGACCAAAAGTAAAAACCGTAAAGAGGGGCCAGTAAAAGTTGAGCAAGTACTTGCCCTGCAAGCCTGAGGACCTAAGTTTAGTCCCCAGCATTTACATAAAGTCAGCCAGGTGTGGTGGTGCTCACTGTGGTGGTGAACAGTTTCCTCCTAGAGTAAAACTATGACACAGGATGTGAGCAGGGCAATGAACAGCAGGATGTTCTAAGACAGCACTCTCAGCCTTCCTAATGCTGCAACCCTTTAACACAGTTCCTCATGTTGTGGTGACCCCAACCATACAATTTCATTGCTACTTCATAACTGTAATTCTGCTGCAGTTATGAATCATAATGCAAACATGATATTTGATATGGGACACCCCCCCCCAAAGGGTCGCAACCTACAGGTTAAGAACTGCTGTTCTACGATGAGGTGAAACACTCCATTCTACAGGATGGTCATTAACATATCAAGTAAACTCAACAGTTTCAGGAAATTCCTAAAACTGACTAGATTCACTAGGTCCCTAGTTCCCCAAGAATACGTAAACAGTAAAGACTGCTGAGAAGATTCTCCCAACAGCCCAACTACATAGAAGGCTTAGAAGTAGATACCAGCCAAGCTTCAGTGAAGACTCGGATAAGCTGAGCTGCATAGAAGAGGCTGAGACCAACCAAGCCCCCATGAAGACACTCGCCTACGAGTTGTGCAGCATGCTCCAGGTTTCCAGCTCTGTGAGCTTTCACAAATGCTTGGGTGGGTCTTTGACGATGCAGGCGTCTCTGAGTCATTTCTGCTCCTACAGGTAACACCTCACCCATATTCCTCCAAGTAATCCCCCACCCCCCATCCCCAAAAAACGCTCATTGGTTCACCAAGTTGGACTTTGATCTGTCTTCAGTTCTCTATCTAAGGTGAATAGACATTTGTTCACACCTCCCTGAAAAAAGAACGCCACACAACATAACTGCCACCAAAGAGGGACACAACAGAACAAAAGACGAAATGGAGAGAAGTGTATGGTCCTGGACATACAGCATAGCAAGTCAGGTAACTGAAGCTGAGAAGCCTCTATGAATGGGGAGATGTCCAAATACAGCTATGCCTTCCATTGCACTGTGTGACAGTGTCGTCTTGTTATGGCAGCAATGGCGTGATTCTTACTACAGGTAATGAGACATGCAACTAAGGCTAAGCCATCAGGCCCAGAGTGTCTGTGAAGGGAATTCCAAGATGACAGTTTAGCCACAAGGTATAGGTAGCATGCCTGGTGAGTGGGGTCCACCACATGAATATGGAGATGCTCTGAAGACAGCTAAAGGGTTTAGAAGAAATTCTGCAGTCTCTGACAGTGCACCAGGGTAGAGATCATTGGCAAGAAGTGGAGGAGGTTGTTTCACAATTGCTGTGTAGTGAGAAGTGCCCCGGAGCCTGAGACGGCAGCCAACCAAGAACTTTTTGTAAAAAGGAGAAAATGCAATAAAGGGAGATGCAGTTAGCATCTTTCATGCTAGCCTCTCACTAATCTGGCAAGTAAATCAGATAAATGAGAGAACGAGATAGGGGTGCTGCCTTGCCATTTCTTAGGGCTTGGAGGCTGAAAGGAAACTAAGGTACAAATTAGATTCATGTTCAAAAGCCCTTCCTGGGATCTAAAACTTGCAACCGATGGGAATAAAGTGTGAGGAAGAGAACATGATAAAGTGATAGAAAATACCTCTCGGGTCTGACCTTTAATAATAAAAAGGGGAAAATATATGGCCCCGCATGCAGATGGAGGGACTAACTATAACCTAGTACAAGGAACTGTGGTACTTGGCACTTAAACTTCTGGAAGTGGGGAATACTTTAGACAAGCAATGGAAGAACCTGTCACAGCTCTTGAGGAATGAAACCCCAGGTGGACCTCTAGCCTCCACATACACACAAACACAAACAATCCTGAAGAGAACCAGTCATCAGGGAAATTTTTCCTTTAAAACCACAATAGGGTGCATCCACTGAAACAGTTTACCTGAGTTAATGGGAGCTCACCAACTCCAGCTGGACTGGGAAGGAACAAGCACGGGACCAAACCAGTCCCTCTGAATGTGATTGACAGTTATATGGCTGGGGCAGATTGAGGGGCCACTGGCAGTGGCACTGGGATTTATCTCTACTGCATATACTGGCTTTTTGGGATCCTATTCTCTTTGGAAGGATACCTTGCTCAGCCTAGATGTAGTAGGGAGGGCCTTGGACTTTCCACATAGCAAAGTGCCTTACCCTCTCTTAGGATTAGAGGGGCTGTGGAAGGAATGGGAGGAGGGAAGGGAGTGGGGATTTGGATTGCTATTAAAACTCACAATATTTCTGGGAGCGTGTGACTCCCTAGTAGAGTGCTTACCTAGCATGTAAAATTACTGGGGACAATCCTAGCATCAGAAATATAAATAAGTAAATAAACAAGGAAAGAACAAGACAAACTACATGCTGGCTCATATTTGGCCCAACACTTGGGAGGCTGAGGCAGGAGGATCACAAAGTCAAGATTAGCTTGGGCTATAAAATGAGACCCTGTCTCCAATAACCAAACAAAACCAAAGCTATATGTTATAGACTATAACATCCATCCAAATTTCATAATTGTTAATATTTCCTTCTAAATACATCAGGTGGTTTGGGCAGGAGTAATTTCCCCATTTTTTGTGTTTATAACTTTTGTTTTGCTTGTGTGAGTGCACATGTGTGTGAGTGCATGTAGGAGCTGAAGCTGGATGTTAAGAAGCATCTTCAATTCTCTTCCACCTTTATTCATTGAGACAGAGTCTCTGAAACAAATCCAAAGTTCACCCGAGCTATCTTGCTAGCCAGCTTGCTCTGGGTATCCTGTCTCTACTTCCAGGCCTGAATTCCAGGCAGGCCACCACACCTACCCAACATTTATATTGGCTACAGGGATCTAAACTCTGTTCCTCAGGTCCTCATGCTTACACTAAGCATCAATGACCCTGCCTGGCTGATTTTATTAAGAAAGAAAAGAGAAAAGAAAAGAAGGAAAAAAGGGGAGGGAAGAGGGGAAGGAGGGAGGGAAGAAGAAAAAAAAGGAAGAAAAGGGAGGGAGGGAGGAAGGAAAAGAAAGAAGGAAGGAGGGAGGGAGGGAAGGAGGGAGGAGAGAGAGAGAGAGAGAAAGAGAGAGGAAGGAAGGAAGGAAGGAAGGAAGGGAAAGAAAGAAAAGCCATGCAGTGGTGGCGCACACCTTTAATTCCACCACTCAGGAGGCAGAGGCAGGCGGTCTGTGCGTTCAAGGCCACTCTGGTCTACAGACTAAGTTCCAGAACAGTCAACATTTTCTCAAAAAAAGAGAAAAGTTTAAAAATTGAAATTGTTTATGTGTGGGGAGACAGTCAATTCACATAGGAGTGCAGATGCCTGTCTGTGGAGGCAGAAGCACTAGATCCCCAGTGGAGCTGGAGCTACAGATGGTTAGCAGCTGCCTGATGTGGAGGCTGGGAACCGAACTTGGATCCTCTGAAAAACAGTACACAGGGGGCTGGAGAGATGGCTCAGTGGTTAAGAGCATTGCCTGCTCTTCCAAAGGTCCTGAGTTCAATTCCCAGCAACCACATGGTGGCTCACAACCATCTGTGGTGAGGTCTGGTGCCCTCTTCTGGCCCGCAGGCATATACACAGACAGAATATTGTATACATAATAAATAAATATAAAAAAAAAAGTACAGTCTTAACGTCTAAGCCATCTCTACAGCCCCCTAATTTTTTTAATGTACTATATTACAATGCTGGGGATTAAACTCGAGGCTTCCCATAGGCTAGTCAAGAATTTCACCATTCTACTACATCCCCAGCCTCAAGGCTTTTGTTTTGTGTGGCTTGTTTGTGTTCAATAAATAAGGATTTCTTGATTTCTCTGGATAGACTACTCCTGTGGGGGCTGAAAGAGGTAGCAAAGTCCTCCAGACTAATCAGCTGACAGTGCAGATACAATGAGCTCCACAGGGCTCAGGGATGCCAGTCCATTCTCAGGGAGCAACTGCAGTTCTGCTTAAAGAGGGAAAGCTAATGGAAGCTGCCATTAAACAGTCTGGCTGAAGGATGCCAGGCTACTGAGCAGACACTCTCTCTGAGAGGAAACACCAAATTAGAGTGATGGGACAATATCAGTGTGACAGACAGGAGCCAAGACCACCGCACCGTTGTCCCCATGTAACGTTGATTCTATCCCAGAACCAGAGCTCGCTCTGTTGACAGCTTGAGCTCTGGGAGTCACTGTTGTCCCACCTGCTGTGAGGTCCTGGGCTCTGCAGGCTCTAGAGCAACCTCCTGAGGCTCTGCTGCATCCTCTGCATCCTCTGCATCCTCATCACCACCGCTGAGCATTGGGCCTTCTAGAAAAGTGTTTGGGTAGGAACCAAGAAACTAGTTAGCCTAAAGAGGCTGGAGGTCAGGCAGCAGGTAAAGCTCCCATGTATGCGGCTCATGGCCAGCTCTTAGAAGAGCAGGACAGGCCAGCCTCTCTTCTCAGCTTCACACTTTAGCATTTGAAAAACTAAACAAGGCTTTATATTCTCTTCCTCATACTGGCATGCTTTGGTTGGTTTACCTTATCTCTTGGCAAACATTTATGTATTTGATTATCTATCATCCATCTATCTATCTATCTATCTATCTATCTATCTATCTATCTATCTATCTATGCTGTGTGCTGAACCCTGGGCTTTGTATATGCAAGTGCTCCAACCAAGCTACAGTCCCAACCCAGATAGTCTTTGTTACCATTTACATTTACCCAGAGAAGACCTAGGAAAGCAAATCTCACTGATTACACCACAGTACAGAGAGTCAACATAAGACTTTATCTGCTATCATTAGGCCTGTTCCCCAAAAGCCAGTGAACAGGAGGCAAACAAGAGGCTAAGGAGACTGAGAGCACCCAAGGTCAGAGTTCTACCAAGATCACCCTCCCTGGTGCTCTCTTCTCACCTGGCTCTTGGGAGATGTTGAGTACGGAAACATGATTCCCATTCCCAGAGACTTCCATCAGCTGCCCCTCAGCATCCTCAGCATCTTGGAGACAGATTAGACTTGGTCAGCTCGTCCCCAGAAGGTGTCAAAGAAGCCTCTCTAGAATGCCAGCAGAAAGTAGAACCCAGCAGGCCCCAAGTCTGAGACTAAGGAGGACATAGATACCAGACCCCACCCTAAGCTGAGCTAGGAACTTGTTGACTGGAAATCAAGGTACAAAAAAAGATGAGGGAGAGAAGCTCTAGCCAAACAACCTACAGTGGGAAAGGTATGATGTGGTGTGAGGCAGCCGCTAAGACTAGAGGTGGCAGGCTTAAGGTAGCCAGCAGTAGTCCCTCAAAAGAGCTACTTCCCACTAAGCCTCAACATCCAAACCCTTACCTTTCTGGCTCCCTGGCATGGGGGACAGATCTGCAGGCTCCACAGGACACATTCCCACTGGATCCAACATAAAGGAACCTCTGGGGTCGGGGGTACATGTGTTCATCCTGAAATCCTTCCGGCTGGCCAAGATCTCACCCTGACAGCTGTGTTGGCAGAAAAACAAGCTTGCTACAGAGACCTTTCTCGGGCAGGCTTCCTGCCCTTCTTTCTCCTGCTAGCAGTGTTCTACCTATACAAGGGGCTGCTGTTCTTCTCCATTTCATCAGGGGCCACCAGAGCCATGGGCACAAGGGGTATGATAAGCAGCTCCTGTGGGTGGAGGAAGGAGAGTTCTGATTCTACAAGGAGCAACACTGAAAGACTGCTATCCCCACCTCACAAAGGCCAGGACACTCACACTGGATGTCTGGTCATTTTTCAGATCCACATTAGCCCGGGAGTCAGGGAAGTCATCCAGTGACAGCAACTGCAGGAGAAAGCAAGTAGTCACAGAAGCAGGGCCAAGCGAGCACCTCGGGCAGAGTCCGCATGCCCCAACTCACCTCATCCTCTGTTTCATGGGGAGTTCCTGAGTTGACAGCCCTGTTGTTCCCATCTTCCTGTGCTAAGGAGAGCTGCTTGGCTTGCCTGATAAAGTAAAACATACCAAGAGCATCCTGGGAGACTTCAGGAGCCTCCCAAGCTGCAAACAGGGCTCAGCTAAGAAGATGAAGGCCTCTTTCTCCTGGCTCACTTCTAATACTCACCTCTTGCCAGAAATAAAATCAAGAGCCTGGTAGACCAGCGAGTAGAGGTACTCCACCTGGCAAGCAGAGACAAGCAATAAGGACACGGAAAGGAGAGGACTATCTCAAATGGTGCTTGGAAATACCCCTTGCAGGGGGAGGAACCTCTTATTAGGCACGTACTATCAAGTAATTCTCATTACCCAGGGTAGTGGCATATGCACGTAACCTCAGTACATAGGAGGCTGAACGAGGAACATTATCATGAGTTTGATGCCAGTCTAAAGTATAGAGTAAGTTCTGGTATAAGACCCAATCTCTTAAAAAAAAAAAAAAAATGACAAGCCTGCTCCAGCACTGAAAGGCTGAGATTAACTAAAAATTATAAATCTTAGATTCAAGGCCAGTCTGGGCTACACACCAAGCTATTGTCTGAAAACAAACAAACGGACTAAGTAAACTGCTCAGTGAGTAAAATGCTTACTATGTTCAGATTCCGAGCATCCACATAAGTAGAGTAGGTGACATGCATTTGAAACTCCAGCCCTGGGATGGGACAGCAAATTCTGGGCACTTGCTGGCTAGCCAGTCCAACTGTAAAGTAAGCTTATGTGAGGTTCCCCTCTGTATGCTATGATTACCATTAATGAATAAAGAAAGCTGGCTTGAGCATGTAGCAGGGCAGAACAGAGGTAGGCAGGGAAAAGTATACAGAATGCTGGGAGAAAGAAGGCAGAGTCAGGGGAAAGCCATGTAGCCCCACTAGAGACAGACACTAGAACTTTACCCAGTAAGCCACAGCCTCATGGTGATACATAGATTAATAAAAATGGGTTAAATTAAAAAAAATGGGTTAAATTAATAATGTAAGAGGTAGCCAATAAGAAGCTAGAGCTAATAGGTCAAGCAGTGTTCTAAATAATATAGTTTCTGAGTGATCATTTTGAGTCTGGGCAGCAGGGAACGAACGAACAGCCTCCTACAACAGTAAGCTCCAGGTTCAGTTAGAGGTTTTGTCGAAGAATAAGGTGGAGAGCTGGAAAAACAGATGGCTCAGCAATCAAAAGCATTTGTTGCTCTTACAGAAGACCCAAGTTCTGTTCCTAGCATCCAGATGGCAGTTCACAACTATAACTGTAGTTCCAGGGGATCCAATGATCTTACCTCTGAGGTCACCAAGCACACATGGTGAACATAAAAATAAGCAGGTAAGGCACTCATAGCATAAAGTAAAATTAATAATATTGTTTTGTTTTGAGACAGGGTTTCTATGTAACCTTGGCTTTCCTGGAACTTACTCTGTAAACCAGACTGGCCTTGAACTCAGGAGGAACTCTCTGCCTCAAAGAGTGCTGAGATTAAAGGCATGTGCCACAACACTGACAAAAATTAATAAATCTTAATAAAAAAGGCAAACAATTCCTCTATCAACTTCTGACCTGCATATTTAGGTGACCACACATGTCCACCCACATACACATTACACATACCGCATGCATACACACACACACACACACACACACACACAGAAATATGAACACAAAAATAGTTCCCTGGGGCCGGAAGAGATGGCGCAGCAGTTAGGAGTCCTTGCTGTTCTTCCAGAGGACCTGAGTTAGGTTCCCACACCCACATTAGCTACTCACAACGACTTGTAACTCCACCTCCAGAGGAATCAGATGCCTCGGGTCTCTGAGAGAAACTACACTAACAGGCACACACCCACACATTTAAGTACCTGACGTACAAACACATGAAGCTGAGTTTGGATCCCCAGAATCCATGTTAAAAATCCAAACATAGCAGTGTACTCTTGTGACCCCAGCCTTGGAGAAGACTGGGGAGCAGAGAGAGAAGGAGCCCTGGAGGTCACTGGCCAGTTGGCCAAACAAACCAGTGGTTAAGTGAAAGACCCTATCTCAAAAAATAAGAGGAGAGGGATCAAGTAAAGAGACAGACATTAACCTCAGGGTTCCACATTCCTGGGCATACATATGCACAGAACACATATACAACAGCAAAAATAATAACAATAATAATTCTCAAGTCAGATCAGTCTCGTCAGAATTACTTTTGACAATTGAGTTTCTACTTCTCTGTCCCATACTCCACACACTCTCAAGCACAGCCTCCTTGACACAGGGCATGGCCATGGCTCGATGGGTGCCCAAAATGCTTCAGACGGCCCTTGGCACATGCTCTGTAGACCCAGAACCCTCACACATGGTACCCACTGTTCATTTGCCTAGTGCCCCCAGGCCAGCTGCAGCTCCTTCTCCTAGCTACACTGCTCAGTCCACAGGAGGGTGCAGTCTCTGATGGCGCTGTCAAAATGTAAGCCATGATGGGCCTGCCTATTTCATTTGCTTATTGGTCTCCTACACAAAACCAGAGGCCCCATCATAGCGAGACCAGCAGTTCTCCTAGATGATGTACACAACTGCACAGTAGCCACATGTGGAAGCAGAGAAGGTAGAGCTTATACACACTGAGCTACAGGTAATTATGTACCTGAGGGACAACAGAGCTCACAGCACACCTGACCCTCTCTTCCTGGTCATTTTATTTATTGACTGTGATGTTAGGGATCACAACCAGGGCCTCATGGATACTAGACAAGTGCTATACAATTGAACTATACTTCTAGCTTAGCCATACCATTTTGATATGTGTTATATATTTGTGTTTATGTGGGGGGTTGCAGATGTGCGTGTATATTGTATAAATGATTATGGAAGCTATAGGTTAACCTCAGATATTTTCTCTGACTGCTCTCTACCTTATTTTTAGGCTGGACCTGAGAAGACCAGTGATTAGCTAGGCTGACTGGCTAGTGAGATCTAGGGCCGACAAGTGCTAGGGTTACACCTGCCTTTTTATGTGGGTGCTGAGGATCCAAACTCAAGCCCTCATGCTTATACAGCAAACTTTTGCCAACTGAACCATCTCCTGGTAGTGGCATTTTAAACTCCAGGTTACCTGGATATTGGAGAACATGTCTATTATTCAAACAGCTCGAGATGCAAAGGCAGACATATCAGGGGTTCAAGGCAAGCCTCAGCTACAGAGCAAGCTCAAGGTCAGTCTTAGCTAATAAAATTCTGCCTCCAAAACAAGCAGGTTGGGAATATAGTTCAGTTGGTGGCGCACTCACCTAGCATGCATGAATCCCTAGCTTTGACCCCTGACCACAGGACCATAAAAATTAGATATGGTGATTGACACCTGTCCTACTACCACTCCAGGTGATAGAAGCAAATGGAACAGAAGTTCAAGGTCATCTTCCTCAGGTAGACACAGCATTAGAGATCAGCCTGGGATGCATATGTCTTTAAAAAAAAAAAAAAAAAAGCAAACAATATGCCGGGGCGGTGGTGGCACACAACTTTAATCCCAGCACTCAGGAGGCAAAGACAGGTGGATCTCCAGGAGTTTGAGGTCAGCCTGGTCTACAAGAGCTAGTTCTAGGACAGGCTCCAAAGCTACAGAGAAACCCTATCTCGGAAAAAAAAAAAAACCATAAACAAAAGCAAACAATAAACTCCAGTTTTTCTTTGGTATTGGAAGTCGTGAAGGGATCCTAAGTGTGACCCACAATGAAAGCAGGCTACAGACAGATGCACACTGCTGCTGTCCCAGAAGGAAATAATCAGGCTACTCCCGCTCAACACTAAAGCACAAAGGCTGGCAGTCTGTGGAACCCACCTTTTTACTGTAGACACAAGCTGAGCCCTGGATTAACAGTGCTGCCTCAATGAAGTTCATAGTGGTTTTGCCTTCATCAAAAGAAATGCAGATCTGGTCCAGCTGCAAAAGAGAACATTAGTAAGCTAGATTGGTGGGCATGCCTATGATCCCAGCAGTAGGGACACTGAGGCGGGATTCAAGGTCCACCTAGGCTAAACAGTTGGTCAGTTTCAAAGAGTAAGATGCCCATGCAAGAGAAGCCTATGTTCACTTCTTCTGGAACAGCTCAAGCCACCATCCACAAACATAGACAGCTCTAAGTCTACTAGAGTTTGCCAGTTGCCTTTGGGTATTTCTAGAGGGAGGTTAGATCTTTGCAACTCCCCCTAGTTCTCGGATACTGTGAGATCAAGTGTTTTGGAAGAGAGGTCCCCAAAGGACACTGACCATGATGGCTAAAGTTGCATACCAGCCCTCATCAGCACTTCACATTGTATCCACCTACATTAAAACCAACCAGGACAGACTGAAGCAGAAAGACCCTTTACCCTGAGATAAGGAAAAGGAGAAGAGTACAGCACTGCAGGGAGCAAAGACCTGTATTTTGAGATCTGTATTTTTGTTTACAGCCATCTTAAGCTAACAAGTTAAGTAAAATATTTACCTCTATCCCCTCTGCAGGGCCTAGGAAATCAACCTGGTATCTTCTCCTAGTGAGACCTGCAGGCCCCAGGCTTCAGAAACAATTAGCATTTCCTTTGTTAGTCAACAATCACAGACCCTCAGTATTTCCTTCTCAGCTAGGGAAGTCTCCAGATCTGAATTCCAGCAGACCTGACACCCTCCCCGTTGCCCATTTTGTTATATAACAGCTTCTGAGAATTTATAAAGCACAGCTTGATCAGAAATCCTGTCTTGCTGTCAGTTCTCGTGTCTCTTGCCCTTCCATTCCTCCCCTCCAGGTTTATCAAGGACCCCCATTCATATCCCGCTGGCCAGGATACAGCACTCTCTATCCTGATTGGTGCTGTAAGGAGTTCTCCCTCTGCAGCCCTCCTTGGTCTCTGTAAACCTTGGCTCTTAACCAGTGTTTGGGCTCTTTTTTCCTACTGAACACCTTCTGCCAAGTGCCATCTGTCCATCCCTGTTCAAGTGACCAGCCACACACATCAACAATTGCCAAATCTATCCCCAGAGCAGTTTTCTCCCTGAGGTTCCATTTACAGGCACCTACTGAGAAGCATAAAAAAACAAAAAACCCCAAGATACCCCACAGAAATGTTCAAGGTTTTAGGGATTAACTCAAGATCTTGCAGACACTTTTACTACAGCTCAAACCCATACATCCAACTGTCTTGCTCAACTATCTAGTTTATAATCTAGAGTCAAATGAGCAAGTCCATGCTGGATTCCCAGAAACTAAAGGACCTCAGCTCCTCTCTTTTACTCATCTGCCAGTTCAATTCAGGATCAGCTCCTTACCACTTCCGGGTTCCTCTCTAATGACTACAGCTCTGGCCCAGCCTCACCTCTAACAGGACTCCACCTGACCCCCAGTCTTCTCCTGTATGTGCTTTGTGGGCTTTCTGTCACTCGGAGGGAAAGACCTAAAACACTAAGCAGAGCCTCCAAGGCAGGTCTCTAAATCCGGTCTCCTCCAGCTACCAGGCTTCCCCTAGGAGCTGCACTTTCGTGCCTTCCATTGAGGTAAGCACCATGTTCCCTCTACACATTTTTTCAGCTTATCAGACATGGCAAGTCCTTTCACCTCAAATAAAATCAGGTCCCTCAGTCAAAGTGGTCATAATATATCAAAAAGGTCATAATAACCTTTTCTTTCCAATCTATCACCCATTTGTGACAACACACAGAGTCGGGGGAGGAACAGATCTGCTTTGTCCACTACCAGCTGTGACATCCAGTATATCACTTAATCTCTCTAGTGACTGTATCAGTTTTTGTACTATCAGTTATGATTACATTGCTTTATATAAAATACAAAGAAACAATGCTTAGGCCAAGTAGGCCCCTAATACCAAATAATGTATCTCCTACCTTGGTATTTAGAATTTCTCCCTAGAGAGCAGATATTCTATCTCAAAGCATAAATTACTGTTTGCTTTGCCATCAGGTTTATTTGTTTGTTTTTGTTTTGTTCTTTGAGACAGGGTTTTTCTATGTAGCTTGGCTGTGAAATTTGCTCGTAGCTCTGAAGACCAGACTGGCCTTGAACCAGATTCACCTGCCTGCCTGCCTCTGCCTCACAAGCGCCACCACTACCCAGCCAGTATGACCTCTTACCACTGTTCTTGGCACTCTTCAGCCAACTGTGCAGTACAGGTTAATCATCAGATCACAAGTTCACTTATTAAGCATTTATCCTGCATCTACTATGTGTAAGACATTCTACAAAGCCGAAGAAATCATATATAAAGTCTCTGCCCTTTTAGAACTTACATTGTAGGGTAGAGACAGACCACAGACAAGCAAGTTGAAGAATACCTTGTGACATTATGTCACAATAAGAGAGAATTATTGCCGGGCGGTGGTGGCGCACGCCTTTAATCCCAGCACTCAGGAGGCAGAGGCAGGTGGATCTCTGTGAGTTCGAGGCCAGCCTGGTCTACAAGAGCTAGTTCCATGACAGGAACCAAAAAGCTACAGAGAAACTCTGTCTCAAAAAAAAAAAGAGAGAGAGAGAGAGAGAATTATTTTAGCTCGGTGGTGGTGGCGCACGCCTTTGATCCCAGCTCTCAGGAGGCAGAGGCAGGCGGATCTCTGTGAGTTTGAGGCCAGCCTGGTCTACAGAATGAATTCCAAGACCGCCAGAATTGGAGAAATCCCCTCTCAAAGAACCAAAATAAATTAACAACAATAAAAGACTTACAGGATGAAAAAGACTTGGTTATAAATAGAACAGTCACTAGCAGGACAAGATATCACAGATACCCTTCAGTCAAGAACAAGCATAGAGGCCTTAGTTAACCATTCAAAAAAGCGTGAGATAGCTCAGTGGATAAATGTGCTTGTCATGAAGCCTAAGGACCTAAGTATCTATGTTGTAGAACAGATTCCCACAAGTGTCTAGCCTCAATAAGCACATTGATATGCATGCACCCACAGACATAATAATTTTAATTTTTAAAGTTAAAATAAAATTTTTAAAAAAGTCACAAGGTACAGAACCATGGATATGGCTAAAATTGCTGAGCAATGAATCGTAATGAAAATCTGAAAGCTTTAAATTAAGCAGTGTTGTGGCGTGGCTATATTTTTTTTCTAAGATGTGTGTCTGCTTGCATTTGTATGTGTGTGTACCATGTGCTTGCAGGTGTCCATGGAAACAGAAGCTGGCCCTGGAACCCCTCAAAGCGAGTTACAAGCCATTGTGAGCTTCATCTGGGTTCTGAGAACCAAGCCCAGGTCTTCTGCAAGAGCAGCACACAATCTTCTTCGAGATTCATCTTTCTAGCCTGATTTTAACTTTCTAAAAAAATTCTGTGGGTATTTTTCCTACATGTATCTGTGCACCACTAGTGTGTTTGGTGCCGGTGGAGGCCACATGAAGGCATTGGATCTCCTGGACCTGGAGTTATAGTTAGTTGTGAGCTGTCACGTGGATGCTTAGCTTGAACCTAGGTCCTCTGGAAGAACAACCAGTGCTCTTAACTGATGAACTTTCTCTCCAGTTCCCTGCACTCCTAACCCTGTCTCGTTTTAATTTTGAAGACTTGAAGACTCACACTAGCTACTGGATGATGTCCAATCTGGGACCTTGGATGAGGAGGTTTTAAATAACTAGGTATAATAGGTCCAGACCAGACATAATGCGGATCACATGAACTGAAGTGACAATCTGGCAGTATAATGGACAGAATTCGTAGGTAAACGTGGTGTGGGCCTTTTTATATCTCTTAATTTCCACCTTTAGTTGCACAGTAAAACTCTTCACCAAAAATAGAGGACTAGAATTTGAACCAAAAATCAAAAGCTCAGCCGGGCGGTGGTGGCGCACGCCTTTAATCCCAGCACTTGGGAGGCAGAGGCAGGCGGATCTCTGTGAGTTCGAGACCAGCCTGGTCTACAAGAGCTAGTTCCAGGACAGGCTCCAAAACCACAGAGAAACCCTGTCTCAAAAAAAACCAAAAAAAAAAAAAAAAATCAAGAGCTCCACTTTAAATAAGACCCAAGAGATCATGTACCATCCCAGAAAAAGGCAAGAGAGTGGCGAGAACAAACAGATCTGGAGGCAGCACTGGGACAGCCTACGAGTAGATGTATGGGCGTCTCCCACCACATAGAGTTAACGCCCGTATTTTAAAGCACACAAGCAAGATGTTCTATTTTTAAGGGAAAGAAGGCTCCACCCCGAGAAGCTCAACATTTAGGAGAGTAAAAAGAAGCAGTGAAATAGAAATCCTAATAAGCACTGTTTCAGAAAGGAAACTGTCAGACCAACAAATGCTCCTCAACTGAATTACAGGACATTTTGAGGGTCTTCTGGATTGTGTAAGATGAAGACCACCACCGTTCAAAGACAGGTAGTGGAATCCGATGGAATTGAGCTGAGGTGTGAAAAGGCGTAAATGGAGCGGCCAGAGCCTGAAGAGATCTAAAAAAGTGCTAAAAAAGGAGGTATGGAATGCGGATAGGCTAGATTACAGCGAGGGCAGGGCCACACACTGGGAGGCAGGTCCTTCTGGACAAGCTAGCTCAAGTTAAGAGCTAGCTTAACTTGACTCCTGGGGAGAAGACATGGGTGGAGCTTGAGGTCTAAGGTAAGAAATCCCTTTCCCTTCGGGATCCAAATCTCTCAAATACAATTAAGAGCCCTGACATAGAAGGGTCAATTAGAACTCGCAAATAATCAGGAGACTGAGACAGCAAGATTTCGAATTTAAGGCCTGCCTTAGGAAGAAAAAAGGGATTTTCTTTTTAAGTTCAGCAGTAGAGCGCTTGCCAAGCTCGTACAGCCCTAGGTTAAATCCCAAGCACCGAAAAAAAGAAAAGTGATGCTTAATATATTGCGCCCCGAAAAGAAAATATAAGTAACGTATTTGTTGAAGAAATGGTTATCGTCCAACCAAATCGATTTCACAGCTCGCTAACGAGTAGAGACCTGAAAATGACAGCTCCAGGGTAATCTATCTGAAGAAAGTTTCGAAAGGCAGGCTGGAGTAGGGGGAGGAAAAAGAACACGAGAAGCTGAGAACAAAACACCAGACGGCTACAGACCTGGAGGCGGGGGTGGCAGCGACGCCTGACTCCCAGGCTCGTACCATTCCCCCGCCGCCCTCACCTCCTCCAGATATTCGCCCAGCTGTGCCGCTACGTCCACCTCCCAGTTCTTAGTGAGATCTCGGATGGGCTGCAAGAGGTGAGCGAAGCGCACCTCCACATCCTCCATGTCCAGAAAGGGACAAGAAGCCCGGGACC
Source organism: Microtus oregoni (assembly GCF_018167655.1). Lineage (NCBI taxonomy): Eukaryota > Metazoa > Chordata > Mammalia > Rodentia > Cricetidae > Microtus > Microtus oregoni. Next base: position 4,312,413 of record NW_024543081.1, read on the forward strand.
GTACACTGGCTCCGGATAGGGCCAGCAGAATCAACCCGCCACCGGTTCTGGCGCCATTTTGCCGTTCCCACCCAGGAAGTACGTCCTGGGACGCGGCGCGCACACCGATGACGTAACGCGGGCCCCAGTTTCAAAGTGGAAGGCGCTCGGGGTGGGGAAAGAGGCGGGCCTGACGGGGCGGGGTCTACGACAGGGGGCGTGGTTACGCTCCGGGGCGGGGCCCTGAAGGACCCGCTGAGACTAAGTTTACCGGCCAGTTAGCGGTGAGTTCCTCGGCACGGGGTGGAGCACAGTGACAAACCCGCCGGATTCCAGCTGGGGCGTGTGTCAGAGGCGGGGCTGGGGGGGCGGGGACCAGCGGGCACTGATCCGGCGGACCGCGTAGCGGACATGGCGAGCTCCCGGGTCCCACAGCAGCTTTTCCTGCAGGGTGTGGCCGCTGTCTACACGTTTGCCTTTGCGTCCCTCTACACCCAGATCCCAGGTGAGGGCGCCGAGAGTGGAACACACACACGTGGTATCATCCCTTCCTTCACCCTGAGTACGATCTCTCGGCGGCGGGTGTGAGGTTCAGGCCTCTCTACGTGGGACTAGGGGACAGTAGTTTGGGTACTGCGGGCCCAAAGAGTTTGGAGGGAGAAGGTGTGCAAGGGTCGGTTTCCCGTGACTGTTCGGATTCTCATCTGGGATTAGGGCAGTACCCCGAAGGGAGAAGGAGACAGATTTCTACCTGGACTCCCGCGGAAGGTGGTGACCGAGAGTTAGGTCTTCTGAACCTGGGGTTGAGGTCAACAGTTTCTAACCTGAGAGAGTTAATCTGGTAGAGCAAGCCCTACCTGGGGCGGGAACATCCGCAGGCACAGCTCAGGATGCGGAGAGTGGCGTTGAGGGGGTTGGGGGGGGGGGGGAGCGCATTTGGAGGCCCTGACTATAGGGCATCTGCACGCCTGGAGCTGGTGGTAGGACACCTTCAGGGCTTAACTTGGGCTGAATTTCGTCTGGGAAGACTCTGACATGCCCTCCCACAGGCCTCTATGGCCCAGAGGGCATCCTTCCTGCTCGAAGAACACTGCGACCCCAAGGCAAGGGTCGGTGGCAGCAGCTGTGGGAAACACCAACCCTGCTCTGGGAGGCACCAAGACTGGGGCTGGATACTGCCCAGGGTCTGGATCTACTGACCCTAGTGGGCACCGTGGTAGCACTGGGTGCCCTGCTCCTGAACTCTCTGAGACACCCCCTCACCTACCTGCTGCTCTGGGTTGCCTACTTATCAACCTGCCAGGCAAGTGAGACCCTTAGAACCTCAACCTCTGTCTAACCCACCTGGTGCCGCAGACACACACGAAGCCTAACAGCTCCTCTCCCTACAGGTGGGCCAAGTGTTCCTTTATTTCCAGTGGTGAGTGACTCCTGCCTGAGCCTGGGCTGGGGATGTTTGTGTCTCCTGGGAGGACCCTGTGAGGGCAACAGCCTTACTGGAGAAGAACTGTTCATGATCTTTCTTCTCCCCATAGGGATTCCCTGCTGCTGGAGACAGGCTTTCTGGCTATACTAGTAGCCCCATTGAAGAAGCCTTCCCACCACAAGGCCCCCCAGGGTGGACTAGCAGGAGCCTTACCCCACGAAAACCTCCCATTCTGGCTTGTGCGCTGGCTGCTGTTTCGACTCATGTTTGCCTCTGGTGTGGTCAAGCTGACCAGCCGCTGCCCTGCGTGGTGGGGACTTACCGGTGAGAGCCTGGGCCTGAAGCCGGGATGGTCTGGAGGCTCTAATCAACCCTGACCCCGACCCATTACCTGCAGCTCTCACCTACCACTATGAGACACAGTGCCTGCCCACGCCAGCTGCCTGGTTTGCCCACCACCTGCCAGTCTGGCTGCACAAGCTCAGTGTGGTGGCCACCTTCCTCATCGAGATCGCAGTGCCTCCCCTGTTCTTTGCTCCTGTTCGCCGCCTACGGTTGACCGCCTTTTATGCTCAGGTGGGTAGAAGAGAGCGTGGCCTTCACCGCTGGCCAGCGAGTCTTGCTGGGGACAAGCCCTGGGAATGGTCATCTGACACGGGTGCTGTTGGGAAAGCATTGCTGGCAGAGGAATGTGTTACTCAGATCAAGGCTGCATGTAGCCTTTGTGAAAATGTCAGCCTGCGGGTTAGCAGGGCGCAGGAAGACCAGCCCGCCGTAGAGCTGATTGCCGACCTTCCCTGCAGGTACTATTGCAAGTCCTGATCATCATTACTGGTAACTACAATTTCTTCAATCTGCTAACCTTGGTGCTTACCACTTCCCTCCTGGATGACCGGCACCTGTCTGCTGAGCCTGGCCTCAGGAGCCACAAGAAGATGCCTACCTGTGAGTGTCATCCTGTCCTTACAACCAAACGGATGTCATCCGCCTAGTACTCCCAAAGAGTTCCTCTGCCCCAGCCCCTTGGCTGCAGATCCTCAGCCAACCTGTGACTGTCCTGCCCCTAGCCTGGCGTAAGGCCCTGCTGACCATGCTCTCCGTACTGCTGGAACTGACTGCCTATGGGCTGCTGGCCTATGGCACCATGCTCTACTTTGGCTTGGAGGTTGACTGGCAGCAGCATATCATCCTCTCTAAAACCAGTAAGTGCCGGCTTGGAGATCTAAAGAAAAGGACTGGTTCAGCCCCTAATCACAATCTCCTCCCTTGGCAGCCTTCACCTTCCACCAGTTTTCCCAGTGGCTGAAGATGGTAACTCTGCCTACGGTGTGGCTGGGGGCAGCCTCCCTGGCCTGGGAATTGCTTATTGCCCTCTGGAGGTATGTATGTACCGGAAGAGGCAGGGGGAAGATGCTGCTTTCAGCTCAGGCGTGGCCTGACAATACTTGGGCCCCCTGTCCCCAGGTGGATCCAGGTACAAGGATGGCTACGGAAGATCTTGGCCAGCATCCAGCTCTCCATCCTGGGCACCGCCACAGTGGCCATGTTCTTGATAAGCCTAGTAGGTACCCCTATGGAGAATGGGGCTGTGGGACGATGGGGCGGCACTGAGCTGTTGCCTACTTGCTTGCAGGTACCTTACTCCTATATGGAGCCTGGGACCCACGGGCATCTCTGGACTGGAGCTCATCATCTGTTCAGTTCTGTGGAGCATCTACAGCTGGCCAGCTCGTATGGCCTCTTCCGTCGGATGACTGGTCTCGGTGGGCGGCCTGAAGTGGTGCTGGAGGGCAGCTATGATGGACAGCACTGGACCGTGAGCCTTCCCAAAGGATGCTGGGGTAAAGGGACCAAGTCCAACCATGCCAGCTAACCACATGTCCATCTTTCAGGAGATAGAATTCATGTACAAACCTGGGAATGTGAGCCGACCACCCCCTATCGTGATACCCCACCAGCCACGCCTTGATTGGCAGATGTGGTTTGCAGCCCTTGGCCCACATACACACAGTCCCTGGTTCACCAGCCTGGTGCTACGTCTCCTGCAGGGCAAAGAGCCAGGTGAGGGATAGGCTGGAAGAGGGGCTGGGTATGGAAGGACAAGCTCAGAACCATGTTAACCTTTCGTCCCCTGCCACAGTAATCCGCCTGGTGCAGAACCATGTTGCCAAGTACCCCTTTCATGAGCAGCCACCCACCTACGTGCGGGCCCAGCGCTATAAGTACTGGTTCTCAAAGCCTGGGGAGCAGAGGTAAGGCTGGGGTGATGGGAGGGGGCCAGGCCTGGGCTGTAGCCACATGCTGACTATCCAGTTCTGTTACAGTCAATGGTGGCACCGCCAGTGGGTAGAAGAATTCTTCCCACCTGTATCACTGGGGCACCCAACGTTGGAAACGCTGCTCCAACAGTTTGGACTTAAGGTGTGAAGGAGTCAGCTGGACTGTGGGAGGTAGCAGGGTGCTTGCCCGTTGCAGGAGTAAATCTTATGGGCTTTTCTTGGTTTTATCTCCATAGGATAAGAGTCCACTCCGGGCCCGAAGCTCAGGCAATGCTCTGGCTAAGACACTGAGCTGGGTGCGCACGCAGCTGTCTCCTCTGGAGCCTCCCATCCTACTATGGGGGCTTTTGGGAGCTGTGGCGACTGTCAGGGTTGTACAGACCCTGCTTGCCCCCCGCCCACTCCAGTCCTCAAAACCGTCTAGAGAGGAAAAACGTAAGCAGACTTCCAAAAAGGATCCCAGAGCTGCCTCTGAGCGGGCTGCAGTAGCCCCCAACAGCAACAGCAGTGACGCTGGGGCCTCCCGGAGGAAAAAATAGCTTGATGTGCTGTCAGCCACTTGTCCTGATAGTCAGATCTCAGCATCCCAGCCCATCTCATGTCACCGCGCAGCCACTGTGACTTAGGCAGGCCTGCCAGGGCAGATGCAGCTTGAAGTGCCACCCCTGAGGACCGCTGGTGTTACCTTGCACCCTGCTGTCCCTCTGCACCAGCCACGTCTTCCTCTAGTCACTTTCCACTGTGTTGGCAGACAGCCCGGAAATGGGCAGGTAGCCTCGCTCAGGACTTTCCTGGAACACTGTAATCAGTGCACCTGTGGATGTAGAGGCCTGAGTCTGGAGCCCTCTCCAACCCCACTGGAGGGGATGAGCTGGATTTGCTGAGGCTAGGAGCCAAGGGAAGTGGGCCCATGGGATGGTGCCTACCTGCCCCTGAGACTGTACCAATAAAGACACCGTTTTGTACATACCCCTTTGCTAGTGGTTTCTTCCTTCTAGAGAGGCCTGAGGACAGTTGGCACAGCCTAGACTGCTTACTGACACAGCTAAATGGGCTCCCTCCTTATCATTCAGTCTTCTCCATAAGCTAAACCAAAAGGCCTGCTTACAAGAAGCCTTGGTGTGGCACAGCCTGGCAGACGTATATAATGAGGGCTTTGAGACCAATGGAGGAAGATGAAGCTAGAACCACCTAAGGGCCAGGGAACTTTCCAGAATGCATCCCTCTCCACCTCCTCCTGCTTTACTTCCTGGTCTTCAGAAAGGTCAGAGTGTGAAAAGGGTGCTAGAGGGGAAGAATACTAGATGGTTGTATTAGCAGAGGTGCCAGACCTTGGACGGGAGAAAGAAAGTGCATGTGTCACCTGTACTTCTGTCCTGGGAAGAGGTCAGAGGGGAGCTGGAGTCCATTTCTCCAGGATCAAGCTGTCAGTCCCTCCTTCCCTGGGCACCTGTAGCACAGCGGCCTTTATCCCAGCTCAATTGTTGATCCACACCTTTTGTTCTCCCAGATTCAGACACATTAACTGGCCAGCAAGCCCAAAGGATCCTCCTGTCTGTTCATCCCCAACACTGGGATTGTTGACTTGTACTACCAAGCCAATTTTTGTTTGTTTATTATTTTGTTTTGATGGGGTGTTTTGTTCTTTTTCCAAGATGAGTTTTCTCTGTGTAGCTGTGGCTGTCAGAGATCCGCCTGCCTCTGCTTCCCTAATGCTGGGATTAAAGGCGTGCACCACCATGCCTGCCTGGCCATGCTCATTTCTTTTACATGTGTTGTGGAGATCCAAAATTGGGTTCTCATTCTTGAGTGGTGAGCACTTTCCTGACTAGACCATCTTCCCATCACCTTAACCATTTTTAAAGATTTTACTTTTATTGGTTTTAATTGCATTTAGCACATGTAAGCACATGCCAGAAGCATCAGATCCCCTGGAGCTACAAACAGTTGAGAACCCCAAGGTGTGACTGTTGAAACCAAACTTGGATCCTCTGCAGAGCAGCATGCACTCCTAACTGCTAAGCCATCAGCATTTGGGGGGATTTTGTTTGTTCGTTTTGGTTTTTTTGAGACAGGGTTTCTCTGTAGATTTAGAGCCTGTCCTGGAACTAGCTCTTGTAGACCAGGCTGGCCTCAAACTCACAGAAATCCTCCTACCTCTGCCTCTGCCTCCCGAGTGCTGGGATTAAAGGTGTGCACTGCCAGCACCTGGCTCCCATCAGTGTTTTTAAGTATATGTTTTGTGGCATTAACTATATTCAAAATATTTTATAGCTAAAATCTCTTGCCATTGTTTGTAGAACTTTCCAATACACCAAAGAGAAGCCCTATATCTATTAAACAATAACTCTCCTAGTCCCTAGCAACTTGTGTTCTGTGGTTTTTGGGATTTTTTCATTCTGGATACCACATAGTGACCAAACTATATTCTTCCTTCTGCCTCTTTTTTTTGGGGGGTTTCTTTTGCATCTTCATTCATATTATATTTTTAACCTCCATCCATGTTACAATGTATCAGTATCATTCCTTTTTGTTTGTTTGTTTTATTTTCCTGAGACAGGGTCTCATGTAGCCCAGACTACATCCTATCCTAAACCTGTCACCTCTAAAAGGGCGCAGAGTGTGCATGGAGGGTATCTGGGCTCCCGATTCTGTCTGCTGAAGGGCCATGTCAGGCCTTTCTAGGGACTGGTAGCTGAAGATGGCCTTGGACTTCTCTAATCTACTCCCACCTCCCAAATTTGGGGATTACAGATGTGGTCTACCCATCTGTTTTGGGAGGTTTATTTTATTTGACTGGTGTGTGTGTGTGTGTGTGTGTGTGTGTGTGTGTGTGTGTTTCTTTGTTATTATTGGAGTTGGTTGGTTGGTTGGTTGGTTTTGAGACAAGGTTTTGCTATGTAGCGCTAGCAACTGAACCAGAAGCTACTATGTAGTCCTGCTAGTCCTCAAACTTGCTGCAGTCCTCCTGCCTCAGCTTCTCAAGTGCTGGGATTACAGCATGTGCTTCCTCACCAGGCTACATTTCTCGTTTTGTCATATAAAGGCTAAATACTCATACTGAAGGTTGAAGATTTATCAACAGTCATCATTTTAATTGCTTCATCACAAACAAAACTGTCCTTTTCACTTTGTATTTTTGTTTGTAAGCCTAGCCTTGAATGACTGAGCCGTCACTGTAGGCCCCTTTCCAGCTCTGAAAGCAGTATTAAAAAACATGGCCAAGCCAGGCAGTGGTGGCACACACCTTTAATCCCAACACTCGGGAGGCAGAGGCAGGCAGATCTCTGAGTTCGAGGCCAGCCTGGTCTACAAGAGCTAGTTCCAGGACAGACTCCAAAGCTACAGAGAAATCCTATCTCAAAAAACAAAAACAAAAAAGAAAGAAAGAAAGAAAAGAAAGAAAGAAAGAAAGAAAGAAAGAAAGAAAGATGGCCAACAGCCAGGCCGTGGTGGTGCATACCTTTAATCCTAGCACTGGGGAGGCAGATCTCTGTGAGTTGGAGACCAGCATGGTCTACAAAGAGAGTTCGAGGGTAACCAGGACTGTTACACAAAGACACCCTGTCTTTAAAAAAAAAAAAAAGGAAGGAAGGAAGGAAGGAAAAGAAAAACATGGCCAACAAAGACAGTGTCACTGTGTCAGTTTCTGCACAGTGTCGTGGTTGTGACTGAAGGGAGGAGGAACACCATTGTGATGGTGTTTCAGTATCCTGTCAAAATAGCTTTGGCCTTGCAACCCCCGAGAGGAAGTAAGCAGAAACCAGGGGCTATTTTCTGTTGCCAGAGTCACACAGGAAGACCAGAAGGGCTACAGAACACAACTTCAAGGGCGGAACTAGAAGGGGTCAAGAAAAAGCCAAGTCCCTATTCCTTCCTTCAGACCCCACAGCGGTCCCTGCAAACTGAGTCCCCAGAAAGCTGACATTCCCCTTGAGTGGACAGAACCTGGGGCCCTGCCATCCTCCCATGACACTGTGGGCCTTTTTAGGGTCCCCAGAAAGGCTTGACATCCCTTTTAAGTGGACAACCTGAAGTACTGCTATCCTCGCGTGCACACCTTCAACCTTTTTACGGAGACAGGTCTTGGAAAGAGTCTACAAGGGGTGCAGGTTCTGGGGGCAGTAGTCAGGAGGATAGTAAAAGCAACACTGTCCAGTGACTACAACCAGACTGGGAATGGATGTTCAAGAGATGATCAGCTCGGATATAGTAGCTCATACTTGTCACCCTGAACTCAGGAGGCTGAAGCAGAAGGTTCTCAAATTTCAAACCAGCCCGGATTACATACCAAGTAGAGACAGGTGTGGAAGTGGGGATAGTAAGTCATATCTGCCGTTTGTCCGCACTAAATCATAGCATTCAGCCCCTACATGTAGATTTGAAGCATGATTTCCAATCTGAGGAATAAAAGACCCTTGGAGAAATGGCCGATGCTAGGAGGCCTGTATTCCTTTGAGGTAAGTCGAAAAAAAGCCCCCAAAATTTCCTCACATGAAATTCTCATAATGCACCAAGCCCGGCCTACAAACCAAATGAAGTCCCGGGAACTTGTGAGTTGTGCTGTTTAGAAAAAGCATATTTGCAGCAGGGACTAAGAGTCAGATGAGATTAGATCATCCTGGATCGTCTCAAGTGGTCCCTAAATGCCATCCCCAAAATGTCACAGCAGCACATAGTCCTTGTTCACACCCAGAAGACCTAAAGTCAGTGCAAAGACACAGCCACCAGGGAGCTGGGAGAAATGGGGAAAAACAAACACTACAAACCACTGGTTCTTCCCAAATACTCATTTTCCAGTTAGGGGAGTTTTGTTGATGTTGTTTGTTTATTTTCTGGCTCTGGGAATGACATCCAGGACTGGGAACACACTAGTCAGTTCTAAGCCACTGAACTATTTCCTTGGGATCATTATTTCTTCCTTTTCCTTCTTTGTTTTCATTTGAGACAGGCCCAGGCTGGCCTTGAATTCACCTTGTAGCTGACATTGGTCTCTACCACACACTTGATCCTCTGGCCTCTGTGTCCCGAGGTCTAGGACTAACACTGTCTTGTCTCTTAAGCTGGTGAAAGTTGTTTACATTTATGATGTGTGTTCACCATGTGGAGTAGTTAACATTCTTATATAGTTCGTGCATGTGCATTAAAGACACTTAAGTTTTGGGGTTATTTATTTATTATATATACAACATTCTGTCTGTGTGTATGCCTGCAGGCCAGAAGAGGCACCAGACCCCATTACAGATGGTTGTGAGCCACCATGTGGTTTCTGGGAATTGAACTCAGGACCTTTGGAAGAGCAGGCAATGCTCTTAACCATCTCTCCAGCCCCCACTTAAGTTTTTATTACATTTATATATTTATAGTATGTCGTACATGCACCACGATGCTTATAGAGGTCAGAGACAGCTAATGGGAGTTGTTTCTCCACCATGTTGGTTTCAACAATCAAACTCAGAGCCAGGCGGTGGTGGCGCACGCCTTTAATCCCAGCACTCGGGAGGCAGAGGCAGGCAGAGCTCTGTGAGTTCGAGACCAGCCTGGTCTACAGAGCTAGTTCCAGGACAGGCTCCAAAAGCCACAGAGAAACCCTGTCTCGAAAAATCAAAAAAAAAAAAATCAAACTCAGGTCTTCTGGCTTGCTGGCAAACACTTTACCAGATGAGCCATCTCACTACCCCTATTAAAAGTTATATGAAAAAAGAAAAAGAAAAGAAAAAAAAAAGGCAGGCAGTGGGATCTGAGTTTGAAGCTAGCCTGGTCCACAGAGCAATTTCCAACACAAGCAAGGCTACACAGAGAATCCCTGTCTCAAAAAAAATTATCTGTTCTGGGCTGGGGAGATAGTTGAGCAAGAAAAGCCCTTCCTGCACAAGCTTGAAGACCAGAGTTTAGATTCTCAGAAATCATGGAAAAGTTTTATGAGTATGACAGCCACTTCTAGTTTAACACAGAAACAAGGGCTCCCCAGATAAGGTGGCTAGCCAAACTAGTTGAAAAGGCAGTCTCAGCTGGGTGGTACTAGCGCATGCCTTTAATCCCAGCACTCAGGAGGCAGAGGCAGGCAGATCTCTGTGAGTTCGAGGCCAGCCTGGTCTATAAGAGCTAGTTCCGGGACAGGCTCCAAAGCTACAGAGAAACCCTGTCTCGAAAAAAGCAAGAAAAAAAAAAGAAAAAGGCAGGGAGGGAGGGAGAGAGAGAGAGAGAGAGAGAGAGAGAGAGAGAAAGGAAGGAAGGGTAGTCTCTGGTTCAGCAATATGCAAGAAGACACCCATCAACCTTGGGCATCTATATACATGTGCACATATGTACCCAAACCCAGGCGTGCCCGTACACATAGACACATCCATGTTTCTGTTTGTAAGGCTCCTAGCAGAGAGATCAGGACCTGTCCCTGGCACATAACTGGGTTTGGGGAACCTGTTCCTCATGCTGGATTACCTCCTCCAGCCTCCATGCAGGGGGAGGAGCTCATTCTTGTGCCAGGCTTTGTTCAAGCCCATGGAGGGAGACAGAGGAGAAGGGGATGGAGGGGGTAGATGGTAGAGGGGAGGGAACAGGAGGAAAGGAGGGAGGGGAAACTGTGGTCGGTGTGTGAAATAAATGAAAAGAAAAAAAGAAACATGCATGCACACACCACTTAGACAGGCAAGCAGGCAGACACACACACAACACACAATACTTTTAAGAGCCAGGCATGGTGGCAAGTTCATATAGTCCCAGAACTCTGTTTGTTTTGTTTTTGGTTTTTGGTTTTTCGAGACAGGGTTTCTCTGTGGCTTTGGAGCCTGTCCTGGAACTAGCTCTGTAGACCAGGCTGGTCTCGAACTCACAGAGATCCGCCTGCCTCTGCCTCCCGAGTGCTGGGATTAAAGGCGTGCGCCACCATCGCCCGGCCCCAGAACTCTGAAAACTAAGTTGAGACAGTATGATCACAGTCTACATAGAGAGTTCAAGGCTAGCCTGAACTATACATAAAACTTTTTTTGTTTGGTTGGGGTTTTATTTATTTATTTATTTATTTCAATTTCAAGACAAGGTTTCTCTGTAGCTTTGGAGCCTGTCTTGGAACTTGCGTCGTAGACCAGGCTAGCCTTGAACTCACAGAGATCGCCTGCCTCTGCCTCCTGGGTGCTGGGATTAAAGATGTGCACCACCACTGCCCGGCTCCATCAGTTCTTACCCTCATTCTGTAGCCTCTTCTTCTACAACACTGAGTCATATGTACAGGAGTGGTCATCAGTCGAGACTGGGCTCCTTCATTCTGCATTTTCATTGGTTGAGGGGGTTTTGTAACAACGTTTTTTAATTAATTTTTTTTTTGCTTATGTGTATGCATGATTTGTCTGCATGTATGTCTGTGTACCACATGTGACCTACCTGCTGCCTTAGGAGGCCAGAAGAGAGTGTTCCAGATCCCCTAGAGCTGGAATTATAGACAGTTGTGAGCTGCCTAGGGGTGCTGAGAGCTGAATCCAGTCCTCTGAAGAACAGCCAGTGCTCTCAACCATCTGGAGCCATCTCTCCAGCCCTTGTAATGTCTTTTTCTCTAATAGTCATCCTAACAAGTGGGAGGTGAAATTCCAGTGCATTTTGTTTTATTATGTTGGTGGTGCTGGAGCAGCAGCCCAGGGCCTCCTCCATGTATGGAAACCTCTATACCATTAACGACGCTTCCCAGTGCCTCATTGTAGTTTTGTTTGCATTTTCCTGATTGTTAGTGGCACTGAGCATTTTTTCCCCTACACCCGTTGGTCATTTTTATGTCTTTTGAGGGAGAGGTGATGAAGCTTTCATTGTTTCATCCAAGCTAGTCCCAGATTCATGGGCTCAAGTGATTCTCTTGCTCAGCCTGCCTCTGGTATCAGGTAAGCATGTGCCACCTCCAATCTGTATGTCTCTAGACCCCAGGCCATGATGTATTTTAGGGAAACACTCTACCACTGAGCTACAGCTACAAGTCTCCTCCCCACCCCGCCCCAGGTTGTTGTTTGTTTTTAAAATTTGTGCCTGTGTACCACATGCCTGCAGGAACCCTCAGAAGTCAGAAGAGGCGTCAGATCCCCTAGAACTACAGTGGGAAACTCCCTGGAATCTCTGAGGGTGACCCTAGAGAGGATTCCTGGTAATGGTGCATTCAGAGCCTGAACTGGCCATTTCTTGTAACCAGGCAAGGCTTCCAGTGCTGGTACTAGGACATCAACCCAGGCACAAAACCTTTGGCCTATTGCTTGTCCTGCCTTCACGAAGTGCTGGGTTAAAGGAGGTGCAGAACTTGTGGGAGTGGCCAACCAATGACTGACTGTTCCAACTTGAGGTCCACGCCAAGAGAGGGAGCTCACATCTAACACTGCCTGGATGGCCAAGAACCAGAGGCTGGACAGCCCAGAGACCTAAGATAGAACCAAACACTACTGAAAAAAAAAGTTAATAAAATTATTCCTAATAATTATCCTGCTATACTCATAGATCAGGCCAATCGCCATCAGAGAGGCTTTACCCAGCATGAGGGCAGAGCTCAGAGAGCCCCACAGAAGAGGGGGAGGAAGGGTTGTAGGAGCCACAGGGGTGGAGGACACCATGAGAATATTGCCCACAGAATCAACTATGCAGGGCTCCTATGGACTCACAGAGACTGACAGGACAATCACAGAGCCGGTAAGGTTCTGAGCTAGGTCCTCTGCACATGTTATAGCTGCATAGCTTTGTCTCCTTGTGGGACTCCTAACGGTGGGAGTGGGGGTGTTTCCAGATCTTATGCCTGTTCGTGGGGCCCTATTTCTCATAGTGGGTTAGGTTGTCTCATCCAGCCTTGATATGAGGGTTTGTGTCTGGTCTTACTGTAACTTGCTGTGCTATGCTCAGTTGATATTTGTGAAAGGCCTGCTCTTTTTTTTTCTTTTTTAAAGATTTATTTATTCACGCATTTTGTGTATATGAGTGCTCTGTCTTCATGCACACCAGAAGAAGGAATCTGATCCCGTTACAGATGGTTGTGAGCCATCATATCGTTGCTGGGAATTGAACTCGGGACCTCTGGAAGAGCAGCCAAGTGCTCTTAACCACTGAGGAGTCATCTTTCCAGCCCCCAAGCCTGCTCTTTTCTAAAGGGAAACAGAGGAGGAATGAATCTGGGGAAAATTGGTGGTAAGGGGGCACTGGGAGGAGTGGAGAAAGGTGAAACTGTGGTTGGGATATGCGACAGAAGAATAGAAAATGACTTTTTCTTTCTTTTTTTTTTTTGTTTGTTTGTTTTTTCGAGACAGGGTTTCTCTGTGATTTTGGAGCCTGTCCTGGAACTAGCTCGTGTAGACCAGGCTGGTCTCGAACTCACAGAGATCCGCCTGCCTCTGCCTCCCGAGTGCTGGAATTAAAGGCGTGCGCCACCACCACCCTGCAGAAAATGATTTTTTCATGTGTATCACAAGCCTGAAGGTGCCCCAGATGTTGGAAGAGGGCATCAGCTCCCCTAGAACTAGAGTTACAGCCGGGCAGTGGTAGCGCATGCCTTTAATCCCAGCACTCGGGAGGCAGAGGCAGGCAGATTTCTGTGAGTTCGAGACCAGCCTGGTCTACAGGCACCAGAAACTACAGAGAAACCCTATCTCGAAAATCAAAAAAATAAACAAACAAAAGAACTAGAGTTACAGGTGGTTGTGAGTGCCGTGTGGGTTCTAGAACCCACACTCAGGTCCTCTGGAAGAGCAAATGCTCTCAAACATTGAGCTACCTCTCCAGCCCTATCTCTGTCTGTGTTTTATTGAGTTATTTATTTTTCTACTCCTTAGGAAGCTCTGTAAGTTTTGGATATTAATCCTCTTCAGAAGTGTGTTTTTCTCCGTTCTGTAGGTTATCACTTTTCTAAATTGTTTCCTTTGCGTGGGAAGATCTTAGTCAGTTGTAATTGCATTTACAGATAGTTTAGAATATATTCTAATGTAAGTGTGAGTGCTTGCACGTGTACACAGCAGAGTGCAAACTTGTGTATGCTTGACATGCACGTGGCGGTCAGAGGACAGTTTCTGGGAATTGGTTCTCTCCTTCTACCAGGTGGCTCTGGGGTTCAAATTCAGGGTGTTTGACCTGGCAGCGAGCACCTTAGCCACGGAATCATCTCAGCACACACACACACACACACACACACACACATTCAAGCACACACATGCACCTTTTGGCTTGTTTTCCGAGGCAGGTTGTCAAGTCACCCAAGTTGTTCTCAAATTTGATGTGTAGCTTTTGTTTTTCAAGACAGGATTTCTCAGATCAGGCTGGCGGCCTTGAACTCAGAGGTCAGCCTGCCTCTGTCCCGTACCCCTCCCCTGTACACCCCCCCCCCGCTGGGATTAAAGTTATGCGCAACCACCCCAGGCTATGTGTGTGACTTTTGACCCTCCTGTATACACCTCCCAAATGCTGGGATCACAGATATGCAATGACTGGTTTACTTTATTATTTCATCTGGAAACAGGGGCTATCTTTCCATTTGTGCATTCTAAAGTTCATTTCATTGCTTTATATTTTTCTGTGTAAATACCCTTATCTCCTTGGTTAAATTTATTTTCCACTATTTTTGTAGCTACTGTAAGAGGCTTTTGTTTTGAGACAGAGCCTCAGTATCTGTAGCTCAAGTGGGCCTCAAATTTTGCCTCTGGCTGAGTGGTGGTGGTATGGGCCTTTGATCCCAGCACTTGGGAGGTAGAGGCAGGCGATCTCTGTTCATGGCCAGCCTGGTCTGCAAAGCAGATTCCAGATCATCCAGGACTGTACACAGAGAAACCCTGTCTGGGAGGATGGGGTGGATTTCCTGCCTGTTTCCTGAGTGCTGAGATTACGGGCATGAGTTGTCTTATTTTCTTTTTTTATAGGTTTATTAGTGTACAAAAACTGAGGACTGAGAGATACAGTACTTGCTTATGCATGAGGCTCTAGGTTCAGTCCCCAGCAACACAAGAAAAAAGGAAGGAAAGAAGGCTGTCTAGTTGGCCACTGATTTCTCTCAGTGTTGGGAACTGAACCCAGGACCTCATAGGACAGGCATTCCCCACTGAGCTGCATCCCCAACCCACCACTAACTTTGCATGCTGATTCATTTTTGTTTAAGTCTAACTTTATAGTTCATGCAAACCTGGAACTCATGATCCTTCTGCCTCAGCTCTGGAGTGCTGGAGTTATAATCCTGTGCCACTAGGCCTAACTCAGGGGTCTTGTCAACCAAATAGCAACATATTCCCCAGAGCCTCATGGAGACATCAAAAGGACCCAGGAGCCCATCCTGAAAGCCTCTCTACCTCCAGTAGAGATGGGACCATCAAGGAGCTGAAGCGTTCCCAATATATTGAAAGCTTATTCTTTGGTTTTTTTTCCTACTTATCTATCTATCTATCTATCTATCTATCTATCTATTATTTATACAGTATTCTGTCTGTGTGTATGTCTGCAAGCCAGAAGAGGACACCAGACCTCATTACAGATGGTTATGGGCCACCATGTTGTTGCTGGGAATTGAACTCAGGACATTTGGAAGAGCAGGCAGTGCTCTTAAACCACTGAGCCATCTCTCCAGCCCCTGTTGTTGTTTTTTTTTCCAAGAAAGAGTTTCTCTGTATAACCTTGGCTGTCCTGGAACTCCTGTTGTAGACCAGGCTGGTTTCAAACTCACAGAGATCCACCTACCTCTACCTCCTGTGTGCTTGGATTAAAGGTACCACCGCCTGACTTTTCCCTCCCCCTTAGTGACCTCCTTTCTAGACTGGGGGTGGGTTGGATAACACGGAGTCAAGAGGATAAGCAGCATGTCCATGGTAGTGGTATCCTGTGCCGGGACCACCCCTGCTACCACAACCTGGGCCCCGGTGATCAATCAGCTTTGTAAACTCTTTCAGTCTTTATTGATACCTGGCACAAGTGGCCTCAACCACAGCAGGTGGGGACCGTGGACAGGTGTATGGGGCCCAGAGCAAGGCTAAAGTGGGCTGTATTGTGCCCGATGGTGTCTAGCTTAGGTGCGGTTTCAACGGTGGGAGGGTATCGGAAACCATTCACCAGCTCAAGATGCCCGGGCAGTACTTGTCAATCAGCCTCTGATAGTAGGGCCGCAGGCTGTCCACATCTGGCAGCTCAGGGCTCTTGGTATAGAGGTCAAACTTGCTGCAGACGTGGGGGACCAACAATGAGCATCAGGTCAGATCCTTCATCCCCAAGTCCCCTTCACGGCCCACACCCGTTGGGGACTACGTACTTGAACTCTTGCACCCAGGGCAGCATATCCAGGTCCTGCTGACTGCACAGCTGTAGGTAGTCACCCCCCGTGTGCCATGGATAGAAGGAGTGGAATCGGATCATGTAGAAGGCCTGTGTGAGACCACAATGAGCATGCTCAGATCTGCCAGATGGACCCAGCTGGGCTAGACTTCTGCTTGGGCCCTCCCCCGACCTACCTCAGGGGGTAGGGAGAACTTGTTGAACTTCATCATCCGGTAGAGGTACTCTGCAGGAGAGGGGGTGATGTAGCCAGGTGCCCAGAGGGACAGCCCTTACCACCATCCCCACCGTCCCCTGTGCGCTCTAGCTGTCCTCACCATCATGGCCCCAGGACATAAGGACATTCTCAAGTCCACAGTGGGGCTGGTACATGCCGAGTTCCGTGCTACAACGATCAAGAGAGGAGCATGAGAGGGACTGGACGATACAGGGAAGACCACCCGGGGTCCTGTAATGTTACAGGAAGGTGAGGTACTATTTCAAACTACCTGTATCGAGGGTCCCGAAGGTCAGGGTTGTCCTGGAAAGTAGACTCACGGAACACCACAGAGGCCTGGGGACGGCAGCCCACGGGAAAAGTGTCTCCAACAACGGCCCACTAGGAAAGGAAAGGACAGGCGGCTGTGGGTGAGGGCTCAAACAGAGGTCTGCTCCCTCTCATAGTGCCCCAAGCCCTGTATTGAGTGAAACTGCCCTCTCCCCACACCTGGCCTTCACCTGAGGTTCCCCCCACAGAGCCAGGATCTTCCCCAGATCATGCAGAAGTCCGACCAGGTGGAACCAGTCTGTGGAAAAGGGACTTATGAGTTAGAAGCTGCAGGGATTGATGTAGGCAGAGCAGGTTCTGGGCTAGAAAGCAAGGAGCCCAGGGGTCTGCTTCTTTTAAGGTGAGGCCTGTGGGAGAGGACCAAGCCTCTGGGGTCACTTTGTAGGGCAATGATAGCTCCTCCCCCACCAGTAGTAGAGCACACCTTTGTCTGGGTGGGTTTTCCGGATGCCCTCCGCTGTCTGGAAGGCATGAAAGGAGTTGGGGAAGTCTACATCGGGGTCCGATTCATCCACTAGATCATCCAGCAAGTTCACAACCTCCATGACTGTCATTTTCTTATGTGAGAAGCTTCCAAACTGGACATGCTGGTGAGAGGCAAAAATCAGTCATTCCCCAAGAGGGGACGGGCTACAGAGCACGGTCATTCCGTCACTCCGGCCCTGGGCAAGGAAGCTCCCACCCTCAGAGCCAGCATTAGAAGCAAAAACTAGTACCTTCCTGCTGACAAAGTCCACCGTCTGGTGTGTGTGCATGAGCTTGTACGTGGTAAAGACGCGATCCAGCAGCGGGCCTGCCTGCAAGCCAATCAGCGCAGGCTTTGTGCCAAACTGACTCAGCACCCTGGGGGCCGTGGCCTCCCCTCCTGCAGGCCAGACTGCACAGGTAAAAAGTGTAATGGGACTTCCGACAAAACCCCCTTAGAGCTGTGGGAACCAGAGACCGGGCAGGGAGAGTGAGTGGGGGTGGAACTGGGGCTTACTCACGGTGTAGTTTCGGAAGCTGTCCTTGTCTTTGGCCAACTCTGGGTCCACATCAGGTCGATAGACCAGGGAAGGGTCTGGGCCCTGGTTGGATAGGAGTTTGACCCATCTCACTGTCAGCCGGGTTTATAAGGAAGGGAGGACATTACAGCCCCAAGGGGCTGGATACTAAAACACCTCATCCCATGCGCGCATCAGCCCCGAACCAGCCAGTCAGGGTCAGCCGATGTCTACTCCCAGTGTGAGAAGATACTAATTAAGACACAACCAGCCTGGCGGTGGTGGCACACGTCTTTAATCTCAGCACTCGGGAGGCAGAGGCAGGTGGACCTCTGTGAGTTCGAGGCCAACCTGGGCTACAAGAGCTAGTTCCAGGACAGGCTCCAAAGCTACAGAGAAACCCTGTCTCGAAAAACAAAAACAAACAAACAAACAAACAAAAAGACCCAACATGCTGAGCAGTGGTGGATCCCACCACTCGGGAGGAAGACACAGGCGAATCTCTGAGTGCGAAGCCAGTCTAAAGTTACAGAGAAACCTTGTCTCTGATAAAAGAAAGAGAAAGAACAGACCTCACCTGCTTGACACCCTTGCAGAGAAAAGGTAATTTTAGAAGGAGACCTGACTCCACAGGGAGGCTGTAGGTGGGGGCTGTGCAGGGAGCTTCACCCCTACCCCAGCAGGACTGTACAGCAGAAAGGAATTAGCTCTGTGACCTTGAGGAACCAGCCTAAGAGGGCGGTACTGCAGCCTCTTCCACTGCGGTCAGTGGAGCCCGTGGCGAGAAGTTGATGATGCCACTCCTGTATGATCATAAGGTACTTACCACATCCACCTTCATCCTGAGAGGAAGCAGCAATCAGATGGCAAAGCTTGCAGGTCAGTGAGGTCTTAGGCCAAGGCGCCTTTTATATACTCACAGGTTACGTAACCGACCGGATAATACCTATCTCCTTGGCCTTGACAGTTGGTAATAAGTGACCATCCACCCTCCCCCTGGCCTCAGCAAGTTAATATATCAGCTCCGAAACAGAACCCCCTAGCCCAGTTCCCTTTGCCTCTATTTGCGCCTCCTCTGTCCTAGAGTTTTTGATCCCTCAGAGAGACTGTAGCCAGACCTCTGATTCCCCCTTGTTGGGGCACAGAGGTCCTTGTACGAGAACCAGGAATGTTAATTGCGCAGGGGTGTCCCCTCAACAGAGGAGATATAAACCAAATACTCTCACTCCTTCCGGAAAGCTGAGAGCAGGTCTTGTTAGTAACCTGGTGACCCTTTTGTTATCTGTGGAGACTCACCTCACCCACCTTTTGCTGTAGAGGCCGGCCTCACCCAAATTCCAGAATAATTATCCTAGGCCGTTACCCCTCCTTAGAGACGTCAGGTGTACTTTTATAGATCCTGCTATCGGTCAGAGACCACACTAGATTCTAGGCCTTTTAGCTGTAGCGCCCACCCTCATTGTCACAGGTACTCTGTAGAGTCACACTTCAGCTTTATGGCGCACCTGGAATTGGACTGATGGGATTGATGGTTGCCTGGAAACCTTTCCCCAAGTTGTTCTGTGTTTTAAAGATGCTGACAGTGAAGCTGCTGACCAGGGACCCCTTGACAAAGTCAGTCTGAACCCAGTCTTCTTATCTCTTCTCGTATCACTGCCTGCATTGACATCTGCAGGGTTCCCCTCCAACTGGCACCAAAAACATGGGGCACGGGACCCTCGGAGAAGGTAAGAAAAGTTTTCTTTCAGTAGAAATTGAGGGTTAGGGAAACTCGGTCCTGTTACTGCAAAAGGGGTCTCGACCTTAAAATGAGAGGGCGGAGCTGATTTTGAGGTCTTCTCAGTGCTCTGAAACATGTTGTACAATCATTACAGTATTTGTTAAGATCCAAAGGAAGAAGCCGGACAATGGTGGCGCACGCCTTTAATCCCAGCACTCGCGAGGAGGCAGAGGCAGGCGGATCTCTGTGAGTTCGAGGCCAGCCTGGTCTACAAGAGCTAGTTCCGGGACAGGCTCCAAAACCACAGAGAAACCCTGTCTCGAAAAACCAAAAAAAAAAAAAAAAAAAAAAAGAAATAATCTATTACTGATTTAAAAAACTGTAATAATTATTTTTCCAGTAAGTTATTAGTTCCACGTTGTTATTAATTGACAAGTCAAATTAACATATTAATTGGGATCTGGATTACTTGGGATCTGAAATATTCTATTTTTAAGAATTTATGGGTCGGGGGCTGGAGAGATGGCTCAGAGGTTAAGAGCATTACCTGCTCTTCCAAAGGTCCTGAGTTCAATTCCCAGCAACCACATGGTGGCTCACAACCATCTGTAATGAAGTCTGGTGCCCTCTTCTGGCCTGCAGGCACACACAGACAGAATATTGTATACATAATAAATAAATAAATATTAAAAAAAAGAATTTATGGGTCGGAAAGTGGTGGCACATGCCTTTAATCCCAGCACTCAAGGGGCAAAGACAGGCTGGTCTCTGTGAGTTCGAAGTCAGCCTGGTCTACGGAGTGAGTTCCAGGAGAGGCTCCAAAGCTGCACAGAAAAACCCTGCCTCAAAAAAAAAAAACCCAAACAAACAAAAACATTTTGAGTGGCTGGACTGATGGCTCAGGTTAAGAATACTGGCTGGGCTTTTTAAGACCTGAATTCAGTTCCCAGCACCACAATGACTGTTCACAATTGACCATGACTCCAGTGCCAGGGGATCTGGCAACCTCATCGCACACAGTATGCAAATCCCCAATGTGTATAAAAAATAAATAACCCCCCAAAATAAATAAATAAATAAATAACCCTTTAAAAAAAGAACTTTAAAAAATATCCTCTGGTTATTGCCAAAAAATAACATCTAGAAATCCTATGGAGATTGCTTTTAATGCTTTTATAGATGACTCTTCGAAAGGACAAAGAGCTTACGCCTTATTACGATTTCCACATGCTCCATGCACACACAAACAATTATATTCACTCTGGGTTATACACCTCCGTCATCTAAACTGGCCGTCATAATCAGCTGTTATTATTTTAACTAACTCTGCTATTTATTTCAGTTCAAATGACAGTTTACGGGAGGGGCAAAGGAAGGAGTATCAGAGCCTTCCAGTCATAATGGGGAGCTTTGGAACCCCGGTTTGCAAAATGAGCTTCCTTAAGGCAGGTTAAGGCTCAACCTTAACTGACCTCCTTTATAAATTAGCACATGATGGATAGAGATGCCCTGAGAAGGGAAAGGGACCTAATGAGAGAAACAAAAATAGTGCGGAACGATTGTGATTGTAGAAAAGATGTAGTGAAAGGAAACATTTGGAATGAAATTCTTCAGAATCTAGCTAACAGAGCGATGGGATGGATGGTGTGTGTGGAGATAGACTCCTTAAACTCAGTTTCCTTGCTTAGAAAAATCCAATCTTATTGAAACAATAAGATTGCTGGCTCGGGGCTGGAGAGATGGCTCACAGGTTAAGAGCATTGCCTGCTCTTCCAAAGGTCCTGAGTTCAATTCCCAGCAACCACATGGTGGCTCACAACCATCTATAATGAGGTCTGGTGCCCTCTTCTGGCCTGCAGGCATACACACAGACAGAATATTGTATACATAATAAATAAATAAATATTTAAAGAAAAAGATTGCTGGCTCCTCCATCTCTAGAAAATACCAGCAGGAGCAAATCAGCAACCTATAAGATACTGAGCATTCTCTCTCTCTCTCTCTCTCTCTCTCTCTCTCTCTCTCTCTGTGTGTGTGTATATAAAGTTGTTATAAACTTTTGAAAGTTTATAACTTTCTGGAGAAATGGCTCAGAGGTTAAGAACACTAGCACAGACTGCTTTTCCAGAGGTCCTGAGTTCAATTCCCATCAACGACATGATGGTTCACAATCATCTGTAAGCAGATCTGGTGCCCTCTTCTGGCCTGCAGGCATACATACAGACAGAACACTATACATAATAAATCTTTAAAAAAAGAAAAGATGGCAAGATAATATAGTCATTCACCTTATTATTCAAAATCTTTTTTTGTTTTTTCAAGACTGGTTTGTTTTTTCTCTGTGTAACAGTCCTAACTGACCTGAAACTCACTCTGTAAACCAGACTGACCTTGAACTCACAGAAATCTGCCTGCCTGCCTGCCTGCCTCTGCCTCCCAAGTATGTGTGCCAGCACTGTGCCAACACTACTCTGCTGATCAAAATCTTCAATGTGCTCAAAATTGTTTGTAGTCATACTAAGTACAAATATGAGGCGTTTGAAAAAGGCAAGCTTTAGCCTTCTATGTATGTTTTCAAGATTAAACCTAAAGCAAGTAGCTAAAAACAAAGTTTGTTTAAAACCAGGTATACTTACTGAACAGGTTGCCTGGTCAAATTACGCATCCATCCAGTAATAGCAACATTAGCAAATTTTTTTTTTCAATACAGGATGTCTCTGTGTAGCCTTAGCTGTCCTGGAACTCCATCTGTAAACTGAGCTGACCTTGAACTCAGAGATTCACCTGCCTCTGTCTCTTTAGTGCTGGGATTAAAAGTGTGTACCACCACTTTCTGTCTATAAAATAAGAAATTTTATCTTGTCTTTTATTGCTAAAACTTTATTTTTAAATTTATATTTTTGTGCATCATAACAAAAAAATTTAAAATAATAACGTAAACAAGCTTGAGATGGATTTAAAAAGCAAAATAGGAATAACTTGGAATCAAAGTATTTTTAGAATATTTTTCTGGATAATATGGTGGCAAAAAAAAAAAGAAACATTGCCAAACATAATGGTACATGCCTCCCAGTATTTGAGAGGCAGATCTCTGAGTTCAAGGCCAGACTGATCTACAAACTTAGTGCCAAGATAGCTTGGGCTACACAGAGAAATCTTTCTTGAAAAACAAAACAACCAACCAAACAAAAAAGCAAACAAAACTGAATGCTTCTTAAATCCCCTTGGAGGCAAAAGAAGAGTTTAACCCTCAGGAGGCAGAGACAAGTGGATCTCTGTGAGTTCGAGGCCAGACTGCTGCTATACAGAGTGAGTTCCAGGACAGCCAGGGCTACAGAGAAACCGTCCCAGAAAAACAACAACAAAAAAGAGGAGTCTAGGCCGGGCGATGGTGGCGCACGCCTTTAATCCCAGCACTCGGGAGGCAGAGGCAGGCGGATCTCTGTGAGTTCGAGACCAGCCTGGTCTACAGAGCTAGTTCCAGGATAGGCTCCAAAACTACAGAGAAACCCTGTCTCGAAAAACCAAAAAAAAAAAAAAAAAAAAAAAAAAAAAAAAAAAAAAAGAGGAGTCTAACCAAAAATGTAATCAATAAAAATTAGGTTATTTTGAAGTTTTCACCTAAAATTATTATTATTAGTTTGGTTTTTGGAGACTTGGGGGAAACAAGGACTAACCAAAAAGGAAAAAGCTAGTTTGTTGTTGTTGTTTTTAAAGATTTATTTATTACAGTGTTCTGCCTGCATGTATGCCTTAATGTCAGAAGAGGGCACTATATCTCATTTCAGATGGTTGTGAGAGCCACCATGTGATTGCTGGGAATTGAACTCAGGACCTCTGGAAGAGCAGCCAGTGCTTTTAACCGCTGAGCCATCTCTCCAGCCCCCAAGATAGTTATTTTTAATGACTGTATGACATGTTAATTCTTCTCAATGCAGAATCCAAATGTTTTCTGTCAGGGGGATAAAATGTCCACCTGTGATAGGATATAGTGTGATATTGTTTTGGATGCTCAGGATTATTTATAGAGCTTTAGGTGGAACAGGCCATATTATGCCCGTTTTGCTCACAACATAAATATTAGCAGAAATTAATCA
Organism: Microtus oregoni; assembly: GCF_018167655.1. Classification (NCBI taxonomy): domain Eukaryota; kingdom Metazoa; phylum Chordata; class Mammalia; order Rodentia; family Cricetidae; genus Microtus; species Microtus oregoni. The sequence goes on from NW_024543081.1 coordinate 4,335,705, forward strand.
AGAACTGGTTGAATTGAGGGTGACTTTGCCCTTTCCTCTTCTCTGTTAGCTAATCTTACGATTGGTTCTCTCACACTTGCCTGTATGAATTAGTCTGGTTATAGAGGCAATGCATTCAGTCTTGGCCTCTATTACAGCCTCTAGTTTCTCTTTTTAAAAAAAAAAATTGGGAGAAGATGTTGGGGGCACAGAGGTCCTTGTACTCCCAGAGAACCACCAAGAGAACCAGGAAGGTTCATCACACAGGGGTGTCTCCTCAATGGAGGAGATAAAAATCAAATACCTGCATTCCATCCAGAAAGCTGAAAGAGGACTTTGTTAATGAGCTGGTGACCTTTTTGTTATCTATGGTGCACAGTTCGCCCTAATTTCCCAGGGTGGTGATTACAGACTCTTTTCTCCCTAGACCATTACCCAACCTCAGGGTAGATGTCACGAGTACTTTACGGCCTACTGACCTGTATGCTATTGTCAGAGACCACACCAGATTCTAGGCCTTTTAGCTACAGAACCCACCCCCATGGTCACACATCCTTTGTAAAAGACTCTTTACGTTGTCACACCTTAAGCTTTATTGCACACTTGGAATTGGACTGATCATTGCTTGAAAACCTTCTCCCAAACTGTGTGGGGTTTTTTTTTGTTTGCTTGTTTGTTTTTGTTTGTTTGTTTGTTTTTCGAGACAGGGTTTCTCTGTAGCTTTGGAGCCTGTCCTGGAACTCCCTTTGTAGACCAGGCTGGTCTCGAACTCACAGAGTTCCTCTGCCTCTGCCTCTGCCTCCTGAGTGCTGGGATTAAAGGCATGCGCCACCACCGCCCGGCCCAAACTGTGTTTTAAATATGCTGACAGCGAACCGCCTGGCATTAGACTTCCCAAAGTCTGATCCGGGTTGGCAAAGTCAATCTGGACTGTGATTTTGTTCTTGTCTCTTTGTGGACCGTTGCCTGCATTGACACCTTCAGGGTTCCCCTCACTCCCGGCCCCCAGCTTTGAACACCTCCCTGCTTGCAGGTGGCCCCTTCTGTAGGGTGTGTGACTCTGAGCCTCGCTCTACACCCGTGACTCTCCACAGTTCTCTTTTTCTTTTCCAAGACAGGGTTTCTCTGTGTAGCTCTAGCTGTTCTGGAACTCACTCTGTAGACCATGCTGGCCTCTAACTCACAGAGATTCCGCCTGCCTCTACCTCCTGAGTGCTGGGATTGAAGCTGTGTGCCACCGCCGCCCAGCTGGTCCCCGACATTTTCTCCCAGGAAGAAAAACTTGATGAAGAGCATCTATGAGTAGAAGAAATGATTGTAGGCTGGGATGCAGCTAAGTGATTAGTGCTTGTTTAGCGTGTACCAAGCATGTACCTAGCTAGGTTCAACCCCACTACTGCAAAAAATGAGGGGCAAGGGAGGGAGAGAATCATCCTTGCTAAAATGACAAGACTTGAAGACTTTATTTAAGGCTGTCACAAAAGGGGAGTGAGAACAAATGCAATCGAGACAGGAGGAAATTTACCGCTAATGGTCGCAGTGGCCAGAGCAGGAAGTTACAGAGACATGGGGCTCTCTGTAAGAGTGCTTACAGAGATGACTTCACTGGGTTCTTGCTGGAGGCACGCGGGTGAAGAGAGGGCCTTCTCCACAAGCTGATTTACGGACTTTGTTTTGCAGCAGTGGGTACTAAACCAAGGGCTTCATACAAGCTAGGCAAATGCTCCGCCATCACCTCCAGGCAACCTAAGTCTGGTGAAGAGGGCTGGTTGGCTTCTGGGCAAGGGGCTCACATGGGCCAGGATTTAAAACATTTGGATTTTTTGTTTTGTTTGTTTGTTTTTCGAGACAGGGTTTCTCTGTGTAGCTTTGGAACCTGTCCTGAAACTTGCTCTGTAGACCAGGCTGGCCTCAAACTCACAGAGATCCACCTGCCTCCGCCTCTTGAGTGCTGGAATTAAAGGCATGTGCTATCTATCACCTTGGATACTCTTTTATAATGAGGATCCAGCAGACAAAAACAATTTGCCTGGGCAGTGTTAAATTGGAGCAGGGAATAGGACAGTAGACACGTAGGTCCAGTGAGGGCCGAGGGCGAGAGTCCTAGGTTAGAAGCCATTAAGAGTTGATTCTGCATTCAGTGGGTTCCCTATGCAATTGTACTGAGCCACCAGCAACCCCGGTACTCCTTAAAAGGTAAGCTGCAACAAGCCTTTTCTTAGCTACCCTTCTGATGTGTTTCCTTCTCTCTCTTCCCAGGGAAAGTCAGCTCTAGGAGGCTGCACACTCTCTCCAGTGTGTCCTGTGTGCTCCATGCTCAGATGAGGGTGAAGGTTCCCTGGAGAAGGCTAGAGTCATGACCTTCAAAGTCATCAAGGGTGGGTGCTGGTGCCTGGCTAGGTTCTGGAGGAAAGAACACTTTTAAGTGTAAAAACAGCTAGGAAGGGGTGGGGTGGGGAGGGCTGCGCTGCCCCTGAACCTCTGCATGGGGGCATTGCGAGGTAGTCAAGTGTAGCCAAGCGCAGTGTGGGGCTGGCATCACACCAGATACAAGGGTCATAACTGGCAACCTCCTGACACGGCACAAAGATGCCAGTGGTCCTCCCCCTTCACGGCAAAGTTCCGAGGCTCAGGGGCCTTAACTATCCATGGGATTCTAGAGATCAACCTGCAGGAGGTCTGGGAGTCCACGCTGGAAGAATGCAGAGTGTCAGTGAAAAGACGTATGGGGGCGACGGCAGGTGGAAGAGAAGACCTCTTGAGCTGAAGACCTCGCGGGCTCAAGAGAAGTGCAAGGTTAGACCTTGCCCAGGATCCGGGGTACCAAGAAGAGTCCTTGGAAATTTGGGTCTGACTCCTCATCTTTGCTCCAGATCTCATGGTTTGTCTTCACTGCCCACCCACCTTTCCCCCTGCCTTTCAGGGGTCACAGGACACATGATTCAGGGGCTTGCATCAGGGGCCTCTCTAGTTCCCATTCATATGCCTGCCAGCTTTGACCACCGCAGCCCAGACCTTCTGTGAACACAGGGACTTGGTGCTCCTAAGTCCTGACCCTGGTGAGCCCCTGCTGTGCCCAGACCTATCCTGGACCTGCTTGGTTTCTTCCAGGCAGCCTGCCTTTCTGTTTTGCTAGGCTTCTATTATACCACCTCCTATTACGGTTCCTGTTTTGGCCTCTCTATGCACGAAGGTCTCTATTTTAGCAGTGAAGGGACTGAGCCAAACGGTGTCCACCAGGTTCATCTTGGAAGGAAGATGAATTGCCTGAATTATACAAACCCTGAGTAATGACAAGGATGGGGGCCCAGAGGGGCACTTTCAGGATGCTGCTAACTGGGGATCATCTCAAAAGGTGACTCTGAGCATTCTTACTGCAGTCACCGGGGCGTGTCGCTGACCCCTGTGTGAGTGCCTATACATCTGGAGTAATGAAGCGTTCCTCCCGGGGCGGTAGGAGGGCGGTGCTGGAAAGCACACGCGAGTGCTGTGAACAGTTGCCAAGGGACAAACAACTCTTTCGGAACCCTGTGTTCTGACCGGACAATTGTCAAGGTTCGGGCGAAATCACATGTGTGAAGAACCTGTACCAAGTACCTATTTCCAGGTTGTGATTGATGCCCACTCTACCCCACCCCCAGTTTTTTTTTTTTTTTTCAGAGTCTCTGTAGCAAAGGCTGGTCTTGAACTTGTAATTCTGGTCGGTTTGGTTCTCCTTGTCATTTGTGGTCTCTCTCCCCTTCTTGGACTCTTGGCTAGGAGCAAAGGAATAAGCCTGTCAGACTCCACTGTCCCTACTTCTGATCCTGCTGAGTGTCCTTCCGGGCCTGGGAATGGGTAGGATGTGGAGACACCTTAGTTTAAATAATGCCTCCAGCTTTCCTGAGATAGGCTTGGGTCCTTTTTTTTTTTTTTCCTAATTTGGGGTAGTTTTATTGTCTGAGACAGGGTCTTGCTATACTGGCTAAGCTGGTCATGATTGCCATCCCCCTGCCTCAGTCTTCTGGGACTGCAGGTATGTGCCACCCACCACCTCTTGCTCAGCGGTAGATCATACTAAGACTTTTGGAGATGGGACACTTTGCCTTATCCCCTGCCCTGGCCTGAGGATGAGAAGGGTTGCTCTGCTGTTCTTTGTTCCAGAATGTCCTAGGGAGTCTCCATCACCACCGTGGCCTGGGCTCCAGGTTGGCGACAGCCGCGGGAGATCTCTTTCCTTTACCCCAGGATATAGCCCCTCTTTCTGCCCCTCCTGCCTCAGGATGCGAACAAGGAAAAGTCACAATTCCAAGTCAATCACAGAAGAGCAAACTGCACAACAGAGTGACCACAGCTTCAGCCCACAGAGAGGCTTTAATTCCCAGTTGGGTGGGGGTCCCAGGGGCCACTCTAGCCTTTCTCCTGCTTGGTCATAGATGGGGCTGTGTTTAAGGCTCTGGCTTTGCTCTATTTCTTTAGGCACACTCCTTTCGAGTTCTTTGTGGCGTGTGATACTGCCAACACTCCTGCCAAGCACCTGTTCCCCGAGTGTGCACAGTTCTGGGACGCACAGGTCCCTGGCGGTGCAGATTCTACAGCCTGGATCCACACATCCTTATAGGTTTAGGTTTACAGTCTCCAAAGCCATGAGGACTTGCTGCCCGCAGGACCTCCAGAGAACTGGGCCAGAGTATGGAGCTCAGCTGCAGCTCTGGGATGAGAGTACAGCCCTCCAGTGGACCAGTTAGGACCCACCTCAGCCATAACTGTGGGGGCTGCTGGGATCGACGGGAGCTGAGTCTCGCTGGCCCGCTGGTCGGACCAGCTGCCACAGGCGGTGGCTGAGATTCTGCACTTGGCAGGTGCCCAGGACACAGCCCACACGCAGAAGCTGGGCGTGGGGTCTTCGGGGTCCCAAGTGTCGCTGGGGACCTGGGTGTCGTGAGCCACCATTCTGAAGCAGATGAACCATAGCAAGGGTCGGGTTGCCCCTTCCCTGTGGCTGGGGAGCACGAAGAGGCTTCCAGGCTGCTGACCGGAGGGAAGAGTGTCCAGGCTGTAGGTCACTGGATGAAGCCTTTGCTGGGGAGTCTCTGCAGAAGGGAAAGAAAGATGCAAACTCAGAGGCCTGGCATAGCCTTCCAAAGGCACTTAATCCCATCTACTTCTCTATACAGTCTGAGGGCACTGACAGGGGAAGCCCACAGCTTCCCTAAAAGCCTGGCCTCAGACCAGGGGAAGCCCAAAGCCTGACCCTGTCTCCGACCTGAAGACTAGGAGGAGAAGCCAGTTAGCCCGCTGAGCTTACTGGCGGCTGATCCATCCACGTAGCCCAAGTCACATGTACCATTATCAGCACTACTCTGGGCAAAGGTCTCCAAGTCACATAGGCTCTTAGAATTCAAAAGACCTCCCCAGGTTCTTCCCTGAGAATGCTTCTTCTAGACTCCCTTGCTCCAGGAAACCTTTTGTGTAAGAGTTTATTCTCTCTCCCTCTCTCCCTGCCCTTCTCTCCTCTCCCTCTCTCTTCTCTCTCTTCTCTTCTCTTCTCTCTCTTCTCTTCTCTTCTCTTCTCTCTCTCTCTCTCTCTCTCTCTCTCTCTTGTGTGTGTGTGTGTGTGTGTGTGTGTGTGTGTGTGTGTGTAGGGTCAGAATAACTATGCTAAGTAGAAAGATTCAAAGAAGAAAAAGTCCTCGTGCCTTTCTCAGGCAACACTGAAGATGGGAAGGTGGCCCTTGATCTGGGAGATGAGCTCTAGAAAACTTATGTTCCCATGAGGAGGCTGGTCCAAACTTTGTACTCACCTGGGTCTCAAAAGCTTCAGCCCTTTGCCTAGGCCGCCAGACTGCGTGCCCGGGAGCAGGTAGAGGAGGCTGATGCAACCGAGGGTTACCGTGACCATCAGGAACTGGGCCATGGCGGGCTGGGCTGTGGAAAAATGCGGTCAAGTCGGCAAATGGGGGGTGGAGGAGGGCAATTCTGGCCTGGAGCCAATCCTCTTCACCCACCAGTTGGGGAAGTCCTTCTCAGCCGGGGGTCTCGGGACGTGGGAAGATTGGTACCTGCGTCTGTTGTCTGTCGGGTCACAGGTCTCGGATCTAGAGACAGCAGGCGGGGCTGGGGTCTGCTGCGAGTTCCGAGAGCACTCAGTTGGTCTTGAGGGTCAGGTCGTGGTCTCCTGGGTTAGTTCGCCTTCTGGGTTAGCTCGCCTTCTGGGGTCCAGCGGAAGACCAGTTTGGGAGGTACTTCCAACGCTAAGTAGTCTTTGGAGCTGAAGGCGGGGCCCGCCGCTGATGGGGCGGGGCGTTCTCCACCCGGGTGGGCTGCTGGAGCCGAGCTCTCCCGGTAGCCGCTTCTGCCCAGCAAGAAGCGGTAGAGCCACAGGGGGTCACTTCGAGGGGTCCATCCCTCCTGGGAAATGCTTAAGAGCTGGACAGGAACGCGCCCCCACCCCTCGGCAGGGGAGGTGTCTACCACCCTCACTTCTATTACCTAATTCTGGTGTGCGACCAAATCTAAGAGACTAGTGGGGCCCAAATACCCACCAGGCTGAACGGTGAGTGCTGGGGTAGAGTTGTGTTCTGACCGCAAAGGCATTGACCTGTCACCTCTTCGTGAAAAGTAGGCGCACGACTTAATTGCCCAGCATCCCCAGGAGGTAATGGTAGATTCTCGATGCCTGCTTACCTGTTTTCCAGACTGGTGGCTTCTCATTACCAAATACTGTATGTAGTACAAGTACGAACTGAGCCCCCACTACAGCAGTATTCTGGGTGAGAGACACATTCCTCTTCTCTGCATACAATAATCTCTGTACGTGTTACACACACATGCGCAAACGAGTAATGTATATGATGATGTGTGACCATAAAGGCATTCATGGGTGGGAATACTTGAATATGCACTTACTCTATGAATTGCTTTTTTTAAAAAAAAAAAAATCAGCCTCTCCCCCTCCCCCGCCCTCCATTGTGGTACTGGGAAGTGAACCAGGCAAGCACCTACCGCTGAGCTACACCCTCAATTACCTTGTTTGCCTTTGAGTGTTGAGGTAGGGTCTCCCTAAGCTGCCCAGTACCCTCTGTAGCCTAGGGAGGACTTCAACTTGAAGTCTTCCTGTCCCTGTCTCTTGAACAGCTGGGATTACAAGTCTGCGCCAGGAAGTGATCCCCCCCTTTTTTTATTTTGTGTATCTTCTATTTACTTATTTTTTAAAAATATTTATTTATTATGTATACAATATTCTGTCTGTGTGTATGTCTGCAGGCCAGAAGAGGGCACCAGACCTCATTACAGATGGTTGTGAGCCACCATGTGGTTGCCGGGAATTAAACTCAGGACCTTTGAAAGAGCAGGCAGTGCTCTTAACCTCTGAGCCATCTCTCCAGCCCCCCTATTTACTTATTTTTAATAGACTTTATAGTACAAAATCATGGATTTTATTATGACATGTTCATAGACTTATAATTGTATTTTGTTCCTCTTCACCCCACCAGTCCTTCGATAATCTAAATTTTGGTGATTTTCAGTCTGTCCACAGCTAAAAGCCCCACCATTGAGCTCATTTATATACTGTATATACCGAGTTGCTCTTCACAATGCTTGTGCCAGTTCACCACCCACCCACGGATTCTGGGCCACTGATTTTTGTCAGCCTGATGGCCTTTTTTTTTTTTTTTTTCCGTAAACACCCCATCACTGCCATAAGCATTTCTCTTATTTCGGTGTCCATCTGTGTTTCTTCTTCTATCTCATCCTGTCCCTCTGTGGGAGGCCCCAGGACTTGGTCACTCTGTCCCTCCTGCTGAACACTCGTGGGTGCTCAGTAAAGCATTTGCCAGATGACGCCGTCGAAGAGTGTTGAATGTAGGCCATGCTGAAGAGCTTGCTTTACCTTCTGAGGAAAAGTTTAGCAGATAATCACCCATTTGCCTGTCTTTATCAGATGTAGGGAGAGCGATTTTGTTTATGTTACAAAAGAACAATGCTAGGCATGGTGGTGGTGCCTCTCGGTAACCCTAGCACTCAGGAAAGAGGTAGGGGGAGTCACTAGTTTAGGACCAGCCTGGGCTACATAGCAAGACTCTGCCCTCACCAAAAAAAGAAACAAACTGAGACCTGGGAATGTACCTTTGTGTGCAAGGCCCTGGGTTTCATCTACAGCCCCTTCAAAAATAAAATAAAAAGGTGGCCAGGTGGTGACGGCGCACGTCTTTAATCCCAGCACTGTGGAGGCAGAGGCAGGTGGATCTCTGAGTTTGAGGCCAGCCTGGTCTACATAGTGAGTTCCCTGTCTTGGAAGAAAATAAAATAAAATAAAAAGGTGACGCTGAAAGCTAGGGAACATGGGGTTGAGGCAGGCACTAGAGCATCTAGAAGGACTGGGTGCTGGGTAACAGAATAGCAGGTCAGAGGAGAGAGAACAGGTCAGTAGGCAGGAAAGAAAGGGACAAGAAGGTTGGAGATCTGTACACAGTCTTTCTGTCTGGTGGTGCAGGACGCTGTTGAAGAGTACATGGAAGAGGCTGCGGCGTGGGCATGCGCAGGACACGCCGGTGACTAGAGGTGTCTGTCCAGGACCTGTGCTGGAGGGCAGGCTGGAACAGATTGGGGACTTCAGAGATCGTTAGGTTCTGAGAACTATTGTAAGCACCATCTAAGAGGATCAAGAGACAACGTGGCAGAGTTCAGAAACACTGTGCCAAGTCCGAGGGGCAGCAGGGGGGAGGAGAGGGGAGGATGCTGAGACAGGCTCAGTTCTTCAGCTGTGCCCCCTTTCTCTAGCCCGCCTCCACCTTATATTATGTCTCCACACTGCTGCTGGCACTGCCTTTACGTTAGTCACCCACCAGTGAGTACAATATGCATTCGCTGAGCTGGCAAGATGACTTAATGGATAAAGGTACTTGCCACCAAGCCTAATAACTTGACAGACAATGGGAGAACTGACTGTTCTCCTCTGACCTCTATGCACATGCCATGGCACACAAAATAAAAAATTTTACAGTAGTACAATTTTTTGGAAAATATCTCTTGTATTCAAAGAGGCTGAACTTTTGTTGGACCTGACAGCAAAGTTAATAATAGGCCTTGAGATAGCTTAAGGCTTCCCCCCCCCTTTTTTTAATGGTTTGTTTTTATTTTATGTGCATTGGTGTTTTGTCTGTGGGTATATATAAGGGTATTGGATCCCCTGGAACTGGAGTTACAGACAGTTGTGAGCTGCTATGTAGGTGCTAGCAATTGAACCTGAGTCTTCTGAAAGAGCAGCCAGTGCTCTTAACCACTAAGCCATCTCTCTGACCCCTTTCCTGTTACTTATTTATTTGTTTGCTTGCTTATCTTTTTGCTTTCTTGGGCCAGGGTTTTTCTGTGTATCTCTGACTGTCCTGGAACATACTTGGTAGACCAGACTGTCCACGATCTCCACCTGCCTCTGCCTCCTGAGTGCTGAAATTAAAGGCATGTGCTATCACCTAAGATCACTTGAGACTTACTTGAGACTTAACCTGCTATCCTACTGAGCACTCTTTTTTTTCGTGTTTTTTTTTTTGTTTTTGTTTTTGTTTTTGTTTTTCGAGTCAGGGTTTCTCTGTGGTTTTGGAGCCTGTCCTGGAACTAGCTCTTGTAGACCAGGCTGGTCTCGAACTCACAGAGATCCGCCTGCCTCTGCCTCCCGAGTGCTGAGATTAAAGGCGTGCGCCACCACCGCCCGGCTCGTGTTTTTTTTTTTTAAATATTTATTTATTTATGCAATATTCTTTCTGTGTGTATGCCTGAAGGCCAGAAGAGGGCACCATTACAGATGGTTGTGAGCCACCATGTGGTTGCTGGGAATTGAACTCAGGACCTTTGGAAGAGCAGGCAATGCTCTTAACCGCTGAGCCATCTCTCCAGCCCCCTTTTTTTTTTTTTTTGAGACGGTCTCACTATGTAGCCCTGTCTGGCCTGGAACTCACAGAGATCTGTCTGCCTCTGTCTCCTAAATGCTAGAATTAAAAACCCTGTTTAAATTTAACCTGCCTTTAAAGAACAATGATAACAAACAGCTTTATATGCAATGGATTTCCCATGCAATCAGCTTTTACTGACTAAACTAGGGCATAACTTTCATTTTAAGTTAAATATTCTTGGGCTGGAGAGGGGGCTCAGAGGTTAAGAGCACTGGCTGTTCTTCCAAAGGTCCTGAGTTCAGTTCCCAGCAACCACATGGTGGCTCACAACCATCTGTAATGAGATCTGTTGCCCTCTCCTGGTAAGCAGCCAGAACAATGTATACACAGTAAATAAATAAATCTTTAAAAAAATAAAAATAAAAAATTATATATTCTTCCAGGTCTCTGACCTAGAGTAATACATGTGTTATAAACATTTGCTGAAAAACAGCCAATAGTTAAAAGCAATGTTATACTATAAATACCTAATATAATTGTTGCAAATATCATGCGGGTATAGGCTGCTAGCATCTGTTTACAGTTTTTGTTTACCATCCTGGGCTAGTTGGGAGCAGTAGTTTCCTCCTTGTAAAAACTCTTTACAGTTTTTGTAAAGAGACCTTATTCCTTCCCCACTGATACTCTCTGTGCTCTTCAGTAAATACAGAGCAAAGCCTTCTTTTTAGGGACAGATAGAAGACAGGAAGAGAAATAGAAATTTCAAATTTGAGTCCACTCTTGGTCAAACTAATCCAAGAGGAAGTTTTTTTTTCATTCCTTAATGCATTAACTAGTACACTTAAAAAAGAAAAAAATATGCATTTAAATTCTCTATTTTTATCAATATTTTATTTTTTCTGGTTGGCTTTTATTGTTATTGTTTTGAGACAGAGTCTCATTCTGGAGTTCCGGAACTCCTGACATAGCTCAAGATGTCCTCCAACTCATAGAGATCCACCTGCCTCTGACTCCCATGTGCTGGGCATAAAGGAGTGTGCTATCATGCCCAGCCTGTCTTACCAGGTTTTTTTTTGTTTTTTTTTTTTTAAAGATTTATTTAGTTATTATATATACAACATTCCATGTATGCCCGCATGCCAGAGGAGGGCGCCAGATCTCCTTATAGATGGTTGTGAGCCACCATGTGGTTGCTGGGAATTGAACTCAGGACCTTTGGAAGAGCAGCCAGTGTGCTCTTAACCACTGAGCCATCTCTCCAACCCTGTTTTTGTTTTTTTTTGTTTTTTTGTTTTTTGGTTTTTCGAGACAGGGTTTCTCTGTAGCTTTGGTGCCTGTCCTAGAACTAGCTTTTGTAGACCAGGCTGGCCTCGAACTCACAGAAATCCGCCCGCCTCTGCCTCCCGAGTGCTGGGATTAAAGGCGTGCGCCACCACCACCCGGCTGTCTTAGGTTTTGTGTGTGTGTGTGTGTGTGTGTAATACTTAAAGTTTATTTTTTATCACAGATATATAGGTGTCTATGTTGAACCACAGAGCACATGTGGAGGTCAGAGGACAACTGGCAGGAATCTGCTTAGCTCTCTTCTTCTACCATGTAGGTCCTGGGGATCAAACTTGGGTCACAAGGCTTGTGAGCAAGTATTTTTACCTGCTGAACCAACTCACAAACCTTTTATCAATTTTTTGTTTTGTTTTGCTTTGTTTTTGTTTTTTTGAGACAGGGTTTCTCTGTGTAACAGTCCTGGCTGTCTTGGAACTCGCTTTGTAGACCAGATTGGCCTCAAACTCACTGAGATCCACCACCCGCCTCTGCCTCCCAAGTGCTGGGGCTAAAGGTGTGTGCTACCACTGCCTGGCTGCCCTTTACCAGTTTTGAAAAATTGTTTTATGTATGTAGAGATTTTGCCTGCATGTGTATCAGTGAGTGTATGTATACAGCTGGTGTGCTCTGAGGACAGAAGAGAGCATCAGATCCCCTGGAGTTTGAGTTACAGGAGGTTGTAAGGTACCTTGCGGGTACTAGGAATCAAATCCTCTGGAAGAGCAGCCGGTGAGTGCCCTTAACCACTGAAGCATCTTTCCTCCTCAATCAGATTTAAAATTTAGAAACATGACATTTATTTATGTGCTAGCTTGTGGGTATGAGCATCCAAAAGTCAGAAACTAACTTGTAGGAACGCGCTATCTCCTGTACCATGTGGGTCCCAGGAACTGAACTTCAAGAACTCAGGGCATCATGCTTGGTAGGGAGCACCTTTATCCGCTGAGCCATCTCACTTGTCCCAGATTTCCTTTCTTTTTCTTTTCTGAAATAGGGTCTCAGTATGTTATGTACCCCAAACTGGCTTTACTATGAAATCCTTCTGCCTCGGTCTCCCAAGTGCTGGGATTCCTGCAGTGCACCAAGACACCTAGCTTCATATGTTTTTCGTTTAGATAGCTGGAAGTAAGCCTTGGAGAAAGAGATGGGACCAAAGCGCTCTCTGTTTTTCCTTTCAAACAATCGCTGTCCCCTTGAGCGTATCCTGTCTTTCCCCAAACCCATGGCAGCAGGTGAGGATGGGGATATTCTCTGACCCTTGAGTTTAGGCCTCTGTGCTTATTCTGCTCCTTTTCCTCCCCCTGTGGTCCCAGCTATACACTACATATTTGACACCTGTTGTATACAACTGCCCATGTCAACTCGAGGGGAGACACTAGCACCTTTTAAATTTACCTTTAATTGGAAAAGCTGCCTTTGGGAGAATGTGTTTTCTGGCAGGAGCAGGGAAAGCAGACACGAGTTTGCTGGGGAAGTCGGCACTGGGCTCAAAGAGTGTTTGGTGTTGGTGACATTGGGGAAGACTTTAGACCAATGGTTCCCAACCTTTCTAATGCTGCAACCCTTTTAATACAGTTCCTTATGTTGTGGTGACCCCAACCAAAAAATTATTTTCCTTGCTACTTCATAACGGCAATTTTGCTACTGCTATAAATCTTAAAAACTCATGTTTTTGATGGTTTTAGGTGATCTCGGAGAAAGGGTCATTCAACGCCTAAAGGGGTTGCAACCCACAGGTTGAGAATTGCTGCTTTAGAGAAATTTTCTTGAGGCAAAAAGGGTGGCAACTTTATCAAAAGATATGGTTTTAAGGTATAAATTTGAGGTTTGATTCTGATGGCAGGAGAACTCATAGAGAGCAGTGGGACATGGGTAGATAGGTAGGAGGGGCAGGTGTCTCTGGAAGGAGGGTGGGTGTAGATCGGCAGGTTTGGGGTCTATCATATGATTGATATGCTTTTTTGTCTAGGAAAAGTCAACTCAAGCAGTGACCATCCATGAGATAGAAGTAGAGTCTGTACATATCAGCAGGCCAGGAAGTATATTTGGGGAGTACCCATCCCTCACAGACTAGTGGGTCACTCTGCTCTACAGGGGCATCTATCTTTCTCAAGTTGAGGCAGTGGGTCACCATGGGTCACTCTGCCTTCTTAGGTCTGTCTGCAGGATACAGATGGTTAAGATAATACATGGCTGGGTTAGCCATGAATAGTAAAACGTCGAGACAGCAGTTTGCCTTCCGACAGGCATTTGGAGACATGCAAAAGTGTAGTGGTGAGGTCAAAGAACAGACAGAGGAAACCAAGGAGACCAAGGAGAGAATATCTTCTTGAAGGAGACCAAACTGGTTGGAGAAGGGAGCATCTGAGGAGACTCCAGGTCCTTGAGAAGAGGTAGGTGACCAGGGAAATGCAATGGTCAGGGTATTCAACTTAGTGGCAAGGCACTTGAGGATAGATTGGAAACGACCTTGCTAGGATCAGGGTTCTTTTCGGTAAGGACACTGAGCCTGGTGATCATGGCCATGGGTGGCAGGGCCCCACTAGTTTCTAAGAGAGTCAGCCTGGGGTTCAAGCACCAATACAAACGTGCCAGTCACCACTTCTTCACTCAGTGGTATAGAGAGAAGTTTTGGTGATTGACAGAAACCAGCTCAAGCAAGTTCAGACACATCAAGCAGAAAGGAAGATGTCACACCCCATATCACCTGGCAGTGGCAAGGGAGAGCCAGGGCTATGCCTCCGTTTCCGGGAGAGTCTTTCTCTCATCCCTCTCTTTTAAAAAAGATATTTTTATTTTATGTGTATGGGTGTCTCCCCCCTCTTTGGACGGCTGTACACCAGATATAAGCAGTGCTCCTGGTTGCCAGAAGAGGGCGATGGGTCCTCTGGAATCAGAGTTACAGATGGTTGCAGGCTGGAAACCCAACACAGGTTCTCTGCAAGAACAAGTGCCCTTAACTGTTGAGTTAATTCTCCAGCAGGCCCTCATGCCTGTTTTGACAGGTTTCCCAGTGAAGCCTAGGCGGCTGGATTGGAACTCATGATCTACCTGCTTTAGCCTCCCAAGGGTTAGATAATACACCACCAACTGAACTTCTCTCTCCTTGAGTTTGGTTTCATTCATTCTCAGATCCTGTAGTTAGAGGGAACAGGATACTAGGAAGCAGCTTGTCTTTCAGTTCCCACAGAAACTAAATTCATCTACGAAAAAAAAAAAAGTCCCGTTCTCTCCTTGGACCTCCCTAGTCAAGGACTTTGTCTCCCTAGTGTCCAGACCTTTATCCATTTCTGTGTCACTGCTAGAGGCCTGGTTAATCCCAGACCTCCAGGGTGGTCTGACCTCCCAGGAAGGTGACCCACGTTGGGACGGGAGGCAAATGCTGTTTTATTTTGTTTTAATGCAGGTATTGGACATTCCACCCACCCAAAAGTGAAGCCTTTCCCTAGGCCATCGTAAGTTTGGCAGCGTTTGAGGGGAAGCCCTGGCCCCCTGACTTGAACCTTTAGTTTGGGAGACTCCGCAGCACAAGGCCTGGTCTCCAGCGGTTTACTGAGCTGAAGCCTCGGGACCACGCCCCTGACTCTGGGGATTAGGAGCTTCCAAGGGTGAGGTCCAGACCTCTCTTCATTCCGGGGCTTCAGTCTCGACGGGGGAAATACGCTCTGGTTCTCGCCAGTGTCTCAGGTCGAAATGTCGGCCGCGGGAGCAGGGTAGCTGACCCGCCCCGGCTGCCGTCCGCTTCACCCGCCCAAAGGGTTGAGCTGGTCCTTGAGCGTGAAGTAGTGGGCGGAGCAGCGCCCTTGGACCCGCCCTACGCCGAGTGGACCAATGGAAGCGTGTTTCACAAGGCCCCGCCTACACGGGAGGGGCAGAACTGCGCAGGCGCACCGAGCACCCGGGCGGGCCGGCTGGCTGGGAAGATGGCGGCGGAAGCCCTGGTCAGCGGCGCTGCAGAGAGGCGGGCCGGGGGCGTCCCAAGCGTGCAGCTTAGGGCCAGCGCCGGGCCATGAGCGCGCCGCCATCGAATCCTCGAGCCGTGGAGCCCGCCTGCGCCCCTTGCCATGGCGCGGCTCGCGGACTACTTCGTGCTGGTGGCGTTCGGGCCGCACCCGCGCGGTGAGTGCCGAGGCTGAGCGCCTAGGGACGAGCTGGGGGCTGTGGGACAGGGTCTGAGGGCTCGAGGCTGAAAAGACCCCGCCGGAAGCAGGGTTAGGACTTGGGGCCGAGCTCTCCGGGCCTGCGAAAAGAGGTCTCAGAGGTTATTGGCCACCGTGACGTCCGGGGTAACCCGCGAGGACCCCGGACTGTTTGGTTTGTGTAAGGGCCGTCCTCCCACACCTGGGCACCTGTATCGGTCTGTCTAGGTGAGCAGGGGCGTGTGGCCCGGGCGTGGGAGGTGGGAGGGCCCTGCTGTAGTTCAATCTCCCCGATTGCAAGTTGGGTGGGATGGGCGCACCCCGCCTTGGCCGACTGCCGGTGGCTGTGTCTGGGAATTTCAGAGAGGGGGGCGGAACATTGGTTTTCCAGCTTCTCTAATCCTGTGCTAGTTCTGAAACCTGAAGTACGCTTGATGGGGGGCAGTGGAGGGGGAAGGGTTCAGAAACTGCCCGAATGGATAGGTGGTATTGAGTTGGACTTCAGAAGAAAGTGTTAGACTTGGAGAAGAGCATTCCTGGTGCTCGCCCTGCCGTCCAAGCCTGCAAGCCAGGCCCTCAGTGGGGGATCAGTGTGGTGATTGGTGCTCATGTCTAGGAGGCCCTGATCTGGGGTTAGCACCTGTGTCTGAGAGCCCTTCAGCCCAGGGGGGTAGGAGAAAACGGAGCCTGACAGTGACATCAGCAACAGCCATGGAGACAACAGTGTTGGGGTGTTGGCTAGAGTCCTCAGTGTGCCAGGCCCTGCACAACCCTTTGTGTGTATGATCTCATTCCTCCCAATAGCCCACTGAAGTTGCTTTGCTGCTGCCCCTGTCTTTAGAGAGAATCGGGCACAGAGAAGTCGAGTGCGGTTCTGGGACCAAGGCTGGGGATCTGCACTCTGGCAGTCTGATTCCACCTGCGGAGGGGCAATATCTTAGGGACAGCTGTGTGGCCAGACTAGGCAGCCCTGAATTCCTAGAGGTCATGCCTCCTACCATGTTCCAGTTATCTCTTCCACGCAGTTATCCTGCCGCTTCTCAGTCCAGCTGTCACTGTCACCATTTAGGACCTAAACTTTCCTCTTTGCCTTTCTTCTTGCTAAGTCCTCACTAGGACAGTTCCTCTGTTTAATGTCCACATGCTGGACCCTATACCCACTGGAAAACCTCTTCTACACCATCATCTCTGTCTCCAGGCCCTTTTCAGGACTCTCTCGCTGAGCACCCATTTCTCTCTGTTCTCATGTATTCCAGTATATCTCATTTGGCACTCAGTCATGAGCAGATGTCTTCCCTCCAGAGAGGGAGTTCTCAAAAGCAGAGACCACACTGTCTTCATCCCCCTTCCTCTTTGAGCAGGAGGCTTGCCACTGGTGTTGTACTGGCTCACAGAGGGAGAGCCTGTGCTCCAAGGCACATGTGAAGGTCAGCGAGGCTCCCCCTGTGCTGCTGGAGAACAGGGAACCAAAGCTCCCTGAGGGCTGCTTTATTCTTGAGGGTCTAGTGCTGTATGCGGGCCTAGGCTGGAGGAACAAAATGGACTTTGATGGTGGTGAGAGCAGTGTGAAAAATGGCCCACGAGGCAGGGACTGCAACCAGAGACCAGGTCAGATAAGTGTGGTGGTGGGATGAAAGTTAAGGGTGATATAAGGAGGTACAGGTGGTCTCCATGAGACACTTTCTGTGAACATGTGGGCTTACTCATAGAGCCACACATGAGATAGGTACTTCTGTCCTCTGAGCAGGACGGAATAGAAGGCTCAGTCCAAAGGTGTCTACTTTTCCTGAATGGTGTGAAGGAGTCATTCTCAAATTACCCATCACTGTGGAAACAGAAGGCCATGGAGCCTTCTAAGCATTGCCTTCTAGGGTCAGAGTTGACTTGTCACTGGTAACCACTGAGCCTTTAGGCATTTCTTTGAGGAACCAGTCCAGAATTGGGTCCCTGGGTGTGGGCTGAAGACAAGGGTTATGTGTATTGGGAGCTAAAGACTCAAAGCTGAGGAGCACACTGAAAATTAGTTTGCTGTGGAATATTACTTTAGCAATGTAAAGATGTGTTGCGTTTGTTTATGTAGCAGAATATTTGTTTAACTGTGTAAAGATATGCTATATTTGTTTATGCTACATTTGTTTAATGATGTAAAGATGTGTTGCTTTGCCTGCCTAAGGCACCTGATTGGCCTAATAAAAAGCTGAATGGCCAATAGCTAGGCAGTAGGGATATGTGGGGCTGGTGGGCAGAGAAAATAAATAGGAGGAGGAATCTAGGGGAAGGGGGCAGGGGCAGCCAACCAGGCAGCTGCCAGCCAGGCATGAAGTAGGACATACAAAATGAAAGAAAGGTCAAAAGCACCGAGGCAAAGTGTAGATGAACAGGCTAATTTAAGTTATAAGAGCTGGTGGGACAAGCATAAGATAAGGCCGAGCGTTCATAACTAATAAGAGGTCTTGGTGTCATGATTTGGGAGCTGGTTGGTGTGTCAAAAGAAAGCCTGCTGCATTAGTTGTCACTCTGTTGCCAGTCACGGTGCTCTCTCTGCCTCAGTTTCTTCTTCTTGAGATGGGATGATTCCCACTAATCTAAGCTAATACAAGCTGTCAGGAGCACCCACATGTGATGCTACAGCACAGGACAGGCCAAGGAAACAGTTTAGTCTACCTAGACTCTGGGTAGCAGATGTGTGGACATTGCTAGATAGTGCCTCTGAAGAAGATGAAGGACCCACTGTACTAGTTACCCAAGGGCATTGGGGCAGGCACACGGGGTCCTTTAGGTTGAGGAGTATGGGTGAGATGATACCTTATTTTTGTTCTGAAGGAGAACTTTGGAGCTGCTTGGTGTAGGACCCGGGTACTGGATACCTTTTTAAAGCTGCTGGTTGAGTCCAGAGTCCTACCTGAGGTAGCATCATGGTTGCTAATGGTTACAGTTGGTGACCTCTCGGGGAAAGTAGGCAAGATTACAGACAGTAAATGACTGGACTGTGTGTGACCTTTTCACTTTCTACTGTAAAGTTTAGAGGATGCCAGCTGGTACAGCATAGGCCCCTCACCAGGTGAGTCACGGTGCACCCTGTGTATGTCTTGTCTTGTCACTGAACTAGACACCTTCCTTAGCATAAGGACCAGACAGCTTAACTTGAGACCCTTTTCTCAGCTTCCAAAAGTGGTCAGTTAATTGTGTGACGCTTGGCTAGTGCTCAGTATGAGACACTTTACCTGGCCAAACCTGGCAGGTACCCTCCTGCTACTGCTGGGGAGGAAAGAGCTAGATCTCCATCACCCAAGAAAACTACTTCTGCTCCATGACCTGGCCTCCTTCAGCCCTGATGGTAATGAGGTGGCCACATTCTTGGGCCCCATCTATTGTCCCCACCCATAGCCCTGCCCTCTCTCTAGAGCAGGTTGGAGCTGTTTGGGATGGCTGCAGTTCCCTCCCAGTCTCCCACCCTGGGAGCTTAAGGGTCCAAGGTTTTGGATTAAAGCTTCTGTTTATGGACTGGGGACAGTTGGAGAGAAAAACTGAAAAAGCTGTAGGCTCCCTCTGCACGTGTCCTCTGCTGCAGCTTGCCTGGGGCATTGTCTTCCTGTTGAGGTCTGATAATTAGAAAAGCAGGAAGGTAGTACTCTTTTGTTCCCTCCCTTTTCCTATAGCTGGGCTCCCTAGATGCAGCAGCTAGCTACCTGGTGCTGTCCAGCATGTAATGTGGTGGATCAGTCAAGGGAAGCCTCCATTCTTTTGTGGCCTTCCCACAGTCCACACTATCTACGGCTAGCCCTCCAGGCATCAGAGCCTGGCACTGGTGATGGGGTACTGCCAGCAAATGACAGAATGCACGGTCTGTGTTCCGCCTCCCAGCCTGCCACTCAGGCCCCCAGTCTTCATGACCCTGGTTTCTGGAGGACGCTCTTGCTGAGGTTCTTTGAGTACGGGGATCCCAGTATATTTTCCTAGTATGGGCCTACCTAGCCTGTGGGATCAAGAGTGGGCCAGGGACTTCCCATTCCTGCTTCAGTGGACCTTGGTGTCTCTCCCCCATATGCTCCCCAAAGAGCAATGCTTTGCAGTGTATGGTTGTGCTGTTGGAGTTAGTCCTAGCTCTGTTGGGACACGGAGGCAGGGTGCTCATTTTCTTTTCTACCCAAGGCGGGCAGTACTTTGGTGGGTCAGGTATAGCCATTTCAGGTTCCTCTAGTTGCCAAAAGGTTTTAGTGGATGACTGACATAGAGGAAACATGGCAAAACCCCCTCACTGAAATGCAAGTTAGCAGTCTGAGGTCTTAGAGAAGCCAGAGGAGAGAGTTACAAGGCTTCTTCAAGGTCTTATTGGGAGGACCTGCTGTGCCTTAGGGCTCCGGAAGTTGTTCTGCACTTCTGACTGGGGAACCTGTTTGTTTGTGAGGTTTGAGTTGGGTTGGGTGTGGGGAAGGATGGTCATGTAGCTGACTGCATGCATTCAACAAGCCCTAATTAGGCTGTAGTCTGTGCCATGCACAGGAACTTGTTGTCTGGTCAGGCTACTGACAAGTATACCAGTTTCTTGGAGAGGGGGTTATACTTTTTAGATGGAAAACTTGAGGGTCCTGCTTCAGGCCCCAGATGTAGGTAGAGAGTGGAGAGCAAGCTTCTTAGAGGAGGAGGCACCAGACTGAAACCTGAAGGTCTGATCCTGGGTTGTTGAAGGTACAGAGAAGGTGCTCAAGAGGGATGCCCTCGGCTGTCTACCCATCCACCTTTATGAGGCAGTCAGAAGTCTCAGGAAAGAAGTTCTTCAGAGTGTATAGCCCTCAGAAGACTTGAAGGCTAGTAGGAAGTGGAAATGAACCTTTCACAGGATGAGGGATGCTGGTAATGGATGTTGACCATCCTCTCTACCGGTTCCCCTGGGAGGGGAGGCTGCTAAAAACAACCCTCAGAAGGCTACTAGCCTTTTTGGCCTTGAGGGAAGGCTACAGAGCAGAGGCTGCTTTCCCTGTCTGCACACCTCCCTTCCTTCCTCTGTCTGCTGCCTCGTGGCAAGAACTGGGTGAGCCCTGGGTGCCAGCCAGGGCTGGGCCCAGATGGTGGTTTAGTGCCGAGCACAAGGAGGCTCTTGCCTGAGTGGGTGGGGGGAGGAGCCACGGCTGGGGGAGTAGTTTGTGTGTGTGTGTGCATGCATGCATGCGTGTGCTTGTGTGTGTGTGTGTGTGTGTGTGTGTACACGCATGCATGTCTTTGCTTGTTGAGGGTTGGACCTGAGGGACCCCCTGGGGGGTTTTGTCTTGGTGGACAGGTGCGTGGGTGTGTGTAGGTAGGCATGACACCAGCAGACACCTGTCCCTTCCTTGTCTGTTGCCTGTCAGGCCTGCAGGGTGTTGGTGGTGGGAGGAGGGGAGCAGGAAGCTGAGGTTTTGTGAGTCATAATCGGCCCCTGCACCCCACCACCTCCAGCTTAGCAGCGACCTTCATAGTAGTCACATCCTTGATATTTTCTCCATGATTCTAGAGGGATTGGTGTTCTGCGGTTGCAGCTCTTTTGCTTTTAGGGGACCTGGAGATTGTGTACTGTTGTTGGACTTAGGGGTTCAGCACAACTGTCCAAGTATACCAAGATTGGTGGTTGTGAGCTCATATCCTAGCAGGCCCATTGCACATTAACGTTTTCTAGGTCTTAGGCTGAGGTAGAGAGGATCCATGAGAAAACTTCTTTTTTCTTTTCTTTTTTTTTTTTTTTGACAGGGTTTCTTGGTATAGCCTTGGCTGTCCTTTAACTATCTATGTAGACCAGGCTGGCCTTAAACTCAGAGATCTGCCTGTGTCTGCCTCCTGAATGCTGGTCCTTGTAAAGGGTGGGAGAACACTATGCCCTGGGGATCTTGAAGTTGTATATGTAAGAGGCAAAAGTGAGGAGGCTTGACTTTCTTTCCATACTGAGGTTCTCAACTTGTAGGTTGTGACCCCTTTGGGGACCACATGTTAGATATTCTGCATATCAGATACTTACATTATGATTCATAACAGTAGCAAAGTTACAGTTATGAAGTAGCAATGAAATAATTTTATGCTTGGAGGGTCACTATAATGTATTAATGAGTTGCAGCATTAGGAAGATTGAGAACCACTGCCATACTGTATTCCATCTTCAAATGAAGTCGTCATGTGTCATCATTGTTACCATCACTTTGCCTCCTTTGGTGGTATAGGGGTGAGCCCAGGCAAGAACCTTCACTCCACCTACATAGGCTGTAGTTAGAAGTACATCCCTTCTTGGTACAGACAGAGGGAGCCTGGGAACACCCATGTTCAAAAGGGCAGGTACCTGCTAAACTCTTGAATTCTGAGACTTGTGCTCTAGGAGGAACTGTCTCTAAGGTACTGTGCATAGGTAGCAATTTGGAGCCATGGTTGGTGTTTCCACCCCTAGCATAAGAGAAGCTGAGGCTTGAATTGCACACAGATAACAGGCATGAGCAGGGGCCCAGAACAGACAGGTGACGGATCACCAAAGTACCCAGTGTGTATTCACTGTCTGCGTGGTGCTCACTGTCTGGCAGGGGCTGAGGGCTAAAGCTGCAGGTTGACAGTCAAGGAAGATGTTGAATTAACTGGAAGTACTCTGCTCCTCCCTGAGAGGATCCTATACAATGAAAGGTTAGGCTGGACTGTAGGTGGGAGGAGGGATCTAGGGGCTTCTCTATTTTCCTTATGGTGGCCTTGAGGTCTGTAGTTATCCAATGGTCTATCTGCACAAAAGTTTGTTTAGAGAAATGGTAGATCTGGGAGCCTAGGCTTGTCTGTTGCCAAAAGAGAAGGAGCTATTTCCATCCTGGGCCAGTCTTGATAGTATGAGGGATGGGGAGTGGGAAGTGGGAAGGTGCTCTGACCACCTGCTCTTGTTCTCAGGGAGTGGGGAAGGCCAGGGCCAGATCCTACAGCGCTTCCCGGAGAAGGACTGGGAGGACAACCCTTTCCCCCAGGGCATTGAGCTGGTGAGTGTGGAGGCATAGCATAAGGGTTATCAGGTCTACTGTTGGGGTAGCTGGCCTCATGTCACTGTGTCCCTTGTAAGCTTCACCCTAGATAGTGAGGCCAGAATCCTCTTTCAAGAGGGCTAGGAGTTAAGGTATTCCCTGGGTAATAAAAAGGTGCTTCATATGCCCTGAGACTCCAGGCCCTGGCAGTGCAGATGCTTGGGGACAGGTGGTGGGGTAAGGGGGCTAATTCTTACTGCAGGTATGGGTGCAGGCACTGACTGCTGATCCCTCCCTGCAGTTTTGCCAGCCCAGTGGGTGGCAGCTATGTCCCGAGAGGAATCCACCAACTTTTTTTGTGGCTGTCCTTACTGACATCAACTCTGAGAGGCACTACTGCGCCTGCTTGACCTTCTGGGAGCCAGTGGAGTCCACACAGGTCAGCGTAAGCTCTGGTGTGCAACATGTGAAGCTGAGCCTTGAGCCATGGCCAGCTTGCTCTACCTCTGGGGGTATGTTCCTGTTGGGGAAGGCTGGGTCTGAGTCACTTCTGTCTTCCACTTGGGCTCATGGAATGACTCTGATGAGAGCCAGGAGAATGGGTTTCTGTCTGCAGGAAGTGGTGTGCACTGAAGATGCCACAGAGAAGGAAGAAGAGGCAGATGAAGGAGGCCAGGCACGGCTGTCATCCACAGCACCAGCCCAGCCTGGCCAGCTTTTTGCTCCAAAGACTCTGGTGTTGGTGTCTCGACTGGACCATACAGAAGTGTTCAGGGTGAGGAGGGCCACCATAGCAGCAAGGCAGTGCGTGGGGTAGCCCTGTCAGCTATACCACTGTTCCCTATCTGGTTGTTGCAGAATAGCCTTGGTCTCATCTATGCTATCCATGTGGAGGGCCTGAATGTGTGCCTCGAGAACGTGATTGGGAACCTGCTCACATGTACCGTCCCTTTAGCTGGGGGATCTCAGGTAGGTCTTAGACAGCTGGATGGCCACAGGCCCTCCTGGTACAGCCATAGGAGGCAGAAGGGGTGTGGTGGGGAACCTGTTGTGCACTCAGTCTGACTGGCCGAGTACACATAACCCAAGGCCTTAGATACTCCCTTCTGCTTTTGGTGCCATCCTTTGTCATCTCTTTCTAGCCCTGTCTACTTATTTGGGCTTGCCTTTTCACTCTCTGTTCTCTTGATCATTGGGTGTATGCCTGTCTCTGGATGCTGTTGTCCGTGTATCTGTTTCGTACTCTGTGCCCTGTGTCTAATGGTGTCTCTCTGTCTGTCTGTCCTGTGCAGCTGGACTCTGTTGAGGAAGGAGCGGTATGAATTCTTTGTTTCTTCTGCCCACTCAGGCCCTGCCCCACTCAGATCAGAGGCAGACCCCCACCCCCCTTACCTTGAGTTTTCTCTGCAGCTCTGCTCAGCCAACAGAGGCAGGGTGTGACCTTTCCCTCCAGACGTCTAAGCCAGTCCCATCTCAAGATTTGTCAGCACTCAGATTTGACACAAGACTGACCATGCTCTAAGCTCTGGTAATTTTTTTCTGCAGAGAACCATCTCTTTGGGGGCTGGTGACCGGCAGGTCATTCAGACTCCACTGGTGGACTCCCTGCCTGTCAGCCGCTGTAGTGTGGCCCTACTCTTCCGCCAGCTGGGTGAGACTGCCTCTTATCCCACTCCCAGTTTCCTGTTTTGGGACTGCTGCTCAGAGGTGAGGGTGCCCCCTGTGTACTGGAGTAGGAACACAGGCCCTCACCAAGCTTGTCTTCTTTCTTCAGGCATCACCAATGTGCTGTCTTTGTTCTGTGCTGCCCTCACTGAGCACAAAGTCCTCTTCTTGTCCAGGAGCTATCAACGTCTTGCAGATGCTTGCAGGGGCCTCTTGGCACTGCTATTCCCTCTCAGATACAGGTATTTTTCTGCCTAGCCTTTCCTCCTGGCTTCCCCTGATCCTCTGTCTACCCTCTATTCTCTGGAGCTGACAGTGTCTTCTGGGCCTGTTGCAGCTTCACTTATGTGCCCATCCTGCCGGCGCAGCTGCTGGAAGTCCTTAGCACACCCACGCCTTTCATTATCGGGGTCAATGCAGCCTTCCAGGCAGAGACTCAGGAGCTGGTAAGGCCTGGGCCTTGTGTCGGCATCACTGCCTAGGCTTGCTGCTCTCTCACCACCTGCTTCCTTTGGTGCACAGCTGGACGTGATTATTGCTGATCTTGATGGAGGGACGGTGACTGTCCCTGAGTGTGTGCACATTCCACCCCTGCCAGAGCCACTACAAAGCCAGACCCACAATGTTCTGAGCATGGTGAGGGTTGGGGCCAGGGTGGGGCTGGTGCCTTGGTCTTGTGGGAGCCATCACCTGACAACCAGGGAACCCAGAGCCTAAGGTCACCATACAGTTGTCCCTGCTCCTCTCTGCTTCCACAGGTCCTGGATCCAGAGCTGGAGTTGGCTGACCTTGCCTTCCCACCCCCTACAACATCTGCTTCCTCCCTGAAGATGCAGGTGGGGGTTACTACTGTTTTGGTGAAGAGATTCCAGTGCCTTTAATGGCCAGGCTGATGGTGCTCAGACACTCAGCCTCCCTCCAAGCTGACCTTGGGCTTCTCTAGCCTGGGCAGGAAGGAGATACACAGATAGTTAGGTGTGGTGATTGTGCCCAAGTCAGCCGTAGACAAGAGCTGTTTGTTCAGTACTTGTAGGACTCACTTGGCTAAGGAGCACTGTAGGGAGAGGCAAAAGGGGGCAGCAGAGGTGCCTGGAAAACCCT
This sequence comes from Microtus oregoni, assembly GCF_018167655.1. Classification (NCBI taxonomy): domain Eukaryota; kingdom Metazoa; phylum Chordata; class Mammalia; order Rodentia; family Cricetidae; genus Microtus; species Microtus oregoni. The sequence goes on from NW_024543081.1 coordinate 4,360,740, forward strand.
GTGTCTGGCTATAAATGGGTGTGGAGAAAAGTACCCAGGGTCCTTTAATGGACCTGATACTCACTTGCGTTGACTTGTTCTTTTAGGACAAGGAGCTTCGTGCTGTCTTTTTGCGGCTTTTTGCTCAGCTCCTGCAAGGTTACCGCTGGTGCCTGCACATTGTGCGCATCCACCCAGAACCTGTCATTCGCTTCCATAAGGTAGGCTGTGGGGCTGGGGTCTGAGCTGGCTCCGTGAGTCTGTGAGGAGCTGACTTGTTGGTGTTCTCCAGGCAGCATTCTTAGGCCAGCGTGGGCTGGTGGAGGACGATTTCCTGATGAAGGTGTTGGAGGGCATGGCCTTTGCAGGCTTCGTATCAGAGCGAGGGGTCCCTTACCGTTCCACAGACCTGTTTGATGAGGTACAGCCCTGGCCCTGCCTGTCCACTTGTCCCTCCCCAACCCACTCAACTGACCCTCATCATCTTGCCTCCTTCCCCCTTAGCTGGTGGCTCATGAGGTAGCACGGATGCGTGCAGATGAGAACCATCCCCACCGTGTCCTGCGTCATGTCCAGGAACTAGCGGAGCAACTTTATAAGAATGTATGGTGGGTGACATGGAGGGCATGCTGCCACTTTGGCCCTGGCCCAGTAGCCAATGCCTGCCTATGTTCCCTCAGGAAAACCCATACCCAGCTGTGGCAATGCACAAAGTGCAGAGGCCAGGTGAGGCCAGTCACCTGCGGCGGACCCACCGGCCATTCCCCCGGCTAGATGAGGGCACAGTTCAGTGGATTGTGGACCAGGCTGCAGCCAAGATGCAGGGTGCACCCCCAGCTGTTAAAGCTGAGAGGAGGACCACAGTGCCTTCAGGGCCCCCCATGAGTATGTAACTTGAAGGGGAAGACAAGCTGGTTTAGGATGAGTACAAGGCCAAGAGTTAAAGTAAGCATGTCCTGTCTCTTTAGCGGCCATACTAGAGCGATGCAGTGGGCCTCATATCAACAGTGCACGTCGCCTGGAGGTGGTGCGGAATTGCATCTCCTATGTGTTTGAAGGGAAAATGCTTGAAGCAAAGAAGGTAAGGCTTGTCAGATGGAACCTCTAATCTGGGCTTGGGAAGACTCTTAGGAGACTCAGTTCTTCCATCTAGTGTGGTAAAGGCTGAGCCTGTGCAGTGGCTGGGTGGATAGGAGGATGCTTCTACATCTGAGTGGACAGCAGTATATGTACACTTTTTAGACAGTGTAGACCTATACATGCCATGGGGTTTTGGGGTGTTTGTTTGTTTGTTTGTTTGGGGGAGGAGTTTTTCAGATAGGCTCTTTATAGCCTACCTGGAATTCAATATATAAGCATGGTTGGCTTTGCTCTTCCTCTGTCTCGGCCTCTTCCATGCTGAGATTATAGGCATAAGTGACCATGCCTGACTTGGTTGCTTTAATAATTTTTTTGCATCCCATCTGCCCTTATTGTATTCATGAACAAGTCTGGGGTTTTAATAAGAGTTGTGTGGTGTTCCTGTGGGGGCCTCCCTCCAGCGCACATGTCCACACTTGCTTGGGAGCCAGCACCATGCACATCTTCTGTCTCTGTCCTCATGAATGTCTCTGTGGAGCTCCTGGGTCTGCTGGACGATTTAGTCTGCACTAATCGTGAAAACCAGAACCTGAGCACACCTGACTTACATTGGCTTTCAGTCTTTTCTGTGCTTGAAACCTGGGCTTGGCTGCCTCCACTTTGATGCTGGGTACTGCCTTCTCTTCTCCATTTCCCCTATCTCTGCTTCCAGTTGCTTCCAGCTGTACTCAGGGCCCTGAAGGGGCGAGCTGCCCGTCGCTGCCTCGCCCATGAGCTTCACCTGCATGTACAGCAGAACCGTGCAGTTCTAGACCATCAGCAGTTTGACTTTGTCGTCCGCATGATGAATTGCTGCCTGCAGGTGAGGCTGACCTTCATCTACCAGTGATGTCATATGGTGGGTAGGTATGGGTTCTCTAATGGCTCTGTGACTCTGACAGTTATGAGAGACTCTGATCATGATGTGAGAGTGAAAAGGGGTGCAGGGGTCTCCCGTCTGATGCGAGGGAGGTCTGTAGTCTATGGAGAATGGGAGCCGATGGGAGTCCTTGTTGCAACCCACTTTGAAGCCTGAGGCAACAGTTCCAGGTGGCAGTGGTAGGAAATCCTGGTCTGTGATGCTCAGAGAGGTAGGATTGATATGGGTGCTCTCTAAGAGGGGCTCCCTATCACTCACGGCTCTGCTTACAGGACTGTACTTCCCTGGATGAGCATGGCATTGCAGCTGCACTGCTGCCACTGGTCACAGCCTTTTGCCGGGTAAGTGTTGGGAGTGTGGTGGGTTTAGGCTTCCTCTCTAGTCTACTCCTGCCTATGTGCACATAACCTTTTCCAACTTCACTTCTGCAGAAGCTGAGCCCAGGGGTGACACAGTTTGCATACAGCTGTGTGCAGGAGCATGTAGTGTGGAGCACACCACAGTTCTGGGAGGCCATGTTCTATGGGGATGTGCAGACCCATATCCGGGCCCTATACCTGGAGCCTTCTGATGACCGTGTGAGCCCCTCCCAGGTGTGCAGGACTTCTTGGGCCTGGGCTGGGTTGGGGGCAGATACTTTGGTCCCAGCTTATTCATATGGTACCTGACAGGAGGTTGGGGAAACACAGTCTCAGGATGATGAGCGATCTGCCCTGGATGTGGCTTCAGAGCAGCGGCGCCTGTGGCCAACCCTAAGCCGTGAGAAGCAGCAGGAGCTGGTACAGAAGGAGGAAAGCACTGTGTTCAGCCAGGCCATCCACTATGCCAACCGCATGAGCTACCTTCTGCTGCCTCTGGACAGCAGCAAGAGCCGACTGCTGCGGGAGCGGGCAGGGTTGGGAGACCTGGAGAGTGCCAGCAACAGCCTGGTCACCAACAGGTGGGGTGGGGCCAGTGGTGAGGCCTGGGCCAGGGATAAGGCTTCTGGTGGGGGTGTGGGGGTGCTGGTGCCCACACACCCCCTCTTGGCCCAGCATGGCGGGCAGTGTTGCTGAGAGCTATGACACAGAGAGTGGCTTTGAAGATGCAGAGACATGTGATGTAGCTGGGGCTGTGGTCCGCTTCATCAACCGCTTTGTGGACAAGGTCTGCACAGAGAGTGGGGTCACCAGCGACCACCTCAAGGGATTGCATGTCATGGTACCAGGTATGGTGGAACTGGTCTTGGGAGTACTCCTCAGATGGGTGGCTGTAGGGGCCCAGGGTATGAGACCTGCTCTCCCCCAGACATTGTCCAGATGCACATTGAGACCCTGGAGGCTGTACACCGAGAGAGCAAGAGGTTACCGCCCATACAGAAGGTGCGTAGTGGCTGACAGGCTGTGGGTACTCGAGGCCTGGATTATGCTCTAAGTTCTGCTGTTTCCTGAACAGCCCAAGCTGCTGAGGCCACGCCTGTTGCCTGGTGAGGAGTGTGTCTTAGACGGCCTTCGAGTGTACCTGCTGCCAGATGGGCGTGAGGAGGGTGTAGGAGGCAGTGGAGGGGGCCCTGCACTACTCCCAGCCGAGGGTGCTGTCTTCCTTACCACATACCGCGTCATCTTCACAGGGATGCCTACTGACCCCCTAGGTGAGCCTTTTTTCTGTGCCTCCCTAGCTCTTGGAGTAGATAAGACTCCCTTTTCCCTTCCCTTTCCTTAAAGAATCAAAGCCCTCGAGGAGGTAGGCCAATGTGCTCCTTTCCTACCCACCCAAGACTTCCATATCCGGTACCCTGAGATATGTATTCCTTTCTTCTCCTTTCTCCTCCTGACTGCTTAACCTGTTTAAGTGGGGGATCAAGTAGTAGTCCGCTCCTTCCCTGTGGCTGCATTGACCAAGGAGAAGCGCATTAGTGTCCAGACCCCTGTGGACCAGCTTCTGCAGGATGGTCTGCAGCTCCGTTCCTGCACATTCCAAGTGAGTAGACTTTTGTCCCTTGCAGCTAGTGTGAGCTCTATAAGTGGGTTCCTGCCAGTGGGTTGTTGACGTGGGGCTGTCACATTGGCTCTCAGCCAGGTATCATGTGATCTTTTGAAATAGTGGCTCCTGCGTATTTGTCTTTATCCTGACAAATATGCAGAGTCCAAGTTTTGCGTGAACTGTCTAAGCTGAGACCTCATCAAGTAGCCACTGAAATTTTCGATTTATACACATTGGACCCTGAGTTGCATGGACATGATGTCTTTCCTTAAAAGGCACAGTTTGCCTGCTTTGTGGTGTACATGCCATAAGAAGGGAGTCTATGAACTGAATGCTATCTGATTGGGGAGGAGCCTAATGGCCACTTAGAGCCCTGAGGGGTTATTTGTCTGACCCAGCTGCTGAAAATGGCCTTTGATGAGGAGGTGGGATCTGACAGTGCCGAGCTCTTCCGCAAGCAGCTACACAAGCTTCGGTACCCACCAGATATCAGGGGTACCTTTGCATTCACACTTGGCTCAGCCCACACACCTGGCCGGCCGCCACGGGTTACTAAGGACAAGACTCCTTCACTCAGGTACGGAGTTGGGTCCCAGAGCCAGAGCAGCTAGGTGCTCACTGTACACCTAGTATAGTCTTCTGGACTTCCTGCCTTCTTATTGCTCTTGGACTTATATACCCCAGAACCCTGTCTCGAAACCTGGTGAAGAATGCTAAGAAGACCATTGGGCGGCAGTATGTTACTAGGAAGAAGTACAACCCCCCTGGCTGGGAGAATCGGGGCCAGCCACCCCCTGAGGACCAGGAGGACGAGATCTCAGGTGGGAGCAGGGTCAGGGAAATCTGTGTGTTCTCTATCAGAGATGATCCCGTGGAGGCTGGGCTGGGCTGGGCTGGGCTGGGGGTGGGGGTTCTTTAGAGATGGTCCCATGGAGGCTAGGCTGGGTTGAGGGTCTTTAGAGGAGATGACTCCTAACTATAATGTTTGTAGTGTCAGAGGAGCTGGAGCCCAGCACACTGACCCCGTCCTCAGCCCTGAAGCCCTCTGACCGCATGACCATGAGCAGCCTGGTGGAGCGGGCATGTTGCCGTGACTACCAGCGCCTTGGACTAGGTACCCTGAGCAGCAGCCTGAGCCGGGCCAAGTCTGAGCCCTTTCGCATCTCTCCTGTTAATCGCATGTATGCCATATGTCGCAGGTGAGGGCTGGCTAGGACACGCCAGGAAGATTTTGCCAGGGCTGACTAGAGTGGTAGGCAGTGCTTGGATATCTTCCCTGCTTGACATGGGTCTTAGCCATGGATCCTGGAGAAACAAGGAGCATGGGCAGGAGGTGGATAGAGGGTTGGGCTGTAGGTTTGTTGGAGGCACCGGATAAGTATAAAGTGCCTTTGGCCTTCAGATTCTGAGAGCCATGGATCTGTTCCATTGTGCTTACCCTGTTGACTCTTCTTACATACTAGATATAAGGCTCTGTGGGTAGGCAAAGGGGCAGGTCTTTAGAACTTCCCTCATGATACCTCCGACTTCTGCAGCTATCCAGGATTGCTGATTGTTCCTCAGAGCATCCAGGACAATGCCCTGCAGCGTGTGTCCCGCTGCTACCGCCAAAACCGCTTTCCTGTGGTCTGCTGGCGCAGTGGGCGCTCCAAGGCTGTGTTGCTACGCTCTGGGGGCCTGCATGGCAAGGGTGTTGTTGGTCTCTTCAAGGCCCAGAATACACCTTCTCCAGGTACTCCTCCTTTGTTCTGCCTGTGTCTGCCTACCCTACCTGTCCATCTCCATCTCCTTCAGCTGCAGCTGCAGCCTCACCTCCTTTTTCAGGCCAGGCTCAGACAGATTCCAGCAGCTTGGAGCAAGAGAAGTACCTGCAGGCTGTGGTCAGCTCCATGCCTCGTTATGCTGACTCATCAGGACGAAACACACTTAGTAGCTTCTCCTCTGCCCACATGGGTGGTCACGGTGAGAGGGTGCTTTTGGGTGGATGGTGGCCTTTGAGGCCGTGGCAGTGTTCATGGTGGGCTAACCAGCAGGGGCAGAATTGTCTTGATTGTGGGTGTTGGGTATGGGTCAAAGAGAGGGACCCTTCTCCGTGTTCTGGGACAGGGCAGGAATACTGCCCAGACCAGGTGAGTGTCCTGAGGCCCTCTCTCCTCTGACCATAAGCCTGTCCATTCCCTCTCCTTCCTTAGACCAGGACATCTACCAGAAGCCTCTAGGTCCAACAGATGCTCCATTTATACCTTGCTATGTTTGCTTCTGCCTACAGCCCTTGGAACATCCTTAAAGTCATTTTCCTATCCTTCCTCTATCCTGTCCCCTTCCAACTGTTCCTCTGTCTATTAGTTGGCCTTCATGCTTTTCTGTCCTGGCTCTTTGGGTCTTGTCTGCACTGCCCTCGCTGTCATTGCCATCCCCTCTCCAATATATACCTCCATGGCAGCCTGAAAGCACTTAGAGGGGTACCAGGCCAACCTTCTTCCCATGCTGACCTCTGCTTGTGAGGCACCCACACAGTTCCCTGCCTGAGAACTGCTGTCATCATAATTCTGTGCAATGTCTTCTATCATTATGAATTGGGTCTGTTGTCTGAAGGAGGCCCAGAGATCAGGTGTGTGCCTCTGGCTATTAGTTGAATCCTTTCTTTTGCTGCCTGGGACTTGCTGCCCAGCACTAGCTTTGGGCAGGACTGTGTTTGCATAGTGAGTTAGGTGCCAGCACTAAAAGAGTGGCGCCATGTGTGTGCTCTTGATGCTGATCCATGAGGGCAGATCACCTGCATCCAGTGCTGGTTGACGTGTGAGCTGTGGGTTATGGGCACTGCTTCTCATGGCCTGGCTGGTAGATGTTGGGGTCCTTAGCAGTTGATTCTTTGATGTACAACTCTAGCCACTAACTTGCATACTAAGCCTAACGTGTGTCAAGCTGGGTCTTTGTGCTTGGAAATCTCTCAGCATAGGTCTGCCAGGCTCTTGAACCATAAGCTGCAGAGTCCATCTTACCAAGCTAATGTGACAGTATCACTTGGGAGTGAGTTGCCCCAATCCATCTTGTATGCGCAACAGATGGTAGTTGTATGCCAGGCCTTAACCTCAAGTCCCCTGTGTCCCCCTCCCCCTTGAAGTTTTGGGGCTTCATGTTCTCTTCTGGGATTAGTTCCTGAAAGCATAGTGGTTCTGATGGCTTTTAGGCTAGTAGCACCTCACATGAACACAGCCATCTTGTAGCCCAGGGTCCTTAAGTCTGTCTGTCTTGCCTATCTGGTTCCTATAAGCTGACTTCCCAGGTCTGTTGTTCTTTTGTTGTTATTTTGAGACAGAGTTTCTTTGTGTAGCCCTGGCTGTCTTGGAACTCACTCTTTAGACCAGGCTGGCCTTGAGTACAGAGATCTACTTTCCTCTGCCTCCCAAGTGATGAGATTAAAAGTGTGAGCCAGGCTAGGTCTATCATTGCCTGCAGCTTTCTGCCCTTAACTCTGTCTGTAACCACTCTGCCCCCGGCTTCTTCACTCCCTGTTGAACCCGTGCTTCTCATCTGTTTCCACCAGTGTTTGTCTTCATCTCTTGTTAACATTTGCTGGCCACCGGAGCTGAGGACAGGGCAGCAGGTTTGCTCTCATGGTCACCAGGCGACACCAGTCTGAGAACAGGCCAGATTGACCCATGGTGCAGTTCCCTGGGAATATCTGGTTTCTATGTGGTTAAAGGTGTCCTACAGTCTGCTTTTCTGCCAGAAATCCTGAGTGACACCTTCAGGCAGCATCTTCCTCTCAGAAAGTGTCAGCCTGCACCTTCCCAAGTGTCCCCCTGGACATCTCTAGCCTTCTCCAGTGCTACTGTTACTAGCTCTGGTGTAAATTCAGGGTGTGGGGCCACCCTCCCTGACTGTCCTGTGATGATCAGGAGTCTGGCTTCCCTCAACCCTATGTGGATTTCCAGCTTGCAACCTAAGAAGTCTGTTGCTGTCTGCAGTGCAAGCTGGGTAATTGTCATCTGTAGTATGTGGTTGTCAGAGAGGTCAGGGTGTGGAAGACTGGCCTTGAGTTTGGCCATAGTGATCCTTGCATTGGATGGGGTAATGTTGTCTTACCTCACACCTTTTTCTGTGTCCTGCATGAGGCCTCTGCATAGGTAAACCTGAGGTGTGACTCAGGCTCCTCCCAGACATTGCCACATTGTCCTAGCCTGTAACTGTGCCTGGTGCAGTCCTAGGACTCAGATCCGCTCGTGTTGTAGGTTAAATTGTCCTCCTAGCCCTCTGGCCTTTCTTTCTTCCTCTTCCAGTTGCTTCTAGGTCTCCTCCAGGCTCTCAGGTACTTCTTGTGATTTTTTTTTGAGAGGGGGCAAGGCTGAACACTTCTGTCAGGAACTGTCTATCAAACAGTCCCTGGCTTAAACTAAAGGAAGAGGGTCTAGGAAAAATCTGAAGATAAGGTTGCTTGGAGCTGTTTGAAGAAGAGCCCTGTATTGCAAAGCCTGACCCTTCCCAGCATCACAGACCCTCTATGCCTAGCTGCCCCTGGTGGGAAGAACCCTTGCCTGGACCAGACAAGGGCCCATCCTGCCGCTGACCCCTGGGAGTGGGGCTTGGTGGGAGCTTCTGGCAACCTAGGCCTGGGACCAAACCTGAGCCTTCTCTCTGCTGTGCCCTCAGTGCCCAGCCCCCGAGCCAGGGTCACCACGCTGTCCAACCCTATGGCGGCCTCGGCCTCCAGATGGACTGCGTCCCGAGGTACCGTAATGGGGCTCTCCCCTTACCTGGCACTGATGGCTCCCTAGTGTGAATATGTCTTAGGCACTAATATCTCCCTCCACACCCAGCACTAACGCCCCCTTTGTGACAGACTAGCACAACTGCCTCCTCCTAGCCCTAGTTACTCACTTGCCCAGCACCTGAGCCCACTCCAGACACTAACATAGGCCACACCCCATGTGCCTTAGCATCTGTGTGTTCCAGCCCTGCTCCCTCTCATGGCCTGCTGACCACTCTGCCCTGCCTGGAAACTCAGTCCCCTCCCTGGAGGCCAGGCCCAGCCAGCCCCAGGTAAGTGGTGCCCAGACCTCAATCTAGTGCTTACTTGTTATCTCCTTTGCAGGTAAATGGAGCAGTGTCCGAGCCAGTGGTCGCAGCAGTGTGCTTGGTGCTGATGTGGGCTCTAGGCTAGCTGGCAGAGATCTCCTCAGCACCCCCCACACCAATGGCACTCCACCTGATTCTGGCTTCCTGCGACCACAGCGGGCAGCCCTCTACATCATTGGTGACAAAGCTCAGCTCAAGGTAACTGGGATAGGGGCACAGGGCTAGGCGGGGAACCCAGGACTAGGTTTGGCTTACAGCTTTTCATTGGCCTTCTTCCAGGGTGTACGCCCAGATCCCTTGCAACAGTGGGAGCTGGTTCCTATTGAGGTGTTTGAGGCAAGGCAGGTAAAAGCCAGCTTCAAGAAATTGCTGAAGGCCTGTGTACCTGGTTGCCCTGCCGTTGAGTCCGGCTCAGCCTCCTTTCTGCGCTCACTGGAGGACTCGGAATGGCTGATTCAGGTCTCTGCACTGTCTCTGCCTCTCTGCCCACCTGAGTGCTAGGTCTACCTCTAGGTCTGAGTTTGCTTATTTGTTATGTTGGGTACTGGGAGGAGGGGGAGGTGATGGGCATTTCCTTTGTAGTCTCATGGTGTCTGTGAGGCAGCTGACGGTCTGGGCCTATAGGAAATTGGGCAGACAGTGAAAGGTATGTTGGAGCCAGTTTGCTGTGTTCAGGGGGCTTTGATGTCCATTGTGGAATTCGACTTGTGGGACAGGGCTCTCTGCTGCTTTGTCCTTTTTAGAGAATGGAAATGGGTGTTATATACCTGGTGCCCTGTGACAACTAGAGCACTGAGGGATGGGACTTCTGGGCACCTGAAGGGCAGGGACTTATTCTCATGTAGCACTGGCTGACCTAGAACTGTGGCAATCAGTCCTCGTAGGTGCTGGGATTATAGGCATCTTCTACCATACCCAGCAAGGACAGGGACTTGTGAATCTGTCTTCCTTGTCAATGGAGTTCTGGGAGGGGTGGGCAGGCTGGGGGAACGATGCAAGCATGAGCCGAGACGAGCAGAGCAGGTCATGTCTATCCAGTACTGTAGATACTACTGGCCTTACAAGGATTCTGTGAATTGTGAGCCTCTGGTGCCTGATTGGCTGTAGTGTGCAAAGGTTGGTTGTTTGTCCCTGTAGATACACAAGCTGCTGCAGATATCGGTGCTGGTAGTGGAATTGCTAGACTCTGGCTCCTCTGTCCTGGTGAGCCTGGAGGACGGCTGGGACATCACCACTCAGGTGTGTGGCAGATGCCGGGAAGCAGGTGGGGAGGGTCCTCAGATGTCCTTCTGATATCTGGTGGTGCTTGCAGGTGGTGTCCTTGGTGCAGTTGCTCTCAGACCCCTTCTATCGCACCCTGGAGGGCTTCCGCCTGCTGGTGGAAAAGGAGTGGCTGTCCTTTGGTCATCGTTTCAGCCACCGTGGGGCCCACACCCTAGCTGGGCAGAGCAGTGGCTTCACACCCGTCTTCCTGCAGTTCCTAGACTGTGTACACCAGGTGGGTAGGGAGGCTTGAGGTAGGCAGGTTCCCATGTGGGTAGGCTTGAGCAGTGCTTCCCTGACCTGACCTCTGACCCACTGCTTCATACAGGTCCATTTGCAGTTCCCCATGGAGTTTGAGTTCAGTCAGTTCTACCTCAAGTTCCTCGGTTACCACCATGCATCCCGCCGTTTTCGGACTTTCTTGCTGGACTCTGACTATGAGCGAATTGAGCTGGGTATGTAGGAAGAAGGAAATCTGGGGCAACCCTGGCTTAGAGGGGCTTAAACTCAGTGCTGCTCTTGTGCAGGGCTGCTGTATGAGGAGAAAGGTGAACGCAGGGGCCATCTGGCATGCAGATCTGTGTGGGAGTATGTGGACCGGTTGAGCAAGAGGACTCCCATGTTCTACAACTACACATATGCACCCGAGGACACAGAGGTGAATGGGGGCCTGGCTGGGGCAGCAGCTCCTGCATGGCCCAGCTTCTGAACATAAGGCTTGCTCCCAGGTGCTGCGACCCTACAGCAACGTGTCCAATCTGAAAGTGTGGGATTTCTACACTGAGGAGACGCTGGCTGAGGGCCCCCCGTATGACTGGGAGCTGGCCCAGGGGCCCCCTGAGCCTCCAGAAGAGGAACGGCCTGATGGAGGTGCTCCTCAGAGCAGGCGCCGTGTGGTATGGCCATGCTATGACAGCCGCCCTCGAGTCCAGCCTGATGCCATCTCACGCCTGCTGGAGGTGTGTGCTGCCCCAGAGTAGGGCCTGGTTTTCTTTTTCCTCCTTCCACTTGTTCAGACCCCAGAGCCATGTCTGTGCATATGTGCATATGTCCTTAGGGACTAGAGTGGCTCTCTGACTCTGCCACCGAATGAACTGCTTGCTTACTTGGGGTAGTTGTGGTTCCTAGGTCTCTGTCCCATGCTAACAGATGTTTGCAGATAACAGTGTGAGAAAGCATGTGTCAGACACTCTCAAGACCCAGGACCTGGTTTTTGCTCTTGGCATATATATATCCCTTGACCTGGTGTATTAGTCAGCTTTGGTCACTGTAAGGAAATACTGGAGATAGGCTAATTTACAAGGTAGAGGAATTTATTTAGTTTGCAGTTTTGGAGGCTCAAGGGCATATACTACCCAGTTCTGATAAGTCTCTGGGCTATGTCACATCATGGCAGAATCTCCCAAGTTCTCTATGTGACCCAAAGACCTTCCACCAGTCCCCACCCCTTAAGATTGCATCACTTCCTGTTCTGTCACTCAGGGACTAATCTTACTTTCCCATGAACCTTTGCGGTATAGACCACATCTACACTCTAGTACCTTGCTTTAAGTAACTTAGGCAGCACCAGGGCATTAGTGCGGGCAGGGTTTCTTCCAGGAACCATTCTGTGTTTGCTTAGTTGTCAGTGAGTAGCAACTCATCTGAGTTCCAGCCCTGGACCTTAAGAGAGTCACTGTCACCTCCCACTTGCCACCTTTTCTGGGCATATCTGCTCAGGAATCAGAATCAAACAAGGGCAGAGACCTTTTGAAAGGAAAAAGGGCCAAATGAGTTGTTAGTAGTTGGTGTGTGGTAGTTGGGACAGTGTACAGGGTGGCAAGTCCTGTCTGTGGCATGGCCTCCCTCGTTGGTTAATCAGGCTGAGTAGTTAGAAGGGTGTGGGCCTCAGATCCTAAGCAGGAGAGAGTTTGCACTCCTCTGTGCTGGCTGTGTCTCCTTCAAGACTATGTGAGCACCTTAGAGGGGCCCGGTCCAGACGGCTTAGTACTGGAAGAGACATGGAGGGGGAGGGGGGGAGAGGGAGAGAGGGAGGGGGAGGGGGGGAGAGAGAGTTTTGTGAATGAAGGTACAGAGAATGATAGTACAGAGATCAGCAGAGTCCTTTATTTTTGTTAGCTCAGCTCGACCTGCTGTTACTGAAGCCACTTAACTTTTTTTAGAATTTTTTTTTTTTTAAAATACCAATCCAAATTTCCACTCCCTCCCCTCTTCCCATTCCTTCCACACACTCTCCCATCCCACCCCTCTCTAATCCTAAGAGAGGGTAAAGCATTTTGCTTTGTGGAAGGTCCAAGGCCCTCCTTACTACATCTAGGCTGAGCAAGGTGTCCTTCCAAAGAGAATTAGGATCCCCAAAAGCAGTACATGCAGCAGAGACAATTCCCAGTGCCACTGCCAGTGGCCCCTCAGTCTGCCCAGCCATATAACCGTCAACCACATTCAGAGGGACTAGTTTGGTCCTATGCTTGTTCCTTCCCAGCCCAGCTGGAGTTGGTGAGCTCCCAGCCACTTAACTTTTCTATGGCGTCAATGCACATAATACTTTATTTTGTTAACTTTGTTTTTAAAATGAGAGAAAAGCTATTTTTTTGACATTCCCAGTATCTTTTCTTTTCTCTCCTCTCCTCTCTTCTTTTCCAGTGCTGAGAATTGAACCCAGAACCTTATATATGCTAGACAAGTGCTCTACCAACTGAGGTATAACTATAACTTGAGTTTTGTTTTTTGTTTTTTTTTTTAATTTTGAGACAAGGTCTAAGTTGTTCTAGCTGGCTACAATTTGAGATTCTTCTGCCTCAGTCTCCTCAGTAGCTGGAAGAGCAGGCATATTCCAGTCTAGCTTCTAATAATCACTTTTTTTCTGTTTATATCTAGTCTAATACCAGTTCCTTTCAGTCTTAAAAACTTATAGTATTTCCTGTAATAAAGATTTGCTGGCCATACATTCCCTCAAACTTCTGTTTTTGTCTGAAAATGTCCCCCACACCTCCTTTCCTTTTGGTGGTGTTGTAGATGAGTGAATCAGGTCCAGTACCCTGTATGTACATGGGAAGTGCTCTGCCTCTGAGCCATGTGCATACAAGGTACACGGCTGTTTACATACCTTATCCTGCCTGTCCGTCTGTCTGTCTGTCTGTCTGTCATCTATCTACCTATCATCTATCTAGAGTGTTTGCTGTTATTTTGGTTTGTTGGTTTTGAGGCAGGGTCTCATTCTAGCCCAAGTTGACCTGGAGCTCACACTTTATTCCAGGCTGGCTATGAGGTACGGGACTAAAGCCACTGTGCTCCACTATTTTACTCTTTAAGACAGGTCTGGTAGCTAAAGAGGGCCTTGAACTCCTTCCTGATCCTTTTGCTTCAGTCTCTCTAGTTTAAGGGTTGCATTTGTAAACTACCACCTCAACTCTCATTGGTTTTTAAGAGGGGGCACTGCTGTGTTTCCCTAGGCTGACCTTGAACTCCTGGGCTCAAGTGATCCCTCTTTTTATTTTAACCTCTCAGGTAGCTAGAACTACATGGGAAAGAAACACAATGCCTGGTTTTGCCTACCTGCTTCCCACTCCTTTCTCCTTCTTTTTAGTTACTTAGTGGTGCTGGATATTGAGTGTGTGGGAAGCAAGTGCTCTCCCACTGAACTCCACTACACTTAGCCCAAATGTCGCTGTTTTTAAAGGGCATTTTTTCTAAAGACACAATTCAGATGTGGCAACTTTTTACATTCAAGCTCCCACTCTGCCCCCCACCCCCACTGAGAGACTACTGATTAAACCTACACACTACACTCTGTTTTAAGATATCATTATATTGTTTTTCTGGCGTGCATCACTTACACTAAAATCGGTGTTTATTCATATCCTTGTGAACTATATAATGCCATTTTTATTTTTATCTTTTGAGATAGGATCTGTAGAGCCCTGGTTGGCCTGTAACTCACAGAGATTAGCCTGTATCTGCCTCCTGAGTGCCCGGCTTACATTTACTTATTTAGTGTGCGGGCAGAAGGTCAGTGTCAGCTTTCAGGAGTCAGTTCTCAAATTCCATCATGCCCGTCCTAAGGTTGCACTTCAGCTGACAGGCTTGGTGACAAACACCTTTACTGGGTAAGCCATTGTGCCCTCCCAGTCTGGAGTTTTTTACTGTTCTTTGTTTCATTTTAAAATATTTTTTTTTTTGGTTTTTCGAGGCAGGGTTTCTCTGTGGTTTTGGAGCCTGTCCTGGAACTAGCTCTTGTAGACCAGGCTGGTCTCGAACTCACAGAGATCCGCCTGCCTCTGCCTCCTGAGTGCTGGAATTAAAGGCGTGCACCACCACCGCCTGGCTAAAATATTTTTTTTTTTAGATTAAAAAAAATTCTTATGTGTATGATTGTTTTGCCTGCGTGCATGTATATGTACCGTACTTATACCTGGTACCTACAAAGGTCAGAAGAGGGTGTCGAATCTCCTAGAGCTACCTATTGGATCCCTGGAACCACGGATAGTTGTGACCACCATATAGATACTGGGCATCAAACCCAGCTCCTTTCTAAGAACAAGTGTTCTAAACTGCTGAGCTATCTTTCCAGCTCCTGGATGTTCTTTTTGTTCACTAATTCTCTCCAGGAGCTGCAGCGGTTGGAGACAGAGCTAGGCCGACCTGAACGCTGGAAAGATACCTGGGACCGGGTAAAAGCTGCGCAGCGCCTTGAGGGCCGGCAAGATGGACGTGTGAGTGGGGTAGGGATGGTAGGCTGGGCCGAGGAACACCAAGTATGTGTGTTGCCAGGAGGCTGGTCAGCCTTGATAAAACTCCATTCTTGCTTCCTCCAGGGTACCCCTAGCTCACTACTGGTGTCTACTGTGCCCCACCACCGCCGGTCATTAGGTGTGTATCTACAGGAGGGACCTGTGGGCTCTACTCTGAGCCTCAGCCTGGACAGTGACCAGAGTAGCGGCTCAACCACATCCAGCTCTCGTCAGGCTGCCCGACGGAGCACCAGCACCCTGTACAGCCAATTCCAGACAGCTGAAAGTGAGAACAGGTGTGAGAGGCATCTCCTGCTGCTACATAGCTACTTCTGGACTGGGACCCATGTATGACTTTCTAGTGGGGCTAGGTTCTTTGGGGAGCTTTAGTATTTTCTTTAGGTAGAAGGACTTGTAGAAGCTATGACAGTTGCCTAAGCAGAGGCCAACATCAGAAGTTTGGGTTGTAGAACTGGTGACTATAGCAGGCTGAGCTGGAGCTAAGGGCACCCGTAAGACCACCAGATGAAACTGGGGCCAGGCAAGATCCATTCTACCCTGAGCCTGGAAGGGTCATTTTACTCCGGTTACCTCCATAGATTTGACTCTTTCTCCTCCTTCTCTTTGGGGATGGGGAGTGTTATGTGTCTCATGGGGCTGCTTAAAGTTCTGGTGTTTGGGACCAGCATCTGTCACATGATGACTATAGAGGGACTGACCCATCATCTAACTTTTAGAGGTAGTCCCCCACCTGAGAGATAATTCAGCCCTGATTCTATAAATGCAGGTCCTATGAGGGCACTCTCTACAAGAAAGGAGCCTTCATGAAGCCCTGGAAGGCCCGTTGGTTTGTCCTAGACAAGACCAAGCACCAGGTGAGTAATGAGTGCAGGGACAAGGGAAACCATGGAAGATAGGCCTGTCCTAACTCTGTGCCTCTTACTCCTCACCCTAGCTGCGTTATTATGACCACCGAGTGGACACAGAATGCAAGGGTGTCATTGACCTGGCAGAGGTGGAAGCTGTGGCACCTGGCACACCCACCATAGGTGCCCCTAAGACTGTTGATGAGAAGGCCTTCTTTGATGTGAGCCTCTGCCAAGGGGTGGGGAACACCTGGGGCAAGGGGCTTGGAGTTGTAGGGTCTGTGGAGTCAGTAACCTGCTCTTCCCAGGTGAAGACAACACGTCGCGTTTACAACTTCTGTGCCCAGGATGTACCCTCGGCCCAGCAGTGGGTGGACCGGATCCAGAGCTGCCTGTCGGATGCCTGACCCCTCCCGGCCCTGCCCGGGCTGCTCTGCTTCCAGTCGTTACAGACCACTAGGGGTGGGCAGGGCCGCCCCGGCCATGTTTACAGCCCCGGCCCTCGACAGTATTTGAGGCCCTGAGCCCCCCAGCACTTGTGTGTACAGCCCCTACCCCGCCCCACCTGGCCAGCTCTAACTTATTGTGGTGTCATGGCTGAGCCGTTTAGGGACGCGGCCATGGTACAGCCCTGCATTGGGCTTGTAAATAGTCCACCCCACCCGGCCCATCAGTGTGCTGGCCCTGGCCGGCTGGCTGTGCTGTTGTTTCTAGAACCAGAGTCTATATAAAGAGAGAACTAAAGACACACTCCTGTACCTGCATCAGCCAGTGTATCGTGGGTCTGCCCACAGAGGCTCCTCTGTCCCAACCTTGGTGTTTTCTGAATGGGCAAAAGGTTGCTGAGTGGGCAGAGGGTTGCCATCTTTCTCGTATGCCTCTTCTGGAACCTGAGTCCATCTTCCTCCAAGGTCCTGTGGTCATCAGCAGCTTTGCTGCAAGGAGGGGACCTCATGACACCCTTGCTAATGCATGGCCACCCAATTTCTGCAGGCCTCCATGCCAGAGAAGAAAGCTGTCTTTCCTACCCAAATAGCTCTGGAGCATCAGTTGACATCAAGGACTTTGGAAAACTATTCTGAACCCTAAGGACAAAGGCCATACACCCGGGACAGAAAGGAACATGGGCTCATAGGGAGAAAAGGTCTTCAAGGCAGCTAGGAAAGCAGAAATGTGGCTAAGAGGCAACACCCATAGTGATCTATAGGTCGCAGATCATGGGTCTTATGCCGTCTATACCTACTCCTCTTTCTCCTCTGGGGTTACCATGGAGGTCCCTGACCATCCCATCTCAGGACATTGTGTTGATGATTTTTATTGCTGGACTTATTACTACTCTCCTTTCCTACTTGCCTGTGACCCCCACCAAAACCAGACATCATTAGCCATGTACTTGCAGCCAGGGCTGGGGAAGGAGGTGGGCAGAGAGGTATGGGTGCTGCAGAGATTGGAGAAATGTCCCAGGATGACTGTTGGTGTTGAGGGCTAACCACTGGTGATCTGGACCCTGCCTGTCAGGTGGAGGGGTGAGCAGCAGGTGCAAAAGGGGAAGACCCATGAAGATGCCAGAAGTGTGACCCTTCTGTGGTGGGATGTTGAAGCCACCAGTCACTTTGAGCCCCCATGAGCTCTGGTGCTGTATCATCACTACTTCTATTCCCCACAGCTGGGCATGGGATGATCTTAGTTCTTCCCTGGAACTGAGTTGAACCAGGATTCAGGACATCTATCAGTAGGACACATTCTGGGGAGGAAAGGCCCTGCTTTTTTGCACATTTCAGGTTTCAAAACAGAAATGGGGGCGCATCTGAGACACTACTACTACCTGAGCAGGTGAATGCTGGTGGAGAGCCACAGGGCCCAGTGAAGACAGATGTGAAGGTGCTGCTGAGAGGGAGGAATGTGACCCTTGGGGCTGAGTCACTTCCAGGATGAGCCTGGGGCTGGGTTGGGGAAGCCTTGAGAAAATGGATGTCGTTAAGTCTGACTGTTCAGGTAGAGCTTTTCATTTCTGTTTCAACATGAGACCCAACTACTGTGAATGAATTTGGGATAGCAAGGGTGTCCACAGAGGCTGGGCTGAACATCTGCAGCTTAACAATACACAAGTTTTTCAGTAAGAATGATATTTTTTATTGGGGGTTGGATGCCCTGTCAGAAGGTCAGAACATTTAAAAAAAAAAAAAGTCAACATAGACTTTGAGACTCTTCCTGGACAATCTGGGCCTGCCCTGTCTCAGCCTCCCAGTGCCCTGTTGTGTTCACTCTTACATGGCTGATGTTGGCTACTACCAGGCACCTCTAACCACCCATTCCAGTGTGCCAGTCCGCCCTGCTGATCACAGAGACAACCCCATCTGGTCCAGAGGGTCTTTTGTTTTTAAGGCAGTCAAAATTTGCAGCCTGATTCAGTGCCAGCTCCCAGGAACCCTGGGCAGCTAGAACTGGGGTTTGACCTTAGGTGGTCAAACTAGTGCCAGACCCCCATGCGTTTGTGGGGATCAGGTCTCTCCAACTCAGGCCTTTGTATCTGCCCTGAGCCAAGGGAGACCCTGTACTGTATAGCTGGGTACAAAGTGCAAAAAACGGCTTTTCCTCCATGCGTTCATTAAAAAATACAGGTAAAACCAGAGCCTGTAGATCCACACCCTTCCTGCCCATCTGATCGTGCTGGCACCTCAGGATCTTGTTCCCTTCCCAACTCCTGCAGGTGGAAGCTGCATGTCAGGGACTTCATTGCCATACCAAGGACCTGGGGGTGGCCAGGAGCACCCTGTCTTCCAGTAGGAACAAGGGCAGGCAGGAGAGATGTGAGTTGGGTCATCCAACTGGTTCCAACTGCCAGCTTTACCAAATGCAGCATTTATTTTAAATTAAAAAAAATTGCATCACCAGGTAGTTTTCTTGATAAAGGAAGCAGCCTGACCAGGGCGGGCCATAGCTGGTGGCAGCAGTTACACAGGACCATTTAAGGCAGCTCCTTCTGGCAGGGCATCTGTCTTCCTGCATAAATGGGGAAGGGCAGAGTTGGAAGCATGTGGGCTCTTGGGGTTCATCCAATCCCACCCTACCCTCTTTGGCCAACCTACTCACCTGTCCTTTGTCATTGTCTCCTGGGTGGCAACTATGGCTGGGGCTGCTGTGGTTACCGCCATGACCGGCCCTGGGGGCACTGCAATAGCCACTGAGGAAGAGACAACTACGGTGGCTGCGGGAGGACCTGCCTTGCTTGGTGCTGTAGTGGCCACAGCAGGAGTGATGGTCACTTCTGGAGATGCAGAGCAGGCAGGGGCTAACACGGTACTGTCCGTACACTCAGTCCTGTGTGGCAGATAGGCTTCAGTTATAGGTATCCCAACTTCATTGCTGCCTATGTCATATACCCAATGACTGGTAAAGTGGCTTGATCCAGCAAAGGGCATGGGAGCAGCACACACAGCTCCTTTCTGCCCCTTTCCTCTGGGGTGACTGAGAAGCTACAGCCAGGTGGCTCTGAGTCCCAAACAGTGGGACAAGGTACATGACTATGGTGACCTCAGTCCTCCCTACAAGCAGCACTCAAATCCTGACAATTGTGGAGCTTTGTTTACTGAAGTCCCCAATGTTTCTGCTTAAATTCAACTCCACCTTTACTCTATCGAAAGGCTCCCAGAGGGCTAGACATGGTGGTACATGACTTTAGCCCTGCACTTAGGAGGCACAGGCAAGCAGGTCACTGAGTTTGAGACCAGCCAGAGCTATAAAGTAAGACTTCTTTAGAAAGTGGGGGTAGCTGGGCGGTGGTGGCGCACACCTTTAATCCCAGCACTCGGGAGGCAGAGGCAGGCGGATCTCTGTGAGTTCGAGACCAGCCTGGTCTACAAGAGCTAGTTCCAGGACAGGAACCAAAAGCTACGGAGAAACCCTGTCTCGAAAAACAAAAAAACAAACAAAAAAAAGTGGGGGTAGAGTTGGGGGAGGGACTTATAGGCACTAAGGGTCTTCATACCCAAGGCCAGGCTAGTCTAGCCACAAGTAGCAGATGGATCCACTGGCCTGCAGAGCAAAGATCTCTAGTTCTTTCCCAGGCAGGGGTGCTCAGATGAGATGCAGGGCAAGGGAGGGGGAGGGAGCTCTCATAAAGGCCAAATAAAACCTGGCAGTGATGCAGTCATCTAACAAGAATGGCCTTGGAAAGGATTTTCTTTGCAGAATAACTGTCTTTTTCAGCAGGTTTAAAGTAGTTCCCTAAGAAGAATTCAGGAAAAGAGGGCTATGGTTTTACAAGTCTCCGTAATCCTAAACTTTTAAGTCAGGCTATTAGTTGGGTATGGTGATACACTTCTGTAATCTGCACTACAGAGATGGAGACAGGAAGGTTGTGAATTGGTGAGGCTGTTCTAGGCAACACAGCAAGACTGTCACAGCCTGTGTGTACTCTGAACCCAAGGAGCTCTAGACTAGGTTGTCCTCTTAGTTAATCTCGTCACACTTGACCGTGAGCCCCTCTCCAAGTCTTGGCTCTACTTTTCCGCAAAGCTTAGTATGGTGTTGGCTTTAGGGTTATGTCTTGCCTGGGGTTTTTAGAATATTGGGTCGGGGGCTCAATGAGCTTTGGACATACACAGCCAAGGGGCTGTGGGCACAGAATATGTGACTATGAACCCAACCCGGACAAAGTGGTTCTCAACCTGTGGGCCGTGACCCCTTTAGAATTATACTTTATAACAATAGCAAAATTATAGTTATGAAAACATTTTGTGGTGGTTGGGGTCACCACAACATGAGAAACTATACTGAAGGGTCACAGCAGTGGGAAGGTTGAGAACCACTGTTATACCAACCACGGATTCCAGCTGGTTGAGCTCCCAGCTTTTCTGAGGGAAACATTTAAGCCCCCAAATCAGAGGGCCCTCCAGAACCACACAGGGTGGTGGGCAGGGCCCTCTGTGCTTGTAGAGGAGGAGTAGGCAGGGCTGCTGAGATCTACAGCTTGAATGCATTATAGTGGACTTGTGCTAGGTAGGCAGTCTGGCTGGTGCCCAACTGTCAGGTACAAGCCAACCTTGGAAGAAGCATAGACAGGGACAAGACTGGAAAGTACATGGGTAATATTCAGAGCAGATACAAAATCCTTCCACATACGGAGCTAAGGTCAAGAGTCTTGTGAGATGGGTAACTTGCCTCCCGGTAGGGTTCAAAATGGGGACTTCCTCCACTGCACCCTGAACTTAGGGTGGAGGTCCTGCCTCAGGGCCTTTGTACAGCTGCAAGCCATTTCCAGTATCCTGGTCAATAGGCAGCTCCTATGCTCCCGTCACACTAGCCCATGAATGCCAGGAGGCACATCGGTTCATTGGTGGACCCCAGTGACTCAAGGGGCATTCCCTGGAGCCAACTCCTGGGACACCTTGGTCCTATCTTCTCATCTTAACCACTCAAAACGGGAAAAAAGGGGGGTGGGGTGGTCAGAGATTAAGAGCACTGGCGGCTCTTCCAGAGGACCTGAGTTTAATTCCCAACAACCACATGGTAGCTCACAGCCATCTGTAATGAGATCTGGTGCCCTCTTCTGGCCTACAGGCATCCATGCAGGCAGAATACTGTATACATAATAAATCTTTAAAAAACAAAAGCCCCTAGACTGGGTTTGCTGGAGAGGCTGGCCTCTTTGTAAGGAGGCTATGACAGTCTTTTCTTCAGACACTTCAAGGAAACTTTGGCTTGACACCTGCTTCTACCTCCCAGCCAGGGCTCAGACTACAACCCTAAGAAATGCTTTATCCTACTGTGTGAGTGTACAGGGCACCTGACTGGAGTCCACACATGCCCTACCACAAAGGACCAGCAGAGGAGGGCTGGCCAGCTCCAGAGTCATGAGCTTGCCATATAGAAAGTTAAGGGCTGCAGGCCTTTCCTCCACTGTCTGGAGCAACCCAGAGCCTGAAAACCAGTTTTTTTCTAACTGGCCTCTGTAGTGGAGGCTGTCCTTTCAAGTTTTTGGCAAGCTCTTGGGAATACAGGTTCTGTCTTCTATTATGAATCACTTAAAACAGAAAGCATGCACTATGTCCAGCCTTCCCCATAGTAAAGAGGCATTGTCTTTTCGAGAGATGGCTGCTTCACAGGATCATTAGCCGCTGGGGCAGCAGCAAGGGATTCCAGGTTGGCCGCCACTTGATCTCAGAGACCTGAGATCTGGCAACTGAGCCCGGCTCTTAGTAGTTATAGGAACAGAGTATAAGCCACACAGTATTCACTGGGCCCCAAGGCTAACCTGCCATTCCCTTCACACCTGCTGGCAGCAGCTTCCTCTGTCCTGGGTAGTGGGGGGGCTTTCCCACCATGACCTGTGCGCATGGCTTCCACAGCACCAGCTGCCTTCTCGTCATCTTCACTGTCAGATCCCCCAGAGGAGCTGCTGTCAGAGGCTACCAGTGGGGCCTTCCGGGTGACACACACATTCCAGGTACAAGGCGAGGTAGGACCAACTGCAAAAGAAGGAACCCTGCGATATTTGTGAGGGCAGAGGGGCCAGAGGGCACAGCTACCATGGCTTGAGGGATCCCAAATTTGCATGTACCAGGTGAAATATGAGAGGCAGAAATAAGTGTTACACGCGTGCATCTGCATGTTCACAGGAACCACACGAATTGCTGTGTACCCTCCATGTGTACCCTCCTCCACAAGATAGGGTATATGTGTGCTGTTCTCAGAGGTGGAAGGCACTTTAGGAGACTGCCATCACCCTCCCTCTCTAACCTGGTCTAGTTGCCAAGGAAGAAGGGGATGGAGGCCAAGGACTTTTTGATCAGGTTCCATATTGGCTTTCCAACAATGACTCATCTACATACTTGACAATATGCCTCAAGGATGCAGATCACACCAGGCTCTGAGGGCAGTCTAATGGCCATGTTGCCTTATCTTGTACCCCTAAAGCTAGAAGACCTCCATTTAGACATGACAATTCAAATCCCACAAGTATGTATGGACCCCAATACCACAAAGGCATGGTCACACCTGGGACCTTGACTACTTCCCACTTTCCCAAGGTGATCTGGCCAAGCATTGGGCCCCAGAACTAAACAAGGCAAGTGTCTGAGCTGCTGCTACTCACAGGCTTTCTCTGGGCCTGGACTCTGGCCACCCTCGGCATGGCTGTGGTCCATATCCACAGGAGAGCTGCACCGGGGCCCTGACTCAGAGCTACAAAAGAAGATAGGGACAAACTGAACCCATGGGGCAACATTGGTCCTGACACCCAACAGGCATAGCTCTATATACTGATGTGTTTGTTACCAGCAGAAAGGCTGGAAGTCGGTGAATTTGGCCCAGCCTTTCTCCTCTGGAGCTGAGGGACCAGCTGCCCATATACTAGAACCCACATCCCTCGCAGCTCCTGGGGCTGCAGACATCGGGTTCACTGGCTCATCAAAAACTGCTGTCCATGTAGTACCTGCCGGGGGAGAGACAAGAGTCAAGAACAGGCAGGGCTAGTATATGATAGACAAGGGAGAAGCAGCATCATATGGAGATGGGTAGAGGGATCAACAGCTCAGCAGGAAGACAAGATGCTCCCAGTTAAGAAACTCCAGAGGAGCCCTTTCTGAAGTGTCAGAGATGACAGGGCTCTCTAGCTGGTGCCTACTGGCCCTTTGCAGAGGGTAGTATGGCCTCAGACCCTGGGACACTTGGGTGTGAGGGCCTCCGGGGTCCTGATACATTATCCACTACAACAGAGCACATGTATAGGCATCAGTGCTTGCTGATGCCGTGCTTCACAGGTACCTGTGAGGTCCCATCTGGCCTCCAGGAAAGCTGATGGTACAAAGAAGGTACTGTCCCACCTGTCCCAACCAAGGTCACGTGCACTCTGCTCTCTCCTTAACCTTGGATTGGGTGAGGTGTTCTTGCCCTTGGCCTTGCAGCTTCTTGTCAGCCCCAGCTAAATTGCTGGAAATTCCAGCTGCTTCAGAAAGCTGGTTCTTGCCCGTGTCCTGAGTATCTCAGCACCCCAAAGCAGAAGCAATAAAAAGGATCTCTCTCTCTTTGATTTTTCAAGATAGGGTTTCTCTGTATCATCTTGGCTGTCCTGGAACTCACTCTGTAGACCAGTCTGGCCTCAAACTCACAAAGATCTGCCTGCCTCTGCCTCCTGAGTGCTGGAATTAAAGGCACACACCATCATCACCCAACAAGGGGTCTCTTAAGAGGTAGTACATGGGATAGGTTATGCTACTGAGTACATCCAAGGGGTGGCAAGCAATAGCATACAGATTACATAGGGGTATGCCTTTTTGCCTTCCCTAAAATGACAATAGATACCAGCTGTGCAAATGCAGATGCAGGTACCATAACAGAAGAGAGTAAGAACACTTTGCTCTTGATTCATTGTAGAGCAGAACCCCACCCATGATGATCAGACCTCCCAGAACATTTAATGAAACCATGTGTAAATGGGGAAGTAGGTCACTGACAGCTAGACACACAATGGCTCCAAAGGGAGCTCATAAGATATACAAGTCAAATCATGTCCCCAATACCCATGTCCCTTGCTGGATACTACCTTCTGAATCACTCTCTGAGCGAGGACCTTCTTTCTGTGTAGGAGATGAAGGAGTGGCCAATCCAGGAATATTCCTAGCTGCTGCTAAGCCAGCCTTCCTGTCCTGGCCTCCATGTTCCAGGGCATTCTTTGTGTAATTTTCTAAAACATGAGGGGCTCCAAACCTGGGCAGACACAAAGGTAGTAGATGCCTGGTGAGCCTTGGTTAGACACTGGAGAGCCCATGATAGCTCAGGAATTGGGTCCAGGGAAGGTTGGGCACAAGGTATACAGATAAGCACTGCTTGGCTCCCACCAGCTTCTGGTCTCTGCAAGAAGGGTCCCTGCCTCTCTGGGTGTCCAAGAACTTTAATAGAAGCTGGATGTCCAGTGCTTAATCTTGTGCTTGCTCCTCACTGGTGGAGACTTTGGGAGAATGAGTGAATCCCACACCTGGCTCTGGCCATCACCCGGGCAGTGCATCTAGTCTCCTCATCCTCCCAGATGTCTTCTTCCTCATCATCATCGAAGGGCTGGATTCGATCACTGCAGCAGGCTTCAAACAGAGCCGCACTAGGCTGTAAGATGGAATAAAGAGCTGGTTTCTAGAGAACCTGGGAAAGCCTGGGTTCCAAATAACTCCCAGAGGGGCTTAGCTCACAGAACAAGGCTGACAGACAGTATGGGAGGAGGAAGGGAGGAAGTTCTGGTCTCAGCTCCCATGGGGGGGGGATGCCTCCCAGTCCTGACAAACAAATAGACTGGCCAGGGCCCCCATGGTCCCATCCATCTGTGATAAGGACCAAGTTGCGGACATAGCCTGAGCTATCTGAGCAAGGGGAATAAAATGATGCTATGCCCTGTAACCCTGCAGGAGCCCATCACTTACACTGTCCTCATCAGCTTCAACGTTGAAGTTGATCTCTGCAATCCGGTCAAATGGGGCACTGCAAGAACAAGGTCCCTCAGTACCTCCTCTGGTCCAGTGGGCCTGGTTGCCCTCAGACAGTAGGTGGGACATTCACTACCTCCTCAGGGACAGTAGACCCCATTGCTGGCAAGATCACTGGGAACTTAGGGAAGAGAAATCACTAGCCTAGAGCCTAGCCTTCATGCTGTCTGCACTCACTTGATGTTGTCATCCTGGTCTGCAAATTCCTCATCATTGAAGCCAAACTGATCCACAAAGTTGGCTGTCATCTGCTGGATCTGGTACTCAGAGAAGGCCTGGGAGGAGAGGATGCTGTTACAGAGCAAGCTGAGCCCTGGAGGCTGCTCCTTGGAACTCAGAGCTCTAGTGCTCAGGAGCTCTGGCAAAGCAGGCAGTGAATTTTCCCGTAGGCTGAATATTCAGAGTGGTTGAGCAGTTGTGTACAGAAGAACACCTCCTTACTCAACTCTCAAGCTCAGTGTCCCCAGAAGTCTCACCAAAGTGATGTGACTTTGGGGGTGTCCCCCCAGGCCTCCCTCTCCCCCATATATGCTTGGGGATGAGTTACTTTTCTCTTTTTGCTATGCAATGTCATGGAAACTAAGCACTACCAAGGACACAGGCTCCAGAAGGGCCCGGCAGGGTGCAGAGTGCCGGCCATGCCCTCACCTGCTGAAGGGACAGCTCGTTAGGGAAAGTACCCTCAATGTCCTCGTCCTCACTTGAGGAGTGAAGGTGGTGAGTGCTCACCTAAAACACAGGCCAGATGGGGTGGGCACGTGAGCTAGCCAGACCCCACCCTGTCCAGTCCAGCCAGAGCCCCAGGCCCCACCCCCAGCACCCTCCCACACCACCAGCCCCCTGGTATTTGTGGGCCTGTGCAGCTTACTACAGAAATGCCAAGTGAGGTCAAAGCCCTAGGAAAGAAAGCCCAGTCTCCCTGACCCAGGTAATATCCTGGGCCCCAAGCATAAAGAGTCCTTCACAAATAAGCTCTAGCTGTGGGAGGGAGCAGATGAAGAGATCCTCAGGGAGCCAGCTCTGCTGTGACCCTGCAGGCCAAAGGCTGGGCTGCATGCCCAGTTCAGTGCTGCCTTGTGCTTTCCTCCCCACCTGTGCTGCAGAGTGGGGCACATGGGACTGTCAGTGGTCTTAGCTGCAGCTGTGCCGTGGAAGTAGCCCCAGCTTCCTCACCAGGTCCACAGTGTTCCTGCGGTTGGTCTCCATCAGTGTCTCTTCCACAAAGCTCTCCCAGCGCCCACGGCAATCTGCAGGGAGCCCTGCAAGGTAAGTGCTACCTCATAAGTCTTTGGGGTCTGTAGACAGAGGAGGGCACTCAGGAGCCCTATCAGGCAAACAGTGGCTGCAGATGGGAAGTAAACCTAATACAGTGAAGGAGAAGGCAGATGTCCTGCAGGGCCTGAGACTATAGCAACCCTGAGCGCAATGTTTTACAGAGGTTTCAGTGGCAGAAGAGTTCTGTTGCTTTATTTATTTATTTACCTGAGATTCATAAAAATAAATTTAGTATATTGACAATATATTTGTTTGTCTGGTTAGTTGGTTGCTTGCTTATTTTTTCAAGACAGGGTTTTTTCTCTGTGTAGTCCTGGCTATCTTGGAACTCAATCTGTAGACCAGGCTGGCCTTGAACTCAGAGATCTACCTGCCTTTACCTCCCTAGTGCTGAGATTAAAGGCGTGAATCACCACTGCCCAGTTTATTTTGTTTTTTTTTTTTTTGAGACAGGGTTTCATTATATAATTCTGGCTGCCCTAGAGATCTACCTGTCTCTGCCTCCCAAGTACTGGGATTAAAAGCATATGCCATCACACCTGGTGGCATGAAAGTTTTGAGTCTGCCTGCTGGTGTATGTTTACCTAAAGATCTAAGGAAGCAGCCTTCCTAGTAGCCCTGAATCAGTTACAGGTCTACAGCCTGTGCCTGATCTGGAAACAAGAACTTTCTGCTCACTCCTCACCTCCCTAAACTGTTCTGTCCTGGGCTCCAAGCCCCTTTGTTTTTCCCTTCTACTTAAAAGGGAGCCACTCCTGGCTTGCTCACTCTTCTGCCCTGCTGCTTCTCATCATGTGTGATGATGGACCAGCAAATTCAACTTCACCAGGGACTACTGAAGTATAACTAGGAAGAAGGTGGACAGGCAGGTG
This sequence comes from Microtus oregoni, assembly GCF_018167655.1. Taxonomy (NCBI): domain Eukaryota; kingdom Metazoa; phylum Chordata; class Mammalia; order Rodentia; family Cricetidae; genus Microtus; species Microtus oregoni. Next base: position 4,388,241 of record NW_024543081.1, read on the forward strand.
GCCTGAAATACCATAGAGAAAGAAATTCCTCTGGTCCTGGGTCATGGGGAGGACCACCTGGAGCTTTCTTACCTCATACTTGGAGGGGAGATACAGCACAAAGGGACCATGAGGCTGAACAAGGAGCTTGTCCCTCCTCAGCCACCATGTGCACAGCACCCATAGTTATCGCTAGTACAGTAAAAATATCTTTTCACCTTCCTAAGACAGCTCCCCACCAGCCAGCTCAGGGCCCTGATCAAGAATTAACTCAAGGAAGTCAGGACCGCGAGGGGTGCACCCACCCACTGAGACAGTGGAGCTGATCTATTGGGAGCTCACCAAGGCCAGCTGGACTGTGACTGAAAAAGCATGGGATAAAACCGGACTCTCTGATCATGGCGGACAAAGAGGGCTGATGAGAAGCCAAGGACAATGGCACTGGGTTTTGATCCTACTTCATGTTCTGGCTTCGTAGGAGCCTAGCCTTCCTAGACCTGGATGGAGTGGGGAGGACCTTGGACTTTCCACAGGGCAGGGAACCCTGACTGCTCTTCGGACTGGAGAGGGAGGGGGAGAGGAGTGGGAGGGAAATGGGAGGCTGGGAGGAGGCGGAAATTTTTTTTCAATAAAAAAAATAATAAAAGTGACAGAAAAAAAAAAGAATTAACTCAAGCCGGGCGGTGGTGGTGCAGCACTCAGAAGACAGAGACAGGCGGATCTTTGTGAGTTAGAGGCCAGTCTGGTCTACAAGAGCTGGTTCCAGGACAGGCTCCAAAGCTACAGAGAAACCCTGTCTCAATCCCCCCATCCCCTCAAAAAAAAAAAAAAAGAATCAAATCTGTGCACAAACTAGTTCCTAGACATCTCAGAGGCTCAGGCTGCAGAGGATCTGGTATACTCTATTCAGGAGGCTTGCCCGCAATCTCTCTTTCCCCCACCCAGTTCTCCCCTCACTCGTGCACTTACATCAAATAACAGAGCATATGGCATAAGGGTGAGAGTGTGGTCACAGAGCCAAACTGTGTTCAGGCCATGAAAGGGTTGAGAAGAAGTGCCCTGTTTGAGATTTATGCATGAGGGGGCACAGAGCAGTGACACCATGGCAGAGGGCAGGGGCTTTGTTGTTTTGATTGGGCCCAGAATGGTACTGCCCATCCTGTAGGGCTCAGGGTTCCAGTCTTGGTGCCCACAACCTGCTTCTAGGGGCAGGATATCACCTACACTGATGGCCTCCAGATATGCATACTAGGAAGGTCCTCCAAATTGCCTAAGTTAAAAACAAAAGCAGGAAGGCGGGCCAGGATCTCTAATGAAGGTACAGCTCTGAGCAGCTCATGAGCAAAAGAGAGCCTGGTGATTGGTTCTTTTTTTTTTTTTTTTAGCATTTTTTTTTTATTGAGAAAAGAAGAAAAAAAAACATAAACAAAAATCAAGTTTCCACCTCCTCCCAGCCTCCCATTTCCCTCCCCCTCCTCCCACCCTTCTCCCCCTCCCCACACTCCTCTCCCCCTCCCTCTCCCCTCTCCAGTCCCAGTCCACAGAGCAGTGGTGATTGGTTCTTGGCTTCTAAGTTCAGCACTGGAGCCATGAACTGTCCCTGACAGGCTGAATCCCTGTGCTCTACAATGCCTGCTCCATGAAGAGAACACTCGGCTTACACTGAGAAGATGACAAAGAAGGCGGCATGGTTATCACTGCTAGGGACAGAGGGCAGAAGGAGAGGAAAGCAGTGGGCTCACCTCGGATGACTTCACTGATGTGGGTCTGCACTGGGCCCTGCTCCAGGTTCTGTACAACTGCATTGGCGATCCTTGTGAGGTGACCCATATTCCCGCGTCTCATGCCACCTGCTGCCCTGAAAGTGAAATGAACTATCAAGGTGGTCACTCAGTCCAGCTCTGCCCAACTTCTTGCTGGGAGGGTCAAGTAATAGGATTTCTGAAGCTCACTTCCATTGTCACCTGTAGCCTAAGCATTTGGTTTCTTTGTGGCTGTCACTCCAGATTAACTTCAGGGGTATCTGACCAGTCAGTGCCTGAGCGACAGCCCCTCCTCTAGAATACTGTTGATTATTGAGCATCTGGTATGCATTAAGTTCAGCCCCACCTCCCCACCCATCAGACCAAGAAACAGTAACAAGACTGCTTACTTCATGGCCCATTTATGGACATCAAGATGGAGGCACAAAGATCACAGTGTTGGCCCAAGTTCCAGCAGTGGTGGTGGAAGAGGAACTGCGTCAGGACCGAAGGCAGTACAGCACTGTGCACATGGTTTCTAGGAGCTGGGACGGAGTAGGCCTCCACACCAAGTGAGCTGCTCTACTTGTGCGCCACACAGCTGTTCTCAGAGCCCTCTGGGTTTCCATGAGCTCTACCCAACACTGCCTAGAGCCCACCTGTCCTCAGCAAGACAATGAACGAATGAGGTGGCCACTGACTCTGAAAACCATTGTTTCTGAGTAGAGGGAAGGCTCAGACAGGAGCTGCAGAAAAGCTAAAGTGCATCACTGTGCGTGATTCTGACAAAGTATGATTTGAGTTTAGTAAGATCCAGACTGGTCACAGAGATGGCTCAGCAGTTAAAGAGTACTGGCTGCTCTTCCAGAGGACCCAGTTTGATTCCCACCACAAGGCAGCTCACAATCACCATCACTCTGGTTCTAGGGGATCCAATGCCATCATCTAGCCTCTGAGGGTACCAGGCGTTCGCCCAAAGTGCACAAACAGGAGGCAAAACCCTCACACATAAAATAATAATTTTAAAATAAAAAAGATAAGAATGTTTGCAGCCAGCACATGGGAAGCTGAGGTAGCAGTACTATAAGTTCCAGACAACCTGGGCTATAGCAAGACCCTGTTTCAAAAAAACAAAACAGTGACTAGTTGTGGTGGTATATGCCTTTAATCCCAGCCCTTGGGAGGCAATTAGCAGATGGATCTCTGAGCTGTAGGCTAGTTTGGTTATGTGGTGAATTCCAGGATAGCCAGAGCTATATAATGAGACCCAGGCACTGGAAAAAAAATTAGAGAAAAAAAAATCTTTTTTAAAAAATGAGATAATAAGTGCACAAAGGGGGGCTGGAGAGATGGCTCAGAGGTTAAGAGCATTGCCTGCTCTTCCAAAGGTCCTGGGTCCTGAGTTCAATTCCCAGCAACCACATGGTGGCTCACAACCATCTGTAATGGGGTCTGGTGCCCTCTTCTGGCCTGCAGGCGTACACACAGACAGAATATTGTATACATAATAAATAAATAAATATTAAAAAAAAACATTGTTTAAAAAAAGTGCACAAAGTCCAAGCAAGCCTGGGTGGTGGTGGCACACACCTTTAATTCCAGCACTCAGTGGCAGAAGCAGGCAGATCTCTGTGAGTTCAAGGTCAGCCTGGTCTACATAGACAGTTCCAGGACAGACGGGTACACAAGAGAAACCTGTCTTAAAAAAACTATACCAAAATGAAACAGAGTCCAAGCAAGATAGGTTGGGAAGGGTTACCTACCTATAGTGTGTGGCCCAGCCATTCATCACTCAACATGCGACTCTCCATGCCTCCCTGCATCCTCCTTCCTGAGCAGCCCTTATTGCTGTTTACCCAGGAGCAGGATCCCTTCCAGAACAGTCCCAGGCACATATCTAGGTTACACGCTGCTGATGCCTGACACGGAACCTGGAGTCTTGCAGTGTCCAACATCCCGGTGAGATGCATGTCTACATCCCTAACTGACCCAGGGGGTTCCTCAGGGTCCTTACTGTGTGTGGTCGTTGGCTTCCCAGGCTTCCAGGATCCTTTGTACCAGGCAGCACTTCTGGAACAGCTGTGAGAGCAGAGCGGCAAGCAGTGTGAGTGGGAACCCAAGGTTCACACTGCTTCCTAGGTGCTGTAGGTAGTGAGCAGGCAAATCAGCACTGAAGACCCTGTGGCCATGACATCACTGATGCTCAAGGGCTCCAAGTCTCATGCTATTGAATGCCCTGAGAATGAAGACCAGTAAATATAGTAAAGGACAGTCTATGCTCCTCCATCACGCTAGAATGTCTTCTGCCTCCCCTCCTGTGGGCCTCCGTCTACACCTCTGGCCACTCTCCCATCAGCTCTCTGGGGTCCTTAGCATTTTCTTTTCCCATACACAGGCAGTTTTCTTGTATATGTGATGTGTTATAGATCCCAACTCACACCTTCTCTGTCACTATCTGGGGGTCCCTGTTGGTCTATATGCCCCCCCCCATGAATAGTACTCTCGGTTCCCCAGAAGCTCTTGCTGTTGCAGGCACCTGTCTCATGGCTGTTTATTCACTAGACCATGAACTGTGGACCACACTGAATACATCTTACCCAGTATTAGCTCCTGCTAGGTTTGTTTGCACACGGGTTGCCAGGATACCTCCCCAAGCAAGTAGCACTGAGATCTTCTAAGCCCAATCAAACACTGTTGTCTATGAGGCCTCTGAACAGAGACCCAGGAACCCTGTCCCAAACTTCTGCCCTCCTGTCAGCCCTGTAGCATGGTCCAGAATGTTCTGTACCACTGTAAAAGTGGGTAGCAGTCACGGTGGGTCTCAGCTCAGGTACAGCTTATGATCCCAAGCTATTTTCTCCCTTTCTTCCCTGGAAAACATCCATTAGGGCTGCTCTCTACCAGGGATGATATTAAGTGCTGATATCAAAAACAGGTTGAGCTGCAGACTCTTAACCCTAGGGTGACCAACCCACTGTATGGTTATCCTATGGAGAATAAGGGAAGTCACAGAGAAAGCTGGTGCACCTGGCTCTAGAAGGTTCATAGTTCCAGAAAACTCTCTCCTGAGAATTCAACACTTGTGTTTAGTTATAAAGGTGGACTGAAAAGAGCAGCAGGCTGCTTGTGAGCACAGTAGGGAGAGCATGTCCAGATAGCTGCCTTCCTAGAGCCAATACCCACAACCACAAGATCATCTTTGCAAATGCTGGCTGGCCTTCTATGTCACCAACTATGATCCTGCCAAACCTGAACGTTTCTTCACAATGTTGTGTTCCTGTGAGTAGCCCCTCTGACCCATGAGGGTTAGGAGGTAACACGCCAGAGCCTGGGAAGTGCTGGCCTGGGTCTGCTTCAGCTGGCAGTGATGAACAAGGGCACGGGACTTACATGGGTGACCATCGTGTTCTCAGGAAGGCTGGTGATGGATTGGGGGGTCTCTGGCTTCCCAGTTCCATCTCCACTCCCCTGAAGAGGCTCCACCTTGCCGTTCGATCCACTAGCTTCTGCCTGCTCCTCCCGGGCAGCATGGGAAAGAATAGCGGCTATGCATAGTTCCACTTGGAAGTGTAAAAAGTTATTCCAGGTGTACTTAAAAAACAAGTCCTGAGCAAACAAAGGACAGAAAAAGGTCTTTAGATGGGTCTTCTCCAACAGCTGAACTACAGGGTGAATGGGAGTCAGTCTCAAAACTTCATCTACTGATCTCACAAGTATGCAGCTGTTGGTGTGCTTGGGCCTCCCTGAGGCCCACTTCTCACTAAGGAAGTTCTGTGAGGATCTGCCCTGCCCACAGCCCTCTTGCTTGTTACTTTGTGTACATCTCATTGACTCAGACCTTACCCAAATAACTGTCTTCTACTTTCTGTTTCTTTGTTCCTTATATTAGAAACTTAAGTAATTTGGAGTATTTTTTCTTTTATGGTGTCTTTAAAGGGCTATGTATTTTCCTATAAAGTCTACTTTATATATTTTATTACACACTATTTTTGAATTATTATTTAACTCCAAGAATTTAAAATTTCCCTTCACTATTTTGTCTCTCACCAGTGTGTAACAAGAGTGTGCTAAACTTGGACTCCATCAGGATGAGTGGGATACATCTTCCTCACGAACATGAGACTGGAGTGTGCCAGGCATCCTGGAAGGAGTGGGTGCTGAGGCCAAGCCTAGACAAGGAGACCCAGACATCCCATCTCCAGAGAGCCTTTTCCAGCTCCAGTTCTTCTCCACTACTGCCATCTCACACTGGCCAGGGTCACAGCAGCCCACGGCCCCAGACCCAGCTGAACAAACAGGTGTGTACTAGGTAGAGGGATGGGATATAATTTTGGATACCCCCTTTATAAAAAAGATTACATCAAGCAGAGAAGTCATATGTCTGACATACTTCTTCAAAAGATACACATTCCTTTTTTTGCTTGTGTGGTACACACCTTTAATCCTAGTACTTGGGAGGCAAAGTCAGGCAGATCTGCATGTGTTTGAGGGCAGCCTGGTCTACATAGCAAGTTCCAACATCTAAGGCTACATAGTGAGATCATCAAAGATAAAAAAAGAAACAAATAACCCCAAACCTTAGCTTTACATTTTTTGGCTATGTGACCTTAAGCTATGCAGCAGACTATGCTACCTAGATCACTTTTCAACAACGAAAAGTGAGAACACATGACCTAAATGGTGAATGTTACCAAACATTTAATTAAAATTTTTTATTTTTATTTCACATGCACTCATGTTTTGCCTGCATGTATGTCTGTGTGAAAGTGTCAGATTCCCTGAATCAGGAGCTACCGGCAATTATGAGCTGCCATGTGGGTGCTGGGAATTGAATCTGGGTCTTCTGGAAGAACAGCCAGTGTTCTTAACTGCTAAGCCATCTCTCCAGACCCTTAAAAAAATTTTTATGTACATAGATATTTTGTCTGCATGTTGTCTATGTACCATGTGTTCCTGATGCTTGTGAAGGCCAGAAGGTGGTGTCAGATCTCCTAGAACTGGAGTTATAGATGGTTGTTAGCCACTGTGTGGGTGCTAGAAACCAAACCTGTGTCCCCTGCAAAAGTAGCAAGTGTTCTTAACTGCTGAGCTATCTCTCAGCCCTTCTACCAAACACTTAAAGAAGAACCAACACATATCCTTCTCAAACTCCTCCAAAGTGGAAAAGGCAGGGGTATTGTGTGACTTGTCCCATGAGGCCAGCATGGATCTGATACTAAAACAACACAAGGATATAGTATGTATATGCCTTATACATATCGATGCAAAATACTAACAAAATGAATCCAGCAGTGGTGGATTATTAAAATAATCATTCATGACGGGCAGTGGTGGCACACGCCTTTAATCCCAGCACTCGGGAGGCAGAGGCGGATCTTTGTGAGTTCGAGGCCAGCCTGGTCTACAGAGCAAGTTCCAGGACAGGCTCCAAAGCTACAGAGAAACCCCATCTCAAAAAACCAACCAGCCAAACAAACAAAAGAAGAATAAAACCCTTGAGAATAAACTAAAACTAAAGAGTCAGAAAACAGTGAAGCCAAAACTACAAAACAGGCTAGGCAGTGGTGGTGCAACTTTAGTTGTCTTTAGTCCAGCAACTCCAGAGGCAGAGGCAGGTGGATCTCTGTGAGTTTGAGGCCACTCTGATCTACAGAGTGAATTCCAGGGTTACACAGTGAAACCCTGCCTTGAAAAACCAAATAAGAAGCCGGGCGGTGGTGGCGCACGCCTTTAATCCCAGCACTCGGGAGGCAGAGGCAGGCGGATCTCTGTGAGTTCGAGACCAGCCTGGTCTACAAGAGCTAGTTCCAGGACAGGCTCCAAAGCTACAGAGAAACCCTGTCTCGAAAAACCAAAAAAAAAAAAAAAAAAAGAAAAGAAAAACCAAATAAGAAAAAAGAAGAGAGGAGAGGGGAGGGGAGGGGAGGGGAGGGGAGGAGAGGGGAGAAGAGAAGAGAAGAGAAGAGAAGAGAAGAGAAGAGAAGAGAAAGAAGCATCAGAAATTCACTAGGGATGATCTGAGAATTCAATCCCTGGGACCTATGTGATAGGAGAGAACTACTCCTACAAGCTGTACTCTGACCATGACATGCACATGGTGGCATCTGGGACCACACACATGGGCGTGCATGCACACACATACCCACACACAGATAAATAAATCAATATAATACAAAATATGATAAAAGAACTCAAAAGACCAGATTTATACATTTATTACTTATGTCTCTAGGAGTTGAACACAGAGCTTTATTGGATTTTGTTTTCTTTGTTTCATTTTATTTTACTTTAAAAAAAAAAAACAAAACAAAACCATGAGGGGCCCTGTCTCGAAAATAAAAAAAAAAAAAAAAAAAACCATGAGGGGGCTGGAGAGACGGCTCAGCGGTTAAGAGCACTGGCTGTTCTTCCAGAGGACCCAGGTTCAATTCCCAGCACCCACATGACAGTTAACAACTGTCTGTAATTCCAGTTTCTGGGGCTCTGATATCTTCACACCAATCCACATAAAATAAAGTTAAATAAATTATTTAAAAAAACATGAATAGGTATTTTGTTTACATATATGACCTTGAAGCCAGACAGGGCATAAGATTTCCTGGGCCTGGAGTTATTATGAATAGTTGTAAGCTGCTATATGGGGCTGAGAATTGAACTTGAGTCCTCTGGAAGAGCAGTCAGTACTCTAAAACCTGAGCCATCTCTCTAGTGCAAATAGGGCTTTGTATATTACATAAGTGCTCTGCCACTGAGCCATATATCCCTTGTCTCCCCCAAAATCTACCGAAACAAATGGAAAAAACACCAATATTCTCTTAATTAATATTACATTACACGATAAAAAATAGAGGAAAGAAAACACAAACATCTATACAAACACAATCTTAACAAAACATGATAGAAACACTCATGTCAACTATAATCCTCATTTCTGCAACTGGTCACATGGCCTTAGCTGGTGTTTGTAACCACCTTCCTCTACTACTCATTCCACATTTCCTCCACCATCAGCAAGAACCTCAGCAAGTCTTGACTCTGAAGGGTCTGTACCCTTTGTCATCCTGCCTGGATTAGATTGTTGTAGTCTCCCACTGGCTTTAATCACAGGACATGGTAGCACTAAGAGATACCCTAAAGGGTGTTTATACGCCATAATCTTTCCTTACCTCCATTGTGGATGAGTAGTTCAATTTCCCTTTGGTAATCTGGATCAATTACCCCTCATAACACCATTATTCCTTCCTTAGCCTGTTGGCTCAAGGACATTAGAAGCCAAAGTGACCAGGAGAAGTCTGAGCTTCCAGTTTAATGCAATGTTTGTTGCAGCTCCTAGCAGGAACACTCCCAATTCTGGAATTAAAACTTCCAGCTCAGCAGAATTTAAAGATGCAGAAACAGGAAGCCAACAACCTTTCTAAAGTATCACTGGCAGTGATAATGAGTTGAACTATTCTTTTTCCACCCCTTGATTCCTGGACCCATCGATCCTTGCTAATGGAAGAAATCATGCCATATATTGGACACTAATTCCAAGCATATACCATTTTCTGAAAAACCCTGTCCCAGACCTCCAGGCTGCTGCCACCTGGTGCTGTAACTTGGTCTTCAAATGGTCATTTTGTCTTTTTGCCAAGCCAGCTGCTTCAGAACAGTGGGAACATGGTAAGACCAGTGGATTCCATGATCATGGGCTCACTGTTACACTTCTCTGGCTGTGAAGTGAGTTCCTTGGTCAGAAGTCATACTATGTGGAGTTCTATGATGGCAGATAAGGCATTCTGTAAGTTCATGGATGACAGTTTCAGCAGAGGCATTACATGCAGGAAAGGCATAACCAGAATAAGTATCTATTCTAGTAAGGACAAAGTGTTGTATTTTCCAGAGGAATTTGTCCAACTAGTCAACCTGCCACCAGGTCACTGGCAGGACACCCCAGGGAATGGTGCCCTATCTGGGGCTCAGTGTTAGTCTCTACTATTGGCAGATTTGGCACTCAGCAGCAGCTGTAGCCAAGTCATCCCTGGGCAGTGACAGTCCATGTTGTCAAGCCCATGCATAACCTCCGTCTCTGCCACCATGGCCACTTTGTTCATGGTACACTGGGCAATGACTGGAAGGCTGGGGAAAAGGGATGACAGAACAAGTCATCCTATCTACTTGATTACTCCTCCTCAGCTGAAGTCACCTTCTGATGAACATTTACTATCTTCACATCCTTTGCCCATTTGGTAAGGTCTATCCACATACTTCTTCCCCAAATATCTTTCTTGCCAATTTTCTAATCATGCTCTTTTCAAGTTCCTGACCATCCAGCTAATAATCCATTGGCTACAGCCATGAATCAGTGACTGAGTATCTGGCCATGTCTCCTTCCAGTCAATATGTATGACCATGTGTGCTGCCCGCAGTTCTGCCCCCGAGAAGATTTCCCTTCACCAGTGTCTTTCAGTGTTGTCTCAGACAGGGGTTATAATGCTGTAGCTGTGCACTTCTGGGCGGTGCCTGCATAATGAACAGAACCATAAGTGAACCCGGTCCTAGTCTTTTCTCCCTCAGTCAACCAGTCACATGGCACAACCATGAGGCTATAGGTACATGCCTGGCAGCAGATGGCATTGTAATAGGAATAGAAACCGTAAGCATTTGGGCAACTTCTTCATGTAAATTGCTTGTGCCTTCAGGACCTGCTTGGGTCTGATAAAATATACACCACTTCCATCTGATAACAGATTGCTGTTGTGCACCCAGCTCATGATGGACAGCTCAGGTCACATGGTAACTTGGTGGCCCACTGACAAATTTTCAGTTTCCACTTTGGTCTAGTAGCAAGCTGAGAGCTGTCTCTCAAAGGGAGAATAGTTGTCTGCAGATGATGGTAGAGCCTTGCTCCAAAAATTCCAAAAGTCTCTTCTGTGATTCACCTTTAGGGGCCTGCCAAAGGCTCCAGACAGCCACCCTATCTGCTACTGACACCTTAAATACCCTCCGGTCTACTTGATCAAATGTTCAAGTGGTAGAGCAGCCTGCACAGAGGTCTGGACCTGTTGAAAAGCTTTCTTCTGTTTCCAGGCTCCCTCCACAAAGCTAGCAGCTTTCTGAGTCACTTGGTATGTGGGCCAGAGTAACACCCAAGTTGGGAATGTGCTCTCTCCAGAATCTAAATAGGCCACTAACAGTTGTACTTCTTGCTGATGGGAGGGGCCAGCTGTAATAACTTATCCTTCACCTTAAAAGGGATATTTCTGCATGCCCCTAATCACCACTGGATTCCTAAGGGTTTCACTGAGGTAGAAGGCCCTTGAATTTTGGCTGGATTTATTTCCCATTCTCTGATCCACATGTGTGTTACCAACAAGTCCAAAGTGGCTGCTCACTTGGTCCAATCTGCATATTGTCACTAACACAGTGAACCAATGTATGTTTTGTGGAAGAGACAATCAAAATCCCTTAAAAATAAGCTGTAACTCAGGGCTGAAGAGTTAATAAATCCTTGAGGTGAAATTGTAAAGGTATACTGCTGGCCTTGCTAACTGAAAGCAAATTGCTTCTGGTGGTCCTTATGGATAGATACACAGATACAGACAGCTATGAACTGCCATGTGGTTGCTGGGAATTGAACCTAGGTCCTCTGGAAGAGCAGCCAGTGCTCTTAACTGTTGAGACATCTCTTCAGCCCCACAATCAAGCATTTATAATTAATATTGAGTCTCCATGTTGGTTATTTGGGAACTGGCGGGAGGGAAAGAAAAGTCCGCCTATAGTTCTGGGTCTTCAAATTGGTTCAAGCCTGGAAATTAGTTCTCAAACTGAGATTCCTTTTTGCCACTATACAATGGAGCCTTCTTTCATTTGGTTAAGAATTTTTCCACAGATTTTATCTAGATCAAACAAAACTGCAGTAGACTTCTTATCTGTTTTGTGCCTGGAGACACCATGATTGATCACCCAGCACCAGTATGAGTGACATCATCATAAAGATCACTTTGTCCATTATGGGTTAGACCATTATGGACATTGCTTTGTCTGTGCTACCCATTAGCCTCCCAAATACTGGGACGGTAGGCATACACACCATACCTAACTCTCATCTTAACTGTTTTTATATGTACAATTTAGTGTAAGGACTTTGCAACTATCTATCTCCAGCACTTTCTCCCCATCCCAAACGGAACTATACCAATACTAACTCCCCAGACCCATAGCAACTTCCATTCTTTCTGTCTTTGAATTTGACTATTCTAGGATATTATGTATAAGTGGAACCATAGATTGCTTTTGTTGTGACTGGCATATTTCACTAAGCACAGTAGCCTCAAGGTTCATTTCCTTTGCAGCATGTGTCAAGACTTCCTTTCTTTTTAAGGCTGAAGCATTTATAATCATATGTATATATTTTGTTTAATCACTCATCTACCAGCAGATGCTAGGACTATTTATATTTTTTGCTGTATGTAGTGAATAGTCTGCTGTGACTTTGAGAGATATCTGTTTAAGGTCTTTAGATGCATACCTAGGAGTGCATATACAATATCTCATGGCAGTTCTACAGCTAACATTTTGAGGAACCACCAAATTTTTGCTTTGCAGACCCACTAAGAGTGTACAGTATTCGTGCTTTCCAATTTCTCTGCTTAATGATTTCCTTAAAGTAGGGTAAAACTGCTTATTATCAAAACTTAAAAACCACAGTTTGATTCCTAGGACTCACATGGCAGAAGAGAAACCTATTCTTGCAAGTTGTCCTGACTTCCACATGCACACCATGGCATTTGTAAGTGCACATGCAAACACATACACACACACACACACACACACACACACACACACACACCATAAATACAAGATTAATGTGAAGGGAAAAAGCCAGGCATAGAGGCACATGCCTTTAATCCCAGCACCCAGGAGGCAGAAGCCCCCTATCTGCCCCCCAAAAACTATGATTGGGTATATAGTTCAATGGTAGAGTGCTTGTCCAACATACGCAAGTCCCTGGATTGAGTTCCTAGAATTGTGAGTGGATGAATGAATGAGTGAGTATAAATATCTATAGGGTAGATCAATGATGGAGTACTCACTTGGGTTCTAGTCCAAGGACCAGAGACACAAACAGTAAGTAAGCAAGGGCTGGGAAATGGCTGGGTCAGTGAAGTACTTGCCATACAAGCACCAGAGACCGGAGTTCAATCCCCAGTGTCTATGTACAAGTCATGCTCAACAGCACACATTTGTAATCTTGGCACTCAGGAGATGAAGATGACAATCCCCTTGCTAGTCAGCAAGTTCCAGATTCAGTAAGAGACTCTGTCTCAAAAAGTAACGTGGAGCCAGGTGTGGTAGCACACACCTGTAATCCCAGCACTTGGAAGGCAGAGGCAGAAGAATCTCTATGAGTCCAGGGCCAGCCTGGTGTACTTAATGAGTTCCAGGCCATCCAGAGCTACATAATGAAACCCTGTCTTAAAAACAAGCAAGCAGGGTCGGGGGGTGGGGGGTGGGGTGGTGGTGGTAAAAATTAAGATAGATTTGTTTTAGAAAGAAAAGGAAAATGAGTCTTTTATTAACATACTTCTGATACAAGCTGGCATCTATCTTAGCAGTTCTAAGTAACTTTTGGTGGTGGTGGTGAGAGAGAGAGAGAGAGAGAGAGAGAGAGAGAGACAGACTCATGTAGACCACTATCTCCAGAGTCTATTTGACACTGAGAGAGAGAGAGAGAGAGAGAGAGAGAGAGACTCATGTAGACCACTATCTCCAGAGTCTATTTGACACTGAGAGAGAGAGAGAGAGAGAGAGAGAGAGAGAGAGAGAGAGAGTCTCATGTAGACCACTATCTCCAGAGTCTATTTGACACTGAGAGAGAGAGAGAGAGAGAGAGAGAGAGAGAGAGAGTCTCATGTAGACCACTATCTCCAGAGTCTATTTGACACTGAGAGAGAGAGAGAGAGAGAGAGAGAGAGAGAGAGAGAGTCTCATGTAGACCACTATCTCCAGAGTCTATTTGACACCATACTTAGCAGTGCCATTATTTGAAGGCACTTCCTGCTTTCTGGGAGTATAGGCTGTAGACATGCCAGCAGGGCCTGTGCATGTCAACAGTACCCAACAGGGCATCCCAATGTCTTCCTGCTCAAGGAAACAGCCACCAGCTCTGAGATAGCACCTTCTGCTCAGAGCCAGTACAGGCAGGTTACCACTGCCAGCTCATCTCTCTTATCAGAAATCTACAGAATTCTGGCCAGACATGGAAACACATGCCTTTAATCCTAAGCACTTGGGAGGCCAGTCTGGTCCCAGGCCAGCCAAGGCTACATAAAGATATCCTGTCTCAAAAGCAACAAACAAACAAAAAACAAGCACCAAAATACTAAAATACTACTACTACTAAAATAACCTACAAGCCACTGGGTGGTTTCTACTGATGGAGGCACATTTCCTACTGGATTTGACAAGAGTCACAAGAATGACAACTATGAAAGATGAAAGACGAGGACCTTCTCTCTCCCTTTTGTTTTGCTATTTCCTTATTTCCTTCCTTCCTTCCTTCCTTCCTTCCTTCCTTCCTCTCTCTTTCCCCCTTCCTCTTTCCTTCCTTTTCTTTCTTTCTTTCTTTTTTTTTTTGAGACAGGGTCTTACTATGTAGCTCTGACTGTCCTGGAATTCTCAATGTAGACAAATCTGGCCTGAAACTCAGAGATCTTCCTCTTAGGACACTATGACTTATGAGACAAGATCAGATACCCACCCTCTGCCATCAGGAAGTTCCTAGGATGTCAGGCTACTGTGAGCCTAAGACTGACTCACATCCCTGTATTGCTCAGTGTGCTACATTAGAGACCCATGATCTGGGTATCAGCACCTCTTCTTGGCAGGTCTTTTTGCCCAAGCGCCTGTCCTGATGAACCCTGCCCAGTGCTCCTGACCCATCTCCATGTTCAACTGAAGACTGTGCTTGGCTCATACAGACAAGCAGAGCTGCTATGGCACTGACTCACCAGCAGTAAGTCCATGGTGTTGAGTCGGCAGAGCTCCTGGTTGATGCTGGGCGTGTTTGTGTGCAGCAGTGCAGCCATGAGGCGTGCGCCATGAAGACGAGCATTCCCCAGGGGCTCCTCTAGCACGCCAATAGTGGTCAGGATTGCTTTTTTCTGCAAACACAGGAGGCACCATCCAGTTGGAGTCTTATAACAAACAGGCCACTCACCTATGATATGCCTGGCCTGGAGAGAGTAGGGTGTGATCAAGACAGGGCTTCCTGCAAGAAGAAGTGAAGAAATCCACAGGATGAAGGACCCTTTTCTCCCCTCGTGGCTAAAAAGAGTGGATAAAGAGACCAAAGGCTCCTAGGAAGCCCAGGGACTCTTGCCTGTGCCTACTAGGCCAAAGGACCACTACTATGGCACATAAAATGTATCCAGTATCCATAATGGAGCTGGCAGTAGCAATCTGAAGGCAAGTAGCAGGACCCAACTGTGGGATTCTGAGCTAAGAGCTTGCCTCATTAGCAAAATAGCTTTTTCCCAGTTTAAAAAAAAAAAAAAGGTTCATGTGTGTATATTTGTTGTATGTGCTTATGTGTGTACTGCATGTATGTGTGTGCTCCTGGCACATGTATACCACAGTACATGTATGAAGGTCAGAGGGCAACTCTGTGGAGTTGATTCTCTCCTTTCACCTTTATATAATTCCCAGGAATCAAACTCAGGTCAGGCTTGCATAGAAAGCATTTTTACCCACTTAGCCATCTCACTGGCCCCAAGCTTGCTTCATTAGATTGGATTCAGGAATTTTCTGATCCATCTGTGTCCACTTTTCCACAAACTGAATGTTTAAGGCTAATAAAACAGTTCTTGCCTCTATAAATCCTTCCTTATTAGTGAGGGAGACAAAACAAAAGACAAGCAGTAAGTAAGGTAACTGTGTATGGGAAAGGACTATACTGTGGGGTCGGAGTGCCAGAGAAGAAGCCCTGATGGGTAGGAGGCAGTTGAGGACCTTTGTGAAGGCCACCCTCTTCAGCCTAAACCAATGACTACCCTGAGCTGTTGACTCAACAAAGAGCTTCCCTGGGATCTTGGCCACCAGGAGTTGAGTCACCCTTGGCTAGGAGAGTCCTGACCCAGGGGCTAGTTAACCTGGTGCTTAGTTACCTGTGGAGTCTGCAAATGTCCTGCTCCCAGGCCTCTCCTAGTAGAGTGACATGGGTATTCCTAACTAGCAGCATATCTTTTTTTTCTTTTTTAAAAATATTTATTTATTCATTTATTATGTATACAATATTCTGTCTGTGTGTATGCCTGCAGGCCAGAAGAGGGCACCAGAACCACCATGTGGTTGCTGGGAATTGAACTCAGGACCTTTGGAAGAGCAGGCAATGCTCTTAACTGCTGAGCCATCTCTCCAGCCCACTACAGCATATCTTAACATCTGCCCAGTGGTTGGTTCTCCAGTTAGTATCTCAAAGTGTAGGTCAAAGCACACTTAACTCCATACTCTGCCTTATCCTGTATATTACATCATCATATGTCTCTCAAGATCCCTAATAATCTCTCCCCACCATTTACCTTTGGCGGGTGGAGCAGGAGCTGATGGAAATTCTTTAGCCATGGCTCGATGCCATGCAGGATGCTGCTGTTGACAGAGTATGACTTTTCCAGTCCCTGAGAAAAGGAGTCCACCAAGCCTTCTGTTCTGTGGATAAAGACAGCAGGCAGTCTTGGTATTTGCACCATGTCCTGTGCACTCCCCATTACCTTGTCAATATTCTACTCTGCATCTCCCAAAAAGCTCATGTTGAGTATCCAAAACACAAATATGAAAAGGGACATTACTCAGGATTCTACACACGATCTGGTGACCAGTGTATTGAGAAGAGGAGGGCTCTCAGCCCCTTAGCAAAACACTTCTGGGTGAAATTCAAGAGCAAAGGGCAAGGGGAATAATACAGGACTTGCTGCCTTGCTGTCCCCTTAATCCCTAGCAGGGGTCTTCAATCTTCAAGTGAGAAACAGGAAGCAGACTAGCCATAGAGTTTTTTTGCTTTTACAAGACAATTTGTCTGAGATAAATATATATATATATATGTATATATATGATATTTAAATATAATTTCCAATTAATAGAAGTAATATGAGATCAGTGCAGAAGAAAGAACCCTAAATAAACAAAACATCAAAGGAGCAGGGCTGTCTCTGACTCTGTTGCTGGCTTTTGGGACCCTGATCCTCAACTGTCCAGTCTTCAACTTGATATGCCATGTTTGGTTGAGATTCATGGGAGGCCTGCCCTCCTCTGAATAGAAATGGAGGAGGAGTGGGAGTGGATGGGGAGTGGGGTAGAAGGGGGGCTCTGAGAGGAGAGGAGGGAGGGGAAACGGGCTGTAAAATTTTTTTAAAGTGTAAAGATATTATCCTTAACAGCCGTAACTGTTTGGTTGATATCCCTGGAGGCCTGCTCTTTTTTTTTTTTTTTTTTTTTTTTTTTTTTTTTTTTTTTAGGGAAACAGAAGAGTGGATCTGGGGGAAGGAGGTGAGATGAAGGATGAAGGTTGGGAGAAGTGAAAGAGGGGAAACTGAGGGCAGACTGGGAGAAAAATTTTAAAAAATTAATGTAAAGAGAAATAGTTGACTATTTCTATTTTGTCTTTCTTTTTTAACACTGAAAAAGATTTATTTACTCATTTAATTTACAACCCAACTGCTGTTTCCATCCTTCCTCTCCTCCCAGTCCCTCTCCCCCTACCTCTCCTCTGCCTCCCCCATCCACTCCTCCTCACTTTCTATTCAGAGGAGGGCAGGCCTCCCATGGATAGCAACCAAACATGGCATATCAAGTTGAAGACTGGACAAAAGAGCCCAGTATGAGGATAAGGATCCCAAAAGTCAGCAAAAGAGTCAGAGACAGGGCTGGAGAGATGGTTCAGAGGTTAAGAGCCCTGGCTCCTCTTCCAGAGGACCCAAGTTCAATTCCCAGCACCTACATAGCAGCTCACAACTGTTCCAGGGGATCTGACACCCTCACACAGACATACATACAGGCAAAATACCAATGCACAGAAAATAAGAATAAATAAACCACTAAAAAATGATTAAAAGTCAGGTGGTGGTGGTACATGCCTTTAATTCCACCACTTGGGAGGCAGAGACAGGCAAATTTTTGTGAGTTCGAAGCCAGCTTGGGCTACAGAGCAAGTTCCAGGACAGGCTCCAAAATTACAGAGAAACCCTGCGTCTCAAAAAACCGAGAGAGAGAGAGAGAGAGAGAGAGAGAGAGAGAGAGAGAGAGAGAAGGGGAGGGGAGGGGAGGGGAGGGGAGAGGAGAGGAGAGGAGAGGAGAGGAGAGGAGAGAGAGAAGAGGCCTGCTCCCGTTGCTAGGAGTCCCATAAGTAGACTAAGCTACACAAAACTGTCACATATATATGCAGAGGACCTAGGTCAGTCCCATGCAGGCTCCCTGGTTGTCAGTTCTGTCTCTGTGAGCCCCTGTGAGCCCAGGTTGGTTTATTCTATGGGTTTCTTTCCTCTCTTTAAAAAAAAAAAAGTTGAAATAGGATCCCCTGGCTGGCCTAAAACCCACCTCTCTGCCTAACTAGTGCTGCAATTAAAGTCATTGGGCCACCATGCCTAGTTTTATTTCTGTTTTCCTAAATTTCACATTGTTCCCTCCATCACATGCAAGGCTGAGTTTGGCTTTCAGAAGTGGTCTAGGCTTGCTGGATTTGCTAAAATCATCATCATCATCATCATCATCATCATTATCTAGTTGTATAAGTAGAGAAAATGATTAGTTATTTAGTTATTTTTAGGCAATACACTAATATTAAAGTATTGAGGTGGTTTTGGGAAGAGATTTATCCAATTTCTTGTCATTTTCATGCGTATGTGTGTGTTTAAAAGCACAGGACTATCAGTATCAGGAGATAATGAAGTACTCCCCAACATGGGGAAACATGACAATTGCCTTGAGGGAAAGTTGGAACATTACCCCCAACATGTAATAGAACAGTTCAGAAACATCCTAGGGATGGTTTGCTGGCTGCAGAGAACCTTCATCTACCTGATGGAGCTTGAAGGCCCATTGAAAAGAATGAGTGGAGGGGGGGTCAGTGCTTAGCAATATCAAGGATTCTCCTCCACTATCTCCTTTTCTGGCATGCCTTCCAGGGGACTCCTTAGCCAAGAAACTCTGCTACTGACTCTCCACATTCTGTTGTCTCTACTCTGTGGCTCACAAGGTAAAATCAGATCATTTTTGTTTAAATGGCTGTGACTGCATCTAGCCTGCTGAGCCCCAAAGAAAGTTTCACTATCTAGAATTTATATTCGGGGTCCTAGAAAGTTCTCAATCACTTCATTCCCAAACAAATTCAACCTTTCACACCAACTTATGTCTCTTGTTTTCTCCTGTCTTAAGAAATGGTACTTTGCCTCAGAAGGCTTCCAAGAGCAATACTGAGGATAACCAGTATGGTGACTTTCCAGCCTCGCACCTCTCAATCCATATATTGGTAACTATGCTTTTCCTTATAATGGGACCCTCTTCTTATCAGAAATTATCTTTGACTAAATGGGGCCCCTCAGAGAAAACCTCCCTGACCAGCATAGCATGTCTCTATCTTCCAGGCCTATATGGACTTTCTTTAAGGATCATGCACTTTCCATATTGAACCTGTCCCCATAATGATCTCCTGGAACATTGTAGGAAAGAGGGCTATGTTTTGGCTGTCTTTGTCCCTTAGGACTACATATTAGTTATTCAAACAGCACCTGATGGATGAAAAAGAGGTGAAGTACAGGGGCTGGAGAAATGGCTCAGTGGTTAAGAGCACTTACTGCTCTTGCAGAGAACTTGGGATTGGTTTCTAATACATATATGGCAGCTCACAACCATCTGTAACTTGGGGGCAGGAGAATGTTGCCCTCTTCTGGCCTCCACAGGCACTGCACCCATATGGTGCACATACATACATGCAGGCAAACATTCATATACATAAAAATAAATACATCTAAATAGCTGGGCAGTAGTGGTGCCTGCCTTTAATCCCAGCATCCAGACAAGAGAGACAAGTGGAACTCTGTGAGTTTGAGGAAAGCCTGGTCTACACAGAATGAGTTCCAGGACAGGTTCCAAAGCTACAGAGAAACCCTGTCTGGGGGGAGGGGGAAGTGAAGAACAGCCCCAAAACAAACTGTCTTACTGAACACTTAGCAGAGAAATTAGCACCTGTAACGACAGATAAGACAGCATCCTTCCTTCCCTACCATGTGGGGATAGACATGTAAACAGCAAGCAGCTACATGGTAGCCTTGCAGGAGGTATTATGTATACACACCCATACACTGTGGATATAATGGCCAGAGCATTCCTAGAGAAAACCACACATATTCCATATGCATCTATAAACATATTGCAAACTGGCAACAGTTGAGTGCCATCAGGCTAGGGTGAAACTATGCCTGCTAATGAGGATCAAAGAAGACCTAGCTAGAGCCTGCAAAGAAGACCTTTCAACCAGGATGTCTACCCATATTATAACTTGTATAACCAAAACTTAATTAAAAATAGAGCATTTTCTGGCTCCTCCTAGATATCCATATCCTGTGGCACAGGGGCAATCTATACTGCTTTTCAAGGATGTTTAATGTATGCTCACCCAACACGCCTTGGCTCCAGCAAGGCAAGCAGCACCTGCATCCCACTGACCAGGCAGCTCTCCATCTGATCCCCATCAAACATGTTCTTCAGAAGCTGCTCCACACAGTCCTGCCTGTAGGGTACATACAGAAGTTACTGCCTGGCAGAGCAGACACACAGACATAATTCAAGGACACTCTCTTCTCCAGAGGACACCACAGCACCATAATCCAGGTAGGGCCTCATTTTTGCTTTGTTCAAGTTCAAAGCCAGGTACTCAAAGCTTGCATAATACATAACCCCACTGGTCCCAACTGTCTGAATCACCAAGGCTTCCAGTGGTATCCTTTTCTGGGCTCTGAACCTGAGAAAATCATCAGATTCTGAATTACAGATGGCAGCATTATCTCTTGTGTTCAAAACAAGTTCCAAGTTATGCCTATGATTCAGGAAGACCCACCATCCCATGGCCCACAATCACTCACGACTCCAGTGTTATGAGGAGGGGGTCTGGCTCCACAGCCTCCTGCAGCTGACTGCCCTGGTCTCTGCCCAGTCTGATGATGTCACAGAGTGCCTGAGAAGCATTTGACTGCCTCTGAAAAGACAAAGGAAACAGGCTCCCCTCAGCAAAAGACAGTCATCAGTCAAGAAAACCCAGATAATACATTTGGACTTTTTTTTTAAAAGATTTATTTATTATGTATAGTGTTCTGACTGCATGTATGTTTGCCTGCAGGCCAGAAGATGGCACCAGATCTCCTTGCAGATGGTTGTAAACCACTGTCTGTTTGCTGGGAACTATACTCAGGACCTCTGGAAGAGCAGCCAATGCTCTTAACCTCTGAGCCATCTTTCCAGCCCCATATGAACTTTTTATGAGCCAGTTTTCTTTTTTCTTTTTCTTTCTTTTTCTTTTTTTTTATTTTTCGAGACAGGGTTTCTCCGTAGCTTTTGGTTCCTGTCCTGGAACTAGCTCTTGTAGACCAGGCTGGCCTCGAACTCACAGAGATCCGCCTGCCTCTGCCTCCTGAGTGCTGGGATTAAAGGCGTGCACCACCACCGCCCGGCTGAGCCAGTTTTCTATAAAGATTTCCGAAATGGCTCATTTGAAGGTAGTGTGTGTCTGCTTTGTCCATTATCAAGATGTGAATCCAATTAGATTTTTTTAAAGATATATTGAATTCATCCCCAGGAATTAAAAATGGGGCCCAAGATAGCAAAGTATGTTATATGCCTTTGCAGCTACTCTATAACTTTGATTCACATTCTAAAATTATTGAATATGTAACCATGTTATTTTATATTTTAAAGTTAATATTAAGCAGTTACTATTATTTACAATTAGTCCCATGGGCAGGATAAGCCACTTAAGAAAAAAAATAGAGAACTCAACATTCCTAGGGAAACATCAGTTCTGACCCCACAATCCCAACTAGAACATGTGCTTGCTAAGAACACTTGCGGGCAGAGAGGAGAGTAATCAAGAGAGAAACAGCTTGATCTTTGCAATATCATACACACACAGTAGAAAAACTGAGATTTATTTTAAAAAGCCACTTGCAAGGCTTTCAGGGAAAATGAAAGCAAGCAGGCTGGTTCTGTGGCCTTAAGCTTACCTTTAGCACCAGGGCCAGGCCAGTCACCCTACAACACTCACACCACTGGTAGGCTCTATCTACCTTTTGGGACACTAACATAGGAAAACTTGTACACTCCAACATTTTTTTTCTCCCAGCTGTTTGGTAGGCTCAGTGGGCAGACAGGAGCCAAAACAGAATGGTCAGGCAGCAGTGAAGACTTGTCAAGTACTGGCTGAAGATAGTGTATGTGTGTACAAATATTTACACTGCATAGCAAAGCCCTTATAAGGATATGACTCAAGCTCTCAACAGTGATTGATTACTGTAGGGAGGACGAAGACGGCTCAAATCATCTGTGATATGTTAACATACATTTTTTGCTCTTTGTCCACAGTTCCTGGCTCATGGTCTACTCTGATAGTAGATTATAATACCCTCAACATCCTAGAGGGCTCCTGCTCCATGACATGGATTGGGTAATGTTTCATAGAGTCCAAGAAGAAACTGAACAGACAAACAGGTCTTACTGGGTTTGCCTCACCAAATCTATTATCAGAAATGCCTATGCAGTTAAGTCTCAATAAAAACAACAACAACAAACTCAGAAAGACTGGGTTTGTGGAGTTTCTGAATAGCAAACCGTGAAGGCTCCTACAGGGCAGTATACCTGGAAAAGACAGGGAAGCTCCACACCCATTCTTCCATACATTATACTATGCACCTCTTCATACTCATATGTATCATAATAAACCAGTAAATGCAACAAATTATTTGTATCTAAGGAAGAGTGTACAGAGAATCCAATGTCTAGCTGGCCAGTCAGAAGCACAGACGTGAGGCAGCAGCAGGTGGGACAGTCTTGGTGACTAAGTCCTCAGACCCGTGCCATCTGCTACTACATAACAAGGGTCAGAGGTGAACTGAATTCTAAGAAGCCTTACTCCTCACATGCATCAGAAAATAGTCTTGTACAGTAAAAGTTTAGTAGGAGATATTGAGTGGAAGTTGGCTTTTCTTTCTATGATTACATTATATGCTTCTAGGAAAGCTTCTAAAAAGGGCCCTAATTAACCCTTCCTGGTATTCAGCCCTTATAAGTCCACATCCTTGAATATAGGCTAGACCTAGATGTTCAAGTCTAAAGGGCAGAATGCATTAGAGCAGTGGTTCTTCACCTGTGGATCATGATCCCTTGGGAGATCACATATTCTGCATATCAGAATCACATTACAATTCATAACGGTAGCAAAATTACAGTTATGAAATGGCAAAAAAAAATTTTTATGGTTGGGGGTCACCACAGCATGAGGAACTGTATCAAAGTGCCGCGGCATTAGGAAGGTTAAAAACCACTGTATTAGAGGGAAGGCCATCATTTCCGAGCTGAATTTATAAAGTCTGGTTGAGTCCAGATCACTCCTCAAAGCCAGCTACCTTAGTGTCAGCCCTACAGTCCACTCTGAAGCCCACCTCGCACAGAGCTGAGGGGTCACCTGGATCAGCAGCCTCTGAGGAACTGAATGCTATTAAGTCACGTGACTATGAAAGTGGATCTTCTTCAGTAGGGTCCTGAAATGACTGAGACCTTGTGAGAGACCCTGAGCAGAGGAGCCAACAGACCATGGCCAGATCCCTGACCAGAGAAACCAATACTGACAGAGATAAAGGTACTTGTTACAGACAACTCAGCTACAGGGTGACTTGTTATTTAGCCACGGTTAACTAATACAACCCTGTTAGAATTGTTCCATAATTAAAGGCAGTGGTGGCGCACGCCTTTAATCCCAGAACTCGGGAGGCAGAGGCAGGCGGATCTCTGTGAGTTTGAGGCCAGCCTGTTCTACAAGAGCTAGTTCCAGGACAGGCTCCAAAGCCACAGAGAAACCTTGTCTCGAAACCCCCCCCCCCAAAAAGAACTGTTTCATCATACACATTTATGAAATAATAAGTGCATATATAAGTGTGTAGATATATAGATATATACATGTACACACATATGCATGTGTATGATATATACAGATATTTTTTAGCTGTTTTGGAGGCAAGTTCTCACTATGTAGCCCTGGCTGTCCTAGAACTCACTATGTAGACCAGGCTGGCCTTGAACTCACAGAGATTCACCTACCTCTGCCTCCCAGGAGCTGGGACTAAAGGCGTGCACTACCATGCCTGGCCTGTATTTATTTTCAGTAAGAACAAAATTGCCTAGACATTAGAGAAAGAAAGTATCTAATGGTCCCCTTCAAAGGAGAAAAGTGCTTTGCCCCTTCCCACAGTAGCATGTATCCCCACAGCACAGGTGTGGGACTTCTCAGGAAAGAAGGTGGGCTTTGTGAGCACCACACTCACATCTTCATCCTGATGAGGATGGATCAATTCCACAAGTCTCTGGATGATCTTCTCCTCATTAAGCCACTAAAAAGAGAGAAAATAAGTCCAGTTCAGTATCTGCTCATATCCAACTAAATGGAAGAAAGTCCTTTGGAATAGCAGAAACTCATATGTCCCCATCTCCTGGATACTCTGACATGCCTATCTAGACCCAGGAAGAACCAAAATGATGCAATGAACCCTGGGAAAGGCTCAAAGAGTTTAAATGGGCAGGCCACTGACCATCTGTCTTAATAGAACAGGACACATCATTTCTGAAACCTAAAGTACACAATGAACAGAATGGAGTCCAGAGGCCAGCCTGATGTGAAATGAGACAAATTTCAGCCCCCTGTGGCATGAGGACCTTCCTAGGATCTGGAAGGCAGGATTGTGGTATGTCAGTAGGAGCACTGTGAAGGCTGAAGCCAACACTGTTCAAGGTCAAGGGCAATAGAGATAAAGTGAAATGAAGTCAGGCCACAGCAGAGCTAGCAGACAGATTCTACTAGTGCATCTGTACTCTGCACTTCAGACTCATCATGCAGAGATGAAATGCCCCAACAGGGATGCTTTACAATGTGAATGAGGAGCACAAGTGAAAGGTGAAAGGCAAAAGGCTATGCAGTCTTCTGTGGTAGTTTCAAAGACAATGGCCTCTATAGGATGTTATGTTTGAATACTTGGTCCCCAGTTGGTGGAACTGTTTGGAAAAGATTAGGAGGTGTGGCCTTGTTAGAAGAGGTGTGTTATTGGGAGTGCGCTTGAGATTTCAAAAGATTCTTGCCATCCCCAGTGTGCTCTCTCACTGCCTTCTACTGATGGTTCAAGATGTGAGCTCTGGCTGTTTCTGCCACCATTCTTTGCTCCACCATCATGGACTCTAACCCTCTAGAACCCTAAATCAAATTAAATACTTTCTTTTAAATTGCCTTCATCACACCAGGTGTGGTGGTGCATACCCTTAATCCTAGCACTCCAGAGGCAGAGACAGGTGGATCCCTGTCTGGTTTACAGAGCAAGTTCTAGGACATCCAGGACTACACACAGACAAACTCTTCGATAAACAAACTTCAATAAAAATTTTAATAAATAAAAACAAACAAACAAGAAAAGAAAATAATTGCCTTGGACATAGGGTTTGTGATGGTTAGTCTTGGTTGTCAACTTGACTATATGTGGCATTAACTAAAACCCAAAATTGGGGCACACACTTAGTTTGAAGTGGGAAGATCCACTTCTAGTCTATATCTGAGGTGGGAAGACACACCTTTAATTCAAATCTTCTGAGATGGGAAGACACACCTTTAACGTGGGCCCCACGCCTACTGCTGGAAGTCTATATAAAGGACATGAAAGAAAGAAGCTCTCTCTGTTTGCCTACTTGTTTTCACCTCCCTACCAAGTCCATTCCTTCACTAGCATTAGAACCTACTTCTTCAGGATTCCAGCATTTACTGAAGACCAGCTGAGACATCCAGCCTCATGGATTGCACAGTTACTGGATTCTTGGACCTTCTGTTCATAGGCATCCATTGTTGGAGTAGCTGGACCACAGTCTGTTAAGTCATTCTAATAAATCAACTTTCTATATCTATATAGAGAGATTCATTCTATAAGTTGTTACTCTAGAGAACCCTGACTAATATCGTGTTTTAAATGAGCAATAGAGGACTGGAGAGATAGATGGCTCAGTGGTTAAGAGCATTGACTGTTCTTCCAGAGGACCTGAGTTCAATTCCCAGCAACCACATGGTGGCTCACAACCATCTGTAATGAGGTCTGGTGCCCTTTTCTGGCCTTCAGGCATACACACAGACAGAATATTGTATACATAATAAATAAATATTTAAAAAATGAGCAATAGAAAAGTAACTAAGGAGTTGGAGAGATGGCTCAGAGATAAAGAGCACTGGTTGCTCTTTATGAGGTCCTGAATTCAATTCCCAGCAACACATAGTGGCTCACAACCATCTATAATGAGATCTGGTGCCCTCTTTTGCCCTGCAGGCATACATACAAGAATACAGTATACATAATAAATAATAAATAAAAAGTAACTAAATCAGCTCCCAACAAATACTTAGCAATGCTAATGTACATGCTGCATTCAATGAATATTATGCCATAAGGAAATGAGATATATACTTAAGAGTGAGAGTAACCACCACTTAATTTTATTCTTTTAATTACTTTCCCTTTTATTGCAAATATTCTTTTCTTGTACAATGTATCCTGATTACAGTTTCCCTACTCTATTCCTCCCAGTTCCTCCTGACCCTACCTTCTCCCCAAAATCTGTATCGACCAAGACCCACAGAAAACACTAGGTGGAGCCAGAGGAACCCTGCAGAAGAGGGAAAGGAAGGGTCATAGGAGCAGGAGGGGTCAAGAATACTATGAGAACATGGCCCACAGAATCAACTAAGCAGGGCTCATAGGGGCTCACAGAGACTGAAGTGACAAATATGGAACCTGCATGGGTCTGAGCTAGGTCCTCTGCATATACCTCATGATTGTGTAGCTTGGTGTTCTTGTGAGAATCCCAATAACGGGAGTGGAGGGGTTTTTGACTCTTTTGCCTGCGACTGGGACCCTTTTCCTCCTGAAACAGCATGTCCAGCCATGATATAAGGTTTGTACTTAATCTTATTGTATCTTGTAATGCCATGTTTAGTACGTATACCTGGGAAGCCTGCCCTTTGTTTGTTTGTTTTGTTTTTCGAGACAGGGGTTTCTCTGTGTAACAGCCCTCACTGTCTTGGAACTAGCTCTGTAGACCAGGCTGGCCTCATACTCACAAGAGATCTGCCTGCCTCTGCCTCCCAAGTGCTGGGATTAAAGGCATGCACCACCATCGTCCTGTTTTTTTTAAAGGAAAGAAGAGGAAGAGTTGATCTGGGAGAGGGGAGGTGGGGGGAGGGACTAGGAGTAGAGGCAGGGGAAACTGCAGTCAGGATATAATGTATGACAGAAGAATAAGAGTTAAAAGAAAATGACAGGCTTCTAAGAAATAACAAAACATAACAACATAAAATAAGAAAAAAGAAAAACTATAACATCTTTTATTTCTTTATTGACCCAGGGTAGGTAACCTATATATTATAAGACACCATGTAGCCCTTAGTAGCCTGGAGCTCACAATTATACCTCTGCCTCTCAGTTGCTGGGATTACTGTCTTGTAGCACCATGCTCAGTGAGTAGGACCATCTAAGTGACACTTAAGTCTCAGAGTGAGAAAACAAAGGTTCAATTGCTTGGCTTGCCCTGTAGACTGGGCACCTGCTTTTCTCAGGAACTACCTACTACAATGTCGTTCCCAGCAGCACAGCAGCATTTACACTCCATATTAAGAGACACACCCCAGCCTCAGCTAGTCCAGTCAGCTTGTACTTTCCTCACAGTAGCACTTGGGTCTGGAGCCCACAGCTCTAAGGCCTGTAGGCGCCTGGGTGAGGTAAAGGGTAGGAGAGAGCAAGGGGCCATGTTTTGGAAGAAGGTACCTCTGCTCTTTGCCTCTGAATGGGCTAGAGCAGGACAAGGGTACAGATAAGCAGGCCATGTTAAGAGACTGAGTGAAGAGCTTGGGGATGGACATCTGATGCTCCCTGACACAAGTGGCCTGGCCTGGTGCACCTTCCCAGGGAGAATGAGACAGGTTCCCACACATTCACACACAGTCCCTGGCACTCACATGTAGGACCTCTTGCCGGAGACCAACTGGTTCCACACAGCTGACCAGGCGCAGCAGCAGGTCCATGAGAGCTGAGGTGCCTATGTGCTTCAGCATCAGGCTGATAAACTTCTCCTTCTTCTTCAAAAACATGATCACCTGAAGTCAAACACACCTGGTAAGTAAATAGGCCCCTGAGAGGAAAGAACAATCCTTTAAGAACTTTCATGAGAAAGATAATTAACTTTCAATGATACTGAGAAGAAATGATAGAAAGATCATGTAAAGGCTATATGAAAAAATTTCCTCTCAAGACAGGCAAGAGTCCTAGAGACCAGTGATACAAGTGCAAACTGGCAGTGCTTCTAACTGGACATCATGTTTGGAGAACAGTACATGCTACCATGCA
Source organism: Microtus oregoni (assembly GCF_018167655.1). NCBI lineage: Eukaryota > Metazoa > Chordata > Mammalia > Rodentia > Cricetidae > Microtus > Microtus oregoni. The sequence goes on from NW_024543081.1 coordinate 4,416,628, forward strand.
CAGCCACCACTGAAACAAAAGGCATCGAAAGAACTAAGCTGGGAGATGAGAGTCATTGCTTCAGAGCTACATAGAGTGACCCTGTCTGAAACAAATGTCCTCCCACCTCTACATGCTGTGGTATGCACCCTGTCTTACATCATACACATATAATAATAACAATAAAGAAGTAAATTTGTAAAACTGTCATGAGACGTTATCAAAAATAGCTTTATATCAATCTGTATGTATCTCAAAAAGAGAAAAAATTTTCTGAGTGCTGATGGCACACACCTTTAATTCCAGTACTTGGGAAGCAGAGCCAGGAGGATCTCTGGGAGTTCAAGCCTGGCCTGGACTACATGAGACATAATAAATAAGGAACACTGTCAAAAGGGGAATGACTTCAGGGCTCAGTGGATAAAGGCACTTGCTGCCCAGCCTGACAGCCTAAGTTTGATCCCTAAAACCACATAGAGGTAGAAAAAGAAAAGTGACTTCACAATATGTCTTCTGATCTCCATACATACACCACAGACATTGTATACCCCTCTCTCAGCATCACATGCACACACAAAAACTGCTGATAGACCAGACCGTGTTTTGGGGAGGTCTGTGAAAGAACTTTGGGCGAGAGAAGCCAAGGAGTGTTCAAAGCTTGAGCTGTTTTGTGGGAACTTAAAAGAGAATGTTGAGAGCAGTGCAAATAACGGAGGCCTGCCTTGTGAAGTTTAGGAGGGAGCGTTGAGAGTTCCTTTAACATTCAACAGGGGTGCTTGCTTCAGTAGCACATATACTAAAATTGGACCGATATAGAGAAGATTACCATAGCCCCTACACAAGCATGACATGTGAATTTATGAAACATTCCATATTTTTAGGATGCTGAAAGGTAGCTCTCCACAACTGATGGCTTCTGGCAGTGGTGGGGGTGGGGAAGGACTCACTTTTCTTTAAGGGGCAGGGAGTTTGAACACACTCCAGTGAGTATATGGACAACACAAATTGGACCTTTTCTTTCTTTCTTTTTTTTTGGGGGGGGGGAGTAGTGTCACAAGGGTAGGGGGTGGGGCTTGGAGAACTAGGAAGTGTGATCAGGGCTCATGATGTGAAATTCCCAAATCATTAGTATTAAAATTATGGAAAAAAGCTCCATCAGAGTTATCAAATATACTAAGAATCTGTGGTTCTGATCAGATGGAGCTGAAGAATAAAAAAACATAACCACTAACTAAAGCAACTAATCCCAATACTTTGTCAGTCAGCCATTAAAAATAATATGTAAGCAATTTCCTAAGATGACATTTTGTTATCTGATTCAAATGCCGATACTTTAAAAAGAATTTTTTTTTGGTTTTTAATATTTATTTATTTATTATGTATACAATATTCTATCTGTGCGTATGTCTGCAGGCCAGAAGAGGGCACCAGACCTCATTCCAGATGGTTGTGAGCCACCATGTGGTTGCCGGGAATTGAACTCAGGACCTTTGGAAGAGCAGGCAATGCTCTTAACCACTGAGCCATCTCTCCAGCCCCCTTTTTTTTGGTTTTTAAAGACAAGGTTTCTCTGTAGCTTTGGAGCCTGTCCTGGAACTAGCTCTTGTAGACCAGGCTGACCTCGAACTCACACAGATCTGCCTGCCTCTGCCTCCCGAGTGCTGGGATTAAAGGCATGTGCCACCACCACCCAGCAAAAAGAATGTTTTAAAAAGTAAAAAAAGTTTTGCCTAAGTGGGGATTAGAAAATGCTCCTAAAAAGATTCAAAGAGGAGATTCTGTCAATTACCTAGGTCACAAAATAGGTTTAAAAAAAAATTAAAAAAAAAATTAGAACACAAAAGGCGCAAATTAGGAGAGATCGATTGCGGACTCTTAATGACATTCAAAGATTGTTAGGAGATAGTTCCAGTCTACAACTGGCTGTTGAGATAACACCTGATCTAATAATTCATTTTTTTAAAAATATTTATTTATTTATTGAGTATACAATATTCTATCTGTGTGTATGCCTGCAGGCCAGAAGAGGGCACCAGACCCCATTACAGATGGTTGTGAGCCACCATGTGGTTGCTGGGAATTAAACTCAGAACCTTTGGAAGAGCAGGCAATGCTCTTAACCTCTGAGCCATCTCTCCAGCCCCCTAATAATTCATTTAAACAAAACTTTAAATGGTGACAAAGATTTAAATAGTCCCATAATGACAGCTGGAAGTAATTCTAGAAGATGATGTCCCCTTTCCCAATGAAGTTATCCTCAGGGTTGGGGACACTGTTTGGGGTTGATTATTACTTGTATAAGACAGAGAGTTGGGGTGAAAACTATGTAGGCTCAGAGATTTAAAAAAGTAAGAGGAAAAATTCATTGGGATAATAGATAATTTAGTGTGAACTTATTCAAACTAATAATAATAATAGTGGATAATAGAGTAAATACTTGTGAGCTATTATTTATGGACAATTTACACTGGTATAGTTTTTTGTATATTGATACAAGTACAAATTATATGTTATTTCTGTTTACAATATTTGTACACCTATACAAAGTTATTTTGTCAGATTGTATACATGCATGTTTCTATGTTTAAGACATTTTGTATATTGATACAATTTTTAGTATATATTTTCATATTGCATTATATATTCCTACCTCTGATCAACATACTTATACTTTGTTTACATTTTGAGGTCATTTTCCTCATTTACTGCACAGCTGTTTACAGATTATTTAATATTCTGATATGAAGTCTTAGTCTTTATATTATACAGGTATTAAGTATTATGGGTCAATAGAACCCAGGACCCTTGGCAGCCTGGGGTTCGCTCTCTCTCTCTCTGTGGTTTCTGCACTACACAGCTGAGCTTTGACTTCTCGTTCCTGTTTTGTGAGTTTGCCCCTTATAATAAAAAAACATATAATTGGTCTATCTTGTAGCTAGCCTGGTATTTCTGGACTCAAGATAATTCAACAGTATAGTGGCCTTGGATTTTTCTTTTCTTTTCCTTTTTGGTTTTTCAAGACAGGGTTTCTCTACAGCTTTGGAGCCTGTCCTGGAACTAGCTCTTGTAGATCAGGCTGGCCTCAAACTCACAGATACCTGCCTCTGCTGGTATTAAAGTGCATGAGCTACCACCACCACCCAGATGCCTTTAGATATTTTAAAGCAGCTTTGAACTTTTGAACTTTAAAAGAAACTTCAGATATTTTAACTGAACTTTTTTTGTTTTGTTTTTTCAAGACAGGGTTCTCTGTGTAACATCTTTGGCTGTCATGGAACTCACTTTGTAGACCAGGCTGGCCTCAAACTCACATAGATCTCTGTGAGTTCGAAGCCAGCATTGTTTCCATAATGAGTTCCAGAATAGCCAGGGCTGTTAGACAGAGAAACCCTGTCTCAAGAAGAAAAAAAAAAACAAAGTTGAAACAAAGTTTATATTGTGGTATTAATATGAAATCTTAGGGATGAACAAGAAAGAAAAGGTTATAGTTTAATAGTAACATGTTTATGTGTCAGGTTGACAAAGGGTCAATAATTATGTTTAGATTTTTTGTTAACTTGACACAAGTTAGAGTCACCTGAGAGGTGAGAACCACAATAGAGAAAATGCCTCCATAATGTCAGCAACCTATAGGGCATTTTCTTTTCTCTTCTTTTCTTTTTTAAGATTTATTTATTTATTATGTATACAATGTTCTGCCTGCATGTATGCCTGCAGGTCAGAAGAGGGCTCCAGATTTCATTACAGATGGTTGTGAACCACCACATGGTTGACAGGAATTAAACTCATGACCTTTGGAAGAGCAGGCAGTACTCTTAACCACTGAGCTATCTCTTTAGCCCAAGGGCATTTTCTTAATTGATGATTGAAGGCCCAGTTCATTTGTGGATAGTGCCACTTCTGGATGTGTGGTCCTGGGTATATAAGAAAACAAACTGAGCAAGCCAGGAGGGAACAAACTAATAAGAAGTGTTCGTCCATGGCTTTTGCTACAATTCCTATCTCTAGGATTATGCCTTGACTTCATTCTATGATGGACTGTAATAGGAACTTTAAGATAAAATAAACCCTACTTCCCAGTTGATTTTGGTCGTGGTGTTTTGGCTCAGCACTAAACACCTGAACTGAGACACAGACCATTTTGAGATATCAAAGGCAAACTTGTACACTGTAAGAACATTTAACAAAATTAAGGCATTATTGTTTATATTTTACGTGTGATAATGGTATTGTGGTTGTAACTATAAAAGATGTTTCATTTTTCATTTGTATATCTCATCTCATCTGATATCTGAAATTTTCTTCAAAATAATCTGATGAGATTGAAAATAAGAAGGTTAAAGCCAGGTGATGGTGGAATCTACCTTTAATCCCAGCCCTCATTCTATTGAGTTTGAGGCCAGTCTGGTACATAGAGCAAGTTCCAGGACAGCTAAGGCAACACAGAGCAACTCTATCTCAAAAAAAAAAACCAAAAAACAAAAACAAAAAAGAAGAAAGAAAAAAAGAAAAGGAGAATCAGAAAAAATATTGGCCTCTAACAGTCCTGTCTCCGGGTCAGTCTATTCTTTCAGGAAGGCTCAACCTGCTTGCCAACCCTAGGAACAGATCAACTCCTGGGTGACTGGCAACAAATTTTGGTAGAGCAATACAAGGGACTGTCAAAATGAAGCAGGTATTTCTATAAGAAAAGATGAACACGACTTATATATACATGAGAAAAGCAATTTGTAATACTCAGTATGATACTGTTATATGAAAATTAGCAACTATGTGCTATCTACTGAAAAAGTAGTTATTGCAAAGAGTACAGCACTTAAATATTTCAGTCTTAACCTGAATTCCACATAAATGTGTTACATGTTTGTCAGCACAATACAAACTTTTAAGAAGTTCATTTCATTTCACTCTAATGCAGTAGGCACTAGAAAGGAAGAAAAGGGAAAGTAAAATTTTAAAGAAAGTCTGAAAGTGGCAAAAGAATATGATCAGGCTACAGTAGTAAATTAAGAGATTCACAAACCCATCCATTGAGCTGCAAGGTCTAGGCACAAGAGGTCTCTCTGAAACTCACAGTGAACACCCGACACAGCACCTTTCTTGTACTAGGGCATCTGCTCACATTCCTTCCCTCATTACTGCCACCACCATTATACACAGAAGTGGGAAGGGGATATGTATGCACACACACATACATATAGCTATGGCACTGTCACTCTTCATTTCTGCTGTTTGACAAATAAGAGATAAGACAGTCCTCTGGAGTCCCAGGACTCAAGACATAGACAACATAAAGGTCTGTTTGCTAAACGGATAGTTGATGGGATTAAACAATTATGGTTAATATTAAAAAGAAAAAAGTCCTTATAATTTAGACACACCAGACTGTTTACACAAGAAATTATGACGTCTGAGGTGTGTGTTTAAATTATCCAATGGTAATGGGTAAATGAGGTGAGGAGACAGATGCTGAACACAGCAGGAGGGACAAGCCACCATTATACTTCCCCTATTCATATCCACACTTTATTCTATTTATTTGTTTTGGTTTTTTGAGACAGGGTTTCTCAGTGTAGCCCTAACTGTCCTGGAACTCGCTCTGTAAACTAGACTGGCCTTAAATTCACTCCTGAGTTCTGGGATTAAAGGTGTGCACCACTATCACCTGGTTTCACATCAACATTTTAAATATAAGGTTAAACATAAGTGTTGTAGAATATTATTTTAAGGTGTGTTATGTTTGTTTATGCTGTGGAATATTTGTTTAATGATGCAAAAATGTATTGCATTCTTTTTTTTTAAATATTTTTTTATTAAGTGTACAATATTCTGTCTGCATATATGCCTGCAGGCTAGAAGAGGCACCAGATCTCATTACAGATGGTTGTGAGCCACCATGTGGTTGCTGGGAATTGAACTCAGGACCTTTGGAAGAGCAGGCAATGCTCTTAACCGCTGAGCCATCTCGCCAGCCCTGTATTGCATTCTTTTATCTTGCATTTGTTTAACTCTGTGAAGCTGTGTTACTTTGCCTGTCTAAAACACCTGATTAGTCTAATAAAGAACTGAACAGCCAATAGCAAGGCAGGAGAAAGGATAAGCAGAGCTGACAGGCAGAGAGAATAAATAGGAGAAGAGATCCAGAAGCAAGAAAAGAGGGGGAGAGAGGACACCAGGGGGGCCAACCATTCAGCTACACAGCAAGTCACAGAGAAAGAAGTAAAGAAAGGCATATAGAATAAAGATATTCAGGAGGATGCCTATATGTTTGTCTTTGGATGGAGGCAGAAATCCTTAATAAATAAATAAATTTTAAAAAAATTAAAAAAAAAGAATAGAGAAAGATAAAAGCCCAGAGGAAAAGGTAGATGGGGTAAGTTAAGAAAAGCTGGTTAGAAGCAAGCCAAGCTAATGCTGGGCAATCATAAGTAAGAATATGCCTCTGTGTGATTTATTTGGGAGCTGGGTGGCGGGTCCCCAAAGAGTAAGACCCAAATTTGGAGCCAAAAGATTAAAACAACTAACTACAATAAGGTAGGAGGACAGTGTTACAGCTGAAATGCTAATTCGTTTTCCCACAAAAGTCCAATTCTAATTAATTAGTTAATTAATCAGTGAGCTGATCATTATCTTTTGTTTACTTTGAAGCATTCAATCACTATTCTGACCACACAGACAAGCTACTCATAAAGACCTCAAAATGTAGATGTCTCCGGCCACAGTGAAGGCATGTTATAGGACCTCACGTTGATATGGGGCTTGCAAAGCACCCAGTAAGGACAAGAAGTACTGCTTATTCCAGAGCTGGCTACAAAATCTCTTTGGAAAGTCACTTCGCTTAAACAACAGTTCACATATCAGCCACTTATACTGTTCATCTGTGGTCTGTTAAGCAAACAAAATGCTGTCTCAAGAGCCTGGTGACAATTTCACAATGGCAGCAGTGATTGTCCAATGCATTTGGCTTCACATATCATTACCTGTTCAGTTTTCCTTGCAATAAGATTGCCAATGGTCTTGCTGAAAAAACTGGCAAGCAGTGGGTTGAGTGGTGGCTCCTGATCCAGGAAGTCATACAGAAGGTTCAGCAGACTCTCGTCCTCGCCTAGTCTGTCGCTGATCTGTGGCACATCACAAGTCAGAAGCTCACAGGCTGTGTTTGGATATCTAAAAGGGCACAGTTCAAGCACTGGAGGTGAAATTAGACTTCTCCAACTTTTAGGAAGCAGACACGTCATGGCTGGAGAGAGAGCTCAATGGTTAAGAGTATGTATTGCTCTTTCAGAAAACCTGAGTTCAACTCCCAGTGCCCATATCTGGTGGTGGAGCCACCTGTAACTAGCTTCTAGGTACCCACAAACATGGCACACTCTCATACAGACACACACATACACACAACTAAAAATAAACACACTTTTATAAAGAAAGGAAGCAGATGATAAAGAACAAATTACTAAACAGGCCTGTAGCAACTGGAATTTAATTATTGGAACTCAAAGTTCTTAACATATCTTTTATAGGCTCCATCTATCCTGTTCTCTAATAGTCTAAATTTTCTGACTCTACTTCCATTCTATAAATAACTTTTAATTTTTTTTAAACAGGATTTCATGTAGCCTGGACTGGCCTCAAATTCACTACGTAGATGAGGACGGCTTTATCCTCCTGCCTTTACTTCCTAAACCTGGGATTACAGGTGTGCACCAGCAGACCAGACTTAAATAATCTTTCTTTTTCTCCTGGATTCTTTCTTCATGATCATCTGCCAGGCTTCTCCCTGTTGACTGTCAGTTAGGCTAAGTCCCAGTTATGCTCATGTTTCTCCTTAGGAAATTGCCTTTCCTCTTCTCACCGCTTCCTGTGACTTCAAATTAGTAAGCACAGAGCAAAACTGCTCTACACTAAGAAATATCATGTCTGAAGCTATGAAACAGTATCATCAGTGAGACAGCATATAAGTAATTTACTACTAAGAAATGCTAGTATGGGGGCTGGAGAGGTGGCTCAGAGGTTAGGAGCACTAGCTGCTCTTCCAGAGGTCCTGAGTTCAATTCCCAGCAACCACACAGTGGCTCACAAGCATCTATAATGAGATTTGATACCCTCTTCTGCTGTGTAGGCATACACGCCAGCACACTGTATAAAGAATAAATAAATCTTCAAAAAAAAAAAGAAATGTTAGTATGTGAAAATATACTCTTCATTTAATGAAAATGACTACAGACAAGATAACCCTTCCTAGCCCATTCTGTGTGATTCCATGCTATCACTGATTCTTCTTTAGCAGCTGGCCCACACAGGATAGAAGACAACCAACGCCCCCAGAAACAGTTCTGCACTGATTGTGGGTGCTCTCTCTTTCAGTCCGATAAGGAGCAACCTTCAGAGCCATAACGAGCTGTCAGTCATGCAGACCCAGCAGGACTTGCAAGACAAGTGGGCCTTTGGACATGAGAACAGTATGGGCAGTGTTGAGGGCCCCATAGGCTGAGTGCGGGAGGGGCCTAAGGGTTAAGTCAGTTCTGGGATTGCTCCTTCCTGGCTAACCTCTCTGGTTTTCAATGTCTTTGTCTGTGAAGTGGGACAGCCAGGGCCCCACCTCATGCAATGGCTCTAACCCCGCACAAGTGTTTAGTGTAGAGGATCATCCATGACCAATTGAGGGCAGGGAGACCACAGAGAGCAGCAGAAGGTTAGGTCAGCAGCAGTGAAAGCCACAGTGATGCTCTACCAGATACAACACGCTGGGGCAGTGCAAGAAGTCAAATCCTACGGGGGAAGAAGCAAAGGAAAGACTGCGCTTTGAGGGCATTTTCACAGCAGGGAATAACCAACTTGTCCAACAGAGCAGATGGAGCTAAAAGGTACCAATTCTTTTCTTTTTCTCCTTTTTTTTAAGTCAGGGTCTTTCTACAAAGCCCTGGATGTACTAGAAGTTACCATGCAAACCAGGCTAGCCTCAAACTCACAGAGATCCTCCTGTCTCTGCCTCTAAAGTGCTGAGAATAAAGGTGTGGCCACCACATTTATCCAAAAGAAAACAATTCTACATCTAAGTAGGGCTAGGGTTTTTCCTGTATACATACTTACTTTCTGACAAATAGGCACTGCTCTAGTAGTTTAAAAAACTTACAGCCGGGCGGTGGTGGCGCACGCCTTTAATCCAGCACTCTGGAGGCAGAGGCAGGCGGATCTCTGTGAGTTCGAGACCAGCCTGGTCTACAAGAGCTAGTTCCAGGACAGGCTCCAAAACCACAGAGAAACCCTGTCTCAAAAAACCAAAAAAAAAAAAAAAAAAAAAAAAAAAAAAAAAACTTACAAAAAGAATAAGAATTTTCCTTCAACATGACAAATGACTCATGTGATCTTGTGGATATTCCCTCCTAAGATCCTATTCCAGTAATAGAGAGTTAGGAAGGCAGGAAGAGCAGCTGGCTGAGAAACACTGTAGTAGAGTGCCTGCCCAGTATCCAGCATGCAAGAGGCTCTAAGTTAATCACCAGTGTCACATCTCAGGCATGGGATGGGGGAGAAGAGAAGAGAAGAGGAAATGATTCTGCCTTAGACTAAGCCCAGGGAAAATGGACTTTCAGGTGCTCAGAGAGAAGTTAGGGTAAGGGCTCAAGCTACACAGTTCCAGAGATGTATGGCCAGTGTCCTGATTGCTGAGGGCAGGGTGATCTGGAAACATCTTATGCTTGAGTTAGTTCGTTCTCAGGAAAAGTGAACAAGTCCTGTTACTAATTTAAGAATACTAAATAAAATGGAAAGATAATGGGATGCTGGCTAAAAATAGGAAACTTGGCAAAAAACAAGTTCCCAGCATGCTTACAGGCCTTCATCCCACAGGTAAGAACTAGAAGGAGGGCGGTAGTGGCGCGCACCTTTAATCCCAGCACTCAGGAGGCAGAGGCAGGAGGATCTTTATGAGTTCAAGGCCAGCCTGGTCTACAAGAGCTTGTTCCAGGACAGGCTCCATAGCTACAGAGAAACCCTGTCTCAACTCCTCCCCCACACACACCCTGCCAACATACACAAAAAGAACTAGAAGGATTTTTTTTTTTTAATTTTTCGAGACAGGGTTTCTCTGTAGTTTTGGAGCCTGTTCTGGAACTAGCTCTGGTAGACCAGGCTGGTCTTGAACTCACAGAGGTCCGCCTGCCTCTGCCTCCCGAGTGCTGGGATTAAAGGCGTGCACCACCATCGCCCGGCCTAGAAGGATTTTTTTCTAAATGGAATGCTGGGGTAAAGGCATAGATAAAACAATAAGAGCAAAACCAAGAAAAATGAGGCCAGCAGGATGGCTGAGCAGTGAGGGTGCTTGCTATGCAAGCCCATTAACCTGAGCTCTGTCTAAGGGTGGATGGAGAGAACTGACTCCACAAAGTTGTCTGTGGTGTGCACACAGCCACGTTCACATACACCATGCACATACACAAACAAACATTTTGAAGATTTAAAAAATAGGTATTAATTTTCAAAAGTTAATGCTCAATTAGATGCCCAGAAAGAAAACAGAGGAAAAACTAGAGGGGAAAAAGAAATAATGCAAAAAAATATTCCACTACACTAAGATCTTTTCATTTTCAATTGAAGAGATCCATGAAATGCTTACACAATAAATGGGGAGAAAAACCTGGTGGGCTGGAGGGATGACTCAGTGGTTAGAAGCACTGGCTGCTCATGTAGAGGATCCAGGCTCAGTTCCTAGAATTCACATGATAGTCCCAGACAGTCAAGGCCCTCTTTTGATCTCTATGGGTATTGCACATACATGGTGCACAGACATACACACAGGTAAAACAGCCATATACATTAAAAAAATCTTTAAAGAAATATACCTGGGGCCAGGTGGTGGCGGCACAAGCCCTTAATCCTAGCACTTGGAAGGTAGAGAGAGGAAGATCTCTGGGTTCAAGGCCAGTCTGGTCTAGGAGCGAGTTCCAGGGCAGCCAAGGCTACACAGAAAAACCCAGTCTTGAAAAACAAAATAAAAACATCAACAACAAAAATCTGGTGTTTGTGTGAATATGTTTGTGTAACCCACAAATGAACTGACGAATCTGCTCTGTCCCATTTGCTTGCTTCTATGTATCAGGCTCCTGAGAGCCATTTGTTTTCTCATTGCTTTCTCTGCTTTAACTTGGTACCCGTGCACTACTAATCTCTCTCAGACTCTGACTCCGCCAGTCTCGAGTCATTGATGCTATTCTGAGAATCTCTGTTTTGACCTAAAAGCCCCTTAACTATACCCTACCTGTCATTTTGTTCTAATTGGTCACCCAAACCGGGAGACACTTGTAGAGAAGATGACAGGTAGTGTAGTGATAATGAGAACACAACAGCCTCCAGTTGTGGTCACCCTATCCATAAAGCTGTGGCCCTCTTGACAGCAGTTCTTCCTAGAACTGTTTCCCATCATGGGACCCTTGTCAGACTGACTGACTGACTGCCCAGAGGAAGCACTGACAGCCCACCACTCAGACAGACTGACTGTCCAGAGGAAGCATTGACAGCCCACCACTCAGACAGACTGACTGACTGCCCAGAGGAAGCACTGACAGCCCACCACTCAGACAGACTGACTGACTGCCCAGAGGAAGCACTGACAGCCCACCACTCAGACAGACTGACTGTCCAGAGGAAGCATTGACAGCCCACCACTCAGACAGACTGACTGACTGCCCAGAGGAAGCACTGACAGCCCACCACTCAGACAGACAGACTGACTGCCCAGAGGAAGCACTGACAGCCCACCACTCAGACAGACTGACTGTCCAGAGGAAGCACTGACAGCCCACCACTGGTTGCTTCATTATCTAGGCCTGCTCTTTTTTCTTCCAAAAGACAAAGGTCAGCAAATATTTTTGTTAGGGGGCTGGAGAGATGGCTCAGAGGTTAAGAGCATTGCCTGCTCTTCCAAAGGTCCTGAGTTCAATTCCCAGCAACCACATGGTGGCTCACAACCATCTGTAATGAGGTCTGGTGCCCTCTTCTGGCCTGCAGGCACACACAGACAGAATATTGTATACATAATAAATAAATAAATAAATAAATAAATAAATAAATAAATAAATATTTTTTAAAGATATATATTTTTGTTAGTCTCTTTTGTGACTGGACTCTAATTGTATATGGATTAGTGTGACATGTCCACCACCAAAAAGGTCATCAACATGGGTAGCAAAGTACTCTCCCTTTAACTTTTTTCAAACATTTAAAAATGTAAAAGCTGACAGGTGTGGAATATATCTGAGATCCTAGCACTTAGAAGATTTTTGGGAGGAGTATTGGAAGTAGATTAGTATGTGCTACACAGTAAGTCTTCGTGTCAGAAGAAAGGAAGAGGGAAGGCGGGAAGGAGAGAGGGAGGGAGGGAGGGAGGGATAAAGAGCAAATCATGACTCACCCTATGCCAAGACCTTCCTATACCATGCATGCGTACAGTAGGCTTCCTCATAAGCACCTAGATCTATGACTGCTGTGTTACTTGTCCCTAGCTCTCCCCAGAAACACTATGGATCATGTGACCTACTCATGGAGCCAAACTTTCTTGGTACACAAAGCATCCTCCCACTCCAGACTCTGCCCTTACACAAAGTTCCAACTGTCTTGTGGTGACACTGTCCCTTCCCTTTTGTCAGCTACCAACACCCTGGTCAAACTTAAAATATTTTAGGAAAAATTTCTAAAGGTTTAGTACCACTAATGATAATGACATACTCCATCTGAACTGGTCAGGCATCATACCTCTAACCTGTTTACCAGCTCTAATGATGATGTGGTACAACTCTGCAATCTCAGGTACCTAATTATCACGGGGTCTTTCTTTCATCAAATTGTTTCAACATATGTCGACTTCATATAAACTCACTTATACCACAGAATGAAAAAAAAAACACATACACAAGAGATTCAAAACTCTTAAACCTCACAAACCACAACTTCACAACAGCCTCCTCACTTCTCATGTGGTGATGCCCTGTATCTAGTTGGCCTTAGACACTACCCACAGCCTCCCTAAGCACTACCCAGTGGGCCTGGGAAACAGCCTCAGTACATACTTGAATCGGACCTTCTCTTCCATGTCCAGGGGTGGGTCCTGTGTGATGAGATTTACCAGCTCCTCCATACACTGCTGCCTGCACAGGAAGTCCAGCAACTTCTGGTTCTGAGCCTTACACTCTTGCAGGATGTCATCTTCGTCCATTAACTCTTGCAGTGTCACATGTTCCTTGTCGAGCAGCTTGTCAACATGGGACGTGGTATTCAAGTCAAATTTCCAGAACATGATGGTGGCCACAGAGCTGCAAGTAAGGACAAAAGAGGAGCTCACTCCCCCATACTCTGTTAATCCACCCTCAGCTGAGCTATACCAAAGTCCAAAGAGTTCATCCCCAACATACACACAAGCAATCCTGGGGCCTAAGTAACTGCTCATATCTACAGGGTCCTTACGTTCCTCTCACTGACTTACCTCCTCCCCACGCACAGTATCTCCCTCATCTGACCTAGCTCTCCCCTCCCCACAGTGCTTAAGTCCCTAGAGGCTCTCATTTCGATCGTGGCTCTGACGGGCCCACACATCTTTCTCCCAAGTATCAACGCTACTTCCCAAAAAAGTTAACTCAAACCAGAAACCTACCCTCCCAGTGCTTAAACCCTCCTGAGTGAACTGAACACTGGACATGTGTTCCCAGAAGACTCTCAGAGCCGATACTCAGCTAGCCAAACTAAGGACATCTGTTTTGCTTGAACTTTCCATTTTCTACAGCCATGTGTCACCTAGTCCCTCAGTTTATGGTGGCCGTCTTGCTGAACAATATCAAGGCTATCCATGAGACAACCATCTCCTTCACATGCACACAACTGTGCATAGTCTTGCCACAGCAATCTGAAGATCACCACTAACCCAGCCCTTCCTCTGCCTCCTCAGCCCTTCTTCCAGCTTTTGCTGTCATGCCTAGACAAGGCTGACCATCCCCATGGGGCTCACTGTCAAGGTACAGGCCAGGGTGAGTTAGCCAACAGTTTTTACTGTTGTGATAACAAAAAGAAAATATGAAGCTTCATCTTCAACAAAGCTTAAAGCTTATCTTCAAATATGAGTATTTTAAAATCATTTTTACATTTATTTATGTGTGTGTGCACACGTGCACACCATCCAACCAGGAAAGCATACATGAGTGGTCAGGGGACAAGTTGTGGGAGTCAGTTCTCACTTTCTATCATATGGGTCCCAGGGACTAAACTCAGATCATCATGAGTCCTAACCCGGTAAGCCATCTCACTGCTCCAAATTATAGATTCTTTTAATGTAATATGAGGTTATTTACAAAACTATAAGATCTGAGGGGCTTATCTTACTTGCTATTTTTACTTTAAAAAAAAATCTAAAAGATTGGAGCTGGAGAGATGGCTCAGTAGTTAAGAGTCCTGGCTGTAGATGCAGAGGACCTGGGGACTGAATTCTAGTATTGAAACCACCACTCCCAACAGTCTGTAACTCTGGCAGACAGTATAACACCATCTTCTGACCTCTGTGGGCACTGTACATCTATGATACACAGACGACATGCATGCAGGCAAAACATCCACATATATAAAATAATGCTTTAAGCCAGACTCTTACTGTGCAGCTCTGGTTGGCCTAAAACTCATTATATAGACCAGGCTCAACTCAAACTCACAGAGGTACATTTGCTTCTTCCTCCCAAATGCAGAGATTAAAGATGTGTGCCACCACACCTGACACTAAAATAAACTGTAAATGAAAAAAAATAAGAGACTAGCTGTGGTTCTTAGATGTGTTTGCCTGTTTGTGAATCTGAGGTATTGGTGTGTAGCCCTGACACAGTATATATTCAGTTAATCTTCAATAAATGTAAAAAATCAATTAAATAGAGAAAGGTGTGTTGTGTGTGTGTGCGTATGAGTATGTGTGTGTGCAGTCATTTAAAAGATTATTCCAGAAAACTAAATATGCGTTAAATAAGCTCAACCCTTACTTCACACCAAAATCTACATTAACATGAAATAGCGCACAGGTTTAATTATAAAATCTACAACTAGAAATTCTAGAAGACAATGTTTTAGAGGCTGGGAATGTAATTCAATAATAGAGCCATTGCCTAGCATATACAAGGTCATAAGATTTGCTTCCCAGCACTACAGAGGCAGGGGGAGGGATAGAAAGAGAGGGTCAGCAAGATGACATCAGTGACTAAGGGCACTTGTCACCTGTCACCACAACCTGAGAACCTGAATTTACACAAGTCCCATAAATTGTCCTCTGTTGGCCACATACAAATCAAAGCAAGCACATGAATACAACACACACACACAATAATAACATAACATAAATAAATGTGGTATCCTCCAGACATAGTGGTACACACCTTTAATCCCAGGACTTGGGAGGCAGAGGCAGGTAGATCTCTGTGAATTCAAAGCCAGCCAGGTCTACATAAAGGTAAGACTATTTCAAAATAACAACAAAAAGTAATGTGACAGAGTGTTTTAAAAAGCAAGAAATGAGGGTGGGGGGAGAAGGAAGGACAGAAGGGGAAGAGAAGGGGAGAAGGGGAGGAAGGAGGAGAACTTGAGGGAACGGGATAGATGAGATGGGAAAAAGACAGAGATGAGAGCAAGGAAAGAGATATTTTGATTGAGGGAGCCATTATGGGGCTAGCAAGAAACCTGAGACTAGAGAAATTCCCAGGAATCCACAAGGATGACCCCCAGCTAAGACCCTAAGCAATAGAGGAGAGGGTGTCCAGACTGGCCTTGCCCTGTAGTCAGATTGATGAATATCTTTAAAATATCACCATAGAACCTTCATCCAGTAACTGATGGAAACAGAGGCAGAGACCCGCAGTGGAGCACTGGGCTGAGCTCCCAAAGTCCAGTTGAAGAATGGGAGGAGTGCTGGTCGGTGATAGCGCATGCCTTTAATCCCAGCATTCGGGAGGCAGAAGCAGCCAGATCTATGTGAGTTCGAGGCCAGCCTGGTCTACAAGAGCTAGTTCCAAGACAGCGAAACACTGTCTCAAAAAACAAACAAACAAACAACAACAACAAAAAAAAACCCAAAAGAATGAGAGGAGTGAGAATATGAGCAAAGAGGTCAAGACCATGATGGGTACACCCACTGAAACAGTTTTCCTGAGCTAATGGAAGCTCATCAACTCCAGCTAGACAGGGAAGGAGCCAGCATAGGACCAAACTAAACCCTCTGAATGTGGGTGATAGTTGTATGACTGGAGCAGACTGTGGGGCCTCTGGCAGTGGCAACAGGATTTATCCCTACTGCTTGTACTGGCTTTTGGGGAACCCATTTTCTCTGGATGGATACCTTGCTCAGCCTAGATATAGTAGGGAGGGCCTTGGATCTTTCCCACAGCAATGTGCCTTACCTTCTCTGAGGAGTGGATGGATGGTAGGGAGGAAGGTGGAAGGAAGGGGAAGAGGGGAGGGAGTGGAAACTGGGATTGGTATGTAAAATAAAGAGACTGTTTGTTTTCTCTTTTGGGGAGGACCTAGGACTTACCACAGGGCAGGGAACCCTGACTGCTCTTTGGACTGGAGAGGGAGGGGGAGAGGAGTGGAGGGAGAGGAAGAAGGGTGGGAGGAGGGGGAGAAGGGTGGGAGGAGGGGGAGGGAAATGGGAGGCTGGGAGGAGGCGGAAACTTGTTTTTTTTTCTCCTTTTCTCAATAAAAAAAAAAGTTAAAAAAAAATAAAATAAAATAGGGGCTAGAGAGATGGCTCAGTGGTTAAGAGCATTGGTTGTTCTTCCAGAGGTCCTGAGTTCAATTCCCAGCCACCACATGGTGGCTCACAACCATCCATAATGAGATCTGGTGCCTTCATTTGGCCTGCAGGCACACATGTAGGAAAAACACTGTATACATAATAAATAAATTTAAAAAAATAAAAATAAAATATAAAATAAAATAAATGGTATAAATAGGAAAAAAAGCAAGAAATGAAGGCCAGGTGGTCGTGACATATACCTTTAATCCCAGCACTCAGGAGGCAGAGACAGGTGGATCTCTGTGAGTGCAAAGTCATCGTGGTCTACAGAGTGAGTTCTTCCCCCCACTTCTTTTTTTTTTTTTTTAAGATTTATTTATTTTGTATTCAGTGTTCTGCCTACATGTATCCCTACAGGCCAGAAGAGGGCACCAGATCTCATCACAAATGGTTGTGAGCCACCATGAGGTTGCTGGGGATTGAACTCAGGGGATTGAACTAATAGTCAGTGCTCTTAACCTCTGAGCCATCTCTCCAGCCCTCAGTTTGGTTTTCTTATATGCCCCAGATATATCCTCAGCTCCCTCTATACCAGAACTTCTGTGTGCTGACATTCTGGGAAAAACTCCCAGATAGACAATTCTCAATGCTGCTGGTCTCTTCTTAATCACCATCAATTTCTTAGCTCCAGCTAACCAGCACCAATTATTCCATCAAAAGAAAGGTTTCACTTCAGTGGTTCTGGTCTCTTGTTAATTACAGCCAATTCTTCCACCTCAGCTGACCAGGACCACAGATTCTTAATTCAAAATATCACATAACTGGCCCTGAGTCTCGGTTTCCTTCTGAAACCTCACAAGCCAGGCCTCCATCACATGCTGGGCTTCCACCATTATCTTCTACACTCCTACAGAACAGCCCACAGAGCTCTGAGCACTCAACGGCTTCTCCAGCTCAAAATCCAAATGCTAGTGCTCGCTTCGGCAGCACATATACTAAAATTGGAACGATACAGAGAAGATTAGCATGGCCCCTGCGCAAGGATGACACGCAAATTCGTGAAGCGTTCCATATTTTTACAGATCTGGAGAAGACAATAATCAACTTTATATGGAAAAACAAAAAACCCAGGATAGCCAAAACAATCTTATACAATAAAGGATTGTCTGGAGGCATTACCATCCCTGACTTCAAACTCTATTACAGAGCTACAGTATTGAAAACAGCTTGGTATTGGCATAAAAACAGAGAAGTCGACCAATGGAATCGAATAGAAGACCCTGACATTAACCCACAAACCTATGAACACCTGATCTTCGATAAAGGAGCTAAAAGTATACAATGGAAAAAAGAGAGCATCTTCAACAAATGGTGCTGGCAAAACTGGATGTCAATCTGTAGAAGAATGAAAATAGATCCATATCTATCACCATGCACAAAACTCAAATCCAAATGGATTAAAGACCTCAATATCAGTCCGAACACACTGAACCTGATAGAAGAGAAAGTGGGAAGTACTCTACAGCACATGGGCACAGGAGACCACTTCCTATGTATAACCCCAGCAGCACAGACACTAAGGGCATCATTGAATAAATGGGACTCCCTGAGGCTGAGAAGCTTCTGTAAAGCAAAAGACACTGTCACTAAGACAAAAAGACAACCCACTGACTGGGAGAAGATCTTCACCAACCCTGCTACTGACAAAGGTTTGATCTCCAAAATATATAAAGAACTCAAGAAACTAGACCGTAAAAGGCTAATCAACCCAATTATAAAGTGGGGCACTGATCTGAACAGAGAATTCTCAACAGAAGAACTTCAAATGGCCAAAAGACACTTAAGGACATGCTCAACTTCCTTAGCGATCAGGGAAATGCAAATCAAGACAACTTTAAGATACCACCTTACACCTGTCAGAATGGCGAAAATAAAAAACACCAATGATAGCCTTTGCTGGAGAGGTTGTGGAGAAAGGGGTACACTCACCCATTGCTGGTGGGAATGCAAACTTGTGCAACCACTCTGGAAAGCAGTGTTTCGGTTTCTCAGGAAATTCGGGATCAACCTACCCCTGGATCCAGCAATACCACTCTTGGGAATATACCCAAGAGAGGCCCTATCATACAACAAAAGTATATGCTCAACTATGTTCATGGCAGCATTGTTTGTAATAGCCAGAACCTGGAAACAACCTAGATGCCCTTCAACGGAAGAATGGATGAAGAAAGTATGGAATATATACATATTAGAGTATTACTCAGCAGTAAAAAACAAGGACTTCTTGAATTTTGCATACAAATGGATGGAAATAGAAAACACTATCCTGAGTGAGGTAAGCCAGACCCAAAAAGAGGAACATGGGATGTACTCACTCATATTTGGTTTCTAGCCATAAATAAAGGACATTGAGCTTATAATTCATGTTCCTAGAGAAGCTAAATAAGAAGGTGAATCCAAAGACAAACACATAGGCATCCTCAGGAATATTAACCTTCATCAGGCGATGAAAGGAGACAGAGACAGAGACCCACACGGGAGCACCGGACAGAAATCTCAAGGTCCAAATCAGGAGCAGAAGGAGACGGAGCACGAGCAAGGAACTCAGGACCACGAGGGGTGCACCCACACACTAAGACAATGGGGATGTTCTATTGGGATCTCACCAAGGCCAGCTGGCCTAGGTCTGAAAAAACATGGGATAAATCCGGACTAGCTGAACATAGAGGACAATGAGGAATACTGAGAATTCAAGAACAATTGCAGTGGGTTTTTGATCCTACTGCACGTACTGGCTTTGTGGGAGCCTAGGCAGTTTGGATGCTCACCTTACGAGACCTGGATAGAGGTGGGCAGTCCTTGGGCTTCCCACAGGTCAGGGAACCCTGATTGCTCTTCGAGCAGATGAGGGAGGGGGAATTGATCGGGGGAGGGGGAGGGAAATGGGAAGCGGTTGTGGGGACGAGGCAGAAATCCTTAATAAATAAATAAATTTAAAAAAAAAAAAAAAATAAAGATGTAACTTTAAGTAGTTCAGGGGCCTGCAAGATGGCTCAACAGGTAAAGGTGTTTGACACCAAGCCTGATGGCCTGAACTGGATCCCCGTGGTCCACATAAGGTGGAAGGAAGTTGTTTTCCGACCGCCACATCATTTGCTGTAGCACGCGTGTATCCACGCTCCATCCATACACAGTAATGGTAGTAATGCGTTTAAAAACATAGTCACGAAAGTACAAAGTCATCCTTAGCTGCAGAGGCTATGAGAGACCTTGTCTCAAGGAAGAAACACAAAACCCAAACAAACAAAAAGGCTACGCTTTCTCAGGGTCAAGACGTTTGCGAACTTGAGTTTATCCTAGCAATCCTTCCCCCAGCTCATCCAAGCAGTGTGTCTTATAGAACTGACAGTTTTCACTTACCAAAGAAACTCAAAAAGAAATTAGTAAACAAACTCACATCTTTTACTTCACTTTCAAATGTTGCTGAATCTCTAAGCCTTGTTGTAAATTGCACCCTTTGAGTTCTATAATTTGGCCAAAACATCATATATATCATATGTATTGTCAATAAAAAACACCTGAGTATTGCTTTAGAAAAAAAAAAAAAATCCAAATGCTACCAGAGTCCTCTCAAAACACACATGGTCAGGACTGTCAATGAAATATCCCATGGCCTAGTACTAATTCATCTTAGCGTTTCTGTTGCTGTGACAAAATACCATGTTTTGTCATAAAGCAACTTGGAGAGGAAATGGTTTATTTCAATTACACTTTTACATCACAGTCCATCATTGAAGGAAGTCAGGGCAAGAACTCAAGGCAAAAACTGAAACAGAGGAATTTATTGGAATGTTCTTTTTAGTAGCTTGCTCCTCATGACTTGCTCAGCCTGTTTTCTTACAGCACCCAGGACTACCAGTCCACAGTGAACTGGGCTCTCCCATATGAATCATCAACCAAGAAAATGCCCCACAAGTTTGCCCACAGGCTAATCTATTGGAGGCATTTTCTCAATTGAGGTTCCCTCTTCCCAAATGGCTCTAGCTTGTGCCAAGTTGACATAAAACTAACTATCACAAACCGCAAAATAAAATGGGTCTGCTTATTTACTATAAATAATACTTGTGTGGTATACAACTAAAACCAGTAAAGAATTATTAAGAGGGGCTGGAGAGATGGCTCAGAGGTTAAGAGCATTGCCTGCTCTTCCAAAGGTCCTGAGTTCAATTCCCAGCAACCACATGGTGGCTCACAACCATCTATAATGGGGTCTGGTGCCTCTTCTGGCCTGAAGGCATACACACAGACTGAATATTGTATACATAATAGATAGATAGATAGATAGATAGATAGATAGATAGATAGATATAAGAATTATTAAGGATAGTTGGGTGGTGTGGCACACACTTTTGATCCCAGCACTTGGGAGGCAGAGGCAGACGGATCTCTGAGTGAATTAAAGGCCAGCCTGGTCTACAGAGTGAGTTCCAGGACAGCCAGTGCTACACAGAGAAACTCTGCCTCAAAAGTAAAAAAAAAAAAAGGAAAAGAATAAATAATTATTAATAAAATACCTTGGAAATTATATATAAGACTTGAATTCAAAGAGCAGAAGTGCATACTATAAAATAATCTGCAATTTAGTATCTGTATGACTATCAGCAGTTAAGAGCACTTTCTGTTCTCCCAGAGGACCCGAATTCTCACAACTTTCTCTACCTCCAGCTCCAAGGATCTAACGCCTCTGGTCTCCACAGGCACTGAATGCATGTGCACATCCCCACATGCAGACATATACACCTACATATAATTACAAAGAATAAAAATAAATCTTTTTTAAAAAAAAATCTGTGTGACTGTTGGAGATGGCATTGTACACCTTTAACCCATTTAAACTCAAGAAGCAGAGGCAGGCAGGTTTCTGTTAGTCCAAATCTAGCCTGATCCTCATGGCCACTTCCAGCCAAGCCAAGGCTAAATACAGAGAGCCTATCTCAGAAAGAAAGTAAGAAAGTAAGAAAATAAGAAAGAAAGAAAGAAAAAAAAAGAAAAAAAGGAAAAAAAAGAAACAACAAAAATCTGTATGACTTAAAAACAGCAAAACAGGAAAATACCTGGCTCATCTCAGGCAATCTATATTTTGTTTAGTTTTGTTATTCGAGATTTTTTTTCAGATTGGCTTATACAACATACCTAGAGTTTGCCTCAAACTCAAAATTCTTCAGCTTTGCCTCCACAAAAGCCTAGAATTATAGGCATGTGCTATAAAACCCAGCTGGCACTGTTCTGTCAATTAAAGAGTCATTCCTTTGGACAGCCATTTATATGGCCAGATTTATGTTCAATAGACACTTCTCTACCTGCTGATATGGCAAGGAAAAGGGGCTGTGTTATTGGGAAAATGAAAAGGATATTTTTAAACTTAAAAATCATGTAAGTGGAATAAAGGTCTTAATATCCACGACAAAAGGAATATAAAACTAAGAAAATGTTAATAAAGCAAACAAAACAAAACCCAAAATGAAACATCTACCATAATATAGACTGTGGAAAGTAGGAAATAAGAAATAAAAACAAAATTAAAATATTAGTAAGTAGTAAATATGAAATAAAATTAAAGAAACTAGCATTAATAATATCAACAACCAAATGTGGGATAAAATTATCAATGAAAAAGTCTCTCAGACTGGATATAAAATTCCAACAATGTTTACTATAAACAATATACTTTAGCTGGACATAGTGACACACACCTTTGGTCTCTGCACTTCTGGAAGGCAGAGGCAGACAGATCTCTGGGAGTTCAAGACACAGAGAATTCCAGGACAATCAGGGATATAGAGAGAAAACCTGTCTCAAACAAACAAAGATATACTTTTAGAAAACTGAAAGAGCCAGAAATATGATAACTGAAAAACACACAGAGGGGGCTTGATGGTTTAGAGGTTAGGACCACTGACTGCTCTTCCAAAGGTCCCAAGATCAATTCCCAGCAACCACATGGTGGCTCACAACTATCTATAATGAGATCTGGTGCCCTCTTCTGGCCTGTAGACACACTGTACATAACAAATAAATAAAGATTAAAACACACAGAAAGAGAAGGCAAATATGAACCAAAAGCTGAGATACAATTTTAGTATCTTTAATCCCAGCACTTGGGAGGCAGAGGCAGGCGGATCTCTGTGAGTTCGAGACCAGCCTGGTCTACAAGAGCTAGTTCCAGGACAGGCTCCAAAACCACAGAGAAACCCTGTCTCGAAAAACAAAAACAAAAACAATTTTAGTATCTGATATACTAACTTTAAGGCAAAAACCAATAGGAGGCAATGTTATACACAGGTAAGAAAGAAAAGGTTCAAACATGATAAACATACAAACCTTAAGAGATTCTGCAACCTCTATGAATGCAGCAGTGAACAGAAATCCATACAGATAAAACTGCCTTGGCCCTGGACATTGATCCTAGGAAAACAAAAACTTAAATTCACACAAAAACCTTCACATGAATGTTGACAACAGCTTTATTTGTAACAGTCAAAAGTTAGAATAACAGCAGGGTATGCCTTTAATCCCAGCACTCAGAAGGCAGGGCAGGCAGATCTCTGAGTTTGAGGTTAGCCTGGTCTAGTGAGTTCTAGGACAGCCAGAGCTGCATAGTGAGACCCTGTATCAAACAAACAAAAAGTTAGAATTACATTTCTTGTATGCTAACCAAAAAGGAGGGTGGGGAGGCTGGAATCAGCTTGGACAGCCTTCAAAATGCAAACTGTAACATAGCATGTGTTACGAACACAGTAAGGAAAATAGGGCAGTATAAAGTGCTATTGTGCTCGCTCTGATAGCTCATATACTAAAATCAGAATGACACTGGGAGGTTAACATGGCCACCAAGCAAGGAAGTTAGGAAAATTTATCACTTTTCTTATTTTCTTGCCAACATGCAGATGATATAGAAACAGTAAACAAGAAAATAACTGTAAATAAAGGTTACTCTTGTTTACTGCCACATGAAAAATTCATGTACAATTCCAAGCACAACAGTTAAGAACATATGTACTAAGTTCATGTAAGTGGAATAAATATTTTATGATTAGAAAAGAATTTTCTTTTTTGAGTCTCATGTTTGACAGAATAACCTCAAACTTGACATGTAGCTGAGGGTCACCTTGAAATCCCAATCTTTCTACCTGTGCCTCCCTGGTGCAGAACTGGACTCAAACCCAGGGCTCTTATTCATATTAGGCTGTTGTAGGAGCTGTGGTGGGCTGCGTTCCCGCCCAGCTCTGTATGTCTAGCTTTACCCGAAATAATTACATGGAAACTGTATTCTTTTGAATGTTGCATGGCCCATTAGTTCCAGCCTCTTACTGGCTAACTCTCACATCTTGCTTTAACCCATTTCTGATAATCTGTGTAGCACCACGAGGTGGCTTACCAGGGAAGATCTTAACCTGCATCTGTGTCGAGTGGGAGAATCATGGCGACTGCCTGACCTGGCTTCTTTCTCCCAGAATTCTGTTCAGTCTACTCCGCCTACCTAATTTTCTGTCCTATTAAAGGGCCAAGGCAGTCTCTTTATTTAACCAATGAAATTAACACAAAACAGAAGACTCTCCCCCATCATTAGGCAAGCACTCTAACAACTGAGTTATATCCCCAGCCTCCAAAATGAATTACTGATGAGTGCAAAATCTAAATACATATCTAGAAATTTATTACTGGACAAAGTAAACAAATCCCAAAAGTTTTCATACTATGATTCCATTGATGACTTGGTGGATTTGGTACTGTTTTGCTGTTTTATTTGTTTGAGATATTGTCTCACTATGGTACCCAGGTTGGTCTTGAACTCTTGGGTTCAAACAATTCTCTCACCACAGTCTCCTGAAAGCTTAAGATTACGCCAACTTGCCTAGCTCCAGTATAACATTTTGAAGTGATAAAAATTTTAAAAATGGCTTGGTGGTACATAATCAAAGCATTTGGAAAGCAGAGGCAGGTGGATCTCTGTGAGTTCAAGGTCAGCCTGGTCTATACAGCAAGTAAGTTCCAGGACAACTGGAGCTACTTGGAGAGACCCTGTCTCAAAAAATAAATAAATAAGTAAATAAATAAAATTCTAGAAACACAAGCTGAAAAGATGGCTCGGTGGTTAAGAGTAGTTCTTGAAGAGGAGCTAGGTTTGCGTCCTAGCACCCACATGGTGGTTCACAACCATGTGTGACTCCAGTTCTGGGAGATCTGATGCCCTTGCCCTCTTCTGACACCTGAAGGCACCAGGCATGCATGTAGTACAGACATACACACAGGCAATACACTCATACACACACACAAAAAAAAAAAACCACTTCAAGCAGTATTAGAAATGAGAAGACAGCGTGATGACTAATATTAACTAACAGGATCTAGTATTACCTAGGAGACAAGTCTCTGGACATACCTGTGAGGGAGTCTCTTGATTAGGTTAACTGAAATGGGAAAACACACCTAAAGAATGTGCAGAGTTCCCTAGGCTTGGGTTCTAGAATGCATAAAAATGAGGACGACAGCTTAGCACAAGCATTCATTCAGTGCTCTCCTCTTGCTAACAAACTGTAAATGCAACAAGACTGCTTCAAGTGCTTACAGTCTTAACTGCTCTACCATGATGATCCATATCCTTAAGGTCTTGACCAAAATAAACTATTTCACCTTAAACTGCTTCTATCAAGATATTTTATCACAGCAACAGGAAAAGGCAGATTCTTGGTTCCAGTGGTTGGGAATTAGGAAAGAAGCAAAAGGGAAGCAAATATGGTTATAAAAGTGACATGACAACTGGGTGTGGGAGTGCACACCTGCAATCCCTGCCCTAGGGAGGCGAAAGTAGTAGGATCAGGAGTTCAAGATCATCCTTCACTACAAAGCAAGTGCAAGTACATGACCTCACACATGCACACGCACGCACGCACGCGCGCACACACACACACACACACACACACACACAGTGAACTGGGAGGTCAGGTTGAGTACGGTAGCACACACTTGTAACCCCAGCATTTGGAAGGCTGAAGTATTCAGATTTCTGTGAGTTCCAGGACAACATGAACTACATGCAAGTTCCAGGCCAGCAAGAAACAGTCTAAAAACAATCTGGGAGGTGTGAATAAAATCATTAGATTGTATTAGTGCCACTTCCTGGCTATAACTAAAACATTTCTGTTAGTGCTGGCTTGCAATCCCACCACCTGGAAGGGGGCAGAATGAAGAGTAGTTCAAGTTCAAGCATAGCTACATAGGGAGCTGAAGGTCAGCAGCGGCTCCTTGAGAGTCTGTCTCAAAACAAAGTTTCTATCCGGGAGGAAATGGGTAAAGAGCACAAGGGATTTCTCTGTTATTTCTTAGAGTTGCAGCGACTAAATTCAGGCTGTTAAGGAAACATAAACACCTAAAAATGGAATACAAAAATTTTCAACATCCAATGTAATATTTACAAATATAAGCCACTGGGCTAGGATAATGGCTCAAGCATTAAAAGCTAGGCTCACAACCAAAAATACAAATATAAGCCCCAATACTGGATGACGCAATAACTTCAGAAGATCACTATCATATAGATTATTTTCTCTAAAGACAATAAGATATGGAAACTAAAATCAAAAGATTTTTTTGTTTTTTTATTTTTGTCTTTTACTATTTTGTTTTGTTTTTCCAAGACAGTGTAGTCCTGACTGTCCTGGAACTCACTCTGTAGATCAGGCTGGCTTCGAACTCAGAGATTCACCTGCCTCTGCCTCTGGAGTGCTAGAATTAAGGCAAGCACATACCTACAGAAGCCAGAAATGGGTATCAGATGCTCTGGAGTTGGAGTTCTAGGTTGTCAGGAGCTGCATGACACAGTGCTGAGAATCAACCTCTGGTCCTCTGGAGAAGCAGCAAGTCCTCTTAACCTTGAGCTACCTCTGCAGCCTAAAGACTGCGCTTCTGTTTTTTTAATGAAAGGGTCTTCTGTAGCCTGTCCTGGTTGGCCTAAACTCTCTGTATAGCTGAGGATCATAGTGAATCCTGATCCTGTGGCTTCCACTGCTCAACCAGTGGGATTACAGGAGTGTGCCACCACTGCATTTAGTTTGCTTCTTTTTTAAGCAAACCTGTGGATAGGATTATAGACATGTAACACTATTCTCCACTTGGTTTTTTTGTCTTGTTTTGTTTTTAAATCCTACCTATGATCTCACAAGGTATTACTAAAATTAATACAGAAATGCAAGGAATTCAGCATAGACAACACAACAGTAAAAAGGAAAAACAAATCTGGAAGACTCAGGTTCGGCTTTTTTCCTCTTACTCTATTCATACTGACTTTATTTTTTTTTTACCTTGTTTTCAAAAATAAGGAATATTGTCAGAATTTAAGGACATAGATACTTCACTGAGGAGCCCACTAGGTTCCAATGCTTATTTCCAAATTGATGGTCACTGATTAAGACATCAATGTAGGTAGAAAAGGAATTGTGGAGTTGGGTAAAGAGGGTAGGGAGGGGCTCAGAATGCACTATGTATGTGGTGGTTTGAATGTGAATTGCTCCAATAGACTCAAAAATTTGAATGTGTGGTTTCCAGTTGCTAAACTGCTTGGAAAAGACTGGGAGGTGTGGCCTTATTGGGGTAAGTATATCACTGGAGGTCTCAAAAGCCCACACCAGACCCAGTGTCTCTCTATCTTCCTGCTGCCATGCATCAGGATGCAAAGCTCTCAGCCACTACTTGAGTATCATGCCTGTGTGCTTCCTGCCAGACATCAATGGGAGCCCAGTCTCAACAGATATATATATATATCACAGCTCCTGCATCTGTGGCTCAGAAAACATCTCAGAAGAGCTAATAGAAAAACTGTAAGAGCCAAAATACCAAGAAGTCTGTGGTGAAACAGTCTCTCCTACAAATGGCTGCATAAACAAAATTGCAATAATGACAGTATCAATAGACATATTAATGTGGAAGAAGGAAAATTTCATAGAGTACCACTCTAGACAAAGAACTACAGGCAACTAATAAATGTGGGGAGAAGGAGAATTAGCCTCTCCCAGGGATAAGCCCCTTAACTGGTTGTCCAATGTACAGCGGTCAGCCTTGAAGCCATGTACACACAAACAAAAACAGACTCATTAGGTTGTATTTATATATTTGTGCATAAACACACATATACATATATAACAATAATAATCCAGAACAAAGAAGGCTGGCCAGGTGATGGTGGCATACACTTAAAAAAAAAGATTTATTTATTTATTTTATGTATATGAATGTTCTATCTGCATGCATATCTTTATGCCAGAAGAGATCCCATTATGGATGGTTGTGAGCCACTATGTGGTTGCTGGGACTTTAATTCAGGGCCTCTGAAAGTGCAGCCAGTGCTCTCAACCATTTCTCCAGCACATGCTTTTAATCCCAACACTTGGGAGGCAGAAGCAGGCATATCTCTGTGACTTTGAGGCCAGCTTGTCTACAAAGAGAGTTCCAGGACATCCAGAGCTATTTCACAGAGAAACCCTGTCTTGAAAAATGAAACAACAACAACAACAAAAAAAAAAACCAACGAAACGTATTTTTAAAAATAAAAAATTATTTTTATTTATGTGTGTTTTTTTAATATTTATTTATTTATTTATTTATTATGTATACAATATTCTGTCTGTGTGTGCCTGCAGGCCAGAAGAGGGCACCAGACCTCATTACAGATGGTTGTGAGCCACCATGTGGTTGCTGGGAATTGAACTCAGGACCTTTGGAAGAGCAGGCAATGCTCTTAACCTCTGAGCCATCTCTCCAGCCCTTATGTGTGTTTTTGTGTATTGTATGTCACATGTGTGGTTGCCCTTGGGCCAGAAGTGGGAGTCAGATCCCCTGGAACTGGAGTTATAGTTATATTTGTGAGCTACCTAACATGGATGCTGGAAAACAATCTCGGGTCCTCTGGAAGGGAAGCAGTGTTCTTAAACATGATCCCTTCTCTCCAGCTCCTAATTTTTTTAATGTTTATTTATTTATCTGAGTGTGTGCGTGTGGTGTGTGTATACACGTGCACATGCCTACACTAATCAGTTTTCTTCTTTCACTATGTGGATTCCAGGGTTCAGATTCATGTCATCAGGCATAGGCCATCACGTAGTCTGGAGGTCATAAGACAACTTTAAGGGGTCAACTCTCTCCCTCCACATGGGTTCTTGGGATCAAACTCAGGTCATCAAGCTTGTGCAATAAACATCAAGCCATCTCGCCAGCCCATTTTCTCTTTTTAATTCATATTAGCTGAGATACAACATGCTTCATAAATCTATAGGTTTAATATTATTAGTTTTTGAAAAGCTTAAAGCTCTTAATACTTTAAATAATGCTGTGCCTTCATTTTCCCTATTTTAAAGTGGAATTCTAACTATCCATTTCCATCATTTTTACAGTAACCTCTATATCTGTTTAATCTCATTTTTGATTTCCCATCTCTCAGTTCAACATTCTGAACAGTTTTTTGATACATATTACAGATCAATAATTCTGTCTTCATATATGTTTAATTTGTTTAAATTCACAAGTGCCTTTAGCTGTTTAGCCATCTTGCAGGCCCAATTCTTGAATATTTCTTTTTCAAACTTTTGTTTTAATTGAAGCAGGGTCTCATTAGCACAGGTCAAGAACAGCATAATATGGCCAACATCTCCTACATGCTTACCCAGTACTGAATGAATGAACGGAGCCTCAAGTTCTGCTTCTTTATTTTTCCAGGGTGACACAATCGGAAGACAGAGGATTGGATTCAAACACAAGTGTTGCCCATATGATCCTACAATTCCATGAAAGAGTCTAATGGAACATTCTGTCTGTGGTAGAGACTGTTGCCAAGAGAGAATAGAATCTAAACTGCAATTTATTATCTGTCCAGCCACAAATCAGCTCTTATTCTTTTCTATTTTAACTTTTTAAACTTTATCATTGCCAGGTATAGTGGCCCATGCCTTTAATCCTAGCACTTGGGAGGCAGAGGCAGATGTCTCCATGTGTTTGAGGCTAGCCTGGTCTATATAGTGAATTCTAGGACAGCTGGGGCTAAATAGATTCTGTTTAAAAAAAAACAAATAAATAAAATAACAAGTTTTATTTATCATTATTGTGTTTGTGTGACTATCGTGTGATTCCCCTCTGTATGCTGTAAATATGTTTTATTACCGTTGGTTAATAAAGAAGCTGCTTTCGGCCAATGGCTTAACAGAATATAGCCAAGCTGGAAAAGATATATAGAGAGAGTAAGCGGAGCCAAGTAGCTGCCGCAGGAGATAGACGCTAGACACCGGACTGAACCTTACCTGTAGGCCACAACCACGTGACAATATACAGATTAACAGAAATGAGTAATTTAGGATATAAGAGCTAGCTAGAAATATGTTTAAGTTATTGGCCAAACAGTATTGCAATTAATACCGTTTCTGTGTGTTTATTTTGGGTCTGGGCAGCCAGGAAACGAACAAGCAGCCTCCATCTACATGTGACATGTGTTAGTACAGCAGTGTATGTGCCGTCGCACATGTCTAGAGATCAGAAGTCAACTTTTTGGGGTCAATTCTCTCCCTCCACCATGGGTTCCAAGGATCAAACTCAGGTAGGTCATCAGATTTGTGCTTTTACCCACCGAACCATCTTGTCAGACCATTTTCTCTCTTTAATTCATATTAGTTGGGAAACAGCATGCTTCTTAAATCTACAGACTATGTCTCATTCATTTCCGAAAAGCAGTGCTTTATCACAGCAACAGAAAAGGAACAATACAGTGAGTAAGCTTTATAGTGAAGAAAACTAATGCTTTCTTCAGTACAAAGCAAAAGAAAGCTGTCATAATGCTCATGTTCCATCTTTTCTTTTGCCCTTTGGTGTGCTATTTGAACTTCTAGTACAGCAAAATGCTAGCAAGAAATTACATGAACCAGCATTCAGGGCACGAGGGAGAAGAATCATAAGTTTGAGAACAGTTTTGATTACACAGTGAGATCCTGACAGAGAAAGAGAGAATTCCAACATCAAGTTGTATTATAATAGAAAGACTTTCAACTGCCAGTGACACCCCACCTCAAAAAACAGAAACAAAGGTTTCATTATCATCCAACGAACATCCATCTATACGATGTTACTGAGTAAACTGTACAATAAAGCAGAATTGACCTGGAAAGAAAGACCATTACCAGCCGGGCGATGGTGGCGCACGCCTTTAATCCCAGCACTCGGGAGGCAGAGGTAGGCGGATCTCTGTGAGTTCGAGACCAGCCTGGTCTACAGAGCTAGTTCCAGGACAGGCTCCAAAGCCACAGAGAAACCCTGTCTCGAAAAACCAAAAAAAAAAAAAAAAAAAAAAAAAGACCATTACCTTCTATTGCTGTATCTGATTTAAATCTTGTGTTCGGGCAAAATAAAAAGCATTTAGGTTTTTTCTTTTGTATATATGCAACTTTAAAAAAGATTTTTTTCATTCAGGGAAGAATTTTGGTTGGTTTACCTGAAAAATAAGAGAAAAATATTTAGGAGAGATGGCTCAGAGATTAAGAGTACTGGCTGCTCTTCCAGAGGACTTGAGTTCAATTCCCAGCAACTACATGGTGGTTCACAACCATCTATAATGAGATCTGGTGCCTTCTTCTGGAATGCAGGCATACATGCAGGCAGAACACTATATACATAATAAAGAAATCTTTTTTTAAAAAAGAGAAAAATAGGGCTGGAGAGATGGCTCAGAGGTTAAGAGCATTGCCTGCTCTTCCAAAGGTCCTGAGTTCAATTCCCAGCAACCACATGGTGGCTCACAACCATCTGGAATGAGGTCTGGTGCCCTCTTCTGGCCTGCAGGCATACACACAGACAGAATATTGTATACATAATAAATAAATATTTAAAAAAAGAGAAAAATATTTAATTTTCCTTTATAACCTAATTTTCTTAGTTTCTTTTCCTGTTGTTGTGATGACATTCAAAAGTCATGTAAGGGAGGCTTATTTTATCTCATAGCTTAAGGTCCATCATGGAAGAGAAATCAGCGCAGCAAGAGCTTGAAGCAGTTAGTCACATTACATCCATAGTCACAGAAAAGAACAACAAATACCTGTACTCAGCCCACTGCCTCCTCCCATACACTCGAAGACCACTTGCCCACAGAATTGTGTCTTCCCATCTCAATTACTGCATCAAGGTGATCTTCTGCAGAAATGCACTAGAAATCCAACTCCCAAGTAACGCTAGATCCTGTCAAGTTGACAATTAACATCATACTAACAAAATCCATTTCCCAAGTAACGCTAGATCCTGTCAAGTTGACAATCAACATCATACTAACAAAAAATGTTGAAGGTTGATGGTAGCTTGTGTGCCTTTAATCCCAGCACAGGGGAGACAGAGACAGGTGGATCTCTGTGAGTTCAAGGCCAGTCTGGTCTACAGCGTGAGTTCCAGGGTAGTCACACAAAAAAAAAAAAAATCAGCCAAAATACAAGGGAAAAAAAAAACCAATAAAAAGCTAAGCAGTCATACTTGCCTTGTCTTTCTATTTCTCTCCCTCCTTGCCCTCATTCTTTTTTTTAAGTTTGTAAGTCCTTTATTTTTTTTTTAGATTTATTTATTTATTATCTATACAGTGTTCTATCTGTCTGTATGCTTGCAGGCCAGAAGTGGGCACCAGATCTTATTACAGATGGCTGTGAGCCACCATGTGGTTGCTGGGAATTGAACTCAGGACCTCTGGAAGCGCAGTCAGTGCTAACCTCTGAGCCATCTCTCCAGCCCCTTGCCCTTATTCTTTTCAGTCCTTTCTGGCTCCCATGATGTAAGCTGTTCTGCTCTACCATGATATATAGACTATGATATGATAAACTATGAGAGACTAGCACCACTCAAACTAGAAGACTAAATAAATCTCTTAAGTTGTTTATATGAGTACTTTGTCACAAAAATGTAAACCAGCATTAAAAATTGGTACCTGAAGGGGCTAGAATTATGGCTCAGCTGTTATGAGCACTAGATGTTCTTCCAGAGGATCTGGGTTCAATTCCCAGCACCCACATGATTCTCAACAACCATAGCTCCAGTTCTGGGGAATTTGTTACCCTTTTCTGGCCTCAAGTTACCCAAAAACCACATGGTATATAGATATATGCATGCAAGCAAAATACTCATTTTTTTAAAAAATTGTATAGGGTACTGAAGTAGGTATTTTGTTATTGGTGTTTTTAGAGAACATTCACTAAGAGCTATTAAGATCTGCCCTGGACAGTGATGGTGCATGCAGAGGCAGACAGATCTCTGTGAGTTTGAAGCCAGTCTGTTCTATAATGTAAGTTCCAGGACAGCCAGGATTATACAGAGAAACCCTATCTCAAAAAAAAAAAAAAAAAAAAAAAAGAAAGCAAGAAAGAAAAAAGAAGAAAAGAAAGGAAGGAAAGAAGGAAAAAGTAAGCAGTACCACTTTTTGATCTAGAAATCCAAATGGAATAAAAGGAGAAAATGGAAGAAGTCACCTAGTACAAGCATAATGTAAGCTATTTTGTTCCACCATACCCTCCCTGACAAGATAGAAAATTTAGAAACTGTGAGCCAAAACTCATCTTTTCACCCTTGTTCTGCTCAGCTATCTGGTCATGATGACATAAAACTGATACATTATCTTTAGTTGGTATCCAAATCATCAGAACATTTCATAATTAAGGAACTAAAAAACTCTTGTTGCTTATTCTAAAAAATAAAAACACACTAATAATATAATCTACTCATACTTGACTACCTGGCTCGGTGGTCAGAATGCCACACCAAACAATCCAAGGACAATGGGCGCTGTGAACATGATTACAGTGCTACCCACTCAGGAGGCCGAAGAAAGAGGATCTCTTGAGGCCAAGGAGTTCAGAGCCAGCCTGGGCAATACAGCAAGACATTGCTCTGTTTCCTTTGCATCTAGAGACATTCATATTAAGTGAACTAAATGTCAGTCTAAGGAAGGCAAATGGTGCACGCTTTCTTTCATTTATGGCTCCTACACTTTATAGATAACGTCATATATGTATTGATGACAAGAAAGTAGATGCAAATTTGTCTTAGGGAACAAATCGGAGTGAGAAAAGAAAAGGGAGAGAGCAGTAAGGTATAGAGAGAATGTGCTCAAATGTTATATACTCGCATGAAAATGGTTTTTGGTAACCCTGTATAATTTAAAAAACAAAAAGAACCTAAGGACACGAGAAAGTTTTTTGAAGTTGTCAGTTTCCTAACAGTAGACTGCTAATATTAACAAATGCACACTCCTGGTGTGGTGGTTTGAATGAGAATGGTCCCCATAGGCTCAAATATTTGCATGCTTCATCTCCATTCTTCTACAGTAAGTAAACTACTTGCAAGGATTAGGTGTGGCCTTGTTGGACTAGTTGTGCCTTTGGGGGTGGGCTTTGAGTGATCTCTCTCTCTCTCTCTTTCTCTCTCCCTCCCTCACTTTCTTTCAGCTTTTTCCAAGACAGGGACTCACTATAGAGCTCTGGCTGTCCTGACACTCACTAGATGAACCAGGCTGGTCTCAAACTCACAGAGATCTGCCTGTATCTGTCTCCTAAGTGCTGGAATTAAAGGCAGGTTTCAATAGCCCATACCAAGCCCAGTGACCTTGTCTCTTTGTCTGAAGCTTGCAAATCAAGGATGCAAAGCTCTCAACTACTTCTCTAGCATCATGTTCCCTGCCATGATGATAATGGACAAATCCTCTGAAATTAAATTCTTAAAAGAGTTACTTTGGCCATGATATCTCCTCACAGCAAAAGAACACTAAGATACCCTGATCACAAGCTAACTGATAAACCCTGCCAACTTCTAAAAGAAAAGCACTATAAATTGTGCTCTTTAATCACCATTTTCAAATATAACAACAGACATTCCACAGAGAAATTACTAACTCCAAGGACTGGGGCAAAAATAAGTATAAATTGCATGTATAGTAATAAAATACAAGCAGCTAGGAAAATTGGCACACACCTGTAATGCCACCACTCAGCAGGCAGCTCTCTATGAGTTCAAGGGCAGCCTGGTCTACTTACTGAATTCTAGGCCAGCTAGAGCTATACAGGAGATCCTGTCTCTGTAAGAGCCAACCATGATAAGCTAAATAGAAACAGACCACCAAAGGAAGGTCTTTACTTCCAACCATTATCACCTGCCAGAGTAGAACTCAGCCATTCATAAGTTTAACAGAGGTTTTGAGTCTCAGCAGTTTACCCTGAAGCAATACCCGGTTGCAAGAACCACAAGCTGAGATTACCCGAGCACCACCCAAGAACAGACCATCCAAAGGAAATGACTAATGTTCCAACCATTGTATATAGGTAGGATCACCTGCCAGCACTCTCACCAAGACACAGCTAAACAAATGTCAGCCAATCAGGGGTCTTGAACCTTAGAACCCCTTCACCCCACCTCTACTACTATAAAAACCTAACTAACTGAGCTTGGGGCTCTCCAGTTAGAGAGACTGAGTTTGCAAACTTGCATAAAATAAGGTTCTTTGTTTTTACATACAGGATTTGGTCTCCTTGTTGGTTTTTGAGGGACTTCACAGTCTGGACATAATAGTCTCAAGAAAATTTAAAAAAAGAAAGAAAGAAAGAAAGAAAGGAAAAAAAGAAAAAAGAAACAAATATTTTCTGGAACTGAAAACAAGATATAAGCAAAATATTTCCATAGAAGATAAGGTCATTTTCCTTTTTTCTTTCAAATTTCAAGATTTTCCTTACTGTCTAATTAATATAACTATACACAGGAAACAAAAGTAGAAGAGGAACTATGTAGGGAAAGGAAGAAGTCAAACTTGTAAGTTTTCTCATACAGAATCTAAATATTTATATATCTAATGCATATATATATACACATAAAGATGTGAGCAAAAAGGAGGAACTATATGAGAGGAAAGAGGGATCAGCAGGAGGAAGAACATGGGAAGGTGATAGCATATGAATATAAAAAAGTACAATAAGCAGTGGTAGCGCACACCTTTAATCCCAGCACTCAGGAAGCAGAGACAGGCGGATCTCTGTGAGTCTGAGGCCAGTCTGGTCTACAAAGTGAGTTCCAGGACAGGCTCCAACGCTACAGAGAAACCTTGTCCCAAAAACAAACAAACAAACAAAAAGTACAATAATATATACATATGAGAATATCATAATGAAATCCATTGTTTTGTGTGTCAAAAACTAATATTTAAAAAGTGGAAAGATATTGTCTTGTTAAAAAAGAAGAAAGGAAGGAAGGAAAGAAGGAAGGAAGAGAAAAGAAGAAACTGGAAGACAAAAAAGGCAGAAAGTAGAAACAACCCAAGTATCCATCAACAGATGAATGAATAAATAAAGTAAGACACAGGCAGCTGAGGGGTGTAGGTCAGTGGTAAGGTGTATGCTTAACATACATACATTGCTCTCAATCCCCAACACCAAAGAAGATGGTTATAAAAACTAAATATTACTCAATATCAAAAAGGAATTCAGTGGCAGAAGGATCTCTGTGAGTTCAAGGCCAGTCTGGTCAACAGAGTGTTCCAAGAAAGCCAGTGATACATAGAGAAACTTTGTCTCAAAAACAAAACAAGACAAAACACACACACACACACACACGAAAAAACAAA
This sequence comes from Microtus oregoni, assembly GCF_018167655.1. NCBI lineage: Eukaryota > Metazoa > Chordata > Mammalia > Rodentia > Cricetidae > Microtus > Microtus oregoni. The sequence continues at coordinate 4,453,032 of NW_024543081.1, forward strand.
TACCACACAACTCCATTAATATGAGGAAATTAAAATACTTTCAAAGACAGAAAATTCAAAATTCAACAGTAGTTGCCAAGGGGCTGTGGTACAAAGTTTCAATCTGCCAAGATGGGGCAGGGTTGTATTTCCAAGATGAAGTGGTTGCCTTGCACATGCTAGATCCTGGGTTCATCCCTAAGAGAGCAGAAGCCTCGGGAATGTTTCTGGAATAAGCACTCCAACACCAATGAGAGTAGACAGAGGAATGTATTCACCAGATAGTTCCTGAAAGGCCTAGGTTTTGAGTCCAGTTTGCAGACTCATTTTATACTCAAAAACCACAAGGTGGGGCGAGTGAGCAAGATTGGTCAGGTTGTTGCTGAGCTATTTCTCCAGGTCATTCTGTTCTAGGTACCAAGTGAAGTCATGCTTGGCAAAAGGCAGTATAAGCAGTGCTTTAAGTAAATCACTAAATAAATCAGTGTGCAATAATTGGTCTTTCCTACCTTATTCTATTCAAGGGGGTAAATAATTGAGAAGATAAAAAGTTCTGTAAAAATAATTTTTTTAAGTTCTGGGGTTGAATAGTGAAGATATACAGTATGGATTGCTACAGTGGTAGATTTCAAATTACATACATTTTATCACAACTAACTTGAAGTTAGTTGAACTTGGGGTAGTCCAGCTAATTGGGAGGCCGAACCAGGAGAATCACTAATTCATCACTAACCTAAGCAACTTGATCAAACCCTCTCTTTTAAAAAATTCACTTCGCACCAGGCGGTAGTGGCACACACCTATAATCCCAGCACTTGGTGTGTGTTGGGGGGGGGGGGGCAGAGGCAGGCGGATTTCAGTGAGTTTGAGGCCAGCTTAGTCTACAAAGTGAGTTTCAGAACAGCCAAGACTGTTACACAGTGAAACCCTGCCTTTAAAAAAATCATTTAGCTATGCATGATGACTCATACCTTTAATATCAGAACTCAGGAGGCTAGAGCAGGTGAATCTGAGTACTTCAAGGCCAGCCAAGTCTACAAAGTGAGTTCCAGGTCAGCAGAATCACACAGAGAAACCCTATCTCAGAGAGAGGTGGGGAGAAAGACCCTGACCAAATCTAGTAGCCTTTGTGTAATTTAGCCGATATGGTGGGTACACCTTTAATCATAGAGCTCAGGAGACAGAGGCAGGTATGAATCTCTGTGAGTTCGGGGTCAGTCTGGTCTACAGAGAGAGTTCCAGAACAGCCAGCGCTATACTAAGAAACCCTGTCTCAAAAAAGCAAAAAGACAAAAACAGATAATTTAGTATAAACAATTTAGAACAACTAATGTACAAAAGGCCTTTAAATACACACTTTTTATTTTATTAGCTTAAAAATATAACTAATAATTAAATAGCTATAGAATTTGTATATAGAAGGGTCAGCTCTCAGTAGGTAAAAGGTATTTAGTGTGCAAGCCTGGCAATCTGAGTTCAATCCCCAGAACCCACATAAAGGTAGATGGACAAAGGCTGGGCATGGTGGTACACGTCTTTAGTCCAGCACTTAGGAGCAGAAGGCGGGGATGGGGATGGGATCTCTGTGAATTTTCAGCCAGTCTGGTCTACAGAATGATTTCCAGGCCATCCAGGGATACACGGTAAGCCCTTCTTAAAATTAAAAAAAGGGGGGGAAAAAGTATGTGGAAAGAACCAACTCCAAAAAGTTGTCTATGTGTATGAATGACATGCATGACCCCCCTCACACATATAATGTACATACATACACAATAAAAATTTTAAGAGATTTTATTTTGTTTTGTTTATTTCTTTATTGAGGTAGGGTATCTCTATATAGTACTGATTATCCTGGAACTCACAGAGAACTGCCTGACTCTGCTTCCCAAGTGCTGGTTTAAAGGCTTATGCCTGGCCCAAGATTTTATTTTATTTTTAATTACATGTATGTGTGTGTGTATCACATGAATGAAGGTACCCACAGAAACTTCCAGTCCCCTTGGAGCTAGAATTCCAGGTGGTTGAGCTGCCACTTACCAGGGTCCTTAGAACTCAAGTCAGGTCCTCTGCAAGAGCAGTGCATACTTTTAACTTCAGTCATCTCTCTAGCCCCATAGCACTGGGGTTTTTTGGTGTGTGTTTGTTTGTTTTTAAGAACTTGAATGAGGGAACTAAAGAAACAGCTCAGCAGTTAAGAGCACTGACTGCTCCTCCAGAAGACGCTTGTTCAATTCCCAGTAAACATGACAACTCACAACCATCTGTAACTCCAATCCCAGAGCCTCCGAGGGCAGTGCATGCACATATTACACAAACATGCATGCAGACAAAACACTCATGCACATAAAAACTTTTTTTTAACTAAAAAAGAAAGCGGTTGCATACCTTTAATCCCAACACTTGGGAGCAGAGACAGGCAGATTGCTGTGGGTTAGAGGCCAGCCTGACCTGTATGAGTTCCAGGACAGCCAGGGCTACAAAGAGAGACCCTGTCTCCAGACACAAAAAAAGAAAAAAAAAATTGTTTTTTAAAAAAATTTTCTATGGTTTCTATGGAACAGAGCTAGGGAAAGGGGAGGATCACAACTCTAATTTTAAAATTCTAACTTAAAAAGGGATTTTAAAATTAGAAGCCTTGTAAAAAGTTTTTTGTTCTTGCCAGGCAGTGGTGGCACATGCCTTTAATCCCAGCACTTAGGAAGCAGAGGCAGACGATCACCTGGTCTGTAGAGCAAGTTCCAAGACAGCCAGGGCTGTTACACAGAGAAACTCTGTCTCAAAAACAAACAAACAGGGGCTGGAGAGATGGCTCAGAGGTTAAGAGCATTGCCTGCTCTTCCAAAGGTCCTGAGTTCAATTCCCAGCAATCACATGGTGGCTCACAACCATCTGTAGAGGGGTCTGGTGCCCTCTTCTGGCCTGCAGGCATACACACAGACAGAATATTGCATACATAATAAATAAATAAATAAATAAATAAATAAATAAATAAATACAAAAACGAACAAACAAACAAAAGACATGTTCTCCCTGCCAGGTGTAAACGTGAATTTTTTTTGGGGGGGGGGGGTGTTGATAAAGGGTTTCTCTGTGTAGCCCTGGCTGTCCTAGAACTCACTCTGTAGACCAGGCTGGCCTTGAATTTAGAGATCCACCTGCCTATACCTCCACAATGTTGGGATTAAAGGTGTGTGCCACTGTCAACTGGCATAGCGCATGCTTTTAATCCCAGTAATTGAGAGGCAGAGGGAGGTACTCTCTAGTTCAAGGTCAACCTAGTGTCCTAGGGTACAAAGTGAATCTAGAACAGCCATAGCTATATGGTGAGATCTAGTCTCAAAAAATAAATTAAATTAGAAGTGTGTGTGTGTGAAAGAGAGAGACAGAGAGATAGATGCCTCAGCATTAAGAGCACATACTGTTCTTGCAGAAGACCCAAAGTTAGTTGCCAGCATCCACACTGAGTGACAAAGAGTGACTACAGCCACTTGAAAGTCCAACTCCGGAGGGTCTGATGCCTCTGGCCTCCAAGAACACCTGCACTCAAGTACACAGACTCAAGTATACATAAACACATAATTAAAAATAAAATTAAAAGCCGGGAGGTGGTGGCGCACGCCTTTAATCCCAGCACTCAGGAGGCAGAGGCAGGCGGATCTCTGTGAGTTCGAGACCAGCCTGGTCTACAGAGCTAGTTCCAGGACAGGCTCCAAAACCACAGGAAACCCTGTCTCGAAAAACCAAAAAATAAAAAAATAAAATTAAAATCTAGCCAGGTATGATGGTATACACCTTTAATCCCAACACTTGGGAAGCAGAGGAAGATAAATCTTTAGTTCCAGGCTAGCCAGGACTACAAAGTAAGACCCTCTCCAAAAATAAATAGTTAATTAGGTTAAAATTTAAAATCTTTAAAAAATATATATGGTAAATGGCCTGATGGACAAACTTGTTTGAGTATTGAACCAGGAGCAAGGAAAGCACAGTCTAGACTAACTCCAGACACAAAAAAAAGAGAAAGAGAAAATGGGAATACTGGCTTTAATCAGAAGTGACCATCCTAAAACTCTAGACCTCTGTAATGAAAACCTTTCTTACTGTGGCAATAAAATAGTGCCAGCCACTCAATTGTTGATTCTCCTGTCACATCCATAAACAAGGATTGCAACTCATAGGGCAGTTTAGGGGACAGAAGAAGCCCTGAGATGTTCTGATGAGGGGACTGTTTGACATCAGCCTGCCATGTTAAGGATCAAGACCTATGATCCACAGGAAATTGGAAAAGCCTTTTCTCTGGGTCAGGCTCAGAGTAGCTTCCCTCTTCCCTAGTGTTTACAGCCTAAAATCTCAGGTGTCTCCATCTTCTGCAGATACCTCATGCAGAACTGGTACTCCCTGTGCTATACAAAATAAACATGCTGAACTTCCCCAATGTGGCAGTTGGTGCAACTTCATCAGAGTGCACATAACCCACCTGGCCCCAATATCTGTTCTTTCTTCATTCCCCCACTGCCCCTACTCAGGGTTCTAGAGCCAAGACACCCTGGAAAAGGAAGAGCAAGTAAAAGAGGAAGGAAGGAAGCTGGATGGAGCAGACAGAAAGGATGAAGGCTACTGAACAGTACAGATGGGATGGTTACCACAGAAACACCAGGGAGATGACAATCAACAGAGATATAAAGATTTTTCTTTTTTACTCTCCAAAGATTTTGTTTATTTTTGGTTTTGAGACAAGGTCTCACTATGTAGCCCTGGCTGGCCTGGAACTTACAGAGAGCTGCCTGCCTCTGCTTTCTGATTAAAGGTGTGTGCTACCATGCCCAACATAATCTCCAAATCTTCTACTTGTTGTTGTTTGTTTGTTTGTTTGAAATAGAGTCTAGAACTGTAACACAGGCTCAGTCTAAACTCTGCATCTACTGGGATTACAGGTATGAGTTACCACCATCACATCTGGCCCAAAAATCTTCAAATGTTAATAACTACACTACTTTTTAACACTGCCCAGGACAATTGAAGCCAACAGAGGCCAACAGGTTTTCCTGCTCACCCTTTCAATCCCAGCCAATTATACTCTGAGTCCTCCATTGACTGATAGCTCAACCTGTGATGCAAAACACAGGCTGGAACATTAAAACAGCATTTATTTCTCATAATTCAGGAGTCTAGCAGAAGTCAAAATCAAGGTGCCAGCTGGTTTTTTTCCTAGCACAAACAATTGCCATTTTAGCTAATCCAAATTTGAGATCCTTACCCTCATGTCTTCATCTATCTCAATCCCCCCCCACCTTTGGTTTTTTAGACAGGGTTTCTCTGTGTGGCCACAGCTGTCCCAGAACTCACATAGATTGCATTGTAGACCAGGCTGGCCTCAAACTCATAGAGATCCACCTGCCTCTGCCTCCTGAGTGCTGGGATTAAAGATGTGTACCTCCACCACCCAGCTCCTTAATCATTTCTTAAAGGCCCACCTCCAAATATGACTAGATTGGGGGTTAGGGCTTGAATACATAATGGAAGAGCACACAATCCAATCCAAAGCACCCTGCCTACCTTTGTGTTCCCATCCCACCAAGGTGACAATGTTAAGACTTACAGGTACAGGGGCTGGAGAGATGGCTCAGTGGTTTAGAGCACAGACTGCTCTTCCAGAGGACCTGGGTTCAATTCCCAGCCACACATAGAAAACAAACAAACAAACAAGACTTACAGGTACAGCATCTGCCTTGCAACTACTCTACAGTGAGGACTAAGCACCGGGCAGGTGGATCCAGTATTAGCCTAGAGTTAGCTTGTTTGTGGTGGCAAGCTCTTGGGTGGTCCAGTAAAGTAGTTCAGCAAAGACAGGTGACTTCAACTCAAATTCCCACTAAACATCAGGACTCTGCCAGGCTCTTCATTTCTCTTGTTTTTCTCAGGAACATCCTCCTATGCGTTAGATATGATGAAGACACAGTGAAAAGTAAAACTACTCTTAAGTGTTGCAGCTCTTCCAGTTAAGGATAGAGCTGGCCAACGTTGTGAAGACACTGCTGTTCAGTGACTTGGCCCCACCGTGAACCAAATAATGACACCCAGCCAGAGAACTAGAAGCAAACAGGCCAGAACGTAACAGTACGCTCCCTGGCTACAAAGACCACACATAAAGGCCAGTTTCTGTCACTGATCAACTTTATCATCTTTGGAAAATGCCTGATGCATGTGTAATAGGAAAAAACATGGCTCCAGAAAAGAGTACCACTGCCTAGAACAGTGCAAATACCAGACACCTCCAAGGAACTTAGAAAATGAATCAACTACAGAGAACCAAAGGTTCATCAAATTACCCTACTCATAAGAAAAAGTACTAACACTATGCTTGTTCTCAATACAGTAGTGCTAAGAAATCAGAATGGGAGCCCTTGGCTAAGGACTGGCAGGATAGTGCACACTGTAGCTGAGATTAAGGAAAAACAGCTAGAGACAAATTTGATAGCATTACCAAGACCAGAGTGATATCTTGATGGTTAAGAGCACATACTGCTTTTGTAGAGGACCTGAGTTCAGTTTCCGCACCCCAGAGGGAGGCTCACAACCTCCTATAACTCTAGCTCCAGTGGCACCTGATACCTCTGGCCTCCAAAGGCACCTGCACTCACATACACAGACACAGAGACACAAACACACACATGCAAGTGTGCACACACATTCACACACAGAGAGATTAACAAACATATACACCTAATTAAAAATAATAATAACAATAGTCAGGTGTGGTGAAACATGCCTTTAATCCCAATACTCTGGAGGCAAAGTCTGGCTGATCTCTGTGAGTTCTGGGCCAGCATGGTCTACATAGTGAGTTCTAGGCCAGCTAAGGCTCAGCAGTGAGACTTTGTCACAAATAATAACAATATACCCAGCAGTGGTGGTGCATGCCTTTAATTCCAGCACTTGGGAGGCAGAGGCAGGGAACCTTTGAGTTTGAGGCCAGCCTGGTCTACAGAGTGAGTTCTAGAATAGCCAGGGCTACACAGAAATACTGCCTCAAAACTAATAAATAAATAAATAAAATAAAATAAATTACTAAACAGGCATAAGATAACACTAAAAAGCACCAAAAAGGAAAGTGGGGCAATGAGCAAAGCTGAAGTGAAAACAGGAAGTACAAAAGAACTAAAAGCCAAGGAACTCCAACTTTAGGATTATTCCAGCCACAATTCAGAGAAGTAATCTCAGGGACTGGAGACATGACCCAGCGGTTAAGAGTACTGGCTGCTCTTCCAGAGGACCAGAGTTCAGTTCCCAAAAACCACATGACAGCTTACAACTGTCTGTAACTCCAGTTGCAGGGGATCTGATACCTTCACACCAATGCACATAGAATAAAGTTAACTAAACTATTAAAGAGAGAGAAGCAATTGCTAGCACTACATGGACCTTGCAATATGTGGGCACTGCAAAGGCCCAGTTGCTCAAAGCTCAGAACAACTCAGTGCTTCAGGCTGTCTACTGTAACATCCATGCACAGGCAAAAAGCAGAAGCCCACTTTGGTCATTTCTTTCTTTTATTAAATGTACTAGAATACGGTTACCTTCTTGAAAGAACATACCATCAGCCACTCCTTAGGTTCTCCAAGTCCTCAATTCTGTGTTATGAGCTTTAATATAGGAATTAGATGATGACAATATGTATCTCACAAGGTAATCTGAAGCCAGGTGTGATTACTTATGCAAGCCTGAAATCCCAGCACTCAAGAGGCTGAATCAGGAGCTTTGCCACAATTTCAAAACCAACCAGAACTGTATACTGAGTTACAGGCCAGCCTAGGTAGAGAGTAAAACTGTGTCTGAAGAAATAAAAACTAAAAATATCCACCAAAACAAAATATAATACATGCATGGTGTTTTACTCTTTGGGGGCCCGCCACCCAGCTACCAAATAAATACACAGAGACTTATTCTTACTTATGAACGCCCAGTCTTAGGTTACTTGTTTATAGCCAACTTTTCTAACTTAAATTATTCCATTTCTCTTTAACTATATTTGCCTCTGGGCTTTTTACCTCTCTTTATTCTGTATATCTTTCTTTCCTTCTTACTTAGTGGCTGCCCATTTCTCTTTCCTGCCTAATTATTGGTTGGCCAGCTCTTTATTAGACCAATCAGGCAAGCAAAATAACACAGCTTCACAGAGTTAAACAAATACAAAATAAGTCGGGCAGTGTTAGTGCACGCCTTTAACCCCAGCACTCGGGAGGCAGAGACAGGTGGCTCTCTGTGAATTCGAGGCCAACCTGGTCTACAAGAGCTAGTTCCAGGATAGGCTCCAAAGCTACAGGGAAACCCTGTCTCGAAAAACCAAAAAAAAAAAAAATTATATATATATGAATGCTGCTATGGGACAATGGTCTTGTGCCCTGTAAAGATTTGTCAGTTGTACTGGCTTAATGAAATGCTGATTGGCCAATAGCCAGGCAGGAAGTATGGTCGGGGCAACCAGAACAGGAGAATTCTGGGAAGAAGAAAGGCTCAGTCTGCAAGTGGTCACCCAGATGCAGAGAAAGCAAGATGAGAAGACCTCACTGATAAAAGGTATCAAGCCACGTGGTTAACACGAACAAGAATCACGGGCTAGGGGCTGGAGAGATGGCTCAGAGGTTAAGAGCATTGCCTGCTCTTCCAAAGGTCCTGAGTTCAATTCCCAGCAATCACATGGTGGCTCACAACCATCTGTAGAGGGGTCTGGTGCCCTCTTCTGGCCTGCAGGCATACACACAGAATATGGTACACATAATAAATAAATAAATATTTAAAAAAAAAAGAATCACGAGCTAAAGTTAATAAGAAGTCTGAGTTAATAGGCCAACCAGTTTATAATTAATGTAAGCCTCTGTGTGTTTCTTTGGGACTAAATGGCTATAGGATCTGGCAGGACAGAAACCTCTGTCAACAGAATGCAACACATTTTTGCCTGTTTAAACAAATATTCCACAGCATAAACGAGTATAACACATCTTAAACTAATATTGTCATTAAGCACAAGCAGGGAGGATGATAGGGTAAGCAGTAGCCAGAGAAGACTTCCATGAATAAATCCAGCTTGAGCTTCATTCATTCTAAATGAATGACCACAGACCTCAAGGAAACATTAAATATAGCCTAGATTCCTATTCTTTCTCTAGGAAGTGGTTTCCCACTTTTGTAATAATAGTGATGAGCTGAAACAGCTCCTTGCCTCAAGAAGTGACGTCTAAGCCAGGTACAGTGGCACACCTACACACCTATAGTCCCAGCACTCTGAATTCCAGAGGCTCAGAAGCATCCTTGTGATTTCAGGCCAGCCAGGGCTATAGAATGAGACTGTCTCCAAAATCAAACCAAACCAAACCAAAACCAAAGACTGGCTGACAATATATAGAACAATGGAAGGGCACCTGCCTAGCATACAGAAGTTCGTAGGTTCGATTTCCAAAACTCCCAAAAATGATTATGCAGCTATTTATATGGGATTTTGCCTAGAGTGATGGCTCAATTCTTTTAATCCCAGTACTTGGAAGGCTGAGATAAGAAAATCATTTAGTTCAATGCCAGTCTGAACTACAAAGTGACACCCTGTTTCAGAAAAAAAAAAAAAAACCACAGGGGAGGTGGTGGTGCATGCCTTTAATCTCAGCACTTGGGAGGCAGAGGCAGACAGAGCTCTGAGTTAAAGGCAAGCCTGATCTACAGATCCACAGATCGAGTTCCAAAACAAGCAGGGCTACACAGAGAAACCCTATCTTGGACAAAACAAAAATTACAAGACACCACTGCCAAGCATACATAAGGTTTGATCCTAGCACAGAAAGAAGAAAAGGAAACAGGGAAAGGAGGGAGGGAAAAGGAAAAAGAGGGAAGAGAGAAAAGAAGACAGACGGAAAACTGGGCATTTATAAATATCCCTTCATAAATTTGCAAAGATCAACAAAACACTAGCAAACCAAATCATACACACAAAAAGAATGTACATCATGCCAAAGATAATTTATTCCAAAAATGCATTTTTTAATATCTGAAAAATCAATCAATATAACATACCACAAATCAAAGAAAATCAAATAACCATCTAAATGGATGGAGAAAAAGCATTTGAGCAAATCCAACACTCTTTCATTATAAAAACATTCCAGGGGCCAGTAAGATCACTTAGCAGGTAAATCACTTGCTGCACAAGGCAGATGACCTCGATCTTGGGAGCCCACTTAAAGGTGGAAGGAAAGAACTGACTTCAGCAAGTTTTCCTCGACTCCCACATACACACCATGGCATGCACATATTAACATATTATACTCACACAATAATAATAAATAATAACTTTTAATTCCACAAAATTGAAATAAAGGCAACTTTCTCAAACATTGAAGGCCCATTATTATCAGTTTTATTTAACACTGTTTGGGGATTTCTATTCAATGCAATCAAGAAAAGTAAAGCAGGGAATACCAATTGGGAAGGAAAAGTAAAACTATCTTTATCTGCAGATATAATAATGTAAGTAGAAAATACAAAGGGCTATACTATGAGAACTAATAAGTTACACAATGTTGCAGAATATGTTACCATTATACATAACCCAAATATATGTTTGTACAACAACAAATAATTAAAAACAATATAAAAATATTTACGAGCCGGGCGATGGTGGCGCATGCCTTTAATCCCAGCACACGGGAGGCAGAGGCAGGCGGATCTCTGTGAGTTCGAGACCAGCCTGGTCTACAAGAGCTAGTTCCAGGACAGGCTCCAAAGCCACAGAGAAACCCTGTCTCGAAAAACCAAAAAAAAAAAAAATTATAAAAAAAAAACTATAAAAAAAATATTTACGATACTATCAAAAGACAAAACAGCTCGGAATAATTCAAATGAAAATGAACCTTTACAGTGAAAACATAAAATATTGCAAAGAAAAAAAACTAAATGGAGAAATAAAATTAAACGCATAGATAAAAAGATTCAATAATTCAACTCTGAATTTGAGCTATAGATTATATATAGCACCAATCAAACTCACAGCAAAAATAATAACATAAATCTGAGAGCTTATTCTAAAACTAGCAAGACAAGCTAGGGTAGAAAGGGTTTTTTCGGTTTTGTATTTTTACACAGGGTCTTGATATATATATCCCAGGGTGGTCTCACAGTTCTCCTGTCTCAGATCACTGAAATTCCAGGGGTGTGTCATTCCCTGCAAGCATATACTTTATAATTCCATTTAAAGTCTAAGGAGCTAGGAAACTAATCTATAGCGACAGAAATAAGAACATTAATTACTTGAAGATTGAAAGGATGGTTTTAAGGATTGGAAAGGAACACAAGAAAAATTCCACGGTGATAAAAATGTTCTATAATTGAGGTGAGAGATGTCCAAACTAAGTTTTTGTTTGTTTTTGAGACAGGATCTCATTGTGTAGCCCTGGCTGGCCTAGAAGTCATTATATAGATTAGGCTGACCTCAAACTCAGTGAGATCTGTCTGCTTCTGACTCCTGAGTGCTGGGATTAAAGATATGAGCCACCTTGACTATCAACACTAATAATGTTCATACTTGTTAACACTCATTAAATTCATATAGGTAAGATTTCCCCGGGTATGAAATATCCCTCAATAATTTTAAATATTTATTTATTTATTATGTATACAGTATACAATATTCTGTCTGTGTGTATGTCTGCAGACCAGAAGAGGGCAGCAGACCTCATTACAGATGGTTGTGAGCCACCACGTGGTTGCCGGGAATTGAACTCATGGCCTTTGGAAGAGCAGGCAATGCTCTTAACCACTGAGCCATCTCTCCAGCCCATCCCTCAATAATTTTATTTTTTTTTCCTCAATAATTTTAAATGAGATATTGTAAGCAAAATAAAAACAAGACTAAACAGCTAAAAGGATGAAGGCTGCTTGTTATATATAGATACAACATAATTTCCAAAATAATTGGAAAAAAAAAAGTCAGGCAGAGGTGGCACACCTTTAATCCCAGCACTTAGGAGGCAGAGACAGGAGGATCTCTATGAGTTCAAGGCCAGTCTGGTCTACAAAGCTAGTTCCAGAACAGCTAGGGTTACACAGAGAAACCTTGTCTCGAAAAACCAAAATAGAGCCGGGCGGTGGTGGCGCACGCCTTTAATCCCAGCACTCGGGAGGCAGAGGCAGGCGGATCTCTGTGAGTTCGAGACCAGCCTGGTCTACAAGAGCTAGTTCCAGGACAGGCTCCAAAACCACAGAGAAACCCTGTCTCGAAAAACCAAAAAAAAAAAAAAAAAACAAAATAAATAAATAAATAAATAAATAGAAATTAAAATTAAGGCTGGAGAGATGGTTCAGCAGTTAAAAGGCCTGGCTGTTTTTCCAGAAGACCCAGATTCAATTCCCAGCACCAAAATGGCAGCTCACAATTCTCTTACCCCAGTTCCAGGGGAAACATAACCCTTACACAGATATGCATTGCAGGCAAAATACTGATGCACATAAAATTTAAAATTTTTAAATAACTATTTAAAAATTGTAAATTAAAAAGGAAAAAACAAAACAAAACAAGACACAGGGAGCCAACAAGATAGCTTAGGATTTGAGTTTGACTCCAGAAACCCACATGATGGAAAGAACCAACTCCAGCAAGTTGTCCTTTGACCTACACACAAATAAGTAAATGTAAAATAATAATAAGATAAAGGACAATGTGTGAAGTATCCTTTTGTTTCATTTTTCATGACAGGGTTTCCTTCCCCCGGCCCCCAGACTGGGTTTCTCTGTAGCTTTGGAGCCTGTTCTGGAACTAGTTCTTACAGACCAGGCTGGCATTGACTCACAGAGATCCGCCTGCCTCTGCCTCCCGAGTGCCGGGATTAAAAGGTGTGTGCCACCACCGCCCGGCTTTGGGCTTTGAGGTTTCCCCAGTTAGCTCTCTCTACCTTATGCTCACATACCTATATGACACCAGCTCTCAGCTACTCCTCCAGTGCCATGTTTGCTTACTTGCTGCCGTGTTCCATGCCATGTCAGACATGAACTCTAATCTACTGGAACTGGGAGTCCCAAATTAAATATTTCCTTTATAAATTGCCTTAGTCATGGTGTTTTGTCACAGCAACAGAAAGTAACTGTCTTTAGTTAAGGTTTACTATTGGTGTGAAAAGACACCATGATCACAGCAACTCTTAAATGATTATGAATGGGAGCATGGCAGCATACAGGCAAACGTGGTGCTGGAGCTGAGAGTTCTACATCTTGACTCTGAGGCACCAGGAAGTCTACTGACACACTGGGGAGTATTCTAAGCATAGAAAACCTCAAAGTCTGCCCCCACAATCACACACTTCCGCCAACAAGGCCATACCCACTCTAACAAAGCCACACCTCCTAAGAGTGCCACTCCCTATGAGATTATAGGATCATGGGGGCCAAGCCAATAACATTCAAACTACCAAAGTAACTAAGGCTGACTGAATGTAACTCATGGCTATCCTGGAACTTGCTATCTAGACCAGGCTCCTTGAACTCTCAGATCTATCTACCTCTACCTCTGGGTGCTGGGACAGTGTTACACCGTGTTATGCAACTCATTTCTATAAAATGTACATCTCTTTCTCTCAAACATATTTATGTACCAAATTATCTGTTTTTTTTAAAAGGTTTATTTGTTATATATACAGTGTTCTGCCTGCATGTATGCCTGTAAATTAGAAGAGGGAACTAGATCTCATTACAGATAGTTGTAAGCCACCATGTGGTTGCTGGGAATTGAACTCAGGACCTTTGGAACCTTAGGAAGAGTGGCCAGTGCTCTTAACCGCTGAGCCATCTTTCCAGCCCCCAAATTATCTGTTAATAAACTGTTTAGAATGACACACACATACAAAAACAAAACAAATGTCAACTGCCTTGAGAGAGGATACTACACACCGAGAGGTCGTATTATCCATTCGTATAAACTGCCTAGGATGAAACAGTGAAAGGCACAGGCTCTAGGGTTTGGGTTGAACCTAAACTCTCTGATTTATTTGCTTTGACCTCAGATACGTTACTTACTTTGTGTCTCAGTACTCTCATATAATTACTTTGTATGTGATATGAATCTACATGTGTGGAGTGTGCAGAGGCCAGAAGAGGATATTAGGTGTCTTCCATCATTCTCCAATTTTTTTTTAATATTTATTTATTATGTATACAATATTCTGTCCGTGTGTATGCCTGCAGGCCAGAAGAGGGCACCAGACCTCATTACAGATGGTTGTGAGTCACCATGTGGTTGCCGGGAATTGAACTCAGGACCTTTGGAAGAGCAGGCAATGCTCTTAACCACTGAGCCATCTCTCCAGCCCCCCCCAATTTTTTTTTTAAGATAGGGTATCTCACTGAACCAGAAGCTTATCACTGGATTTTTTTTTAATGTGTAGCCCAGGCTGGCCACGAACTTGTGATCCTCCTGTCTCTGCCTCCTTCAGCAAATCCTACCAGCGTGACACCACAACCAGCCTATCACTGGATTTTGGGTTCAGGTTCTGATGAAGCTGGCTGGTCACAGAACCCCTGGGATCCACCTACCTCCAACCTGCACCCTTTGGTTTACAGGAACACAAAGTTAAGTTCAGCTTTTATGTAGATGTTGGGGATCTGAACTAGGGTCCTCTTATCTTCACAACAGTGTTCTTACTCATTGAGCCATCGCTATAGCCCTCATCTATTGACAGGAATATTAAAAGTAACTACTGACCAGAGATGGTAGCATATGCCTGTAATCCCAGTACAGGAGGGTGAAGCCGGAGGATCAGAAATTCAAGGCCAGCCTGGACTACATGAAATCCTTCTTTTAAAAAAAAGGGGAGGGGGGACTGAGATATGGCTCAGTTGATAGAATGCTTGACAGCATCCATGAAGCCCTGGGTTTAATCCCAAGCACTATATGAATTAGCCAATGTGGTACAGCCTGCAATCCTCGCACTTGGGAGATAGAGGAAGGGGAACAGAAGTTTAAGGTCACCCTCAATCTACACAGCAACATTTGAGGTCACACTGAGCAAATTTAGATCCTGTCTCAAAAAAAAATTTTAAAAAAAAAGAAAGAAAGAAAAGAGCTGAATAAAGAACAATTACTGTAAAGATTAAATGAGAGGATATGGATAACATACTTTAAAAAGTGTCTGGACCTGCCAAGCATAGTAGAACATAACTGCAATCGGTCATCATTGTTATTAGTTTAAACGCTGTAAACATTACCCTTTGCGTAGAGAGAGAGAGAGAGAGAAGGGATGCAAAGCCAAACTGCCTGCAGTACAAATCCCGATTCTCTTGCCTCAGTCTCTATCTCTGAAGCAGGGAAATTATAGCCTCTATAGCCTATGGTTACCCTGAGGACTAGATAAAAAATTCCCATATGAATTAAATGTTGAGCTGGGCATGGTGGTGTATGCCTTTAATCCTAGCACTTGGGAGGCAGAAATAAGTACATCTCTGCTAGTTCTGGTTCTATATAGCAAGTTCCAGAACAGCTGGGGCTATACAGAAAAACCTTGTCTCAAAAAAAAAAAAAATTAAATGTAATAGAACAGTATAAATACCCAAACATTATGCTGTGTGCTCTAAGAAAATGGCTATTTCCAAAGCTTTAAACACTATCTCCCTGCTCAAAATTGTATGCTCAGCCTTATCTCTCCTTTGGGCTCCAGATTTTTCCATAAGATATGTTCTTCCTGGACTTCTTAGATGTCTCCCACTACTTTCAGCCAAAGAAAGCCTTGCCTTCTCTAACATCTACCACTACCTCAACCCAGCTTCCCCATTTAATTAAACAATGCCATTACCCAACCATTTGTTCAATAAAGAAGCCTAGAAGTCACTCTGAGCCCTCCCATTCCGTCACACTTCTCAATTGTTTTGTGCCAACAGCTCTACTTCCAAAATACCGCCCTAAGTCAACTGCTGAGGTTTAAACCACAACACTCCACTCCCTACTCATGTGACAAAACTCATAAAACCTCAAGACCCAGCACTTCACCAGTGTCTGTAAGGCTGACCAGAACCGGCTTTCTAAACTAAGCTCCCCCTTAACCTAGACACATCAGTATTATCTAGTTCCTGCAGAGATCTGGGCCTTTCCCATCTCCTCTCTGCATCTGGGCTCTCCTCATCCTGGAGGGCTGTGCTCTGCCCTGCCCTCCCACGCCACCTCTTTATTATAGTTAGCTTCTTTTTTTCTTAAAGTTATGAACACTGACTAGTGTTTTACCTGCATGTATGTCTGTGTGAAGGTGTTGGATCCCGTGGAACTGGAGTTATAGACAGTTGTGAGCTGCCATGTGGGAGCTGGGAATTGAACCTGGGTCCTCTGGAAGAGCAGTCAGTGCTCTTAACCCCTGAACCATCTCTCCAGCTCCTAGGTCTTCAAGATCTTAGCTTAACATGAGAATTAGAGATGTCAGTGGGAAGACCCAGAAGGGAAAAGACATCAAGAGATTAACAGACTTGGTGGGAAAAAAAACTTTTAATTCCAGTTAGAGGCAGGCAAATCTCTGTGAGTTTGAGGCCAGCCTGGTCTACACAGCCAAGAGTATATAGCAAGACCTTGTTTCAAATAAAACAGAGAAAGAGGAAGCAACTTGAACAGATAAGAATGGGGAATGAAGACAATGGTGGCACACGCCTTTAATCCCAGCCCTTGGGAGGCAGAGGCAGGCAGATCTCTGAGTTCGAGGCCAGCCTGATCTACAGAGCAATCTAGGGCTGCCAAGGCTACACAGAGAAATCCTGTCTCGGGAGAAAGAAAAAAGGGAGTGGGCATGAAATACTAAAAAGTCAGCAGCACTGTCAAGTAGGACATAGTTGACGGTGAGTGAAAGTCTAACAGTCTGAATTATGGCCTGGGGACAAGGTGGGTGAGAATGGAGACAAACTGGGGGAAGGGACTACGGAGCAAGGTGAGAACTAGAAAAAGTGACAAGACAGAGGTGAAAGTAATAAACTGGAATCAGTCCTTAACCGGGTTGTCAGCCGCCAGGATCCTAAGTAGCGAGAGGGTAAAGAGGTTCCCTAATGGAAGGAGCTTAGAGAAGAGTATGGGAGAAGGAAGAGGTGATGGGAGGAGGTGGGGACGCACCAGGGAAAGTGACAGAACGGCAGTGGGTGACGGATGACAACTGGGGAACGACTGGAAGAAGAGTGAGATGGAAATAGGTGACGAAAACAAAGTCAGGGCTTGGCAGTGGGCACTGGCGGGGAGGAGAGTGGCAGCGGGGGGGGGGGACACTGGTGGAAAGGTCACTAGCGGCAGGCCAATGAGGAGGAAGGTGTCTAAATGAGAGGGAACATTGACGACTCCCCCCACCCTATATCCAAGCTCCGTCACACCTTTACAGGCGTCAACAGAGGGGAAGGGCCTTGACGGGGACGAGGTGGACAGCTGGGAGGTGGACAAGGAGGCCCCTGACAGGTTGAGACCGGCTCTGAGAGCAGGGGAAACTGGCCGACCACTGACAGGCACGAGAGGGTATGTTAGCTGAGAAGGGGGCTGACGGACAGGAAGGGTTAGCTGGGGGAATGGGGAGGGAGGAATGAATGAATGAATGAATGACGGGAGTGGAGAATGCTGGCTGACTGGCTGACAAGCGAGCAGTCTGGCGGAGGCGCTGACCCCCCGACGAAGCGCAGGGTGACAAAGGCGCCGACTGCAGGTGCTGAGTGACAGCAGGACGCGGTCTGACGGAGAAGGGGGAGGGGGAATCCCCTCCTCTCCCCGGGCCCGAGGAAGCAGCGGGCGCGCGGCCGCACTCACCTGTCCCGCAGCCTGGGGGTCGCGGCGGCTCTTCCAAGGCCCGAGGGAGGCCAGGACGCTCGCAGAGGTGAAGTGCGGACGGCCTGCAGAGGGCCGTACGCACATGGGCCCGGCCCCGCGCGCGGCGCCTTCGGACTCGGGCGCAGCCGGCGGGAGGCTCGGGACCCGCTCGGGACCGGCTCGGGGCCGCGGGCGAGATCGCTCCAAAATGGCGGCGGCGAGAGCGCGCGCGCTCCGGGGACCCGCTTCCGCGCAGGGCTGCGCGCGCGGACGGGGTCGGGGCGCGGGCGCGCCCCGGGGGCGGGGCCACCGGAGGCGGGGCCGAGTCGCGGCTCCCTGCTGGGGTCTGCCCGAAGGCTCTGGAACGTCGCGGCCTCTGGGGCTCTCTGTCCTGAGACGTCTCCGCGACCGAGCTGGCTGTACTAAGTTCCCTGGGCTTCTTCAGTTACCCAAGAGCAGCGGCGCGCTGTGGCCTGCTCGGGTGGGTGCTCAGATCTCCTCCCCGCCCTGTTTCTGAACTGGGCAGCGAACAGCCCTACTTTTTTCTTTTTCTGAGTGCCCAGTACATGTTGCATACGTGTTCATCTAACATGGGTTGGAATTAGTTCAAATGAAAATTAGACTGATTTCCGGTGGCAGGGTAAGCCGTGGGAAAATATTAAAAACAGAGACGAAGCATGTTAGGAATGTCAGCACATGCTAGTTATGAATTCACTGCCTTTCAGCTGCAAGTTCACCAGTGCTGTGCAAAAATACAACCCGGCGTGGGTGGTGCACTTGGGAGACCAAAGCAGGAGGGCAAGCAAAACTTTGTCGCTCCGAACGTAGTGGCACACGTCTTTAATCCCAGCACTTCAGAGGCAGGGGGAAATCTCAGTCAGTTCGAGGCCCGCCTGGTCAACTCCCCGAGTTCCAGGTCAGTTAGGACTGCGTAGTGAACAAAGTCTGAAGGGGGTTAGGGTGAGGGCTTCTGGACCCTTCAAGTATTTTGCCTTTGAGGTGGTACTGCTGTGCTTCTTCAGCAGAGGGCGCCAAAGAGACACTGTTTGTGAAAAAGGAAAGTTTTTCGTTCCCTGGTCTAGAAAGCAAATTTGGAGACACCTGGGTTCACGCCAAGCAAGGTCTCTTGCGGTGGTCCGCAGCACAGCTTTTCCCAGACTACATTGACTGAAAGTGACTTTGGTAAGATTTACCCTGAATACAGAAACTGAAAGTGCTACAGAACCGGTACTTGTACTGGGGTACCAAATACAGGAGATGACCCATAGTCTTAAAAACCGCAGCAGTGAGCAGGTGCAACCCTGCACTATTTTTGTGCCCAGGCCAGAGTTCGTGATTCAGCAACAGCTCCATGCACCCTTTACATGCGCGCGCGCACACACACGCCATTTTTGCAGTGCTAAGCAAGCACTGTGCTGCCGAGCTGCATGTCCAGCACTTACTTCTTTTTTTTCTTTTCTTTTCTTTTTCTAATTTTTTTTTAAATATTTATTTATTTACTTATTATGTATACAATATTCTGTCTGTATGCCTGAAGGCCAGATGAGGGCGCCAGACATCTTTACAGATGGTTGTGAGCCACCATGTGGTTGCTGGGAATTGAACTCAGGACCTTTAGAAGAGCAGGCAATGCTCTTAACCACTGAGCCATCTCTCCAGCCCCCTTCTTTTTCTAATTTTGAACTAGGCGTTTAGTCCCAACATTTGGGAAGTTGAGGCAGGAGGATCAGTAGTTCAAGACTGGTTTGAGCTGTGAGTGGAGTTCAAGGGCTGCCTAGACCACGGGAGACCTTTGTTTGTTTACTTATTTGGGGCTTAAGGTTTTGAGAAGTTGCTCTGGCTGGCCTTGAACTTGTGGCATCGCCCTGCTCCTTTCAAACCCACACAGAATTCATCAGCAAACCTACTGTACCTTTCACTCCAATATCTAACCTGTAAGGCCAGTTTCTCTTGTCTGACACAAAGCAGTCTAGATGGGCCCCCTACTTTTATCCTGGAGGACTTGCTGTAGGCCATTCAGCATGGGGTTCAAAGGGAACCTATTAAAATAAGTCAGATCAGATCTATGACCTCAGGGCTTGCTGTCTCACCCAAGATGAAAGCAAGAATCCTTGCTGCTGCCCACAAAGCTATTTGTGATGTGATCTCACTTTATCTACTCATTTCATTTCGCTTCAGTCATGATAACCTCCTGCCCCGGGTCAATTGCTCACACTGCCATCTGTATCTTTTCAGGCATCTCTTCTTGTTATTGCTACGCTTGCTGTCTTGCCTCAGACCTGCTCATTGCCTCCTCCACCTCTGGGAGGGCCTCCCGAACTGCTCTATTTAAAGCCTCAAGCTTATATGGCACTAACTTCACAGCCCCCTCCCCTGTCTGGCCTTTTCTCCTTCCCAGTGGTATCACTCACTAGTCATATCCACTAAAGAGACCTGAAACCACACAGTGATTTCACTGGGGGGAAGTTCATTATAAAATTATCAGTTATAAGATTATTATGAAGAAAGAAAACTATAGTCAAGAAAGAAAAATCTTAAAGAGAGTTTATTCTCCCAGTGGGAATTTATTCTTTCTTAGAGAAGTTTGGCAGCAGCACCCCTGCTGAAGACAGAGACATTCCCTGGGCTGTCCTGAGCTTCCTGGGTAGAACCAACTGCCACGCACTGCAGAATAGAGCTTATAAAGAAATACATCTTCCAGAGAGCAAGCAAAGACACAAACTAACCCTTGAGGTAACTGTGAGCACCACTGGGAATTACTCATAGGGGTAGCAGTCAGAGGGAAGTACCAGTACCTGATGGGAATGAGAATAATGCATGTCCTTCCCGTAGCCCTGGCAACAGGAGCAAGGTAGAGAGTGCCCATGGAAAGCCAGTGTCTCCTGTGGGAAGTTAGTGTGCTGGATGAAAGTGGACCTGGAGCTGACGTGGTAAGTAGAAAACTGGACAGTCAACTCTGTGGACATCCTTCTATACCACAACAGAACAACCACATTTCCAGCTAGCCATATTGCTCTTGGGGTTGGCTGGATGGCTCAGTGGGTAAAGTCAATCACTCCCAAACTGACCATCTGAATTTGATCCCTATGGCCCACCTGGTAGAGAGAGAACTAGCCGGGCATGGTTGTGCATGCCTTTAATCCCAGCTCTCGGGAGGCAGAGGCAGGCGGATCTCTGTGAGTTCAAGACCAGCTTGATCTACAAAGGGAGTTCCAGGACAGCCAGAACTGTTATACATAGAAACCCTGTCCAAAACAAAAGAAAGAAAGAAAGAAAGAAAGAAAGAAAGAAAGAATTAATTGCTACAGTTGTCCTCTGACATCCACATGAGCTCAGTAGCAGGCACAAACACACTCACAAATAGTAAATAAATGTAACTTTGAAAATTTATTCTGTCGTATAATACCTGCTCTTTTCCCTAAAAATGAGATTATGTACACTTCCAGAAGTCATTATACCTATCACTGGCTACTTTGATTATTCTTCAAGTGTAGTTGCTAGCCCCACTGAAAAGTTTCTTATGCTAACACTAGTGATGTAACCATCTAAAAGCTTGTATTTTTAAGATAAAAAAGTATGTACAAATATATAACAAATGATTAAAAATATGCAAAGCTACTACATTTCTTTTTTTTTCTTTTTTTTTTAATATTTATTTATTTTGTATGCAATATTCTGTCTCTGTGTGTTTGTAGACCAGAAGAGGGCAGCAGAGCAGACCTCATTACAGATGGTTGTGAGCCACCATGTGGTTGCTGGGAATTGAACTCATGACCTTTGGAAGAGCAGGCAATGCTCTTAACCACTGAGCCATCTCTCCAGCCCCCCCCCCCTTTTTTTTGGATAAATTTTTTTTTTTTTGGTTTTGTTTTGTTTTGTTTTCGAGACAGGGTTTCTCTGTGGCTTTGGAGCCTGTCCTGGAAGTAGCTCTGTAGACCAGGCTGGTCTCGAACTCACAGAGATCCACCTGTCTCTGCCTCCCGAGTGCTGGGATTAAAGGCGTGCGCCACCACCGCCCAGTCACTACTACATTTCTTATTTCTGTAATTGGTGCAGTATATAACCATGCATGAATTGTCTTTAACCATTTATGATGTACACAAAATACCTAGAACAAAGGCAAGTATTTCTGACACAAAATAACCATATAGAGGGGGCTGGAGAGATGGCTCAGTGGTTAAGAGCATTGCCTGCTAGAGTTCAATTCCCGGCAACCACATGGTGGCTCACAACCATCTGTATTGAGGTCCTGGTGCCCTCTTCTGACCTGCAGGCATACACACAGACAGAATATTGTATACATAATAAATAAATATTAAAAAAAACATATAGAGTAAGCTCTATCCCTAAGAGCACTAAATACAAAAGATGTTCAACAATAAAATGGAAAAAGAAAAGCTGTGATATAAAATGAGCGCTGCCTCAGAGCACCTCAGAATAGGACTAGTGGTGGCTTGCGTTGTCCTTCCCTCGAGAGCCCCTGCGTCTCTATGCCAAGACAGACCCAGAAATCAGAATCTCTAGAAAGGATGAATGTAGGCAGAACCGTGCTTATATGCACCATTATCAAATTGCTGGGGGCCAAAGACAGAAAAACCATGAAAGCAGAAAGAAAAAAATGACTCACCAACATTAAGGGAACAACAATAAAGTTTATAGCTGAGGGCTCATAAAAGATCAAGGAAGTGATAAAATAACCTCCAGAGTGTGAAGGAAAAATAAAACCTGTCAGAGAAAAACCCTATGTGCGGCAAAACTATCCTTCAAAAACTGAAAGTGAAAAGCTGGAGGGATAGCTCAGTCAATAAAATGATTACTGACTCAGGTGTGAGCATGAGGTCCTGGGTTCGAACCCCAAAACCTACATAAAAAACCAGGCCAAGGGATGGGAGAAATGACTTAGTGATTAACAACACTGGCTGCTCTTCCAGAGGATCTGGGTTTGATCCACAGCTCCACATGTCAGCTCACAACCATCTGTAACTCCAGTTCAAAGGATTCAACACCAGCCATACTCACATCCATGTGGCATATACTCACACAGATACATACATACACATAAAAATCATTACAAAGAAAGGAAGAAAGAGAGAGGACAGAATTCAAGCTTGACTGAGCGCACGCGCGCACACACACACACACACACACACACACTATTTTTTAATGATGATGAGCTAACAGGTAGCAGTGGTGTACATCTTTAATCCCAGTACCAGGGAGGCAAAAGCAGATGCATCTCTGTGAGTTTGAGGCCAGCATGATTTACAGAACAAGTTCCATAACAGCCAGGGATACCTGAAGAAATGCTGTCTCGTTTTGGGGAAAAAAAAAATGAAAATGAGGGTGAGCTAAAAAACGTTCCCAGGCACATCAAAGAGAAAACACATTGCAGGTACACCTATACTCTTCCTGGGTATAGGCGGAAAATGTGGAGTCATCACACTATTGCTTGCACTCTCAGATTCATTGTGGAACTCTTCAGAACCACCAAAATATAAAGTAAGCTAAATCCCCATTGACAGGTGAATGAGCAAAGAATATATGGGTTGGGGCTTGGGAGAGGGCTCAGTATTGACCACACAATAGACCATTGACCGTAATGAAGAAAAGGTGACGAACTAGAGAACAGCGTACCAATTCAGTTGGACCCTAAAAGACAGGTGTCATCTGCATCTTTTTCAGCCACTGTGTAGTCTCGGAACTCACTTTGTAGACCAGGCTGATACAGTACTCAATGAAATCCACCTGCCTCTGCCTCTCAAGTGCTGGTATTAAAGGTGTGTGTCTGGCTATATGCATTCTTTCATAAGCAGAAATTTTTAAAATGATGATCTGAATGCAGAAGAGAGACTATTAGAGACTGGGAAGGATGCCAGGGGGAGAACAGATGGAGAGGAGCTCAGTGTGAGCTAACATGACATATAGATATATGAAAATATCATGGCAAAACCACTAATTTGGCAGGGTTAGTGAAAAGGTGCCTCCCTATAATCTCAACAGTTGACAAGTACCGGCAGGAGGGTCAGGAGGTCAAGGTCATTCTTAGAGGCATGCCTAGATAAAGGCCACCCTTGCCCACGTGACACCCTGAATCAAGAAAAAAAATTACTTTGTACAATTAATACATGTTTATAAAGATTGCATTATAGCACAGTTCAAATAGTACATAAGCCAGAGGTCATCTAACAGCACAGAAACTAATGAAGTGTCCCACAGTAAAATTCAGTAACATATAAAAAGGGTTGTGTACCCACAATAATGGGCTTTATCCCATTACTTGTCTAGCATACAAAATTCATAAGGATTTTTTTGTTTGTTTGCTTGTTTTGTTTTTGTTCTTTTTTTTTCGAGACAGGGTTTCTCTGTGGTTTTGGAGCCTGTCCTGGAACTAGCTCTTGTAGACCAGGCTGGTCTCGAACTCACAAGATCCACCTGCCTCTGCCTCCCGAGTGCTTGGGATTAAAGGCGTGCGCCACCACCCCCCGGCTGTTTGCTTGTTTTTAAGTCAGGGTTTCTCTGTGTAACAGTCTTGGCTGTCTTGGAACTCACCCTGTAAACCAGGCTGGCCTCGAACCAGCTGGCAACTTTTTATATTTTACTAGTGCTTGGGTTCCACAGTTTGACTGATTTGGTTCATCCGTCAAATTCACTGAAGCCTCATGCATTTTAATATATATTCATGCCAGGCGGTAGTGGCCCACTCAGCTTTAATCCCAGCACTCGGGAGGCAGAGACAGGAAGAGCTCTGTGAGTTTGAGGCCAGCCTTCCAGGACAACAGGGCAACACAGAGAAACCCTCTCTCAAAAAACTAAATATGTATTCATTTTACTCAAAAGGAAAAAATCTTGAAAACAAATACTAATTAAGGGTGAACCCATGAACAACATAGTTGTTTGTTGTTAATGCTTTTAGAAATGGTATCATTGCAGTGTAGGATGGTCCTTAACTCTAGTTAATCCTGTCTCAGGCTCCCAAGTGCTAGTATTACTATAAACATGCCCCCACACCTCACCAATAATACAGTTCTTAGGACGAGTGTATCAATGCCTACACTGTCTTTTAAGTTGATCTTAGTGGATCTTCAGGCATCTTGGTCTATGTCTGTAATCCCAGCACTCAGGAGATGCAGACAAGAAGATTGTGAATTTGAGATTAGTTTGGACTATGTAGCAAGATCTTATGTCAAAAATAAAAATGAGGGCTGGGCAGTGGTGGCATACGCCTTTAATCCCAGCACTCAGGAGGCAGAGGCAGGCAGATCTCTGTGAGTTTGAGGCCAGCCTGGTCTACAAAAGCTAGTTCCAGGACAGGCTCTAAAACTACAGCGAAACCCTGTCTCAAAAATAAAATAAAATAATAAAATAAAATAAAAATGAATAACACTTGCCAGGTAGTGCTGGCTTTAATTTCAGCACTTGGGAGGCAGAGGCAGGCAGACCTCAGTGAGTTCAAGTGCAGCCTGGTCTACAAAGCAAGTTTCAGGATAGTTAAGACTGTTACACAGAGAAATCCTGTCTTGAAAAGTCAAATAAATAAAAATAAGAATAAACACATGAGGGGCTGGAGAGATGGCTCAGAGGGTAAGAGCACTGGCTCCTCTTCCAGAGGTCCTGAGTTCAATTCCCAGCAACCACATGGTGGCTCACAGCCATCTGTAATGTAATGAGACCTGGTGCCTTCCTTGCCAGCAGTACATTGTATGCTTAATGAATAAATAAATCTTAAAAAAAAGAATAAACACATGAAGGTAATTAAAATTTCCTGGGCTTGGTGCTGTACCCCTTTAATCCCAGCACTTGGGAGGCAAAGGCAAGTGGATCTCTGTGAGCTTGAGGCCAGCCTGATCTACAGAGTAAGTTCCAGAACAACAAGACTACCCACAGAGAAACTCTGCCTCAAAAAACAAAACAAAACAGAATAAAAAATTAGTAGGAGGGGTTGGAGAAACGACTCAGTGGTTAAGAGCATTCACTGTTCTTGCAGAGAGGCCATGGGTTCAGTTCTCATCTTATAACAATCTGTAAGTTCAGTCTGAGGAGATCTGACACCTTCTTCTTGCCTCTGCAAACACCAGGCACATACATGATACACATACATGTGGACCAAACACGTGCACACATAAAATGAGATTATATATATATATATAACCACCGCCCGGCTGAGATAATATTTTTTAAAACCTAAGATAGCCACCAACTTCAAAGGTGCAGATAACACCTCTGATCTGTGAATCCTGAGAGTGACTTCATGTTTAACTAACTACACAAGCATGAATCACCCCACTTCTATTTTCCCCAGTTTCCACCAATAAAGATACCTATCAAACTCTGGGGGGGGGGGTCAGAGTTGAGACTGACTCTCATCTCCACTTCCAAAGTTAGTCCTTTCTGGCATACTGCAGGTGGGCAAAATGGGCTTTGAATGACTGTGCAGTTGGTAGCAGTTTTCTTATTTATAAAACAATTGCCTTCAGCTCAACACAATATGGTAATTAAAAAAGGTAATGATTTTGTAGCTCATAAATAACCATCCGCTCCCATCCTGCTTGGAACCTCATGACTACTCGGCAGATGGATTGCAAGCGCGTAGTTTTTAGGCAGTTAAAAGGCAATGCTCAGCAATGGTGACAAAACGGTGGGGGGAAGCCGGGCGATGGTGGCGCATGCCTTTAATCCCAGCTCTCGGGAGGCGGAGGTAGGCGGATCTCTGTGAGTTCGAGACCAGCCTGGTCTACAGAACTAGTTCCAGGACAGGCTCCAAAGCCACAGAGAAACCCTGTCTCGAAAAACCAAAAAAAAAAAAAAAAAAAAAAAAAAAAAAAAAAAAAAAAAAAGGTGGGGGGGAGACCTTTCTATTCTTTTCCACTTTGATATGTGCTCCAATGGTCCACTTGGCCTTCCCAGGAGTTCATGTGAATGGAAAAACCATTTAAGACTTGGAGATTAAAGCTGGAATGCCTTTTATCCCAGCACTTGGGAGGCAGAGGCAGGTGGATTTCTGAGTTCAAGGCTGGCCTGGTCTACAAGCAAGTTCTAAGACAACTAGGGCTAAGACAGAGAAACCCTGTCTTCAACCCCCCAACTCCCCCTAGAAAAAAATACAAACTTGGAGATTGTTGCTGAAGCCTAGTCTAAGACGGTAATTTTGAATGAAAGGCTTAAATGCTTAAAAAAATAAAAACACCTAAAATATATAGTATAATATATAGATATAGAGTATTGTTATACTGCCATGCTCAGTAGCCTAAGTTCTAGACTTTTAGGGATCTCAGCTAAAACCAGACTTGAATTTGTGGCTTTGACGACAAAGAATAACATTTTGAGACTAGCCATTTTATGAAGCAGAATTTGAGTTTATTTTTTATTTAATTTTTTTAAATATTTATTTATTATGTATACATTATTCTGTCTGTGTGTATGTCTGCAGGCCAGAAGAAAGCACCAGACCTCATTACAGATGGTTGTGAGCCACCATGTGGTTGCTGGGAGTTAAACTCAGAACCTTTGGAAGAGCAGGCAATGCTTTTAACCACTGAGCCATCTCTCCAGCCCTTTTATTTAATTTTTTATTGATTTTATTGAGCTATACATTTTTCTTTGCTTTCCTCCCTTCCTCTCCCCTCTCCTTCAACCCTCTCCCATGATCTCCATGCTCCCAATTTACTCAGGAGATCTTGCCTTTTTCTATTTCCCATGTAGATTAGATTCATGTATATCTCTCTTAGGGTCCTCTTTGTTGTCTAGGTTCTCTGGGATTGTAAATTATAGCCTGGTTTTCTTTGCTTTATGTTTAAAAACCACTTATGAGTGAGTACATATGATAATTATCTTTCTGGGTCTAGGTTACCTCACTCAGTATGATGTTTTCTAGCTCCATCCATTTGCCTGCAAATTTTAAGATGTCATTATTTTTTTTCTGTTGTGTAGTATTCCATTATGTAAATGGACCACATTTTCCATATCCATTCTTTGGTAGAGGGGCATTAGGTTGTTTCCAGGTTCTGATTATGACAAATAATGCTGAGGTGAACATAGCTGAGCACATGTCCTTGTGGTATTATTTTTTATTTTATTTTATTTTTTTTTTTTTTTGTTTTTCGAGACAGGGTTTCTCTGTGGTTTTGGAGCCTGTCCTGGAACTAGCTCTTGTAGACCAGGCTGGTCTCGAACTCACACAGATCCGCCTGCCTCTGCCTCCCGAGTGCTGGGATTAAAGGCGTGCGCCACCACCGCCCGGCCCTATTTTTTATTTTTTAATGGAAACAAAGGATTATGACAGGCACTTCCATGACAAAAAGAAGACTCTAAGACAATGAAGAGTAAAACTGCAACACATGGGCTAAATATTTTCCACTCTCATTATCGCCGTCAGCACTTTGCTCCAACTTCCAACAGATAAGAGCTGGGGCTTAATAAAAAAAAAATTAGTATAGACTTAAGCACAGTGGTTAAGAAAGACAATGCAAGTGTGATAATGGCGGCCTTTAATCCCAACAGATGCAGGCAGAGCTCTGTGAATTCAAGATGTGCCTGGTCTACATATCAAGTTCCACCCAGGCCAGGACAAATGAGGGTGTGTGTTGAAGCAAGTATGACATTCAAGAGTATAGGTGTAGGCTTCTTGAGCAGTCAGTAAGATAAATCCATAGTTATGGGCTCTGGAAGGGAGCGATATAATTATTTAGCATTGATTATATATCCCATCTTGATGGCTCTTAGGTTGTGTCTCAAAAGATTACTAATGTGCCCTCCCCATAAGTAGGATGGATGAGGGAGCTCTGGGAATGCCTTGGATGGCAATCTGGCAAAGGAAAACCAGAAATTACTAAGGTTACACAAGAGATTTAGTTTATTGTCCTTTCCCTGTAAACCAGGTTTCTCATGAGATTTCTGGAAAATTGCAGGTTATAGCTGGGAAGAGGAAGACCTTAAGCAGTTGTTAATTGTGCTAGATTTCTTGCTTCTCTACTGGCAAAAGGCTAGGAGTGGGGAGGAGGAAGGCTCTCCATTTCTCTTCTCATGCCCCCTCCCCAATTTCCCTGCCTTTCTCGCCTGCTTCATTGTCTCTTCGTTCTAAATTCACCCTTCTATATACCTGGCCTCCGAGTTAGCGATTACAAACTTCTTTACTCCTAGAGGCAGCAGCATTAGGTCGCCAGGCTGCCTCTTTGCTAGCGGAAGTGGGCACACCAGCCTGGAGTGGGAGTGAGTCTAGGGCAGACATGCCAATTTGGCTAGAGTTGTAAAGAGTGGGTGGGTGGAGACGTGGTCTATCAATGGTGCCAACCTTGGACAGGGAACCCCAAGGAAGTACAAAAGGGCTACACATTCAGACACAAAATTGTGAACTTAAAACATTGAGGTGCTTTTTAAAATATTTGTTTTTAGAGTGTTTGTCTGTGCACCACGTGCGTTCATGGAGCCCATGGTGGTCAGAAGAGGGCATCGGATCCGCAGGTGTGAGCTGCCATGTGGGTGCTGAGACTCAAGTCCAACTTTTCAGGAAAAGCAGCCTGCATTCTTATTCGCTGAGCCATCTCTTCAGGCCCAAACATTTTTTTTTTCACACTTGTTTTATTTCATTTTGCAGAGACAGTGTTTCTCTGTGCAGCCCTGGCTGTCCTGGAACTTATTCTGCAGACCATGCAGGTAGAAACTCAGAGATCCTCCTGCCTCTACCTTCTGAGTGCAGGGATTAACGGCCTGTGCCACCACTGCCCAGAAGTGGTTTTCACACTTTTAAAGGATTGAGCTCATTTTGAGGTTTGTCTATAACTAGCTTGGTCAATTGTCCGGTGTGAATGCTATAGATGACGAAGTCCTGTAGCGATGACACGCAAAATGAACATTAAGCTCACAACCCTTGGCCGGGGTGGATACCCCTAGGTGGTCCAATACAAAACGTCTGACGCCCCCTGGTAGACATCACTACAAGACCAAAGTCCCATAGAATCAGATGCGGGCCAGGGATATCAGAACCAGCATTGCTCGCCGGCCAGACTGACAACAGCACTATCCCCCGCCCCCCCCCCCCCCCCACACCCTCCACGGGCGGACCCGGGTCACGCATCCTCCACTGTCGGGAAGTGCCACCAGCTCTAGACCCCTCTAACTGGCTGGGGCCTTTCTCGCTGGTACATTAGCCGACGCCCCAGGGCGGGCGCTCCTCTGGCGCCAGGGGGCGCGCGGCTGCTCAGGGGACCTTCTGGCCTGCGGCGGCGGCAGCTCGACTGCTCCGAGGCGGGCCAGGTGAACCCCTGCGTTTCCTCGCAACGTGCGGGTGTCGCTTGAGCTACTATCATGGAGGTGCCGGTGGATACCGGGCCTCGGCAAGCTGGCGGAGGACTAGGCGTGGCCAGGTCCACATCCTCCGGCCGTGCAGCGCGGGCCTCGGCGATACCCTGGGCGCGCTTCTCTGCCTGGCTGGAGTGCGTGTGCGTGGTCACCTTCGATCTGGAGCTGGGCCAGGCGCTGGAGGTAAGCTATGGGCTGGTCAACCCTCCAGAACTGTCCCCGTGCCTCTTCTTCGGAGACCTGAACCTCTCCCGTCGCCCCTCCTCTCCGTTCGTCCCTCCTCTCCCGATGCCCCTCCCCCCATGCTCCTCCCTTCCCTCGCCTGCACCCCAGCTGCTTTTTCCTCCCAGTCATTTCTCAATGCCTCGCGTCCACCCTCCAGGAAGCACATCCTATGGCCTCCTGGCCTGTAGTCTTCCTGCTTGGTCTAGGGTCCTCTTAGGCGCCTCTCTGAATACTTTGTATCCTCAGGCTGACCTTTCCCCCACTTCTTTGGTCTAGTGACTAGCTTAGCGACCTCCTCTTTCTTAACCCTCTTTCTCATTGACTGCCACCTCTCCAAGAGGAGCCTCTTTAGAGTTCTAAGAGCGCTCCCCTGACCAAGAAAGAGACGGTCTCCAAGCCCTGACTGCTTACCCATCAATATATCTTCCGCAACATTTTTCATGACCCTTTCCCCAAAGAGGCAAAAATATCTCCTGCCCTCAGTTGCTCAAGCCAGAGTCTTAGGGTACATCTCCCCCCAGATTTCACATCGTGTTTGCCACAGTCTCCAATGTCCTCCATAGTTTATGTCTGAATTTCCGGCTAAGAAGTCCTGTGGCATTCATCTTTCACTTAGAATCAGATCCAGACCCTGTGAGGTCCTGCTTGGCCCCTCTGTTTTGAGCTCTTCACAACCTTTGGCATCTGGTCACCAGCTGTGTGCAGCTGGGCAGGGCCTTGGGCTTTTGATGTAGTCTTCCGGCATGAGGGCCTCCATCCCACCTACACATAAAGGCAGTCTCTCTTCTAGATAAAATGAAAATATCAGCCAGACATAGTGGTGTATGCAAACCCAGGGTTCAGGAGGCTGAGGCAGGATCGTGAGTTTGAAGCCAGTATGGATTATATAGTGAGCTACAGAATCGGACTTGTATCTGAAGAAAGAGAAAAAGATAGCACAGTGGCACATGTCTTGAATCCCACCCAGTACTCTGGAGGCAGAGGCAGGCTGATCTCTATGAGTTCAAGATCAGCCTAGTCAACTTAATGAGTTATAGCCAGGGCTGCACAGTGAGACCTTGTCTCAACAAAAAAAAAAAAACAAAAAAAAAAAAAAAAAAACAAACCACCAGAAAGATAGGAGAAGAGGAGGAAGAAGAAAATGTTTCCGGCTCAGTGACTCAGGCTCAGTCAGTGAGCCCTTTGCAGGGCAGGTCCGGCCAAGATAATGTCTGTGTTCTAAAGGCAACTGACCGTCACAGCAGGTCTGCTGTAGGTGGAGGTGTCTCAGAGGCAGATCCTGATGTCAAAGGGACCTGTGAGAGCCTGAGAGGTGGTGAAGGTGGTTGAGGTAGGGCTGAAAAGTGACCCTTGAGACAGCTGCTGCAAGGGACCTTTGTGGTTGGGAAATGCTATGGCCCAGATGATCTGAGAGGCTCGAGGTCTAAAATCTTCTAAACAGAAAAGTATAATTCGTTTCTGTTGCGGGAGAGTGTGTGTTTTAAGACAGGGGTTCTTCTGTGTAGCTTTGGCTGTCCTGGAACTCACTCTGTAGACCAGGCTGGCTGCAAACTGAGAGATCCACCTACCTCTGCCTCCTGAGTGGGTGCTGGGATTAAAGGTGTACACCACCCCAAACTGGCCACACATATCTTTTTTTTTTTTTCGAGACAGGGTTTCTCTGTAGCTTTTGGAGCCTGTCCTGCAACTAGCTCTTGTAGACCAGGCTGGCCTTGAATTCACAAAGATCCACCTGCCTCTGCTTCCTGAGTGCTGGGATTAAAGGCATGCGCCACCACCGCCTGGCTTCACACATACTTTTTTGTTTTTTTGAGAGTCTTTGTAGCCAGGGCTGTCCTAAAACTCACTATATAGACCAGGCTGGCTTTGCATTCACTTATATTGGCTTTTTGAGGGATGAGTCCCCTGAAACAGACCTTCTTCAGGCTCACTGTCTCGGCCTCTGAATACTGGGATCAAAGGCATGCACCATCATGCTTGGCTGTCAGTTAGGTTTCTTGTATCACCCAGGACCACCAGTCAAGGGGTGGCAGCACCACTACAGGCTGGGCTTTCCTACATCATTCGCCAATTAAGAAAATGTACTTCAGAGCCGGGCGATGGTGGCGCACGCCTTTAATCCCAGCACTCGGGAGGCAGAGGCAGGCGGATCTCTGTGAGTTCGAGACCAGCCTGGTCTACAGAGCTAGTTCCAGGACAGGCTCCAAAGCCACAGAGAAACCCTGTCTCGAAAAACCAAAAAAAAAAAAAAAAAAAAAAGAAAGAAAAAAAAGAAAATGTACTTCAGCCAGGCGGATCTCTGTAAGTTCCAGACCAGCCTGGTCTACAGAGCGAGTTCCAGAACAGGCTCCAAAGCTACCCAGAAGAAACCCCACAGGCCAGTCTTACAGAGGAATTTTCTCAATTGACTCTAGCTAGTGTCAAGTTGACAGAAAACTAGCCAGCACACACCCGGTATACACTAGGGCTGAAGGTTATAGAGAGGGGGATCGTACTCAAGGAGAAGGCTCTGATGTGAGACAGCGTGTATGGAAGGAGGTCACAGAAGGCCAGAAAGTGGGCCAGATAGACAGCCTGCCCTTGCAAACACATGCTTATGGCATCTGCTGAGCTGTTCTAGTGGACGGTGTTACCGCAGGGAGATACAGATTCACCAAGTGCTCTGTCTTCCCCTACAGCTTGTCTATCCGAGTGACTTCCGGCTCACAGATAAGGAGGTAGGTTCTGGACTTCTTGGGAATGGGTGTCCCCAGGAGTGAGCCAACCCTCACTGGGCTCTGTTTGTTTCAGAAAAGCAGCATCTGCTACCTGTCCTTTCCAGACTCCCACTCAGGTAGATAATCCCACACTCTCGGAACACTGGCTCTGGGGCTGGAGGGTCATGGATGAAAGGTGGAGTGATGGGACCAGTGGTATGTAGGCTGCTAACAGTAGATGAGGCACTGTAAGGATGGACCCTCACCAGACCTCAGCTGCAGCAAGATAGCCAGGTTCTCTAAAACCCATAGACAGCCATAGATCTGGGTAATTGTGTAGCTGACTGAGCCAGGCTCCTGCAGGGAAACTGAAGATGGTTCTCTGTGTGGATTCATCCCAAGACCCTATGTGGTGTATAAGATCAGGATAGGAGTCTGTTGGGAAACAGATTGTCAGTTTTCCCTTGAGTGGGCATTTACCCTTGTGCAACAGCCCTCACCCCGACAATGGGAGGAGAGTCTCCCATTCACGAATGTGTGGTGGGGCTGCCTCTTTTCAGGATGCCTTGGAGACACTCAGTTCAGTTTCCGCATGCGTCAGTGTGGAGGTCAGAAGAGCCTCTGGCATGGTGACGACAGGCCTTATAACAGCAAGGCCCCCTTGGCACTGCAGGTGAGTAATGGGATGTCTCATCTGTCTTCTTTCCTTTTACTAGGGGCTCCTGGCTCCTGGCTCTGAATATCTTCTTTAAAGCCCCTGGGCTTGTGGAGTAGAAGTGCTCCGGCCCCACCCTGGGAGCCCTGCTCTGATCATATGCTGGGGTCTCCACCTGGGCCAGCTCTTGTGCGGTTCACTAGGATCAGCAAAGTTGGTCTGGTTGATGATGTCGCCCTTGCTGGGCACCTGTGTGATTAAATAAGCCGTGGCTCCGTGAGCAGAGGCCTGCAGAGCCTCCTGAGACCTTGAGGCACTCTTGTGTTGGCTAAGTCCTTTCTGTGTCAGCAGATGTCCCCTAGACCTTCTGAACCAGAGAACACTAGGTCCCGCTGTGGTAGGGAAAGTGCTGGAGCTAGTCTCGGACAGCTGCCTCCTAAATTTCCTGGATTCTTAGGTTTGCTTTCTTTTTTTTTTTTTTTTTTTGCAGGAGGGGGCATTCAAGACAGGGTTTCTTTGTATAGCCCTAGCTGTCTTGGAACTAGTTCTGTAGACCAGGCTGGCCTTGAACTCATAGAGATCCACCTGCCTCTACCTCCCAAGTGTTAAGCCCAAGTGTTAAGGAATAAAGGCATTGAGCCACCACCGGCATTTTTTTTTTAAAAGACAGGGTCTCTCCACGTATCCCTGCCTGTCCTGTAATTCACTACTTAAACCAGGCTGGCCTTGAACTCATAGAGATCTACCTGCCTCTGCCTCCCGACCCTAACCCTGAGTGCCTGGACTAAAGGCATGTACCACCATGCCCAGCCTTCGGTTTCCTCCTTAACAGCCCCTGTGTATGTCACCCTGGATCTTGTTAATGGCCTGTGTAGGGCATGGCTTAACATTGCATTCCTTACAGAGAGAGCCCGCACACTACCTGGGCTATGTGTACTTCAGACAGGTGAAGGACAGCTCTATGAAGAGGGGCTATTTCCAGAAGGTGAGCTGCCTGCCGCTGGAAGGTAGCAAATGGTGGACAGTTGGGGGACAGCTAGTGAGGAGCTCTGAGCCTCCGGGGTGCCTACCCATCTGCAGCCCGCCTGGGTAGCAAAACCAAGGAGGAGCCACCACGGGGCCCAGTTCTTTCCTGAAGCCTTTCTTGGCCTAGTATGGCACTTGAGGCCTTTCTGTCCTTGGGCCCCGAATATTCCAGCTCCTCAAGTCCAGCTGATGTCTTCATACTGCCAGGGTGAGGATAATTTAGCCAGCTCACATTTGCCTCTATAGGCCCCAGGCCCAGTCCTAACCCTGCTTGTCACCAGGGGTTATCTACCCTATGGCTACCTATACTAACTTAGGGTGTAGACATCAGGCTTTCTCTTGTCCAATCCTGATACATGAGTTAGGCTATTCTGTGGGGATGTGCTGCCCTGACCAGCTCTGGGTAAGCATGGCTTCAGGGCTGCCATGAGCTACTGAATTAGAGGAGCGATGCCTGTAGCTGAATGCCCTCTGATTGGCCCTGCATCATCACAGTCTTTAGTGCTGGTGTCCCGCCTGCCATTTGTCCGGCTGTTTCAGTCACTCCTAAGCCTGATCGCCCCTGAATACTTTGAGAAGCTGGCACCCTGCCTGGAAGCAGGTAAGTGGCATCAGACATGGCCGACATTGTCTCATCTCAGTCCCTTGGAAGGGCTTCTGACATCGGCCACCTGTGTCCACAGTTTGTAATGAGATTGACCAATGGCCAGCCCCCGTGCCTGGGCAGACCCTGAACCTACCTGTCATGGGAGTCGTCATTCAGGTGAGGACCAGGTGAAGAGTAAGCCATGCTGGTGGTGGTGACACTCCTCCCTTTCTAGAAGCTGCTTCCTTCCTCCCTAGGTGCGCATCCCATCCAGGGTGGACAAGCTGGAACCCAATCTGCCAAAGCAGTGTGACCAAGAGGTGGGGGATGGGGTAGAAGGAGCTGGGCCTTAGCTTGAGCCTTGTCCCTGGGCTTGGGTGATTATTGCCTCTGCCTCACCAGCCTACTTTGTGGGTGGCCAAACCTAGGCAAAGCCATGGTGGTGACCAGCATTTTCTGTATGGAGCCTGTGCTGGGGGGAGGGGAATGGCATGGGGCAGGGGCTGTGGGATTGTCATCAGATAGAACATTCACCTTGGCCTGACCTACACTCCCTTCACTTCTCAGAACCTGCTGCCAGCCCCAGTCGTCCTCACTAGTGTTCATGAACTGGATCTGTTTAGGTGAGCCCTGTAGGGTACCGTAGGCTACTCTGAGGGAGCCTTCCCACAGTCATACACATACAAGTGTGTAAGTCATGCAGGGCACAACTTGCCAGGAAAGGCTGCTCATCCAAGTGATTCTTGAGGAGCCCTCTTACCCAAGTGTCTGACTTAGGGAAAATGAACACAGTGGACAGGAAGGTTCTGTGCCCGGAGAGCTTGTTAGGGAGACGTTTGCTCCCTAAGGCTGCCCTTTGTGCCTTTCTAGGGATCTTCAAGGGATCCTGGACTTTGAGATTATCTTGTTCCATTCTGGGCCCAATAGGAACCAGGACTTTAGTCTAGAGGCATAAGAGGAAATAGGAATAACAGAGCCCTTGATTGGTAGACTCCCTGAGGCTCTGAATCTGCAGCCCCTCACAGGCAGGGTCCAGGTCAAGCCCCCTAAGCCAGCACTAGCTCAGGTGGTTTGTCAGAGCATGGGATAACTTTGATGACTTGAGACATCCCTTGCTCTTGGACCATCCTTACTACTGTCTTTGGGAGAGGTAGTGCCCTGTACACACCACAGCTCCTTTGTAACAGAGCTACCTGACTGACCCAATTGCTCTCCTGAACCAGGTGCTTCCGGCCAGTGCTAACTCATGTGCAAACCCTGTGGGAGCTCATGCTCCTTGGGGAGCCCCTCGTGGTCCTGGCACCCTCGCCTGATGTGTCTTCAGAACTGGTGCTAGCCCTGACCAGGTACAAACTTTACCTACTAGATTGTCGTGGCTGTGCTTGGTTACCCAGCCGTATACATTCTTTGTTGCTGTACCCCACAGCTGCCTACAGCCCCTGAAGTTCTGCTGTGACTTCCGCCCCTACTTCACCATTCACGACAGTGAGTTCAAGGAGCTCACAACACGAACACAGGCTCCGTAAGTACATGTCCTCCCTTCCCAGCCTCACACACTACCTCCCCTAGGCCTCTCTCTGCCTCTTCTCTCTTTCTCTCTCTAGACCAAACGTGGTCCTAGGAGTCACAAACCCTTTCTTTATCAAAACACTCCAGCACTGGCCTCATGTCCTCCGAATTGGGGAGCCCAAGATGTCAGGTGAGAAGACCAGGGGCTATAAGCCTCACTGGCTTGGGACCTAAGGTGAGGTTCTATATCCAGTACCGCTGAGGCCATAGGCATCGGCAGAGTTGTAGGTCCAAACCTTGGCTACTCTGTGTATTTCACAGAGGACCTTCCTAAGCAAGTCAAGCTTAAAAAACCCTCGCGGCTGAAGACCCTTGACACCAAGCCAGGTCTGTGCTTCCCCCTTGGGCTGCAGCCCCATCTACTGTGGTAAAGCCTGTCCTGGACGTGGTAGATTCCTCCAGTGGGGATGGCCAGGCCTTCTGACTCTTTTTCTTTCTACTCAGGCCCCGTGGTGGCAGGTGGGGGGACATTGTCTTCTTTAGCAGGTCTCTTGAGTCTCAGGACGGATGGGTGAGAGATGTGCAGGTTCTGTCGAGGGAATGGGGCTGTAGGCAGATCAGACAACCATCTTCATCATCAGTAGAGCTGTGGGAATGTGGAAGGGAGGCTGAATGGACAGCCACAGCTCTGACCTCCTGTCAGGCCTCTACACCTCATATACTGCCCATCTCCACCGGGACAAAGCACTGCTTAAACGGCTGCTCAAGGTATAGGCTATTGGGTAGGGCCTGGACATGGGTCCTCGGTGTGGTGTGAAGGATGCCGGATACCAGCCAACACTGAGGCTCAGTTCCCTGCTTCGTGTTGCAGGGAGTACAGAAGA
Source organism: Microtus oregoni (assembly GCF_018167655.1). Classification (NCBI taxonomy): domain Eukaryota; kingdom Metazoa; phylum Chordata; class Mammalia; order Rodentia; family Cricetidae; genus Microtus; species Microtus oregoni. Next base: position 4,490,674 of record NW_024543081.1, read on the forward strand.
AGAGGCCATGGGACGCACAGAGTGCCCTGCTGAGGCGGCACCTCCTAGAACTCACACAGAGTTTCATCATTCCCCTGGTGAGATGGGCAGGGTGTGCCAGCTGTAGGCGTGAGGGGAAATAGGAGGGGTGGTGAGAGCAGAGGCTGTGACAGCAGGGCTCGTGGCTCACATTTTCCTTGTCCCTTACCCTCCAGGAGCACTACATGGCGAGCCTCATGCCACTGCAGAAGAGCATCACACCCTGGAAGGTAGAGTCATTTCAGTCCCCATACCAAGAAGGGAAGGCCCAAGACGAATGTCCGCATGGAACAGAGAAGGTGGCTGTGATGCAGAAAGCCACCAGGGCATGAAGTTGACCTTGTGCCTGCCAGGCATCCCGCACAGGGCAGAGAAATGAGGACTGCAAGGAGGGATACTGACAGAACTCCTGAAGGGTGGTCCAGGGATCTGCCCCAAGCAGGATAGGGTGAAGATCTTCAGATACATCCTGGAGGGAGGGTTCCATCCCGCTGAAAGGTAGGACCTGTCTGCCTGTGCTCTTTAACACCCAGCTCATGTTAACTTTGTCTCAGAGCCCCCCCCAGATCTGCCCCTTCCGCCAGGATGATTTCCTGCGTAGCCTGGAACACGCGGGACCCCAGCTCACCTGCATCCTCAAGGGCGACTGGCTGGGCCTCTACAGGTGGGAAAACATCGGGCACAGGCTGCTGTGGGTGTCCCAAACATACAGGCCAGCTCCTCAACTGCCCCTTGCCCATCACAGGCGTTTTTTCAAGTCCCCCCATTTTGATGGCTGGTATCGGCAGCGGCATAAAGAGATGGCCCAGAAGCTGGAGGCTCTACACCTGGAAGCTATTTGTGAGGCGGTGAGGGAAGGCAAAGGGAGGGAGATAGGGACAGGCCCAGGGGAGGTGGGAAGCCTGGTGAGAAGAACCTGAAATGTCCCTAGCAGAACATTGAGGCCTGGATGAAGGACAAGTCAGAGGTGGAAGTGGTGGACCTAGTCCTGAAACTTCGAGAAAAGCTGGTGAGAAACCTCCTTTCCTACCCAGCCTCCACCTTCCAGGCCAGAAGTATGCCCACCTCTTACTACCACTGTCCCTCCAGGTGCGGGCACAGGGCCACCAGCTCCCTGTGAAGGAGGTGACACTGCAGCGGGCTCAGCTGTACATCGATACAGTTATTGGCTCCCTGCCCAAGGACCTACAAGCAGTCCTGTGCCCTCCCTAGGACAGAGCCAACTTGTGTGGTCCTGGAGGCCTAAGTCTGCCAAGTTCCCTCTCCTGTGAAGGCAGGCCTCCACCAAGCTGGGGGCTCCCAGCCTTGGGCTCCTACCTCAGCTTCAGCCCCCTCCCGGAACCACCTCTGTTCCAGCAGTAAAAATGACATTTGGAATGACAGTCTGGTCCCTGACTATGGGGGGGATTCTGTGCTGGCACTGCCTTGTTCTTTCCTGGACCCCACCTGTCCTCTGCAGCTGGAGGTGGGAGTGGGCTAGTAACCCTCACTGATGTAGGTGCCTTCACCACCTGCCCCCTCTTGGCACCCATCTGCCCACACTTCAGGATGCCTTGTATTGTGGGTCCTTTAGCCCAGCAGGCTTCCCAGCTCAGAGCAGAGGGAGGCAGCTGCCAGGGTCAGCCCCTCTTCTTTACACTCCACTCATTCTGTCTTCTGGGGAGTGATGGGTACTTTGCCTAGGCTATTCCTCTTTGTCCTGTGAGGACCTAAATCTCCTTCCTGCTGTGACTGGTCAGCATGAGGGAGTGAGGAATGGCTATAGGACTGGGCGCCCACTCAGAAAGCAAGCTCAGGCTGGTTTTTTTAGGTCCTCACCACAGTCCTTGTTCCCTTTCTTGGAACATCCCCCTGGACACCTGCTCCATGCATTTCACCCAGGCTGCCAAGGGAGACTCCAGCTTTCCCCTCATGTCTGCCCCTCCCCTTGAAGCTTGAAAGCTTTGGGCTATAGCCTAATGTTGCATTCTCTGCTGTCTTGTCCTTAGGGTACAGTTGGTCTCGTAGGCTGCGATGTTTCTTGGAGGTACTGTTCTGTGGTCTTCGTAGGAAAGGGCTAACCTGTGTGATCCCAGGGACCTAAGGCTGCCAAGGGCCTCCCTCCCCCTTCTAGAGCTACTGCTAGAGCACCCCTTCTAGAACTACTTTGGTCCCAGCAGTAAAAATGGCATTTGGAACCACAGCCTGGTCCCTTAATGTTGGAGGAGTGTTTGCTGGCCCTGTCTCGCCCCTTCCTGGATTGGATACTGTTGTGCAATGACCCCTCAAGCCCGAGCTTGGTACAGTGAGCTACAATGTTGCAACCCAGCACAAAATTAGGGCTCTTGGGATGGTGCAGACTAAAATGAGGAACCAGAGTTGCAGCCAAACCCTGTGGAGTATCAGAAACCTGTAGGAGGGTCTCCTGACCACTCAGACTAAATCTGCGAGATGAGGCCACGTCCCTGGGCAGTGTTAGGCAGTAGCAGGGAAAGAGGGGCATTAAAAAGAGCAGACTGTATACCCTGTAATGCTTTAAGGGGTGTTGGCAAAGTAAGCTGATGCGGAGCTGTACGATGAGCTTTTGCTTTTTTCCAGAGCTCCCATGTAGCATGACTACAACCCGTTCTGGGTTCTTTGGACTACTTTGATCAAACCCTCAAGTATGTATTGCCTTGCCCTTCTGCACTGATCCTGGCTAAGTCCAGGCCTAACAAAGGCAGTCAGTCCATTGTAAACAGTGCCAACCCTGTTTCTAGATCTTTGTACCGGTTCTCTCATTTACCCCCCTCACCTCAGCCTATAGCCTGTCACATTGTATCCATTTTACAGATGAGGAAACAGTCAAGATAGATATGATGGTGTACAGTGGGCTAGATCAATCTAACTTGGTGTCCTGTTAGAAAACTGAGCAGAGGCAGGTGGAGGTGGAGACCTTAGCATTAGGAAGAGTGACCCTGAGTACCCGCTGGAACAGGGGTGCCAGCCTCACCACCAAAAACCTGGTCTCTAAGGGATCTTCAGAAATGTGGCATCTTCCACTGTGACAGATGGAGCTCCCAGGCTATGGGGACAGCAGAGTGCTAGCCATTTGGAGTCTGCGAAACTGTGCCTTTAGTATACCCAGCCTCCTACCCAAGTATACAGTGGCCAGTTCTGAGGCCCTCAGGTCTTAGTGGTCCCACCCTAAAGAGCATATCTCAAATGCCACTGCAATGTGTATTTCTCATGTTTTCCTTTCACTTTCTGAGGGCTGTTATACAGTAAGCTTCAGAATGGCTCCCATGGACCTCAGTCACCATCCACCTAGGACTGTAACTAGCTTCTGCCCTGGCAGTCGGTGATGCCCAGAACTCAGGAAACAGATTAGGGGAGGTGGGAGGGTGTGGACACAACAGCACTGCCTAGGGCATAGACCCAAGGCTGACACGTGTAGGACAAGGAAAGTTCCAGTCCTTTTCAGGGGCTTGTCCTGGCTACTGGGTAGTTTACAGCCTGGGGCCTCCTACCAGCTATGTCCTCTTCTACTCTTGCTCCCCCAGGATGGGATCAGCTCTGAGTTAGAGGGGCTTCTGTCCAGAGTAGGCTTAGTCCCTGCCAAGGACAGGGCCTGGAGGGAAGAAGACAGATGGCTACAAGGAGGCGCTCCCCTCCCCCCAAGCCCAAGGTCCCTCATGGTTAAGATGCCTGGATGCCTAGATAGTGAAAAACTAATCCAAGAGGCTGTGGTCCCCAGGGCTCCCTTTTGTGGCAAATAGGAGAGATCTGTGAGTGAGCATTCAGGGGATCTAGGAGGACTGGGTGGAGGTCATGAGGCATCCAGCCCCAGGGACAGACCGGAAGGACAGGAGGGTTCTTTTACCCTCCTGCTTCCTGCCTTCTATTTTAAGCCCTACTCAGTTTGGAATACTGACTGGCCTTCCCACAACTTTGGTATTAAAATATCTTTTTGTCATACAATACTTGTCTTAATTTTTGATACAGAGTTTGCAGCCCTGTGAATCACTGGGTGTTTCGGAGTCCCTTAGTATGCATGGGGGGGGGGGTTGGTGTAGAAAAGATAACGTGAATAAAGCCTGGCTGCTTGGCAATGGAGCCAACCCATCTTGCTCAGAGAGAACCCGTGAAGACCTCAGATTTGTAAAGTCTTTTGGTTGCGGAAGGCTTAAGAATTAGGGCAGATCCCCCAAGTTTGGGGAGGAGATGTCTGAGAAAATAGGAGGAAGTAGGCAGTCTTCAGGGAAGGCTAGTTTTGGTGGAGGGGATAGATATCCCAGAGTAGACACGAGCTGAGATTTGGGGACTAGTCCCAAACCCTGTTGTGAGAGAGTGGGATCATTGCCATGTTACAAATCCATAGGACCTCAGCATGGGTGACTTGGAGACCAGAAGTAGGAACCCTACGGAGTGGTCCGGTCCCACCTTATAGATGAAGGCTTGGGGGTCGGTAAGGCCCAGATATGCCAGGCCGGGGGACTAGGAAGGGGAGCAGTAAGGGCAGAGATCCAGCTATTCTGTAGGAGACTTGAGCGGCTAGGATTCTGAAGAAAGAATCAAGGTCCAGCAGCCCTCACCATCGGGAACGGCACGAACGTGGTCCGCCTGTTGCCAATCTGGTGGTGAAGTTCCTTGCGCCCCGCCCATCTCAAAAGAGGAACACTTGAGGCCTCGGTCTGGCCCAGCCGAAGCCACCCACTAATGCCGGGCCGCGAGCGCCAGTCAGTTCGGCCTGAGGCACTCCCGGGGTGGTGCCCAGCCTCAGCAAACTCCTCTGATGACGGGGCGGTGGGGGTGGGGAGGGGGACGCAAACAACTGCAGCAGGCGAAGTGCGCGGATTACTACAGGGCGCGAATCACCAAGCAAAGCATTGCGCTTTAGTGGCTCTGAGCCGGGGAAAACGCGGGGTACACTAGAGACGCCAGCCGCCCCTCCTAACCTTCGGCTATCCTCTATTCCTTAGTCTCGTCCCTCCCTCCCGCCCGCCCCCGTCCTCCCCGCCCTCCTTCTCCCCTGGCGGGGGCGGGGCCGGCAGCTCCCGCGCGCTCCGGCCCCTCCTCGGCCACACAAAGGCCCGTCTCCATGGCAGCCGCGCGGGCCGGAGCGCAACGCAGAGCGCGGCCCCGGCGCCATCGAGCGACGGCTGCGGAGGAGCAGGTACCGCACTTGGGGACGGGAACTGCGGGGGGCGTCGCACAGGCCCAGGCTTCGCCGTCCACGCCGCTCGGCCTCGGTTTGCGCACCCGGACGCGGGGGTGCTAGGGCAGTGCCGCTGCGCGGAGGGCGACGGGGGCCTGCGTCTTTGCCCTGTGTCTGTCTGTCCAACCGGCTGGGCCTGGCTGCTCCTGCCCCACCGGTTGGCGACGAGGCCCTCCGTGCCAGGATGTTGGGAGACTGACCTGGCAGGCCAGGTCCCATCGACCCAGTGGGACTGCGCTCTATCCGGTGTAGTTTCAAACCCTCCCTCGCGGCCGGCGTCCCTACCTCTTCGCCGCCGAATCGATGGAACAGAGCGAGTCATCCCTGTTGTGCCGGACCTCCAGGCCCCAGTTCTCAAGCTAAGCCTGCGCGGACGCCGGTCTCTGTTGGGACTTTTTTCCAGAGGCGCACAACCACAGCAGTCCTCACACCTTCTGGGACAGGGAACAAGGGACGGAGAGAACCAACACCCAGTAGTACCTGGTGAGGCCCCACGCCTCCCGGCAAGATCTTCGCAGCTTCTAAGTGTAGTTCCTTGGTGTGGTGTTTGGAGGGACACCTAGGGCAGAGAGAGGTCTTAGAACTTGGAAGGTGCTTTCACAGTTCCATGTACCTTCTGCAGGGAGCTCTCATGCATGTGCTTTTACTGTATTCCTCTGGTCAGGCTGTGTGACAGCTTTGTGTGTGTGGGGGGGGTCCTTTCTCCCTATGTGGGGGTTTCTGAGCCTAAGAATCCTACTAGAGTTTCTGGCCACGTCACTTGACTCCTTTTTCTAACTCTTTGGAGATAGGCAGGAAGGGAGGTCTGCCAGTGGCCACCATGGTGGTGGTGGTCAGAACTGGAGCTGAAGTCAGGCCCCAAAGCCAGTGTAATGTTCTGAGGAACGGAGGCTCTCAGGGCCCTCATTTGCCCTGGGGAGTGCCCCATCTAATGTCTATTCTTCCGTCTGTATTAATGGCTTTAAAGCTGAACTCCTCAAACTGCCCACATACACCTTGAGGGTGGGAACTGTCAGCCTGATTCCACACCCAGATACTTCCCTGGTTTATAGAGAATGCCATCAGAAAGTTGGACTGCCAGTGGGAAGAGTTCTTGCTCTTTGGTCAGGAGGTGACGTTCCTACGAAAGTAGGACGAGCATGTGAGGTGTTTTGTGGAATGTGCCAAGCCTTATTGTGTTGTATCGAAATTTCCAGAGAAGACCGAAATAAGCAGGTAGACTCCGGAGCCCTGGGCACCTAGTCTCACAGCCTGCCTTGGAGTTGGGGAAGGACCGAGGACTGGCCAGAGGTTCCTAGCCCCAAGAACTCAGGGAAGTTACTTAGAAAAACAAGAGTTTGGAATGTGCGTTCCCCCCTCCCCCACGGGCTGCCTGCCAAGGAGGAATTATTTTGGATTATCCAGCGATTCCAGCTACCCTAAGAGGAGGCTGAAGCTGAGGGGAGGCTGAAGGGACCCACTTCCGGGCCGTGAGTTGAGAACCCCAGGAGGGCGGGGTTGAGAACCCCGGGAGGGCGGGACTGGCAAGTCCGGGCAGCTCCTTCACCTCCCTCCCAGGGCTGCTCCCACCAGTCAGGCGCGGGCATGTGTCACCTTGGGTTGGAAAAGGTACTCAAGGTCGGCTCCTTTGTAGGCCCTGCCTAGCCTGGAATACGCAGAGGCTCCTCTGAGAGAGCCCATGGGGCAGGAAGTACTTCAGATCCATGTGGAAGACCAGGTTCACTCCTCAAAACCATGCACACTGATTAAGGACACTTTGGACGGGTCCCACTCCTGACAATGGCTTAGATCAGGAAACAAATCCCTGGGGTCTTCCTGGAGCTAAACCTCAAGGCTACCTTCCTGTCTTCTCACTGGCCAGCTGCTTGCTCCCTGAAAGGCTGCCCCCCCCCCCCCCCACACACACACACATTGGGATGTGATACTGGTCAGGACATCCCACAGGTGAGCAGATAAAGATCCCTACAAGAAGTCGTTGGGACATTCCTGAGTTGGCTCCTAGGACTCATGACTGCCCAGGAGCCTACATGGAGACCAACCACTTTGGGAGGTAGAGCCAGCAGCTGATGCCCAAGGGCAGGAAGCCCAGGGACTTGGCCCTAGCCCCTGCTAGTCGAGCAGAAGGAATTGGATTGGAAGGGATTGGGCTGGGCTGGGCTGACAGCCTACAGAGGCGCCCATATGGCTCATGTCCCCCCTACCTGATCTCTAGCTATTGTAGAACATCTCCATGTCCTGTCCTCTGCCTGGTACTTCTCCTGACGGTTAGTGCTAATAGTTCCTCAGGGATGTTGGATGGACACATAGGCAAGAGTCACTGGTGGAAGGACCTCCTAGCACTATCCCTTGATTGTCACCTAGGCAAGACTATTTGCATACCTGCCTGCCACAGAGGACTGTCACCCTGCAATCCGCCACTCCTTGCTTAGGTCCTCTTCTGTCCCTCTTGCTGTCTCCTGCTCCCTGCTTTGCTCTTGATCTTCAGGGAGTAAGCTTTTTGTCCCTGTTGTGTGCCTCTTGTTAAAGGACTGGCTTGGTGAGGGAAAGGAGGTAAGTTGGTTAAAACTCTAACCAAGGCCTGCGGTAGTCCAGGCTCTGGAGAGCCCGTGGAGGAAGCTGAGGCTGCCCCTACAAGCCTCACCACCCTTCTGTGCCAAGCCATTGGGTGATTAGATAGGGGTAGGGGCTGGGTAGAGCCCCTCCCCTAGGGCTAATGGCTGTTTGTGTTTAGGGTGGGGTTGTGGGTGGGGTGGGGCTGGGTTCTGACTAATTATAGTCTGGGAAGGGCTGTAGTGTGTGTGTGTGTGTGTGTGTTGTGGAGGGGTAGGGTTTGAAATAGGGTATTAGGGGCAGCTGCCCCAGCTCATCTCATCCCAGACCGCATGTGGCTCCTTTCTTCCTTTGCACAGTTTCACATCCCCAGACAGCTCCTGCTCCCCACAGTTAACATAGCAAGGACTCTGCCCTGTCCTGCGCTCTCTGACTGCGGGTGCTGCCTCTGGAACACCCTACTGACCCTTCCACCCCATTAGAGCATCTAAAAGGATAGGAAAGTCCCCTGCTGTCTTTCCTGTGTCCCCACCCTAGAGGGCCCTTCCTTACTCTGAAGCTCATAACCTGTGTCAGTGACTGGACTCAGCTCCCCAGTGGTCGAGGATGGTGAACTCCTCTTGGAGGGGATCTGAAGCACTTCACAGTGACAATCTTGTCACTGGGAAGACCTCAAGCTGTTCCAGACTTGGAGGTGGTAGCACTATTTCCTGTCTTTTGTCACTCTCTGGTCCCACCTCTGCAGCTCAGTGTCCCCTCCCCCAGTCTGGCTCCTTGCCTCCCTTATGCCTGGCAGCCTTCCCTGGGGTGTCCCCACGGACTGCTGAGTTCACACCTGAGCTGCCTAGGGTCCCAGTGGACTACACACAGAAGGGGATCAACCCGGATTGGGACACTGCCTGGGGCCAGGGCTGGGCTTGGTGCCCACACCCTCTTTCTTCCTCAGATCCCTGAGGTCTCCAGACTTGAGAAACCCAGCAGTTCCCCATTCTGGTGTCAGCTGGGTCCTGGCTCCAGGCCTTAAGGAGAGGAAGGGGGGAGGGGGAGGTCCTACAGGTGTAGCCTTAGTTCTAACTCCAGCTCTGTCAGCAGCCCAGCAGCCTGGCCTGGGGGCGTGTCCCCCTGGCATAGCTGTTCAGTAGTTCCCATGGGGTCCCTGGGTGAAAAAGGAAGGAAAACGCATTAATGTTGGTCTTTCAGATGGTTACCTGTGTCAAGACAGCTCTTGGGAGCCCATCAGAGGCAGTGTAAGAGGGTCAGCTATGTACAGGGCTAGAGCTTTTTCCACCAGCTGCTCTGATCTGTGGCCTCTGAACCAGCATACTCTGTGTCTTGCATTGGTCCACCTGTAGAACTGTTGATGGGCTTGTTCCAAATGTCAGGATATACTTGGGGATGCACTAGGAACCCATTGTCTCTGCGGAGGAATAACACTTCCTATTTGTGTGCGGAAGGCACGGCCGGCTTGATCTTGGAGTTCCTCAATCAACAGTCGGACATGTAGTAGGCAGCATTGGTGACTGTGGTTAAGAGAGTGTTCTGTGATTGACACATAGCCTCTGAATGCCACTCCATTCTCTTTTCTTTTTTTCTTTTCTTTCTTTATTTATTTAAAAATACTTTTATGGTTTATTTAACTTTATTTTATGTGCATTGATGTGAATGTGTCAGATCCCCTGCAACTGGATCTTCAGACAGCTGTGAGCTGCCATGTGGGTGCTGGGAATTGAACCCGGGTCCTCTGGAAGAGCAGTCAGTGCTCTTAACCACTGAGCCATCTCTCCAGCCCCCTGCCACTCCATTCTCAAGAGCCCTCACCCTTTTGTAAGCTAGGCAATTGCTGGGTCTTAGGATAGCTCCACAAGAGTGTGGGTCTGTCTTGGGAGGAACCAGGTGGCTTTTGTGTGGTTCAGAGGCTGAGGGCTTTCTGCCCTCTTTGTGGAAGATAGCAGATACCCTGGGACACAGAAGAACCCTGCTGTGGGTCATACTGCCCCATCATCATGTGTTTGATACTTGGGGCACCTCTTCCCTGCCCAGCAAGAATGAAAAGCTATTTTTAATTGATCTGGGTAAGACGCCAGGGATGAGGGGTGCATGACAGAGGGAAAGGAAGGGCTCTAGAATGACCCACTCACTACTCCAGCCTCAGAAGTATTTCCCTATACTCACCTTAGGAGCAGAAGGTTCAGCCTCCCCACCTCCTTACCATCAGGCCTGATTTGGAATCACCCTGGGATGCCTCTGCCACAAAACCTCTGTCTGTCAGGAGGAGGAGGGATCTAGGCAGCCCCTCCCTCGTCCAGGAGTACTCCCTGGAACACATCTCTTACCTCTTTCAGGCGTGCCATGTAGACTTAAACAGAGGGGCCTGGTGTGTCATGCTTCTCACCAGAGGAAAGAACTGGAACTAGGGGCTTCACGTTCCCAACCCCATGTACACACCAGTATCACCTCCCATTCCAAGCTGGGCATTTCCTCATTGGAAAATCCCAGGCCCTCTTCCCCTAAGCCTGGAGTGCTTGCCCCATTGTGTCACTGGTACATGGAGCCCTGCTCACCGTCTGACCCTCAGACTCTTTCAGCACTCCTTAAAGTATCATGTGCCTACCAGCCCCACCCCCCCTCTTAGTGCAGGTGAGAGAATCCAATGAGCAGCTCCCTCCCTTAAGGCCAGCCCCTGGGGCCTCCCAGCTCCAGCAAATCTCTAGGGCATCCTGGGATGGACCCAGTATGGGGACCTAAGGATATCTCACATTTGCAAAGCCCCTTCAGGTCATGCCTGGGAATTGATTCTAGGTGTTGGGGCAAGACCTTCCTGCTGGCAAGACTCTGGCAACATCATGGACATGTGTGTGCCTGCACATGTGTGGTCATGAGTGGTGGCTGGCACCCAGGCTTGGCGAGGTGCCCTAAGCTAATTGTAGGGTTCAACAGTGATGGGGGAGGAGGGGCTAGGGTGACCGATGAGACACTGACAGGCTGACAAGGAGATTACAGGCCTGGTTGGCTCCTCGCTCACTCAGGCCCTCACCCATCCGCCCCCATGCCACTGAATTGTACCCCCCAACCCCCACCCCTGCTGAATCCCAGGAGGTACTGTGGAACTGGTTCTGAGCAAACTGCAGCCTCTGTGGGCTTCAGGCTGCCCTGATGAGCAGCATCTAGCCAGTACTTGGCCAAGCTGGGAAAGGAGGTGGGGAGAAGAGGCGTAGGTAGGGCAGGAGTGGAGGGAAGTGGAATAGGAAGGTAAACATTTTAACCAGCAGTGCAGGGTCCTCAAGTCCCCATCCCCGCCTTCCTGTGACTGGCATCTGTCTGGACTTTCCCAGTCCCGATGACTTGACTGAAGGTGGTGGTGGCAACAGGAACCATTTGTGACCTCCCTCAGTTTGCCGAGTTTGGGGGGTGGGTTCTCTAGGAGCACAGTATGTCCACAGAGGGTGACTCGCTGCAGCGTGATGAGTCTGGAGGCTGGTGTGTAGATAGGTAAAGAGGGGAATGCTGGAGCCGGGAGATCCTAGGGTGGATCTCCTGTGCCCAGGCAAGACACTGTGGTGGCTGGGGTTTTAAACCGAGAGATGGGGGGAAAGATGGTCATGGGGGCCAGCCAGTTCAATGGTTGGCAGTGTGGGGAACCCAATCTAAGTTCCCCATAATATACAGAGACTGCAACTGGCTCTAAGGGAGGGAAGGGGAGGCCTGAGGAAGCCGTTGGGTTTTGACAGGTTAGCCAGGCCCAGTAATGGAGATCCTGGGAGATGAAGCCTCAGACAGAAGGATGCCTTGGTTGGATTCACTCCGGGAGAGGGAAAGCAAGTGAACAATATGGGCTGTGCTGGCCTAGAGCCTGTAATGGGGGGGACATAGGTGGGCCTAAACCTGGAACCTAATCCAGGGGCTCGGACTTATGGGGAAAGGCCGAAGACACCCTCTGCTTGGGAGGCGTTCTTACTCTGATCCCTGAGAGGTTCTGAGCCCTGACTCAGGTTAGCATATCTGCCTTTCCCTGGAGCCCCACCCCTGCTCCAGGTCAGGTGGCATAGTTTCCTTAGGGCTGGCTTTTCCCCTAAGGAGTCTGGGCGGATATCCCCGTGGTCTGGCCTGAGGCTGCTGGAAGGCAAGGTCGTGCTTGGTTAGCTGACCCCCAGTAAGGGGGCCGAGCCCGGGGAACTGACCCTGGGAAGGGGCGGAGCTACAGACAGTGGGGCGGAGCCGCGCATTGCTTTCCTTCCAAGGCTCGGGAGGGCTTAGGTAGGTAATGGCCGGTTCTGCTTTCGGCTGTTTCTGACACCAGATTAGCACTGCAAGGATGTGGCTCTTGACTTTTGACGATTGCCTCTGCTGCCATTGTCACCCGAGGTTTGGCTCCCACCTGCCCATCGCCTTGTGAGTTTCCCCGACCTGGTGAGGCTGGCGCCAAAAGCGCAGTCCACGTGTTCCCTCTAGATGTGCGCTGGGGTGCGGGGCCAAAATTTGGAAACGATCCTGATTAGAACGTGGGGGTCTGATCCCTGGGTTCTAGGACCGTGGGCGTGGCCAGGTCCCTGGGGGAGCTTTGGCCGCGCGTCCTCGCCCACATCTGGGGTCCGCCTCCAGTGCAGTTCCCAGGTAACCGTCTTGTGATCCCCGAGGAGTCTGGCGGAAACGGCACTGGGGGAGGGGCCCTGACACCTCGGCCTGCCTATGAGGAGTGAGGCCAGGGCTGGCTCCGGGGTGCAGGGATCGACTCAACCTCTCGGACTGTACTCTGACCAGGTTGTCAGGTGGGTGGAGCCGGGTACTCGGGCACAAACCGCGCCCCCCCCCCCCTTCCGGGGTCTTCGACGCGATCCTGTTGTCGGTTTCGTGTGCAATACCAAATCTGTGGCTGCGATGCTCCTAGAGGCGTCGAGCTCCGCGCAGACCCTTGTCGCAGCCCCTCCCTCAGGCTTGTTTTGAAAACAGCCGAGGCTTGGATTTGCGGGCGCCGCGGCCTGTTTTGTCTCTCCTGATTTGTTTAACGCTCGCAGCTAATTGCAGATTTTCGTAGCTTTCTGAGAGCGGACGCCCCGCCTCATGGCTGCCAGCTGCGGCGGGGGAAGGGCAGCTTCGGTTTCTCTGTGGCCCTGCGCCCCTAGAGTGTGGTCCGCTGTTTAGGCGTCCCTATCCTGTCCTGGGGGTGGGGCAGTTCCCACTCTCCTTGTTAGAATCCTGGCTTTAGCGGGATTGTTCCCGTCTCCCTACCAGTCCTTTATGTCCCTGGTTTGCTGTCTTGGTCTCTGGGGGAGATCCAAGCTCTGCTCTTCGGTTGGGCCACACTTCCACAACGTTGATTTGATCTGAGCCTCAAAAAGCCACTCATACTAAGAAACGAACCCCAACTCTATCTAACCCCCTACCCTGCGAGGCTGTTCTAGAGTAAGGGAACTCAACTGGTTGTGTCGTGCCCGCACCCCCCCCCCCCCCCCCCGCGCGCCATGGAATTGGCATCAAGAGAGGCCTTGAGAAGAGGAACCCAAAGCGGGAAGCCTCAGAGCATCCAGCTGACGAGGGGCTTTTGTTGCTTCCCAAACAGTCCAGGATGTGCTCGCCCTCAGAATTCTGGCTGAGGAGAGGCTGTTAAGTTCCAGACCTGGGAGCTGGCACTGGCTGCGTGTGCTCTTATCCCTCATCACTGTATTCCCACTGGTTCTCCCCGCCCCCCACCTCTTCCCTGTGTCAGACCTGGCCTACAGAGGGCTCCCTGGTAAGATCCTAGAGGATGACTGTTGTCAGGGTGCTGGAGGATAAATAGTTGGCCAGCTCTCTGAAGTGGATATTATTATTATACCCAACCTACATACGGCGAAACTGCACAGAGCAGCTTTGTAATGTCTATGTAACTATGCCAGAAGGAGGCAGCTAGATCTGAACCAGAGTGATCTTGAAGTCTCACAGTGCTGTGGCAGAGTTCTTTGTCTCTGCTGTTGGGGAGAGAGCAATCCTGGGAGACAGAGGTGACTGTTGGGAGCATCAGCCCAGGATTTGGTGACCTAGAGGGTATTAGCGATGTTAGTTTTATATCTAAGAAGTGTTAGCTCAGAGGGTCCTGATTCAGGAGGAGATAAGCTGGTTTGCCTTCAGTGGAGTCTGTGTGAGGGCCCTCATCGGTCAGTGTGTGGTTCATCAGACCCTTCTGAAGTATGTATGACAGAGTTGCTTAGAAGAGGTTATCTTCCCTTGGCCTTGCCTTTCGGAGACACCCCCCACACACACACACCCCAAATGGAAAGCTGGAACCTAGGTGGTCTGCTGTGAGAATTCTAAAGCTAGAGGAGGCCGGCAGGCAAGGGCCAGAGAAAACTAGAGCTGCCCCCAGGCGCAGAGAGGCTGCAGGTGGCATGTCTGCACGAAAGAGTGGCACAAGGGTTCTGCTAGCTGCAGTCAATGCCTGCTGGGTCCCAGAATTCTCCTGGGGCTGATGCTGTCCTGTGGTTTGGCTGCTGTGTTGAAGAGCAGCCTGTTGGTTCGTGTCACAAAGGCTGTGTTGAGTATTGGGGACAAAAAGTTGCCCTCTGCCCCTTGACCGGGTTATGGGCTGAGGACACTGCCATGTGGGGGACATGATGTCCTACTTGGACTCACTGTAGATCCAGGCCTGGGCCAACTGTCTGAGGGTATGGGCTAGGGGAATCCTGGAAAACTGCTACACAGGGCAAGTGAGAATCTTGGTGGGATTGGAGGTGGACATTGCCTACAAATGTAGCCAGCTGGGCCAGCAAGGCTAAGTACAGGCTTGTGGTGTCTGAACTATGGTTGGTTGTATCTTCCTCCTTGCCCCTAAAGGTCCCACAGTTTGCAGGTTGGGTTGAGGGCTTTGAGAACCCAAGAGGTAGCACACTGAAGAATATGGTTATTATGGGATCTTGGTAGGTTGATGTAGACCCTTTGCCATGCATTTTCTCTGGAGTATCCTCTGGCTGGCAGCTGGGTGAGCTGCCAAATTGTTCCCTCCAATAAACCTGCTAAGAGGTAAGTACCCTTGGTTTGTACTTCCCTTTGAGCCTACAGGGACTGTTTCCAGGGGAAGAATACAATAGAAGAGCCGTTGAGTGCTATAGTGTAACACTCTCAGGCTTTCCACGGATGAATTCATTTAATCTTTATAATGCCTAGGGTTAATTTACTATTATTGTGTACATTTTGCAGATGGGGAAATGAGGCACAGAGAAGTTAACTTGCCCAAGGTCACACAACTAGTAAGTAGATTTGCCCTGTTGTGGGTCTACACGTTTTTTCAGAAAGCAGCTATGCATATTGTGTTTTGGGTTTTTTTGTTTGTTTGTTTTTGTTTTTGTTTTTTTTGAGACAGGGTTTCTCTGTATAGCTGTGGCAGCCCTGGAACTCAATTTTGTAGACCAGGCTGGCCTCGAACTCAGAGATCCACCTGCCTCTGCCCTTAATCCCCGAATGCTGGGATTAAAGGCATTTACCACCACTACCTGGTTATGCATGTAGTTTTAAAGAACAGATAGAACCGCAGACTTACTGAAAAGAAGCTGCCTGCTTCTGAGCAGAAGACAAAGTAGCATGGCTTGCTTATGTTTTGCAAAGACCAGGTGAATGTGCTTGTTTTAGAAGCTGGGCTGGATGCCTGGGAGTGTCTCAAGGAGGGCCTTACCAGGAGTGAGAAGATAGAGGTGATAGGTGGCATCAGCCACCAGAGTGACTGCTAACTTCTCTCTTTGCCTCCTACAGAGTCCTGATGCCAGCCTACAACAGAGACTGAGACCACTGGAGCCTTGGTGAGTGAGTGCAGTAAGCCCAAAAGTGCTGAAAATCACACAGGGCCCCACAACGGGGGCCCTGGGCTGTACCTCTGAATATGTGGCTTCTTGGAAGTGTACCTCCAAACTTCAGGGGGAGGAAGGCTAACTGGTACCCCTGAGGAAATCCCCACTAGCCAGGCAAACAGGGGTCCTGGATCTAATCCAAAACAGGAAGTTCCTGCACTTGCCCTCCCATTCCAGGAACATCAGCTGTGGCAGGAAGCTTTAGCTGGCTGTGCCTGGCGCCTCTGCCAGAGTGCTGTCAAGGTCAGTTGCTCTTTGCTCCTGGGCCTGGCCAGGCAGGTCATTCATGGCCTTGTTTGTCCAGGAAGTAGCAGGGAGCTGCTACCTATAGAGTACAATCCAGGTCCCTTTAACCACCCAGAAGACACCGGGCCTGGCGCTTCCTTAGCCAGACTACCTTGGTGTCTGGGTGTGTAGGATTGCTGAAGGTGGAAGCTACAACCTTATATATGCTAGGCAAGTTTCAGCCCCAGCCTTCTGGTACAACTTCATATGTAATCAGGTTTCCCCTCTGGTGTGCAGGCCTGGGGCCCAATCTAGTTACTGGTGACCAGATGTCTGGGAACAGTTTTCCTCCAGTGACCCTACAGCCCTGTGTGTGTGCTTCCCAGAGTATGAGCTCCAAGCATAGGGAGGAGGTGGCCATTCTGCTACCTGAGATTAATGGAGAGAAGCCCACCTGGCAGGTCTCCTAGGGAGGCGCATGGAGGGCCGTTGGAGAAGGTGCTGTTATGGGTCCAGATAAGAGTAGAGGGTTTCCTAGCTAGTTAGCTCCAGGTCCAAGCCTTGAGTTTACCAGCAGAGGTCAGGGGCGGAGGCTGGCACGACCACATTTCAGAGAGTGTGGTTAGGTTTCAGCTGTGCTGAGACTGTGGCTCCTCCCACGCCCACGCCTCACCCCCCCCCCTCCACCCCCTCCTGGCTGGGAACATTCCATTCATTCTCTGCTCCTGGGAGCTGACAAGCTGCAGTGATTTGGTGAGTTAGAGAGCCGGGTGAGCTACGTCTATAAACCCGAAAAAGCAGGCCCTAGTGATCAGGCCTTGGTGTGGTGGCCTATGGGGAGTGGACTTGCATGGAGAAACCTGGACTCGAAATTGGTTAGTGAACCACAGGACTGTCCCTGTGGGTCTGAGTCTGGATGCTGCTCCAGGTTCTGAGCCAAGCCTTGGAATCTTAGACTGGGCTAAGTCGAGGTCTTGAAGGACTTGTGATATCTTCCTGTCTTTGACTGAAGCCACTGACACCTCCTTAACCTAGTCTGCCTTGCCTTGCACTTTGCTTCCGCGCCACACTTTCTACTGGACACGAGCTTATTCCTTCCTCCGTGGGTTATACCTCCCAGGTCTGAGGAGCTTTGTGGAGGTACAGAATAGAAACGGAGGGCAGCTGGCAGAGCTGCAACGCTCGTGACAAAAGCCACGACCTCATGACAAAACCGACATTTCAGAGATGTCTTTGGACACAGGCAGAGCAGGGGCCTCTCCGAGGAGAGGGATTCCAGCTAGGGGTTCTCTTGGAGGCAGGTCAGCCTCCTGGCCCACCCACCTCGTCCAGGCTGCCTTTAGGCAAGTTACTTCCTCTCTGTTCCCTCATCTGTAACTGGAAAGTTACAGAGCCTGGGTAGCGTGACCTAGAATTGTTTTATGTTTAAATTTTAATTTTTTTATGGGGAATAAGAATATGTAAGAGGTGATGTTTAAGGTACTTTTTAAATTTATTTTGTGGGTATTTTGTCTGCATGACTATCTGTGTATCGCCTGCGTGCCTGGTATCTGTTAGAGGCCAAAAGAAAAAAAGGATATTAGATTCACTGGGACTAGAGTTACAGATGGTTATGAGCTGCCATGTCGGAGCTGGGAATTGAACTTGGGTCTTCTGGAAGAGCAGCCAGTGCTCTTAATTCTATTCCAGCCCTAGAGCGGTCTCCCCCCCCCCCCCCGATTTTGCAAGACAGGGTTTCTCTGTGTAGCTTTGGAGCCTGTCCTGAAACTCTCTCTGTAGTCCAGGCTGGCCTCGAACTCATAGAGATCCTCCTGCCTCTGCCTCTCAAGTGCTGGGCTTAAAGGTGTGCACTACCACCACCAGACCCTAGAGTGGTCTTAAAAAAGGGGGGTATTAGATCCTCTGGAGGCATCCTTGCCATTGTGCCCCAGGGTAGTCATACTGTTTGAGGCACACTCAGTAAATCCTGAAGTTGAGAGTGTTTTCAGACTTCTAGGAGACAAAGCTGAGTTTGTCCACACGGTCTACCCGTGGGACCCTAGATTTTCCTCCAATTGGACTCTTAACCCAGGATCCTGAATGATGCATGCATCCATGTCACAACACACATACGCGCACACACACATTTACAGACACAGAGACAGACCCACACAGACCCTCCTCCATACACACACCTCTAACCTGGTGGATTTAATGCTGCTTACCCCTCCCCAGGAGGCAGCGAATGGAGGGCTATGAATGGAGTTGGGGCCATCCTGGGCCAGGGAGCTTTGGAAGTGGATATAAATAGACTGTGTTCGCAGGGGTCATGGGCATGGCCATGAGTTGCAGCCCTGGTCTCAAGCAGTATGGGTCTACACATCCACAAGTCTGGGGTTTGTACCCCCGAGACCACCTTTAGCTTCTTGAAAGGAACGTGTATAAATAGCTAGGGATCTTCCCAGAGCTCTCCCTTGGGTGCTCCTTGGGATTGTGTCCCTCTATGGCCTGTATTCTGGACATTCAGGGTAGGACCTGAATGAGGAGAGGCCTGGCTTGTCTGACCCTTACTGTCTCTCCCCACAGAGTTCTGGGGGCAATGGCTATGTCACTCTGGGCCCTGACCTTCCTGGGTCTGATGGGCCTAGGGTTGAGCCAACGGTCCCGCAAGCCGGAGAGTTTTCGCAGTGACACAGAGCTGAACCACCTGGTTGTGGATGAGGCCTCAGGTGTGGTATATGTTGGGGCGGTGAACGCACTCTACCAGCTGAGTGCTGACCTGCATCTCCAGCAGCATGTGGTCACAGGCCCCGCCATGGATAACAAGAAGTGCACACCACCCATTGAGGCTAGCCAGTGCCATGAAGCAGTGCTCACTGACAATGTCAACCAGTTGCTGCTGCTTGACCCGCCCGGGAAACGCTTGGTCGAGTGTGGCAGCCTTTTCAAGGGCATCTGTGCTCTGCGTGCCCTGAGCAATATCTCGGTGCGCCTCTTCTATGAGGATGGCAGCGGTGAGAAGTCCTTTGTAGCCAGCAATGATGAGAGAGTGGCCACAGTGGGACTGGTGAGCTCCACAAGCCCTGATGGTGATCGAGTGCTGTTTGTGGGCAAAGGCAATGGGCCCCATGACAATGGCATCATCGTGAGCACCCGCCTGCTGGACAGGGTTGAGGGCCGGGAGGCCTTTGAGGCCTACTCAGACCATACCACTTTCAAGGCTGGCTACCTGTCTACTAACACTCAGCAGTTTGTTACAGCGTTTGAGGATGGCGTCTATGTTTTCTTCATCTTCAACCAGCAAGACAAGCACCCTGCCAGGAACCGCACACTGCTGGCACGCATGTGTAAAGATGACCTCTCTTACTATTCCTACGTAGAGATGGACCTGCAGTGTCAGGATCCCAGTGACTCCGAAGGCTCTTTCTTTGGTACCTGCCTAGCAGCTTCTGTAGCTGGCAGAGTACTCTATGCTGTCTTCAGCAGAGATGGCCGGAGCAGTGGGGGGCCTGGTGCAGGCCTCTGTGTTTTTCCATTAGATAACATCAATGAGAAGATGGAAAACAACCGTGATGCCTGCTACACAGTTACCCGAGACACAAGCCGTGATGATGCCTTCTACAAACCCTTCCACGGAGACATCCAGTGTGGTGGCCATGCGGCAGTACGTGTCTTACCTGTTCATAGGTGTATGTTTCCCCCTGAGTGTCAGAGTATCTTTGTGTTGTGGATGATAGGGTCTGACTCCTAGAGCTTGGAGCCCTAGTAGGGAAAAGTCTGGGAGACAAGGACCCGTCCTAATGCTGTGATCCACAGGGTGCCAGCAAGAGCTTCCAGTGTGGCTCGGAGCATCTGCCCTATCCACTGGGCAGTCGTAATGGACTCGTCACCACAGCTCTGCTGTACCGTGGGGGCCTGAATCTGACAGCAGTGACGGTAACTGCCGAGAATGGCCATATTGTCGCCTTCCTGGGCACCTCAGATGGCCGGATCCTTAAGGTACTGCCCCAGGCAGCAAGGTTCCTGAGGGGCCAGTTGGGCACGGTACCCGCCCTGTTCTCATGGACCGCCTTGGTGTTTACAGGTGTACCTTGCCCCGGATGGCACTTCTGCCGAGTATGGCTCTATCCCGGTAGACATCAACAAGAAAATCAAGCAGGACCTGGCGCTGTCTGGAAACCTGTCCAGTCTGTATGCTATGACCCAGGACAAGGTCAGCCTAAAGATGGCCCCAGAGGGCCGTTTTGAAACAGGCTTGGAGGATGTGCTGGGCCTTGCCTTGAACAGCTGGGCAGAGTCTGGGCTCCTGTCTCCGAGTCTTCAGTAGCACCATTGTTCTCTGAAGTTTCCTTTTGAGCACTAGGAGTTAGAACTAGGGTCTTTTTTTGGCTTTTTGAGAGAAGGTTTCTCTGTAGCTTTGGAGCCTATCCTGGAACTAGCTCTTATAGACTAGACTGGCCTCAAACTCACACAGAGATCTGCCTGCCTCTGCCTCCCGCGTGCTGGGATTAAAGGCATGCGCCAGTTCAGTTTAGAACTGGGTCTTATGCTTGCTTGTGAGGCAAGTGCTTCATCACTAAGCTATAGCTCCAATCTTCCTTTTCTTAACAAGGTTTCCTTTTCTGATCCTGCCCTGAGCTTGTAGGTGGTTATAAATTGAGCTGGCCCAGGGGATTCCCTGTCAGTAGTCCCAGAAGAGCATGGTGTCTGTAAGTCACGTTTGCCCAAAGTCCTGCTCTTTCACCCCTAGGTGTTCAGGCTCCCAGTGCAAGAATGTCAGAGCTATCAAACCTGTGCTCAGTGTCGTGACTCCCAAGATCCCTACTGTGGCTGGTGTGTCGTCGAGGGACGGTGAGCAGTTTGTCCTTGCCCCAATGGCCTGGAGGCCAGAGAGTACTGGAGCTGAGATGATTCTCTGTCCTTGCAGATGCACCAGGAAGGCCGAGTGCTCGCGGGCAGAGGAAAATGGCCACTGGCTGTGGAGCCGGGACAAGTCCTGTGTGGCCATCACTGATGCTAACCCACAGAACATGAGCCGGCGGGCCCCAGGGAAGGTATATGACAGGTGGCAAGTGGTGTTGTGCAGGGCCAGGCGGGGTTCTCCTTACACAGCTGCTGGCTGGGAGCTATCAGAGAAACAAGGAAACCACAAGGTGCCTTGTACCCAGGACCACATGAACCTTAGACAGAGAGACACATTCTAGAGATTGTGTCTCCTCCTGCAGGTACAGCTGTCTGTCAACCCCCTACCCACCCTGACTGAGGAGGATGAGTTGCTCTGCCTCTTTGGTGAATCACCACCACGCCCTGCCAAGGTAGAGGGGGACGCCATCACCTGTGACCCCCCGAGCAGCATCCCTAGCACGCCACCCGGCCAAGGTGAGATCTCATAGCCTTTAGCCTCTGAACCTACACGGCTTCCTTTTTCCTGCACACAGCTTTTCCTTATACTCTGTCTTCTATCACATTTTAGTTCATTGAGCACCATGTACGAACCAATCCCGGGTGCAGGTCGCTGTTATTGGGGAGGGAGAAACATTTTCCAGTTTTGAAAGTACCTTGGTCTTGGCCTGAGGGCTGAGTGCTCTGTTCTGGGGAAACCAAGATCAGGATCCCCCACAAGTTATTGCACAGATGTCCATCCCCCCTCATTGCTGTGTCCAGCCCGATGCTGCTGGCGCTGTCTCCTGAGGCTGAAGGCCTCAGTCTGGGCTAAGACAGGTGCTGTAGCTGTCCAGTCCCTTGATTGTTGGGGGTAACAAGGCCATGAGGCCACAGAGTGATAGGGACAGGGACCTGGGAGGCCCTCCCGCCCAGACTCGGAGGAGCCACTGCCCTCAGCACTTGTAGGAACAGAGAGAGGGTACGAAAGCAGCCAAGCCCAGGGGAGAAAGATGAGCCTAGGCCTGGGAGCTGACACCAGAGCTCAGATTTGACAGCATCAGCAGGCCACTTAACATGCAGCAGACCAGCTGAGCCTACAGACTGGGGTATCCATATTGTATCCTATGAGCCCAGCACAGGCCTGCTTTCAGCTGGGCATTGGGGGAGGGCCAGCTCCACCCTTCTGCTACACCTGACCCTGTTCCCACCTACATTCTGCAGACCATGTGGCTGTGAGCATCCAGCTCCTCTTCAAACGTGACAATGTCTTCCTCACCTCCCACCAGTATCCTTTCTATGACTGCAGAGAGGCTATGAGCCTGGTGGAGAACCTGCCGTGAGTCCTGGCTGCCTTTTGAGGCCCTCACCCCAGCCCTAGGTTCCTCTCATACTCCGGGCCCCTCATACTTTTATGATCCTCTCTCCAGGTGCATCTCTTGTGCTAGCAACCGCTGGATGTGCCAGTGGGACCTCATGTATCATGAGTGTCGGGAGGCCTCACCCAACCCAGAAGACGGAATCATACGTGCCCACATGGTGAGCCAGCGGCTCAGATGTAACTGTGGTTAGGGCCACAGTGGTAAGAGACACTCCATCTAAGCAGCTTTGCTCTCTCGCAGGAGGAAAACTGCCCCCAGTTCCTGGCCCCTAGCCCTTCGGTCATCCCCATGAATTATGAGACAGAAGTGACCTTCCAGGGCAAGAACTTGGATCCTGAGAAGGTAGAGAGGCCTGGGGTGAAGTCTGAGAGTCATTCTCCCGAGGTTGGGATGCCTGGGTCACCACTCAGTACCGAGAGCACTCGGGAGACATTAGAGATAGGGAGGGAGGCAGAGGGTCTTCAGAGGTACCTGAGCATGGAGCAGACTCAGTGGTGGGCTTCTTTGGGAGCTTTTACAGGCACAGATTCTCTGCCTCTGGGGGGCAGGACAGTTGACCGACTTTCCTAGAGGATGCTGACTGGATTCTCTTTAGGTCTCTTCCCTCTGTGTGGGCAGTGACCTTCTGAAGTTCGAGACGACTGTGACTATACAGAAGTCAGGGGACTTCTCTTTTAAGACCCCAAAGGTACGACTGCTGGTCTTAGGCCTGGAGGGTGGGTATTACCTCTATGACTGGAGCCTACTCAGAGTCTTGTCTCTCCTGCTCTGTGCCTTGTGGTCTCTGAGCACCTCTGTCTATGTCCCTGAGCGTTCTCACGTTAGGGTATGTGTCTGAAGTGCACCGATTCCTGTCTACCTGTCAGACTTCACTGACCTTTGGCAGTAGCAAGATTCCTGTGGCTTCTGGGGTTTTAGAGGGGCAGGAAGTACATTTGTCCCTGTGTGTCCCATGCAGCTATCCCATGACGCTAATGAAACGCTGCCTCTTCACCTGTATGTTAAGTCCTTTGACAAGAAAATTGACAGCAAGCTACAAGGTAGGTGGAATCTGAGGAGGTGGGGGAGGGACTGGAATGACCACTAACTGTCCGTTCTCCTCCACAGTGAACGACCTCTAACTGTCCGTTCTCCTCCACAGTGAACGACCACTAACTGTCTGTTCTCCTCCACAGTGACTCTCTACAACTGCTCCTTTGGCCGCAGTGACTGTAGCCTGTGTCTGGCTGCCGATCCTGCCTACAGGTGTGTGTGGTGCGGTGGGCAGAACAGGTGTGTGTATGAGGCTCTGTGCAACAATGTTACTTCTGAATGCCCGCCACCAGTCATTACCAGGGTGAGTTTTGTCACGGCTTGGCACATATCCCATCCCCACGCCTTCATCTCCCAAGCCATTCCCTCACTGGGCTCTGCCAATTTCAGATCCAGCCTGAGACAGGCCCGCTGGGTGGGGGCATCCGCGTCACTATCCATGGGTCCAATTTGGGTATCACAGCAGATGATGTCAAGAAGATCACTGTGGCTGGCCAAAACTGTGCCTTCAAACCCAAGTGGTACTCTGTATCTACCCGGTGAGTGAACTGTCTTTGGCCTGAGCTCCCAGCAGCTGCGCTGATCGTACAGCGGTAAGTAAAGAGCTAACTGGGTTCTGTGTGTCGACAGGATCGTGTGTGCAATCGAGGCTGCGGAGATGCCTTTCACAGGAGGAATTGAGGTGGATGTTAATGGAAAGGTCGGCCATTCACCACCACATGTCCAGTTCACTTACCAAGTAAGCGCCTGACCAATCTGTGAGTCCAGTCTTTGCTACTGACCCTATAGCAGTTGGCTTCTAACAGTAACCACTATCCGGTGACCCCTGAGTCCTTGGCACTAACTATGTTGTTGTTCTCAGCAACCCCAACCTCTCAGTGTGGAGCCACGACAAGGGCCACAGGCAGGTGGTACCACATTGACCATCAATGGCACCGACCTGGACACAGGCTCCAAGGAGGATGTGCGGGTGACCCTCAATGATGTCCCTTGTGAAGTGTATGTGTTGCCCGTGGCTGCTGAGCCTTCCTGGCTCTGGGGGAAGGTTGGGAATGCCTGAGTCTGTCATGGAGAGGGCCTGACCTACTGACAAGCACCTCCTGCCCTAGGACGAAGTTTGGGGCTCAGCTGCAGTGCATCACGGGTCCACAGTTGGCTCCAGGCCCGGCAGTACTAGAAATTTCCTACGGGGGCTCCCAAGTGCTCAGCTCTGGCGTCTCTTTCACCTACTGTGAGAACCCCGTGTTACGAGCCTTTGAGCCACTGAGAAGCTTTGTCAGGTGTGGCCTCTCCCCTTCCTGGCTAGTGTCTTCCCACCCCCGCCTGCTGACCTGAGGAATGTGGCAGAACTGGGCTGGGCAGGGCAGGAGAAGGAATCCTCTAGAAAACCCCACTGCACCCTAATGGGCTTCCTCCTCAGAACCCAGATAGCAGGGTCAGAGCAGGGCAACTTCTCCCCTTCCCCTGCCTCTGACTGCTTGCATTTTTACTATGCCACTTCCAACCGGGGGTATGGATTGGTGGAGTGGGGCCTGGAAGCTGGCTGAGCGTCTCCATTGCCTAGCTGAACTCACTCAAGCACTGCTTCTCCCCAACCCCCAGTGGTGGCCGAAGCATCAGTGTTACTGGCCAGGGCTTTAGCCTCATCCAGAAGTTTGCCATGGTTGTCATTGCTGAGCCCTTGAGGTCCTGGAGGCGGCGGCGGCGGGAGGCTGGATCCCTGGAGCCCATGACGGTCAGTTCTGCTGTCCTGCCATGGGCTGAGTTCTAATGGGAACATGGGCAACTGGGGACCAGTAGGGGCAAGGTCTTCATCAAGTGGCCTGAAGTTTTTGGACCCATTCCACAGGTCATGGGCACTGAGTACGTGTTCTACAATGACACCAAGGTCGTTTTCTTGTCGCCTGCTGTCCCTGAAGAACCTGAGGCTTACAACCTCACCGCATTGATACAGATGGATGGTCATCGTGCCCTGCTTAGGACTGAAGCTGGTGCCTTCGAGTATGTGGCTGATCCTACCTTTGAGAACTTCACAGGTGGTGTCAAGAAGCAGGTCAACAAGCTCATCCACGCCCGGGTAAGGAGACCTGCAACATGGAGACCCAGTACAGCACAGGGAGTCTCGCTGATCATCCTGACCTCTGCCACCCGACCCTCTTTAGGGAACCAATCTGAACAAGGCCATGACGCTGGAGGAGGCTGAGGCATTTGTGGGTGCTGAGCGTTGCATTATGAAGACGCTGACTGAGACTGACCTATACTGTGAACCCCCAGAGGTGCAGCCCCCACCCAAGCGACGGCAGAAGCGAGACACAACACACAACCTACCTGAGTTCATTGTGCGTGAGAGCGGGAGGGCTGTGGAGGGCCTGGGGACCCTCAGGAGGAGCCGCCGCTGCCTGCACCTGCCTGCGCTGAGCCCTAGCTTCCACACAGGTGAAGTTTGGCTCTCGAGAGTGGGTGCTAGGCCGGGTGGAGTACGACACACGGGTGAGCGACGTGCCGCTCAGTCTCATCCTGCCTCTGGTCATGGTGCCCATGGTGTTTATCATTGCTGTATCCATCTACTGCTACTGGTGAGTCCTGCCCCAGGTGGCAGTCCCCTCATCCCTCCTACTCCAGCCCTTCCGACCCTAGCAGCTGACCGATAGCTGAGAGCTATTCTATGCTCAACAGGAGGAAGAGCCAGCAGGCTGAGCGTGAGTATGAGAAGATTAAATCCCAGCTGGAAGGCTTGGAGGAGAGCGTGCGTGACCGCTGCAAGAAGGAGTTCACAGGTAGGGGCTGCCTCCAGCAGTTCGGTCCTCAGGCTGCTCGTATCCGAATCCCTGGATCTCTTAGGCCACCTCTTAGGGCTCGAAACTGCAGGAGGGTAGGAGTAGCCGAAGCAGGAGTAGGTGGCCAGGGATGCCTCACTCTGGTTTCCCTTCCTTTCTCAGACCTGATGATTGAGATGGAGGACCAGACAAATGATGTGCATGAGGCGGGCATCCCCACGCTCGACTATAAGACCTACACCGACCGCGTCTTCTTCCTGCCCTCCAAGGACGGGGACAAGGATGTCATGATCACTGGCAAGCTAGACATCCCTGAGTCACGGCGGCCCATCGTGGAGCAGGCCCTCTACCAGTTCTCCAACCTGCTTAATAGCAAATCCTTCCTCATCAATGTGAGCAGAGGGGGGCCGGGCCGAGACGGTGCTCAGAGGATCAGAGAGGGGTGAGGCTGTAGCACAGGTGCTCAAGTGTCCCCTCTCCGGCTGCCCTGCAGTTCATCCACACCCTAGAGAACCAGCGTGAGTTCTCAGCTCGTGCCAAGGTCTACTTCGCATCGCTGCTGACGGTGGCCCTGCATGGGAAGCTGGAGTACTACACAGACATCATGCGCACGCTCTTCCTGGAACTCATGGAGCAGTATGTGGTGGCCAAGAACCCCAAGCTGATGCTGCGAAGGTTTGTGGGTGACAGAGCCTGTGTGAATGACAGATGGGATGGGGTGGGGCTCACGTGGACAGACACAAAACCAGTCCCCACTCGGTACTGCCCTTGGTCTGAGCTGCTACATAGCCCTTCTGGATGGTTACGCCCCCTCCACGGGGGCCACACTGCCTTTCTGCTCACATGTGCCTTGTGGTGGGGTCCTGGGGCCGGCTGGGCTTTGGTAATATGAAGCCTCTGTGTACCCTCAGATCTGAGACAGTGGTGGAGAGGATGCTGTCCAATTGGATGTCCATCTGTCTGTACCAGTACCTCAAGGTGAGCTCCAACCATAGGATCAAGGGTGGGTGAATGGGTACCTTCCCTCCCAACACCTGCCTCTCCGGTGCCTTGAAGGAGGACCTGCCCCACCGTGCGTATCAGTCCTATGCCTCCCACTCATACAGCCCCCTTGCTCCAGGATAGCGCAGGAGAGCCCCTGTACAAGCTCTTCAAGGCCATCAAACACCAGGTGGAAAAGGGGCCAGTGGACGCTGTGCAGAAGAAGGCCAAGTACACCCTAAATGACACAGGGCTGCTTGGGGATGATGTCGAATATGCCCCTCTGGTGAGTTCCCCAGAGCCATGAGCTGCAGAGGGGAAGCTGAGCCAGGAACTTGGACCCCATTTCTGAACTCAGCAGAATGAAGCCAGTTTTTCTTGGGTAGAATCTCTCTGATGCAGAGCTGTGGTTATGGGGTCCTCCCTTAGCTGGGTCTTAATCCTGTGTTTCCTGGCAGACGGTGAGTGTGATCGTTCAGGATGAAGGCATTGAGGCCATCCCAGTTAAGGTCCTCAACTGCGACACCATATCTCAGGTCAAAGAGAAGATCATTGATCAGGTGTACCGCACTCAGCCCTGCTCTTGCTGGCCCAAGCCTGACAGCGTGGTCCTCGGTGGGTACTGCCTGTTCTGAGGCCCACGTGCCCAACGCTTTCCGGGACTGGGCAGCCATACAGCCCTAGGTTCCAGAAACTTAGCTATGTCCTTCTGCAGAATGGCGTCCTGGGTCCACAGCCCAGATTCTGTCTGACTTGGACCTTACCTCTCAGCGGGAAGGCCGGTGGAAACGAATCAACACCCTTATGCACTACAACGTGAGTGTGGAGATACCCAGGCAAGGGAATAGTACTGAATCCCACAGTAGAAGCATAGCCTTCCCTCATGACTCTATCCCCAGGTCCGGGATGGAGCCACCCTCATCCTGTCTAAGGTGGGAGTCTCCCAACAGCCAGAGGACAGCCAACAGGATCTGCCTGGGGAGCGTGAGTCTATGCTGTCTTTCTTGTCCTAGTCCCTACCGTCTGTGAAAACCACATCCTCCCTTTGCTGCCACCTAGTGGACCCTAGGACCCTACCTACCAAGCTTCAGGCCATGTCTGAACTGGAGCTGGGTCACTCAGCTCCTTGCTCCCCACAGGCCATGCCCTTCTGGAAGAGGAAAACCGCGTGTGGCACTTGGTGCGGCCAACAGATGAGGTAGATGAAGGCAAGTCCAAGCGTGGCAGCATGAAGGAGAAAGAGCGAACCAAGGCCATCACAGAGATCTACCTGACACGGCTGCTATCAGTCAAGGTGATAACACTCGTGCACAGGTACACATCCCCATACACTGGTGCCTAGGGCTGCGTCCCAGGGGTCACACCCAGCTGCTCTCCTCCATAGGGCACACTGCAGCAGTTTGTGGACAACTTTTTCCAAAGTGTACTGGCACCCGGGAATGCCGTGCCGCCTGCGGTCAAGTACTTCTTTGATTTCTTGGATGAGCAGGCAGAGAAGCATGACATCCGGGATGAGGATACCATCCATATCTGGAAGACCAATAGGTGAGGCCCTGCCCTCTCTGCCCCCTGCCGTCGCCCAGCACAGCCCCTCACTCTCTGTCCGTCTGCTACAGTTTACCGCTCCGGTTCTGGGTGAACATCCTGAAGAACCCTCACTTCATCTTTGATGTTCACGTCCATGAAGTGGTAGACGCCTCCCTGTCGGTCATTGCACAGACCTTCATGGATGCCTGTACTCGCACGGAGCACAAGCTGAGCCGTGTGAGTAGGGCTTGTGGGTCAACCAAGCGGGTGGGGTGGCGGGCCTGGCCTGGACAGCATCCATGGCGAGAAAGCTGTGACTGAGATGGGGTGAGTTTGGATTATGCCAAAAGCTTGTCTTAATGTGGTTTTATATGTTTGGGGCTAAAGTTTGGGACAGAAGCAGGTGGAAGGTGACCAGGGCTTCAGGGCTACTGGGAAGATGACCACCTCCTTTCTTTTACCTCCCATGGGACTTCTGCTCCTTTCTACTCATCCCCACCCCAGCCTCCAGTGCTTTCTGACTCAGAGTCTGAGCAGGAGCCTCGCTCCCTCTTTGTGAGGATTGAGTAGCTGAGCCTAGCCCAGCATCAAGGCTTTTGTCTTCCACAGGACTCTCCCAGCAACAAGCTGCTGTACGCAAAGGAGATCTCTACCTACAAGAAGATGGTGGAGGAGTGAGTGATGTGGAGGAGGGCTGAGGAACAACTGGGAATCCCTGAGAGACCCCAGGGTCTATCACCCCCTTTTCCCTTCCACTCACTCCCTGCCCTCATCTATAACCCTTCTTCTCCCATAGCTACTATAAGAGCATCCGCCAGATGGTGCAGGTCAGCGACCAAGACATGAACACACACTTGGCAGAGATCTCCCGGGTAAGGGCCACTGAGCTCGGCGAGAGCAAGGGTTCTCTCTACTGCCCACTACTGAGCCAGACACTGAACTGCAGAGCAAGTTGAGACTGCTAGGATGAGAGCAGCAGAGGGTGGCCGAGTGGGCATGTTGGCCAGGCAAGCTGCCTTGAGTGTAGCTGAGTCCTGGGAGGGGTGAACAGATGTGTGTGTAGAAGCTGATGTGTAGGCAATGAGTCGCTCCGAGCCCTGACATACTATACTGGCTATGGCTGGGCAAGCTTCTCCCATGTTCATGGGCTTTGCATGTGGCCTTACCAGGGTGCGGCCCATTTACTGGTGTATCTATGATGTTGTCATGCAGCCAATGCGTTACAGCCTGCTGTTCTGTGGGACTGGTCTTGGGGTTCCCACAGCCCCATCTCATACTGGGTACAATACTGTCATCCTCAGGCACACACAGACTCCTTGAACACACTTGTGGCACTGCACCAGCTGTACCAGTACACACAAAAGTACTATGATGAGGTATGGTCTGGGTCTCTGTGGTGAAATGCAAGGACAGTCTGCCCCCGTCCACCCCCAGCCTGTGATCTGACAGGTCTCCTCTATGTCCATTTCCATCCCCACTCCTACCCCCCTAGATCATCAATGCTTTGGAGGAGGACCCTGCAGCCCAAAAAATGCAATTGGCCTTCCGCCTGCAGCAGATCGCTGCTGCACTTGAGAACAAGGTTACAGACCTCTGACCTATCAGTGCTGCCTCAGGATGCAGGTGTGTGGTACCATGGCACTGGGCAGCCCCTTGGCGTGAGATTGCACTGGCTGTAGCTGAGTTCTCTCTCTCCAGTAGAGGATGCACCCAAGGCGTCTGGAGTGGGCGTAGTGGGCCCACCTCCTGTAGACTATAGCGTCTTTCTCCTGAGCAATACTGCCCGGGCGCCCGAGTCAGCACCAGCTCCTTCCAATGGCACCAGCATCGGGTGTTCTCTGTATTGTCTCCTGAGTAATTCGCAAATGTGCCTTACAAAGCCACACTGGGCCACTGGGGGCAGTGGGGCCTTGGCCTCCACTTCCCATGCACCAGCAGCCTAGCCTCAGATAACCTGGGTTTGGCCTGTAGCTCCCACGGCCAGTTCCTGGACTGTATCTGTCTGTCAGATGGAAGGAGAAGAAAAAGCGGTACGATGCCTTCCTGACCTCACCTGAGCCTCCCCAAGGGCCGCAGGCACTCCAGGAGGACTTTGAGGGCCATCACTGGCTCCACCTCTAAGGTCAAGCTGGACGTCAGACGTCGGGGCCCAGGTGGCCAGACGGACCCAGAAAACTGAGGTCCTGGTCTCAGCTGTCAAACAGGCTGTCCTGGAGGCCCTGCCTGAATCTGGGGATGCTGGAACAGCATCTCCCCCAGGATTACCCACCCCCTTTTTGTAAATCTTTATTGTAAATCCAATACAGTTGTCTTTTTCACTCTGGTTGACTGGGTTTCTCTTTGGGCTGCCCATCTGTCCTTATGCACCTTGGGCCTGTGCTCCTCACAGCCCTTTTCAGGATGCAAAAATCAGCCCTTGTGTGGGCCAATCAGGGATCTCTCTGGCCACAGGGATTAGGCTAGCTCAACATCTTGAGCTTTAGCCGCCTTCAGCTCCCACACCCTCTACTGACTTTCCTCCACCTTTTCTCTACTGGGCTTTCCGCCTGGCAGGAGGGGGAGGAGTGTATGCCCTATCCTAACCTTGCGTTCCCCACACTTGTTTCTGCAGTTGTTTCTTTCCACTTTGTGGGTGCTGGGGATCAAACTCAGGCCTTTGGGCTTGGTGGCCAGGCAAGCTCCTTGAACCTCTGAGCTGGCTGGCTAGCCTTCCGTACCTGTTTGTAAGGTATGGTGGCACTTAGAGCACATGTTTTCTAGGCACATATGTATGAAGATTATGTGCGCACAGAGAAATCACCTATTTGGGAGCTTGCTTATAGTTTCAGATGGTTAGTACCTGACCATCATGGTGGGGCCATGGCGGCAGGCACACATCGCTACTGCACTGGAGCAGTAGCGGAGAGCTCACATCTGGTCTGAAAGTTGCAGACAGAGACAGATTGCAACTGACATTGGCCTTTGAAACCTCAAAGCCCACCTCCCAGTAACAAACCTCCTCCAACAAGGCCACCTCTCCTAATCCTAAACAGTCCACCGAATGGGACCAAGCATTCAGACATGAGCCTGTCTGTGGGTCTGTTCTCACTCAAACCACCGCATACAGAGCTGGACTAGCTCTCTGACTGGGCCAGCCTGGTCCACAGAGTGAGTTCCAGGGTAGGCCCCAAAGCTCCAGAGAAACCCTGTTTGGTTTGAAAAACCAAAAAGAATCGACGGGGCTGGTGAGATGGCTCAGTGGTTAAGAGCACTGACTGCTTCTCCAGAGGACCCGGGTTCAATTCCCAGCACCCACATAGCAGCTCACAGCAGCTATCTGTAACTCCAGTGTGCATAAAATAAAGTTTAAAAAAAAAGAAAAAGAAAGAAAGCCGGAGCCGGGCGATGGTGGCGCACGCCTTTAATCCCAGCACTCGGGAGGCAGAGGTAGGCGGATCTCTGTGAGTTCGAGACCAGCCTGGTCTACAGAGCTAGTTCCAGGACAGGCTCCAAAGCCACAGAGAAACCCTGTCTCGGAAAAACCCAAAAAAAAAAAAAAAAAAGAAAGAAAGAAAGAAAGAAAGAAAGCCGGGCGGTGGTGGCGCACGCCTTTAATCCCAGCACTCGGGAGGCAGAGGCAGGCGGATCTCTGAGTTTGAGACCAGCCTGGTCTACAGAGCTAGTTCCAGGACAGGCTCCAAAGCTACAGAGAAACCCTGTCTCGAAAAACCAAAAAAAAAAAAAAAAGAAAAAAGAAAAAAGTACTCCAGGGCTAGTATGAGTTAAACTGAGATGTGAGAACAGTGAGAGGGCCTCATTCCGTTCCACAAGGACAAGGTTATCAGTGCGCAACACTGGCTGACCTAGAACGGCTGACCTAGAAGGGGCTTGCTTTGTAGACCAGAAGTGGCCTTGAACTCAGATCTACGGACCTCAGTCTCTGAGATTAAAGGTGTATGCCACCACACCCTGCTCCACAAACACTTCTGGTACAGGCACCATACTAGACAGAGCCCAGGAGCAAGCTGGACCAGTGGGTGTGTTCTTGGGGAGCCTCCCATGTTCTCCAGAGACTACTCAAGTCACTGTTCTGCAATAGGAAGTGAAATGGCCATTTAGTTTTGGCTGGATCCAAATGCTGTCTGTGGATCCCATCCTTCTGAACTATTCCCACAATGCACTGGCACATTCTGTGTCTGGTTAGTCCTGATCTGAGGAGCTGCAAGGCCATCAGCCAACATCCCTCTGAAGTGATGCTTCTTTTGTGATCCAATAACAAGACTCTCCTGCAGAGATGGCTGGCCAGGAAATCTGAACTAAGTATCACTAAGCCAGAAGGAGTGAAGGGGTTTTGGAATGCAGAGTTGGGATAAAAGAACTGGGAATCATGGGGCCTGGCATCCAGAATGGACCCCTGAAAACTATCTTCTCATTTGGTAGAAGCATACACACTGCTAAGCTTGGGGGTGCCTGGCAGTCCCAGTAGGTTCCAGGTGGGGTGTCCATCCTTTCTCCTCACATTCCTTCAAGGGTAGACAAGTGTATGTAGAGATTCAGGGCTTGTCCTGCACTGGAAATCAGCAAGGGGTAGAAACTTGGCCTCTGTGTTGGAGTGCTTAGGGATGGGGAGGGGCATGAAACCAGCCTTGAGGTGTAGCAGCATCACCAACAATCCCAGGGAGGAGCTTGCCTATATGTCCTCATCTTCTTTCCATGGTACCAGAGACAACGGAGTAGGGTGAGAAGGGGCTATGGTCCTCAGCCTCTAGTTCCTAAACCAGCACCTTCCAGAGTTATCTTTTACAAAGTGCGTTCTGACCCACTGGCAGAATCTGGGCTCTGAGTGGACAAGCTGACCACGGGAAATTGACACAGCTGTCTAATTGAAAAGGGGGCTCGAGCATAGGGAGGCAATAGAAGACGGGGTGGGTTGATATTTAGGGGTGGCACTAAGTCATAGCAGAGGATGGAGATAGGGTCCTGGGATTTTTAGGTTGCAGCCCTTCTCCTCCCGACTCCCAACCTCCGCTATCTGCCCTCTATTGCTATGCTACCCTGTTCCTGCTTCACGGTTACCCTCACTACCAGCTCAAACTCAAGTGGTTCCTCCCTGTAGTGTTTGTTTTGATCCCACACAATCCGCAGAAGGCACCTGATACCTGTGGTTTGACACAGCAGGTGGCAAGGGGTGTCCAGAGAGAATCACCATTGTATGAGAGCTAAGCCTGGCTAGGCCTAACCCCTGGCTAACAGTAGTCAGCTCTGACCACCTGGACTTGTTGGGGGCAGAGGTCAGGAAAATTGATTGGAGGCTCTCCTGGGTAGGTGGCTGCTGTCCGCCTAAGCCTTCATCCTGTCCCCTTCCCCACTTTTCCAGTTGAGCCAAACTGGGCATCCTTGGGAATGCAGAGGCGAAGAGGCAGGTTACCCTGGTAACTGCCAGGCCCTGCCCTGCTGCTGTACAGACAAAGGCCACTACCCTCCCCCCTGGCCACTGTGTAGGCAAGTTTCCCAACCCCCCACCATCACCCAGGGCTCAGTACCCTCCTCCCCCGCCTTTAGCTGAAGCTCCATTAGTTTCGCACAAAACCTCAACCCACCCCTGGGAAAGGTACTTTCCGAGCTCTGCATTGTCCTGAGCAGTGGGGGCTGGGGCCACCCTCAGGTTCTCTGGCTAGGCTCCAGAATTGAGAATGGCTCCCAGAGGGAAAATTGGTGCCTGCGGCTTGGGCAAAGTCTTGGGAGAGGGACAAGGGACCTAGGCTTGGAGCTGTTTCCTTGGCCCCCTACTGTGCCCCGGGATTCATAGTAGATACTTCTAGTAGTTCATACTTCATTAATTTGTTTAGGTTAGCTGACAATTTTTGTTTTGTTGTTTCTTCACAGGGTTTCTCTTTTTAGCTCTGGCTGTCCTGGAACTCTGTAGATCAGGCTGGCCTCTAACTCAGAGATCCACCTGCCTCTTCTTCCTGAGTGCCGGAATTAAAGACATGTGCCACCACTGCCCATCTTATTTCGTTTGTTTTTTGGGGGGCTTTTTTTCAAGACAGGGTTTTTCTGTAGCTTTGGGGCCTGTCCTAGAACTAGCTCTTGTAGACCAGGCTGGCCTCAAACTCACAGATCTGTCTGCTTCTGCCTCATGAGTGCTGGGATTAAAGGCGTGTGCCACCACCGACTGTCCACAGACCATGGTTGAAAATTTTTAACTTAAATTTTACATGGTTATTTATTTATTTATTTATTTTTGAGACAGGTTTCTCTGTTGCCATATCAGTCCTGGAGCTCACTCTGTAGACCAGGGTGGCCTTGAACTCACAGAGAGCCACCTGCCTGCCTCTCTCTTTGTGATTAAAGGCATACACCACCATACCTGGCCTTTCTTTCTTTCTCTTTTTACCTTGAGACAGGATGTCACTCTGTGGCTTCAAATTCACTGTGCAGCCCTGAAAGGCCTTGAACTTGCTATGGTCCTCCAGGTTCAGCTTCGTGAGTATTTGAATTACAGATGGAAGCCACCATACTAGGGCCATGTTCAATTTCTTTATTGGCAAGGTTGTAGTGTGTGTGTGTGTGTGTGTGTGTGTGTGTGTGTGACAGGGTCTCTATTACATAGTTCTGGCTGTTTTGGAACTCACAATGTAAATGAAGATGGCCTCCAACTCACGGAGATCCACCTGCTTCCGCCTCTTGAGTGCTGGATTAAAGGCGTGCACCATGACGCCTGGCTCCATGTTCACTTCTAAATGTGACTAAAAGTAGGGCCTACAGCAGTGTTTCTCAACCTTCCTAATGCTGAGACTCAAGAGTTTCTCATGTTACGGTGAACCCCCCCCCCAACACAAAATTATTTTTGTTGCTACTTCATAACTAATTTTACTACTGTTATAAATCGTAATGTAAGTAAATATCTGTTTTCTGATGGTCTTAGGTGACCCCTAAGGGGTCGAGACCCACATATTGAGAACCGCTGTCCTTGAGTAACACATAATCGTGAGGCCTTACTGCACATGAGAGCATCCACCTTGGACACCAGGAAAAGGGAGTTTTCTGTGTTTGGTGACAAACTGAACTTGCACCTGGGTGGCAGATTTGCGGAGACATCTTGTACTAATGCCCTGAGGAAGTCAGGACTGGGTGCCTTTCGCGGGTGTCAAGTGATGTGGGTGCTTCATTCGAAGAAAAAAAAATACCCAGTATCAAAAAGTATCCTTTTGGGGACCAAACCTTGTGGCCACAACCATGGTGCTGCTGCTGTCCCTGGTCCTGACTGGCCGCCGGGAGCTCACCTCTTCCAGGAACTTCTAGACCCAGGTTAGGGTAAGATGCGGGGTAGATACGTCTCCTGAAGGCTGTCGCCAAGGTAAGTGTACTAGAAGGTGAAGCAGTAATGCTAAACGGAGGCGTCCTCCTCGTCCAGGCCACAACACGCCTCCCACAGTGGGGACCTGGGTTAACGCCACGGCGCTGTTCTTTAACCTAGAGCCTTTAGTTTTTACGTGGTTAGTGTTTTTTGTTCTGAAAGTATTCTTGCCATGTGCTGTAGCTCGCTTTTGACAATTTCACCTCATTTCTGAATAAGGAGTCTGAGCTGGGACCTGGAGAAGGGCGGGGAGAGCGTGTGGCAGAAGGTGAAGGTGAGAAATACAAGCAAGGGATCTGCTCGTCACCCCCACGGGAGGGAAGACGGCTTTCTCCTTTGTCGCCGTCTCCGAGGGGCAGGAAGCTGGCGTGTCTGTCTCTGGAAAAACCCCCCTCCACCTGCCCCTCCCATCCTTCCCCCCACCCCCATCCCGCTACCCCGCCTCCGGTCGCCTGGCTGGGGAAATCCGCTCGGCCCCGCCCCGCCGCCCCGCCCCGCCCTGCTGCGCCGCAGCCCCCCACCCCCCACCTGGCTTTGCTCAGCGGAGCTCACGCCTGCTGGGCGTGGGGCGCGGGCCGGGTGCTGCGCGGGGTTCCGGGGCAACTCGCTCCTGCCGCCGATGCGGATATGTCGGGTCCGCGCGCGGGATTCTACCGGCAAGAGCTGAACAAAACAGTATGGGAGGTGCCGCAGCGGCTGCAGAGCCTACGCCCGGTGGGCTCCGGCGCCTACGGCTCGGTCTGGTAGGGGCCGGCGAGGATCTGGTGGGAGCTGGGCGGGAAAATGTGCGCGACCCTCCAGCGCGACGTGGGGTTCCCGGCGTGGGGAGGGGCCTCGCCCTGCCTCCGCCCCCGGCCGGCACGCTTCCGAAGAATGAATGTGGGGGGAAGGGGACACGGTGGAAACTTTCCTACTAGATTCCACTCGTTGGCAGGGAGGGGGGTCCTCTAACGTGCCCCCATCTCTGATTCCTAGTTTCCCCCACTAAGGCCGAATCCCGCGGCGTCACAACTGGCGGGAGAGCAAGTCTCTGGGGGCCGCTAAATGGAGCAGCCATCAGGGTTATTTGGGGCAGAGTCTAAGTAGTTTCAGGATCTAACATGCCCCAAGACCCGAGTATTTGAAAAGGAGGCACCCAGTGCGGTGAGGAGACCTCTCCTCTTCGGAAGGCATCAAACTGTCCCGTAGATCCTACCCCCTTCTCCAGTATCCCAGGAGTCTCAGACGGAGGCTTGAGCAGAAATCAGACATCTTACCCTCCTGTCTACACCCTACCCCAGTTTACCCAACAAAGGATTTCGGTATGTAGCCCCACAGCTAGGGCTTGAGGACCAGGGGTTAGAGTCTTGATGGGGCAGAGTTCGGGTTGGCTGAAGCCAGCTAGCTCTCAGGCACCCGGGACTGAAGAATGGGTACAGATAGTCCGTGTTGATAGGCTGGTCAAAGGGTGTGGACACTGGGAATGGGGGCTGAGGCTCAAATCTTGGATCTTGTGCTGTCATTGGCCTGTCACCAGAAGCCTGTGTCAAATCTCTCCGGCAGGGCTGCTGATAACATCTTATAGACTCTTTAACATAAAGGAAACCAGTTACCGGGCCCAGCTGGGTCGTGGGATTGCACCTCATGTCCGCAGCCTGTAATCCCAGCACTCTGAGATGGATAAGCTTGTTCTCCATTAACACTTTATCTTCTTCTTGCTTCTTTCTCCCGGGTGTACCCCCCTCCACAGTGAGTAGAAACAGGATACCTCCCAAAATAACCAAGGAGCAGAACAGAGGAAAAGATAAGACAGGTTGTGTCTGGGATGCTATGGGCTCAGCAAATAGAGGATGAAGTTACACACAATCCCGTTAAAAAATAATACAATAAATTAGAGGGAGGGAGGGAGGGAGGGAGGGAGGGAGGGGAGGAGATAGAGGGAAGGAAGGGGAGAGAGGGAGAAGATTGGGTGGGTGGGGAGAGAGCTGGTGAAGACTGCTTGCAGAGAGCTTGGACACTGACTCAGATGGAGTCATCCGGGACTGGCTGTTTAGGAGTTACTGGGAGATAGCCAACTTTCCCAAGTGAGTCCCAGGTCGGGCTCTACTGATCTGTGACCTGGGTTTGTTCAAGTTGCACTATTGAGGTTGGTGGTAGGATGCCAGCTCCTTGTAACTCAATTGTTCAGATGCGGTGGAGCAAGAGGATCTGCTGCTCTGGTGGCCACTCCCTTCGCACCTCATCCCAGGAGTTATTTAGACATTTTGCTTATCGCAGGGAGCCAACTACCCTCTGCTACTTTTTAGTCCCATGAACATCCCAGACCCACCATGTCCTGTCCTTGCCTTCCCTCATCTTGTGGAATGGGTGGAATCCTGTCTCCACTCACCGCAGGGAAGGGTACACCCCGGGATGAAGAGACTCAAGAGCGAGAGACTAAAGCCAGCTGGGCTCCTTCAGTGAGTTCACAGCTGCTCTAGGCTTGAGGGCAGTGGGACCAGAACTTGGGGGAAAGCTCTATGACCACAGCTCCTGATCATGCTGGTCTAGGTCCCACCAATCTAGAGGACATGTCCTCATTTGCTCATTTGAAGCTCTCCAGTGAAGGACAAAAGGATGAAGAGGAGCCGGGTGGTGGTGCAGACTCCCGGCACTCAGGAGGCAGAGGCAGGCAGATCTCTGTGAGTTCAGAGTCAGCCTGGTTTACAGAGAGAGAGCCAGAGCAGCCAGGACTACATAGAGAAACCCTATCTCCAGAAACCAAAACCAAAACAAACTAACATAAAAGGGTACAGAGGTGGAGGGTTCTCCAGTCTCTGGGGAGTGGTAGTGGACCAGAGACCCCCCCCCAACCCACTCGAGATGAACATTCCCTTCCACCCAGTTATAAATTGTGGGAGGGGGCTTTTTTTTTTTTGTGAGACAGTATTTCACCAGCTAGTCTTGAACGCATCTCAAATCTCTTACTTCAGTCTCCCCAAGAGCTGGGATTACAGGCATGAACCACCGCGTCCAACTTCACTTATAAATTAGGATGCAATAAACATCTCTTCCTTCGCAATCTGATGTGCAGAGGCATGGGGGTGGGGAGTCATGGCTTGGAAGGTAAGCCTCCCTTGTTCATGGCGTCAGTGAGGAAGGAGAGCTGCTTGCTTAGGGAGTGTCCGTGGGCATAGTTGTAGCGTCTTTTCCAGGCAGCGGCCTCGTTCTGAGTGGGGGCTTAGGTTTGGGCTAGAATCACGAGAGAAAAGATTGAAAAAAAAGGGGGGGGTCTCCTAAGGGAGGTCCAAGAGGGGCGGCGGGGAGAGCAGGCAGGGACAAGCTTCCTAGGTCTTGGGACCAGAAGCGGAGGCTTGCTCTCCTGCACTCCGGCGCAGGGTGGACTCAGGCCAGGCGCTCGCACTCGCCCACCTTGCAGCTCGGCCTACGACGCGCGTCTGCGCCAGAAGGTGGCTGTGAAGAAGCTGTCTCGGCCTTTCCAATCGCTGATCCACGCGAGGAGGACTTACCGGGAGCTGCGCCTACTCAAACACCTGAAGCACGAGAACGTGAGAGGGCGGGCCAGTGGTGTAGGGATTGAACAACGGACACCGCCCGGTGGGGGCGGGAGCGAGTTGGGCGGGGCCTTTTGGGGTACGCCTCCATATGGGCGGGGCCCTGACCTGTCTGGCGTTGCCTACAGCTGTGTGGTGGTTTGTTCTCTTGGGTCCCTGACCAGGTCATAGGGCTCCTGGACGTCTTCACGCCGGCTACATCCATCGAGGATTTCAGCGAAGTGTGAGCGGCCTGGGCAGGCGTGGCGGTGGCCTTGGGAGCTTAGTCGGGAAGGGGGTAGCGAGACACTGTCCTAACTCCTGACCCTGGCACAGGTACCTGGTGACCACCCTGATGGGCGCTGACCTGAATAACATCGTCAAGTGTCAGGCACTGAGTGATGAGCATGTTCAATTCCTCGTCTATCAGCTGCTGCGTGGGCTGAAGGTGGGGCGCGTGGGCTCTAGGGTTCCCTCGAACGCCCTGGGTTGGGGCAGACCGGGTTGGAGCCTGGGCTCAGCCGGTCTGCCCTCCCCTGCAGTATATCCACTCGGCAGGCATCATCCACAGGGTAGGTGCAGCTGTGGGAGAGGGCGAGGGTCAGACACTACTCGGGCTCATAGCTACCACACTCACACCAGGTCCACCCTGCAGGACCTGAAGCCCAGCAATGTAGCGGTGAATGAGGACTGCGAGCTTCGGGTAAGGAGGATGGGGTGTGAACAGTGGGGATGCAGAGAGAAGTAGGTGTCGTGTGTTACATAACACCTGTGGTCCTCCAGATCCTGGACTTCGGGCTAGCGCGTCAGGCTGATGAGGAGATGACTGGATATGTGGCCACACGTTGGTACCGGGCGCCAGAGATCATGTTGAACTGGATGCACTACAACCAGACAGGTGCTGTCGACCGTCAACAGTCGCCTTGTCCTATAAGGGTGGGCAGACAGTACTCACACCAATGTTGACGGAAGGTGACAAACCTGTGGGCATAGGGGGAAGAGCATGCCTGGAGCTCTGAGTGAGGGGCAAGGGCTTGGTGGGACCAGCTTTTAGAAAGGCCTATAGATTGGTGGGTGTCCCCACACCTCTTCTCAGGGTAGGGTACAGAATAAGGGCACCACTGGCTTCTTTGGTCCTGGCTTTGATGAGGGATCACTACTGGGCAGGCTTCTCCCCAGCTCCACAGGAAGGCTTTGGGTGGCATACTGATAGAGTCTCCTTATTCTCCCCCAACAGTGGACATCTGGTCTGTGGGCTGCATCATGGCTGAGTTGCTCCAAGGGAAGGCCCTCTTTCCTGGAAATGACTGTATCCTTGGGGAGCAGGGTCAAGCTGGGGTCCCATTCTACAGGGTAGGGGTGGTCTCCAGCCCTTTTTCGAAGTCTTGCTTCTTATGCTATGACACGTGGGGCTCCCTGTCCGGAGCCACGGCGCCACAGTGTACTAGGGGCTGAGGATGTAAAGGCTTGGCCTCCAGGTGTTTCCTGAGCTAGGCAGACATCGACCAGCTGAAGCGAATCATGGAGGTGGTGGGCACACCCAGCCCTGAGGTTCTGGCAAAGATATCCTCAGAGCATGTAAGTTAGTGACCATCCACCCATCCATCCATTTGTTCTGCTGACCAAGTACCAGTCATGTTGGGGAGGTGGTGGTATGCAGATAAATAGGCAACATATCAGAGACATGGACAGAGCAGGATAGAGCTTGTACTAGAAACTCAACCCCTTCAGGGTGAAGCAGGAGAATCAGGAGGACATTCCAGGTAGGAGAGACAGTGGAGACCAACCGACCAACACTGACAAAACTCCTCTGGCTATAAACGGTAGAGGCAGGCGAGAGCAGAGAAAGCTTAGAACATTTGGCTTCTGCAGACATCATTAGAAGCCAAAAGGAGGTCTGGAGTCCCTAGACATTTTTGTTGTTTTGTTTTGGGAGACAGGGTTTCTCTGTGTAGCCCTGGGTGTTTTGAAACTTGCTCTGTAGACCAGACTGGCCTTGAACTCAGAGATCTGCCTGCCTCTGCCTCCAGAGTGCTGGAATTAAAGGCGTGCACCTCTACTACCCAGCTAGGGAGCCCCCAGACTTCGAGAGCAAGACTCTGGCTTGCTGGCGCACCTGCCAGGCCTGTTGGAATGAATGCATCAGGGCCGTCTCCTGAAGCCTTCTGTTCAGTTTGGGGCCATGGAAATCGAGGGTAGTTAGCCCTCCAAGCCCTTCTTATGTGTCCCCAGGCTCGGACATACATCCAGTCCCTGCCCCCTATGCCCCAGAAGGATCTCAGCAGTGTCTTCCATGGAGCCAACCCTCTGGGTGAGGACTGGTCCTGGGTCTCGGTTGGGCTTCAGATCCAGGACTGGATGTAGTGTTGACCCTCGCTCCTCTAGCTGTAGACCTCCTTGGAAGGATGCTGGTGCTGGACAGTGACCAAAGGGTCAGTGCAGCTGAAGCCTTGGCTCATGCGTACTTCAGCCAGTACCATGACCCTGACGACGAGCCGGAGGCTGAGCCCTATGATGAAAGTGTCGAGGCCAAGGAGCGCACCCTGGAGGAGTGGAAGGGTGAGCACGGGGCGAGGGGCATGGGAGAGGGCCGGGGGGGGGGGGGGGGCACGGGAGAGGGAGCGCAGCCCAAGAAGTCTGTGGGTTGCATTTTCTCAGAGCAAGAGTTTATGTTTCATGCAAGAAACTCCCCCAGAACTTTCTCCCAGTAACCTGGGAGGGGGAAACAACATGACTGCACTCCAGAGTGAAACATGTAAAGAGGCGTGTGTGTGTGTGTGTGTGTGTGTGTGTGTGTGGAGAGAGAGAGAGAGAGAGAGAGAGAGAGAGAGAGAGAGAGAGAGGCTTGGAGGACAGCGTGGGGTAAGACAGGCTCTGGTTCTCAGCTTAGGCAGTGGTAGATGTGGCTGGGAAGCAGATGCCACACATGCAGGTGGGGAACTGGGTTGTGTGTGTGGGCGGGGACAACAGCACAATCTCACCCTATTTTTATTCCCTCAGAGCTTACTTACCAGGAAGTCCTTAGCTTCAAGCCCCTGGAGCCATCACAGCTACCTGGCACCCATGAGATTGAGCAGTGAGGCCTGAGGGGAGGCCTGAGCCTGCCCCCCTTTCCTCAGCTTTCCAGTTTTCCTCAGGAGGTGCCTCTCAGGCAGCCCTGACCCTTAACCTGGGACCCCTTGCCTTGAGAGAACTCTACCTACATACACGCACGGATGCACGGATATGTACATATGCCTGCTGTCATGTGTTGGAGCCTGGGCAGTAGCGTTTCTGGGCCCACCTTGGCCCACCCAGGTTCTCCTTGGGACCTCAATGTGTGGGATCTTAATGGGTCCCTGTCTGGATTTCTTCTGCTCTTGAGAACTCTCTGGACTGGGAGGAAGGCAAATGGGCCACGGCACCTGGAGACTCTGAGGGGCTGGGAGTCCCAGTGGTTGGAGCAGCTCGACCTGGAAGTGAGTGGGTGAAAGCTGAGGCCCCCCTCCAAATGAGTGGCATTCCTTCTGGGGGTGGCAAGGCAGAGGCCATCACTAGATACTGAATCGGAAAAGCTGGCTGCAGCTTTGTGTTTACCTGTGATGTGTGGGCAAGTGGGCAAATGAGTGTACACTCCCGGTGCACACATCAGAGCATATGCAGGCGTGTGCTGGTGCGTATGAATCTGTGAGCACCCGAGGGACCAGCAGCCATTTCTGGGAGGGCACCTAAGCTGGAGACACTCTTGCCTCCCCTCCCCCAAGTTCCTGTTGCCTACTGGGTCTTGAGAGCCAGCTGTGAACTAGATTAAAACCCTGAGAGGTGCCAAGATCCATCCAAAAACCTGGAGTTTCGGCTAGAGTGTAGGAGCTGCTACAGGATCCGGAGGCAGAAGGACACACTGCCAGCTGGGAAACGGATGAAGTAGGGGGTGTAATCTCACGGATGCTGGGTGGAGAGCACCCATGGATATGAACTTGGACACTCTTGCCCCTGGACCTTGAGTCAAAGCTGACGAACGTTTTGTCTACATTCTACCTCCCCCTACCCTTGTAGCTCTACAGCTGGTCTGGGGTGCTGTGGTCTGTGAGTCATCCCTTATCTGCCCTCTCCCCAGAGAGGAGCTGCCCAAGTGATTTTTGAGATAGGACCCTGTTTGAAGACACACTGGGATGTGGCTCCTCCCTGAAGAGAGGATGATCTCTTGCTATCAGGGACCAGGGGTCTCTGGATGTCAAGTGCCTGCACTAAGAGTGCACAATAAAGGGGCTTCCCTCTTGCTCTTATTTGTGTGGAAGGCTCCAGACCCCATTGCTTCCACTACTCCCGTTGCCTGGAGGGGTGGTTGGATCTTGTGCTTGGCCCACTTGCAGCTAGCCCCACAGACTTGGCACATGTTGCACTCCCTTGACCACTCAGTGAGAGCAGTGGCCATTTCTGGTACTATCACAGCTCCGTAGAGAGGTCAAGAACCAGGAGACCAGTGCAGGATAAGACCCACAGGCTAAAGGGGGAAAATAATGTGATAGCCATCACACATTGGTCCCTGCTGTTTTATGTACATCGGGATTCAGTGGACAGGCTTGACTCCTTCTTGCTCAGTGATGGGACTGGCTCTGGGGTGGGATGGTGGGGTGGGATTGTCTGTGGAATAAAGGCCAGTTCTTCCTCAGGGATTGGACAGGATACGGGGAATAGCTGTCCTTTCCTTCCTGGCTAAGGCAAAAAGGTTACTTTACTTTAGCCCAGGATACAGCCAGCACATGTATCAGGCCTGTGTCCTGAATCTTGGACCTCCAGAAGTCTTAGCCTGGCAGCTGGTCCAGGAGAAAAGCTAGAAGACCAGAGCCAAGCTGGTGTTGGGGGATCAGGAGTAGGAGTGGGACCAGATACAAGGCCCTAGTTCCCAAGCCTGGTCTGAATTGGTCCCCTACAGAATAAAGAGGGAAACTGGGGAGTTTGTTGGAGGATGTGGGTGGGTGGTCAGAGGCCTCCCAGCGGGCACAGGATACAGGCAGATGTGGTCTGAGTTGCTCAGAGCTTCCCTGCCCGCTCTTGTCTGCTTGCGAATGTGCCACATCACCAGCGGCTGCCCAGGTGTAAAGCTGCCCTGGCTGGCCTTGAGCTGCTGATTCACGGCAGCAGGCAGGCAGGCATGGAGGGAGGGGAAGAGAATTCTGCGGGATCTTGTTACTACTCATCAACCCAGTGGGATCCTGGAATGGACTCTGGTCACCAGGCTGTGGGAAGGATGGTTGCTTTATCCTCCCGGTTCATCTGGTTCAGGACTTGGCCAAATCCCAGAGAAGAAGCTCACATGGAGGCATCAAGCTGAAAGTCCACATAGGATCCCCTCTTTTTTTTCTGGGGGCAGGCACACACTTTAGCTTATTCTGATTTGAAGGCCAAACTGGATAGCAGGTGAGGTAGATACAGGGGCCAGTCCTATTCAGTACTTAAAGCAGGCACTCCACATACCAGGTGAGGGCCAAGGCAGGGAACAGAGGGGCAAAGGGGCCCTAGAAGAGTCAATCCCTCTGGTTCCTAGATTAGGAAATGAAGAGCCAGTGCTCACAATGGGGTTG
Source organism: Microtus oregoni (assembly GCF_018167655.1). NCBI lineage: Eukaryota > Metazoa > Chordata > Mammalia > Rodentia > Cricetidae > Microtus > Microtus oregoni. The sequence goes on from NW_024543081.1 coordinate 4,535,431, forward strand.
GGAATGCAACCTGAGATGTCTGGGAGACAAAACCAAATACCTCTTCCATAGAGAAGAATGAATCAGCCCCAGGGGCGGGGCATCCTTGGGAAAGAAGAGTTAAGCCAGGAACAGGAAAACAATTGGGTTGGGTGTGATTGGTAAGTGGGCAGGTGGACCTGACCTGGGGCTGGCATAGAAGTTGGTGAACTTAAGTAGCTAGAATGGGCCCAACGTTCTGAAAGATCAGGAAAGGTTGGAATTCTGAGAAGCACCTGCTAAGACCCCAGGGCCGAGACGTCTATTGAGGATAGAGCCTGGCCAGGGTGTTTCAGCAACACCTCCCGCCCCAGGTCCGGAGTGAGCTTTGGGGCAATTCCCCCCCCTCCCTTTCCCCTTTCCAAGCCTTCCGCCCAACCCCGGAGGCCTCCTCGGGTTTCCGCAGGGGCCGGAGGGCAGACGGGGGTGTCACGTGCTCAGGGCTCAAGGGCCCGGTTGGTCAGTGGGCCGGGAGGGACCACTTTGCCGGCCAGAGACAAGGGTCGGGTGGGAGCTGGCGGTTCCAGAGAGTTCAGGGTGGCGACCCCAAGAGAAGAGTCTGTAAGGGAAAGTCCCACAGGCAGGCGGGCCGGCGGCGCGGAGTCCTCCCGGTGCTACGCAGTGACCCGGGGCGCGCGGGCGGAGCCCCTGATCCTGGGTCCGGTCCTGGGGCGCAGTGCTCCGACCGGGGATGAGCTCCCCGCCACCCGCCCGCAAGGGCTTTTACCGCCAGGAGGTGACCAAAACGGCCTGGGAGGTGCGCGCCGTGTACCAGGACCTGCAGCCCGTGGGCTCTGGTGCCTATGGTGCAGTGTGGTGAGCGTTCGCCGGACGGGGTGGCAGGCAGGGCAGGCGGCTGCTGGTGATTACGGGGCGGGTTCTCTAGCCAAGCTGTCCACCCCGCAGCTCTGCAATAGACAGCCGCACTGGTAACAAGGTGGCCATCAAGAAGTTGTACCGGCCCTTCCAGTCGGAGCTGTTTGCCAAGCGCGCCTACAGAGAGCTGCGCCTCCTCAAACACATGCGCCACGAGAACGTGAGTCCAACGCCCGCCCCAGAAGCGGACACTGTGCACTGGCCACCTCTCATCCTGCCCTCCCCTGCAAATCCTGCCCACCGTCTCAGCTTCCTGGGGCCTGGTACCTCCTTCCTACTTAGCCTCCTGCTTGAGTAAGCTATCGGCAGCTTCCAGGAAGGAAGTGGAGGCATCCCAGACCTCCATCGGGGCGACACTACAAGTTTTCAGCCTCTGCTTCAGTGACTTGGTTTCACTTTTGGTCCACCTGTATGTACTTTCTCAGCCCAGGCAGTGGTCAGGGTATGTTCTAGGCCTAAGGGCTCCTCAGGGCTCACTCCAAACCCTGTCTCGTTTCAGGCTGGTAGGAAAGAGGGTTTTCCTGGAAAAGCATCTCTTCCCCACCCTAGGTCTTCTTTTGCCCACATCCTGAGTCTTCTATTCCAGGGGGGCAGGTCGCTAGAACTATTCACCCTGGCTCTGTCATCCGAAAGCCTCCAGTCTCTGTGGATACAGGGCTTAAAAGGAGCAGAGTGTTACTGCCACCATTGTGGGTGTGTATTTCTTCCCTCAGGCAAAGTATCTCAATTCCAGTCCTACCTGCCCGTACTGCACGTGGCTGCCCCGGTGCCTCTCATATCGGCATTGCTGGCTATCAGAATCCTTCTCTCAGCCAGAGAGCTTTTTCTTCTTATCTTCCTGAGGCTGTGAGTTCTATTCCCCATCTGGACTGTTGTGCTAGCCTTGTTTTAACCTCCTGGGTCATCAGTCAATAGCCCCATGGAACACTACCACTCTTGGCTGACATGGTGGGTCTTTATTTCTTTTCTTTGTGAAGCCCGCTTACACTGAACGCCAGCCCAGCTGTGTCTGCTTTCCCACTTCCCTGTAAACCCGTAAACAGTAAAACAAGCAAACAAAAAACAGTAAAAGGCTTTGTTCTCATGGATGCAGCCCCCACCCCCTGTCCTCAGAGCCCCCAACTCCCACCTATCCACTTACCTACCCTTCACCCTTCTCCAGCCAAGGGTTGTGGGCTTCTTCATTCTGCCTTGCCAAGGGTCTTCCACCCAGCTATGCTCCTGCCCTCACCTGGGTGCGCCAGCCTTCAGGATGACCCAACACCTTTTGGAAGGCTGCGGTTGTAGCTACCTCCTCATGGAAACTGAAGTTTGGACAGGCTGTATGCCCCACTCACCAGAGATGAGGCTGCCATAGATCTAGCCCTAACCTATCCCCTCCTTCTCAAGCTCTGGTCCTTGGCTGTGGGTCACATTCTACACCATTAAAGTGCAGAAGAAGTTTTATTCCTTTGATGGACTTCCCTTGACCTCTAGGACACTATTCCCTATCTGTTCTGCAGAATGGGCTAAGTTCTCAGGTCACATCTGTGGTTTGTCTGTCCCCAGGCCTTTCCTATCCTTGCTCTTCCTTCCAACTTTGGCCATGATCTAAGTGTTCACTCATCTGCCCTTTACTCTCTGCCTATTCTTGCCTCATTCTCTCTGTCCTTTCATTGAACTCAGAGGACATATTCAATATTATATCTATTTTTTTTCTTTATTTTTTTTTTAATATTTTTTTATTTATTATGTATACAATATTCTGTCTGTGTGTATGTCTACAGGACAGAAGAGGGCACCAGACGTCATTACAGATGGTTGTGAGCCACCATGTGGTTGCTGGGAATTGAACTCAGGACCTTTGGAAGAGCAGGCAATGCTCTTAACCACTGAGCCATCTCTCCAGCCCTATCTATTTTTTTTCACTTGGCTTTTTGAGACAGGGTTTCTTTGTGTATCCGCTCTGGCTGTCTTGGAACTTGCTTTGTAGACTAGACTGGCCTCAAATCCACAGAGATCCACCTGCCTCTGCCTTTGCCTCCCAAGTGCTGGGATTGCTGGTGTGCACGACCACCGCCTGGCCCCTCAGCGTCACATCTTTGTTTAAATCCTTCCTTCCACAGCAGCTCTGTGGATCAAATCCAAATCTTCCTCTGGGATGTGAGTTTGAGGCCTTCCTTCGGCTTCCTCTGTCCTCTCCTTGGTTCCTCTTCGGCCTGGGCTTCAGCCACTTGGACTCCCTCTCTGTCCTTACTCTGGAGGTGTTTTGCTCCCGCTTTGGCCATCAGGCATCCTGCCTCTCTTTGCTCTTTTACGCATCCCTCCTGATACATGGATATGCAGCCCTCCTCAGGGAAGCCTCCCTTGACCCTAAAGCTCCTGTCCCCCAACCAAGTCCTGGAAAACCAATGTCACACTGTCCATCTGTTGTCCAACTCCCTCAACCAGAAGCTGTGTTTAAACTGGTGCTTCTCCTTGGCCTAGACAGCCAGGGGATGGCCCCAGGAAGGACTTATCAGGTGTTCGTGCCTCTCAAGGGACTTTCCCCACTTTGGTCTTTGGGTCTGCTTCATTGGGGGAGAAAAGAAGCAGGGAGGGAAGACTAAGGGGTTGGATTGCTCAGAAGCCTGGAGTCAACCCAGACTTGAGACTGCCCCTCCCCCCAGAGTATCCCGGCTGTCAGCATCCAAAAATAGCCTGTGTCTGTGGGCAAATGAACCAGGGTGGGGGCTGAGCTGACAGTGGGCACAGTGGAGGCGACGAGGGTAGTTATAGGAGGGCTTTCTACCAGGGGTACAGTGTCACCCTGGCTGTGCACTGAGTCCTTGCGTCTGCCATGTGCTCTCCATCCTGTCTGACCCTTGTTCCCCAGGTGATTGGCCTACTGGATGTGTTCACTCCTGATGAGACTCTGGATGACTTCACAGACTTGTGAGTGCTGGCCTGGACTGGCTCAGGGTCGGAGGGACCTAGGTGGCTCCTAGGTGTCAGCTTAAGGTTCTGGGTCAGGTCAGGGGCCATCTCCCGTAGTCCAAGTGAGGGATAGGGTGCACACTGCCCACCCACTCCTCTTACCAGAGTCCACTTCACACTCCTGCATGTTCCTGGGAGCTATGAACCCTGCCATGCCCTGGTAGCGCCATGGCTCTTACTTCGTCCAAGCTTGGTACTTAGACCCTCACATTGCCTCAAGTTTGAACCTTGGATAGGATGTTTGTGTTCAAGACCCTGGCACCCAGTATGTGGCCCCAAATCTGAACTATTGCTGCCTTTTACTGGCAGATAGGGCCTGTCCTATCCTATGGTTGGTCATTCCTGGACTCATACTGTAATCAACTAGAGGGCTGGAGTGGGTGACAGGCTCTTCACTGCTGACTGGCAAAGGTCAAGATATACTATGGCCCCATTGTCCCCTGGGGTGGATGATGTCTTTCTCCTTTGTCTATCCCTCCAACCACATGATCATCCAACCTTGCAGCCCCAACTCCTGCCCCAGATTTCTGGTTACCCTGTGTGTGGCAGGAGGAACCTGAATAGCTTCTGGGTACTGGCTTCAGGTTCTAAGCAGGCTGGAGGCCTTCTTTCCATGGCCCAAGTGAAGGCTGAGATGCCTACTGCCCACTGGCTCCTCACCGCACTCCCATATACTATAGGTTCCCCTGGATACTGACATGCCCTAGTAGAACCAAACCTTTTCTTCCTTTTATGCCTGGCATTCGGGCCCTCACAGTGCCTGAGGTATCAATACAACTAAATGATCTGAAGTGCCAGCTCCAGGTGCAGCCCTAGCTGCTCACCTGGCATATGATGCTGTTCAGTCAGGAATTTTAAAACCCTGAGGCAGAGTGTGTTGGCACACACTTGTAATCTCAGGGAGATGGAGGTAGGAGGACCTGACGTTTGAGGCCATTTTAGGCTGCATGAGACCCTGTCTCAAACAAAACAAACAAACAAACAAAAACATAAAACCAAGAGCTAAGGGCTGGAGAGATGGCTCAGTGGTTAAAAGCATTGGCTGTTCTTCCAGAGGACCGGCATTTGATTCCCAGCACCTACATGGTAGCTCACAACTGTCTATAATTCAAGTCCCAGAAGAGATGACACCCTCTTTTGGCTTCCACGAGCACTGCACACACGTGGTGCACAAATATACACGGAGAGAAAACATCCAGACATGTAAAAAATAAACTGAAAACAAAACAAGACCTAATGTGGGGATGAAGGTCTTTAATTCCAGCTCTTAGGAGGCGGAGGTGGAGGCAGGGGCAGGGGCAGGGGCAGGGGCAGGGGCAGGGGCAGGGGCAGGGGCAGGGGCAGAGCTGTCTGTGTGTCTGAGGTCATCCTGGTCTGCACAGTGAGTTCTGGGCCAGAAAGGACTGCAAAGTGAGACCTTTCCTCAAAAACAAAGTCCCCCTAAACCCTGCCTTCCATTTTGGAAAGTGGGGATATGAGCATGCATCGAGATGGTGTAATTGCCCAAGATAGGTGTGGACAGAAAGTAGGAGCCTAGCAGGGCATGGTGGGATTGAAGCATCACAGTATGGTAGGACCCCGAAGATAGTGAGGAATGGGTGCTACAGAGTAATATTGTAGTGGCTCCTGCTGGGATGGGGTGTGGCAAGGTGTGAACTGGGCCCAGTGGGTGTTAGCTTAGGTCTAGGGACTAGCCCTGCATTGGCTGCATCCCTTGTTTCCACAGCTACCTGGTGATGCCGTTCATGGGCACTGATCTGGGCAAGCTGATGAAGCACGAGACTCTGAGTGAAGACAGAGTCCAGTTCCTTGTGTATCAGATGCTGAAGGGGCTGAAGGTAAGAGGTGGCCGTAGGGAGGTGGACAGGCTTCCTGGCTGGGCAGGGTAGAGCTGAGAGGCTTGGGGCGCCCGCTGAGCTGACGGCTGAACTCCCTCTCTCCCACAGTATATCCACGCTGCTGGTGTCATCCACAGAGTGAGTCTTGGTGGGGCTGGGAGATTACCCATCTGCTCCTCCCCACCTATGTAAACAGAAGTGCTCAAACTCAGCTTCCATTGCTAACCCATAAAAAGGCAAAATAGAAGTACGGTGGGAATGCATATAATTAGTCCCCAGTTGAAAGCCTGCTCTGGGGACCCCAGCCCTCTGCCCTCCCTCAAAAGGGCCAGGCCTGTTTTGGTGGCCCTAGGAAAGTGCTGCCTGGGCCTTGCTTTGGCAGGGTAGTCACAGTGGCTGTCTTTCTTTCCTCAGGATTTGAAGCCTGGCAACCTGGCTGTGAATGAAGACTGTGAGCTGAAGGTGTCACTGGGTGGGGAAAGTGACCAAGATGGGGGTGGGAGCCCCTTCTGTCACCCTACTGGCCTTCTTGACCTTTATCCCAGGAAAAGGGACAGACCTCAGGCATCTGGGGCTGAGCAGCGAATGGGTCCTGGGGTCAGGTACCTGCTTTAGGTAAAGAGTGGCTAACGTCCCTAGTCACCCAGGGCAGGAGTTTGGAGGCTCCTAAAAGTGATCAGGGGATGGCAAAGTAGAGAAAAATCCTTAGCACTTGCTCCTGAGGTGGGTAGGGCCAGGTGAACTGACCTCAGGGAGAAGCCTGGGAGACCCAAGACCAAAGCGGGCAAAAGCTCCAGTGTGGAGACTTCAAGCCCAGCTTCTTAGAGTCTTCTGGACCACATTTGGCCTGTCCTCAGTGTCTTAGTTCCACCTCCGATACTTCTTTAGATCCTAGACTTTGGCCTAGCCAGACAGGCAGACAGTGAGATGACGGGATATGTGGTGACCCGGTGGTACCGGGCACCAGAGGTCATCTTGAATTGGATGCGCTACACACAGACAGGTAAGAAAGAGGCTATCTGAAGATCCCAGCGCACACTCGCCACCTGCATTTACCCATTCACTTTTATTTGTTTCTGTAGTGTGTGGGATGGAACAGAGAGTCTTATTCATGCTAGGCAAGTGCTCTATCATTGCGATACACCTCGGTTCAGCCCTTCCTTCATCATCATCATCATCATTATTTTATACTTTTTGGATTTTTTTTTTTTTATTTTGAGATACAGTCTCACTGTATAGCTCTGGCTATTCCTGGAGCTCCCAATGTAGTTGGCCTTGAATCCACAGAGATCCACCTGTTTCTGCCCCTCAAGTGCTGGAATTAAAGACATGTTTCACCTTTCTCCATTTTTAAAAATTTTACTTTATGTGTATAAGTACTTATCTACGTGTGTACTTGGTGAGTGCAGAGGCCAGAAGATGGCATTGGATCCTCTAGAACTGGGGTCATGGAGTTGTGAGCTGCCATGGGGTTACTGGAACCAAACCAAGGATTTCTGGAGGAGCAGCCAGCGCTCTTAACTGATTAGCCTCTCTCCAGCTCCCTTCCTCATTTCTTGATAGGGAGCTTTTTGTAGGCACTACCTCCAGGAGGCTCCTGAGCTGGGGTGGAGCTCTGCTACTCTCCTTAGTGACTCCCTGTGCTCCGTGCCTGTGTACACCCCTCCTGGTCATGTATATTTGTCTTCCATATATGGTTTCTTGCATGTCCTCTTCTCTTGACTCTCGTGAATATGAATGCTATGCTTGTCTGTGGGGCACTGATGTGTATCTCAGTGGACATCTGGTCTGTCGGCTGCATCATGGCGGAGATGATTACAGGGAAGATTCTGTTCAAAGGCAGTGACCGTATCCTTCTATGCAGAGCATCATGGGACTTCAGCCCAGGTGTGGGTGCTGGGTGGGCCACCTTTTCTGCCCTTGCACTGTGTTCCTGACCTTGGTACAGACCTGGACCAGCTGAAGGAGATCATGAAGGTCACAGGGACACCCCCTCCTGAGTTTGTACAGAAGTTACAGAGTGCTGAGGTCAGTGGGAAGCTGGGTGGTGAGCTGGACTTGGGTTTGGGAGCTGGCCTATCACTCTTCCCCTGACCCCCATAGGCCAAGAACTACATGGAAGGCCTTCCTGAGCTGGAAAAAAAGGATTTTGCCTCTGTCCTGACCAACGCAAGCCCTCAGGGTAGGGCTGGGTGGGTGAAGATCTTAGGCTTTTAGGTATGTCCTATTCCGTGGCTTGGCCTCATTTGCTCTCCCCACAGCTGTGAACCTTCTAGAAAAGATGCTGGTGCTGGACTCAGAACAGCGGGTGACGGCAGCTGAGGCACTGGCCCATCCGTACTTTGAGTCCCTGCAGGATACCGAGGATGAGTCCAAGGCCCAGAAATACGATGACTCCTTTGATGACGTGGACCGCACCCTTGAGGAGTGGAAGCGTGAGTGCGGGCTCTGCACAATGCCTGGCTTTGGGCTCTGTGTGCCTGTGCGGATGAGTTAAAAGGTTGGGAGGTCAAAGGGCATTGTGGGACAGTACAGCTTGGCCAGGCTGACTTCTGGCTAGAGCAGAAGGCAATGGGAAAGAGTGTCCCTATGGCAGCGCCTTCAAAGGCTGGCACATGACAGGTCCCGAGAACGGTGGAGCATCTGTGTGCTCAGGACAGCAATACCCTCGGCCTCTACTGATTCCCTGTCCTCTCCCCTGCCCGTGGTGCCCAGCATCCTCATGTCTAGACCACAATGGAGTCCTCTCCACCACTTATCCTTATGACTTCCTTCTCACCCCTTTTGAATTTATCCTTACTCCTTGTCAGGACCCCTCCTGAAACAACTACATCTTTCTCATATTCTGGCCATGGGGGACAGTCTATTCCCATGCAGTCCCAAGGCCTAGGCTTTTCCTCACATCTTCAGCCCCAGATCCATCCATGGCCGTGTGTTGAACCTGCAGGTTCTGAACATTGAGGACTCTTACTATATCTTTGAGAACTGGCCTCAGGCTGCCCACTGGTCCATGAGCTGGAACTAGCCTCTGGTGTCTGCTCCAAATTGGCAGTCTGAAGACATGTCTACCGGGACATGCTAGCCCTTGTCCTGCCTGCTTTAGTTCCCAGGCCATGTTCTTTTTTGTTTTTTTGAGACAGGGTTTCTTTTTATAACAGCCGTGGCTGTGGCTGTCCTGAAACTCACTCCATAGACCAGGCTGGCCTCAAACTCACAGAGATCTACCTGCCTCTGCCTCCCAAGTGCTGGGGTTAAAGGTGTGTGCCACCATCACCTGGCTTCAGGCCATGTTCTTGCACCTTGATGTGGGAAAGACTGGATGGGTTAAGGTTCTCAAATCATGCCCTGCAAGGTTCTTCTGCAATCCTAGCAGGCATTCTTCCCTTCTGTGTTGTCATGTGTTTGTGAATTTGGTTCTTTGTGATGAAACCCTTCTGCTGCTAATCAAAACAACTCCCTTAACCACAGGCCACAGTTCTGATCTGTGGTCTCCACCTACACACTGTGCCTGGCGTTTTTGCTTTTACCATAGACCACAGAGGACATACAACTAAGTCTGTGGACAGGACACAAGCTTCCCTCCTTTTTTTTTTTTTTTTCTGAACATAAGCTCTCATCACCTGTTTTCCTGGAAATGTATCTTTATAGAAGTTTTCACACAAAGTAAGGCCCCGCCCTACCCCTCCCCTCCCTGTCCCTTCCCTCCGCACCTTACCCCTTTCCCCGCCCCCAGAGTTTCTCTGTAACAGCCCCAGATTGTTCTGGATCTCTCTCTGCAAACCAGGCTAACCTCACAGAGATCCACCTGCTTCTGCCTCCTGAATTCTTGGATTAAAGGCATGCGCTGCCACCCCTGCCCAGCTCACACTAAATGTTTTTAAGGGGATTGGCCCATTTCGGATTAAAAGCCCATGGGGTGCTAGCTTCTCCCCTTAGGTGAACTTTGGACTAACTTCTTGGCTTTTTTTTTTTTTTTTTTTGGTTTTTCGAGACAGGGTTTCTCTGGAGCTTTGGAGCTTGTTCTGGAACTAGCTCTTGTAGACCAGGCTGGCTTCAAACTCACAGAGATCTGCCCGCCTCTGCCTCCCGATTGCTAGGATTAAAGGCGTGCGCCACCACCGCCTGGCTTGGACTAACTTCTTTATCATCTACTTCTCCTCATTTTCTGCAGGTGTTACTTACAAGGAAGTGCTCAGCTTCAAGCCTCCCAGGCAGCTAGGAGCCAGAGTCCCAAAGGAGACAGCTCTATGAAGACCTTTGAATAGTTTAGGGCATCCTGAGGAGCCCAGCTGGGAGCCTCACAGGCACCTTGGCTCCCCTTCCCTGGAAGAAGAATCCTGGTTAGCACTCTGACAGTTGCTGGGGCTTGTATCCCAAGTCATCCACTTGGAGAGACTGAGTAGACCCTCGAATCCTGGACCCTCCATCTCCAAACCTGCTCCTCTGCTTCTGGGTGCCCCGGATGACCCTGGAAGAACGTCTAAGCTTTTTGTCCAAGACCCCCGCCCAACACGAAACTAGCCTTTGAATTCTGGAGTTGTGCTCCCTTCACCAGTGACAAGGTCTCAGGTCTGGCAGAGCTTAGTGCTATTCCCTGAGCTCTGCTTGCTCTGGACAGTGTCAAGGCCAACTCCCGAGAAGGAAGGAGATAGAGGTTTTGGGGACACTGACTCAGGGATATCATCTCTCCTGTGATGGGGGTGGATTCTCTTACGCCCTTAGCCTGGAATGTAAACCAGTCATTTTGTGTGCTTCAGTGGCTGGGTGCAAATAAACCCTTTTGTAGATCTCCCATTCTGACTGTGTGGCCCAATGTCTGAGCTCCGACCATTTCTCTGAGCTGCTAGTCTGTGCACAAAAAGAGGCAGCCTGAGCTCCCGCACTCCACCTAGTAGAGGTGCCATGCCCCTGACTCTTCCCAGGTCAAAGTGCCGTGCCGGTGCCACCTAGTCCTTGCCAGTGGTCCTCAAGCCATCACATTAGGGCTTGGTCCCCTCCCTTCATCAGTAACTATACTCTAATTAAGGCTTAGAGTCTGAGCAGGGTTCTATGGAGCCTGATACAAGGTGTAAGGGCAGATAATGGGGACGATGATGCTAGAACCAAGACAGATGGTCCTTTCTTTCTGACTTTTCTGAGAGTGCAACTTTTTTTTGTTTTGTTTTGTTTTGTTTTTTTTCAAGATAGAGTTTCTCTGTGTAATAGTCCTAGCTCTATAGAGCGGGCTGGCCTTGAACTCACAGAGATCTCTTATCTCTGCCTCCCAACTGCAAGTGCTGGGATTATAGGCCTGTGCCACCACCACCCCGCTGCATTTGTCTTCTTATGGTCAAAGCTTCTAGAGAGGAATGTTATCTCTGGTCTTAGCGGTTCTCTGAGATCCAGAGAGGTGGGTTCTATTCTCTGACCAACAACTTACCTCTACTGGCATCACCCTGTCAGCTTCCATGAATCTGCAGTGTCTGTCATCTGCAGGCCATTAGATCCTTGCTGCCTAGTTAGATGGTCCATGTTCTTCCCAAGGACAGGTACATTAGAGCAAGGCATAAGGGTGGAGCCTTGCATTCCCCTCATCTGCAAAGGAGTTCTGGGCAATACACTTTGCCCAGGCTAATCTGGTCAGAGGAGATGACATGACCATGCCTTCCTCTGCCTGAACCCCTTGAGATAACCATGGACCAGGACTTTGAATATTTTACTCTATTATGGAGGTGTGGCTCACACCTCTCAGCCCCACAAGGCACATAATCCAGGGCGAGAGCCGGGCGGTGGTGGTGGCGCACGCCTTTAATCCCAGCACTCGGGAGGCAGAGGCAGGCGGATCTCTGTGAGTTCGAGACCAGCCTGGTCTACAAGAGCTAGTTCCAGGACAGGCTCCAAAACCACAGAGAAACCCTGTCTCGAAAAACCAAAAAAAAAAAAAAAAAAATACAGGGCGAGTCAATGAGGAGTGGCTCTGCCTGATGCCTTTGGTCTCTAGTAGCTGGAGAGGCCTTGGGACTAACCAGAACCTGGGCCTGCACTCCAACACCCAAGTGTGCAATGGGCGCCTCCTAGCTGCTCCGGGCTCCTTGGTTCCCCCTGCACATGACAGTCCTGTGCATCCCTTTCATAAATATCAGTGGCAGCTTTGTCCCCCTTCCCCTTCATTGTCCTGGGGAGGGGGTTGTCTTAGAGGCTCTCTGAGATCCAGAGAGGTGGCTTCTACTCTCTGATCCACAACTTACCTCTACTGGCATCGCCCAGGCACCTCTCTCCATCTTGCTTTGGGAAGCACGGTGGGATACAACTGTAATCCCAGCACTCAAGAGGCCGAGGTAAGGACTTCAAAACTGGTGACAGGCCTGGATTACAAAAAAAAAAAAAAAGAAAGAAACAAAACAAAAACAACCAAACAAAAAACATACATGAACAACATTAGTTCAGACTTGAACTCATGTCTCCTTTGATCTGTAATGCTTTTGTAAGCACTGCGACTTGAATGGAAAGAGATCCTAGCACTCAGGAACCAGGGAATACTGAATGTTACAGCTCAGATGGAAAAGTATTCTGGCAGTCGGAGGCCAGGGAATACTGGGTATTACAGCTCTGGTGGAAGAGTATTCTAGTAGTCACTAGCCAGGGAATAATGAAGGTCACAGTAAGTGTAGCGGTTTACAGCCCAGCTCTACAGAAAGGTTTACCCAATGTAACATTGCTACCCCTGCAGGAGAGGACTTCCCCAGCCAAGTTGTTACAGTTTGGTTCTGGTGCCCCAGAATGCAACAACTCTAGGGGAAGGTTTCCCAATAAAAGTGTTACAGCCTTGCTCTACTTCTCCAGTGAAGTTGTAACAACTTGGCACTGCTAGGGGAAGGTTTCCCTAGTGAAAGTGTTACAACTCCAGCAAAAGAAGGTCTCACCGAAAGCTCACTCAATGAGATTTATCATGAGGGAAGAATTCAGGAGAGTGGCTGCCTCTGCCAGGGTAGAAAAGGGCAGCAGCAAACTGAACAGGTGCACAGGTTATATAGGGCTTCTTAGGTGGGGAGTTTTCCCGGGGAGAAGAGGGACTGATTAGTTTTCCCTGCTCAGGAATTGGTTAACTTAGTTGGTCCGGCGCAGAGGTAGATGGCTGATTTCAAGGCCAAACTGTGTTTTTTTTTTTTTTTTTTTTTTTGGTTTTTGGTTTTTTCGAGACAGGGTTTCTCTGTGGCTTTGGAGCCCGTCCTGGAACTAGCTCTGTAGACCAGGCTGGTCTCGAACTCACAGAGATCCGCCTGCCTCTGCCTCCCAAGTGCTGTGATTAAAGGTGTGCGCCACCATCGCCCGGCCTTCGCTGCTCTTTTAAAGCTTTTTGGCTCTATTTTCAGGATGAACGCTTATTTCTTTCACTGACTGATTCTAGGGCCAAAGTGTGTTTCTTTGGCACTGGTTTCAGAGTCAGGGTGTATTTCTTTAGTTCTGGGTTCGAGGCTAAAGTATTTCTTTCATTGGCTATGATTTCATGGCCAGGGTGGGTTTCTTTCATTGGTTCGGATTCCAGGTTCCTTTGGCTGGCCCTTTTACCTTCATTACAAGGTCCAAGGTCCCCTCCCTTCATCCCCTTCCTCTGCCCTTCCTGGCCCTACACTGTGCTGCAGCGTTCCTTCCCGACCTGGCCTCTGACACAATCCTTCCATTCTGGTGGCCTCTTTTTCACCTGTGGTCTTTTGTTAGTCCCATTTTGAAACTCTGTGCCATGACACATGTCAGGCCAGCTCCTGTGTGGGCATGCGTACACATCTTGCTCACCTCCCTTTCTTCCACCCTTTCACTTAGGGGAGCAGGTAAACTGGATGCGACGGACAGTTGGCATGTCTGACCCTGTGGCCTAAGCAGGGAGAATTTAGGCTCGAGAATGTTGGGGAAAGAAGGGAACATAGCAGCGCCTGCACATTGCCTGAGGACAAGCAGCCCCGTCTTCCCAACCATTTCAAGAGGGACACTGAGCGCAGGCTCCGTGCCACACGTTTTTGGCGGTGGTACCGCAGCTGAAGCACTAGGCCGAGATCACATCCAGAGATGCTGGCGGAACCCGACGGGAGTTCAGCTGGTCTACTCCACCCTAATCGCACATGAGGGCGGGACCAAGTCTGCGAAGGAGGAAGCCGGAAGTTAGATGTCGGGAGCCAAGCTGTGGACCGGCTTATCTCAGTTTCCAGCGGTTTGCTTCTGAGTACCAACCGGGTCTGACCCTTGGGTAGTGCGTTCTTACTCTGGTCCATCTCTGCTACCGGGCTCTGTCCCAAGCGAGGGGCTATTTACGTGCGCGCCGTTCGGTGGGACCAGACAGTGCAATCACCTGCCAGCAGAGGGCGTGTATACGCTAGAGTGGATCAAAGTGACCACGGTGTAGCCATGGGTACAGCACTTGTGTACCACGAGGATATGACAGCCACCCGGCTGCTCTGGGATGAGTAAGTGTGTCTTGACAGAAGTAGGGTGCCGGGAGGAAACTCTGAACACTGAGATCCTTGTTTGCTCTAGCCCCGAGTGCGAAATTGAGTGTCCAGAGCGCCTGACTGCAGCCCTGGATGGCCTGCGGCAGCGTGGCCTGCAACAAAGGTGCCTGTGTTTGACAGCTTGTGAGGCATCAGAGGAAGAGTTGGGCATGGTGCACAGGTCAGACAATGACTGGGCTGGGGATCCTATCAGTGTCCCCTCAGTTTCACCGTGGTGTGGGCTCAGAGGCATAAGGGGAGTGCTGGGTGGGTGTTACCACCAGGAATCCCAGCTTCCTTTTCTTTGTGTCCCACTGGTGGCCCACTTGTTGACCCGAAGCCCAGAATATGTAGCCCTGGTGCGGAGGACCCAGACCCTGGACAAGGAGGAGCTCCAGGCACTGTCTAAGCAGTTTGATGCTGTCTACTTCCACCCGGTGCGAGCCAGCGTACACACCCAGATTAATGTCCGCATGCCTATGTGTATCCATACCCATTTTGCCCATCTGCCCATGTCTTCTTGTTCATGCTTGTGACCATACCCTGGCATGCTTTGCTTGCCATTGTCCTAGCCCTGTCTTGTTCGGTAGTGGGAGGCCTGCAATTTGGGACAAGTAGGTCAGGCTGCAGGCTAAATTGTACTCTGGCCCCACAGAACACTTTTCACTGTGCCAGGCTAGCTGTGGGGGCTGCACTGCAGCTGGTGGATGCTGTGCTAACAGGAGCTGTGCACAATGGGCTTGCCCTGGTGAGGTGAGAACTGCCCTCCCCGTCAAATTGACTGTCTGTGTGTGACCCTGTGAGGGGACAGAAGGACCCCGACATGCCCTGTACCCCAATTTTACACCTCAGGCCTCCAGGGCACCACAGTCAGAAGGAGGCTGCCAATGGATTCTGTGTGTTCAACAATGTGGCTATAGCAGCCAAACATGCCAAGCAGAAATATGGGCTGCAGAGGTATGTACGTGTTGGGGATACAAGCTAAACTGGCAGAGGTGGAGCTGGTGGCTAAGATTCCTACCCTGCTCCCTCCACACCTGGATGGGCTTCTGGCGTGCTGGTGGCAAGGTGATCTCCAGTATGGTCTGAATTTAGGATTCTTATTGTCGACTGGGATATCCACCACGGCCAGGGCATCCAGTACATCTTCGATGATGACCCCAGGTAAGCTGGGGTGTGAACACGGCCCTTCTCTACAATGCACCACTTGGGGATAAAATTCAGGTTTTAGGAGTCAGGGTTATTTGAGAAGCTGTGGAGCTCCTGAAGGACCTCACTTCTGACCTGGCCAGTTGTTGACAGTGTCCTTTACTTCTCCTGGCACCGCTATGAGCATGGGCGCTTCTGGCCATTCCTTCAAGAGTCTGATGCACATGCGGTTGGGCAAGGGCAGGGCCAAGGCTTCACCGTCAATTTGCCCTGGAATCAGGTACCAAGTTCCCCTCCCCGCTCCATCCATCCTTCCTCTCCTGCTCCCCAGCTCTGGGTTTGCAAATGTCATCCAGGGCATCCTGCAACATTCTCCCCAGAGTTCTGTTGCCAGGGGTGAAGACCCTGGAGCCCTCGTTCATAGGGCTGGTCCTCTAATGTCCACTTCGATCTTGCTGCAGGTTGGGATGGGGAATGCTGACTATTTGGCTGCCTTCCTGCATGTGCTGCTCCCGTTGGCCTTTGAGGTGATTGGGTGATGGGTGTCCCCCAGGGCAGGAAACCCTAGGCTAACCTAAAGTTCCACTATGAAGGCAGGAGGAGCTTTGTAAGCCATTCCACCAGAGTGCGAATGAACCTTGGAGAGTGGGGAAGGTGCCTCTGAAAGTCAGATGTGAATGGGCAGCACTGGGGCCTCCCCTTCACCTGGCTATGGCTCTCTTTTGCTCCTTTCCACTGGACTCTGCCTGTAGTTTGACCCTGAGCTGGTGCTGGTCTCAGCAGGATTTGACTCTGCCATCGGGGACCCTGAGGTGAGAGCATGGCCTGGCTGGGGAGTAAGCTAGGGTCCTGGGTCTAGGCGCCTGTCAAACACGATTCACTGTGCTGCAGGGGCGGATGCGAGCCACACCCGAGTGCTTTGCCCACCTCACACAGCTGCTGCAGGTGCTGGCTGGTGGCCGGATTTGTGCTGTGCTAGAGGTAAGTGTGGGGCAGTGGGGAGGCTCGAAGGCCAGGGGAGGATCAGTCAAGGTGAGGTGCTCTGCCTGGTACAGCTGCTCACACTAGTGACACCCCTGCGCTGTCCTGTTTCAACACTCTCCCTAGGGTGGATACCACCTGGAATCCCTAGCACAGTCAGTGTGCAAGATGGTGCAGACACTGCTTGGTGACCCCACACCCCCCCTTCTTGGACTCATGGTGCCATGCCAGAGGTTTGAAGACTGGAGTAGGTGGGGGAGGGGGCTAAAGCATGAGTCAGCTTTACAATTCTATTTCTTCCCCATAGTGCCCTGGAGTCCATCCAGAGTGTCCAGACAGCCCAGGCCCCTCACTGGACAAGCCTCCAGCAAAGTCAGTATGACCTGGACCTGGGCTGGCAGCTCCTCTGCCTTAGGCTTAGGCAGTGACTGTGACTCTGAACCGTTTAGATGTGGCACCAATTCTGGGTCCCAGCACCCACTTTCCTGAAGGGAGGTCTCTGCCTCTGCTTGCTGAGAGCCCCACGTATGAAGCAGCAGAAGCTGCCCTGAGCCCTCTCCAGGGTGAACTCTGTCTCCGTCCTACACCCCCGATCTGCACAGCGGTCGCCTTGGCCGTGCCAGGTGCTGCTCTGGCCTTACCTCCTGGAGTGCTCCTTCAGGAAGAGTCAGCCTTGAGGGAGGAAACCGAAGCCTGGGCCAGGTGAGGCGAGCAGTCTGAGGCTGGGGCTGGCTATGCCTGCACCGGTGCGGCTGATACAGATTTGGTTTCCATGTGTCCCTCTGGCTTGCCCATCGTAGGCTACACAAGTCTCTGTTCCAGGATGAGAGTCTTGTCACCCTGGGGAAGATTCTGTGTCTCTTAGGTGGGATCCTGGATGGGCAGGTAGGTTGCCAGGGGAGCTGCTGGAGATAGCGTGGTGGCATGTACGGTGGGCTGACATGTTACCTTGTGCAGAGCCCAGGCAATGCTCTTTGGTAGAGAGGAAGTAGACAATTTGAAGTGTAGTTTTAAGCATCTTGCGTATAGAAAGTGGGGTGATTTGATATTGTAGTGTAGGGAAAGTCAGTCAGTAGCAGCCATTTGGACAGGACCAAAACAAAGCACAAAAGGTTTGTCTAACCGGGTTTGGGAGTTGGCCTTGCCTCCTGAAAGTGCTCCATAGGGAGTGTGTGTGTCAGCCTCTAGATTCTCTGTTATTTATTCCATAGGTAAGGAATGGCATAGCTGTCACAGCCGCCCTTGCCACAGCAGCAACTGTAGAAGTGATCATTCAGCGATGCCTGTCCCATGGAGCTCAGAGGTAAAGTCTGTTTGGTTGACTTGGGACTCAAAGGACCTGGGAATGCCCCACTAATGGTGTGGGAAAGGCGCTGGATACTGGACAGTGTGAGCACAGCCTATCTTGGGTCAACTTCTTAGGCTGCTCTGTGTGGCCCTGGGACAGCTGGATCGACCCCTGGACCTTGCAGATGATGGGTATGGTTCTCAGCTTATATATTTCCCCGATTGTGCATGTGTGTGAACAGGTAGCAGGCATTTAACTGTGTGGGGTCACTGCAGTACAGAATGGGGGGAGGCTTCCATAGCTGCAGTTTGAGAGTGGGTGCCCAGAAAGCAGAGGCATACCAGGTTGGCAGTCACACATGTCCTCCTCCCTGCTGGAGCCCCAAGCTCTCATCTCTCCCAGTTATAAAGTTCACGAAAGGGTCTCATGCACATGTATACATATTCATGCTGCTCACTCCTGGAAAGGAGAGTTCTATGGCTGAATATCCGGGGCAAGGAGGCAGCCGTGGAGTCCATGTTCCACATCTCTACACCACTGCCACAGGTGAGGGGTCGTGTTGCGGTTTGGAGAGGTTCTCACTGTCTCCTGGTCTTCCTGGGGGTGCCTGCTCACAATCCAGGGTCCCTGAGATTTGGAGGGTGGTTACAGGAGCCAGTAGCAGTATCTAGATCAGAGCCTGAGGCTCTGCCTCTGTCCCCACAGACGACCGGGGGGTTTCTGAGCTGCATCTTGGGTCTGGTTCTGCCCCTGGCTTATGGCTTCCAGCCTGACGTGGTGTTGATGGCACTAGGGCCTGCCCATGGCCTGCAGAACGCCCAAGCTGCTCTCTTGGCTTCAGTGCTTCGGGGCCCAGCAGGGGGCCGAATTCTAGCAGTAGTGGAAGAGGTAAACTGAGCAAGGTGGATATAAGCTGTATGGGTGGAAGGTGAAGAGAAACCATTGTCTCATTGCTCCCCTCCCCCGCTCCCCACTATCCCTGGGCCAGGAATCCATACTCCAGCTTGCAAGGACCCTGGCACAGGTACTGCTTGGAGAAGCACCTCCCAGTCTGGGCCCTTTCTTGATGGCCTCTCCAGAGGAGATCCGGGCCCTTAGGTTACTAAAAACTCAGCTGGAACCTCGGTGGAAGTTGCTGCAGGTGGCTGGTGAGGCACGTGGGGAGGCGCGGCCCTATTTTAGAGCTACGTGGAGCCAGCCTCACCGCGCGAGCTGATTATGCTTTTTCAGCTCCTCGACCAGGTCCGTGCTCTCCAATCGCTTGAAATCGGTCAAGGCGGACGATTCCTATTCGGAGAAGAGCACATTCAGGTCCTAGCGAACCGTGGCCGGAGACCTAGGTCCCATCTGCGGCCCGGGCATCCTACCTCTACCACAATAAATATCGGTTCTAAAAAGTGCACACCCCTGCTTGCCTTACTGAGTCTGTTTCACCAACGATAGTTTGTACTATCGAAAGCCGCGGCTACAGCCCCGCCCCTCCCGAGACCGTGTTGGTGACGTAGTTCCGGCGCGTCTCTTGGTGGTGCCTGTGGTCGCGTGGATATGGCGCCATAGCGGCGGGAGTCCCAGTTCAGCCGACTTCGGCTTACAGGCGGGCTATGGGACGCGCGCATTCGCTCGGCAAACTCGTCAGGGTCCGTGAGACCCGACGACGAGCGCCGGGTGGCGGCTGAAGGCTGGGAGGACGCGGCGTGTGGTCTCTCGCTTTGCAAAACCTGAGGCGCGGATGCCTGGTTCGCAGGTGTGAAGCGACGACCCACCGGCGGCCGCTCTGGTTTTTGGTAGCGTGAAGTGCCTCCCACGTGCAAAGTTTAGCACTCGGGGGTCCGTGGCTGAAGAGCTATGACCAGTATTACCCAGTTGTTCGATGACCTCTGCGAGGCTCTCTTACCGGCCGTCCAGGCTCACCCGGGTCAGCGCCCCGTGGACAGGAAGAGGGCAAAGCTCAGCCTGAAGAGGGTAGCCTACAATGCTCTTTTCGCCAATCTGTTTCAAGAGGAGACTCATCAGCGGCTGCCTGACTCGGCGAAGCGCCCCGTGAAGAACAAGGTCCTCATGCTGTCCTTCGATTTGAGGGTGGGTGGCTTGGGGCCAGAGGCCGACCGTTTGGAAGAGCTTGTGGAGAAGTTGGAAGCAACCCCTGGCTGTCCTCTGGTGGAGGTGGAGTCAGTGCTGGACCTCTTGGTCCAGTTGGCGGGGAGCGGCCCCCCTCAAGTGCTGCGGAGAAAACGGGATTTCTTCTTTAACAACAAGCACGCAGGCCGAAACGTACCCTACAGCGGCTACGATTGCTATGACCTGAGTGTGTTTGAAATGGACGTCAGGTCACTTATCTCTGGAGAGGAGTATTTGTGTCATAACATGTTCCAGGAAGCCCTTCAGGTGATGGAGGCTACCCCAGGTACTGGCCTGCCCACCGTTGGGCGCTTCTCTATTGGTGACTCTTGTGGTGACAGGTTTGAGAGAGACACCCGGGTCTCACTCTTTGGTGCCCTCGTGCACAGCCGCACATATGACATGGATGTGAGGTTGGATCTGCCCCCTGTGCCGGACAGCGCGGACTTTTCTGGACTGGCCATTAAGGTAGTGTTTCTTTCCCCTCAGTATCCCTAGAGGTTTGGGCAGTGCCATGGTAACGCTGGAAAGCTCGTGTCCAGAACATCAGGTGACTGGATTGTTATGAGGGAGAGGTGTTGGAGAGAACTTACTGGCCTGGTCTTGCACAGGGATACTGCATCAAAAATA
The DNA here is from genome assembly GCF_018167655.1 of Microtus oregoni. Lineage (NCBI taxonomy): Eukaryota > Metazoa > Chordata > Mammalia > Rodentia > Cricetidae > Microtus > Microtus oregoni. The sequence goes on from NW_024543081.1 coordinate 4,555,746, forward strand.
ATTACACACGACTGTTCACCTTTTACCTCAGGTTAAGCCACTTTTCTTCTCTACTACTGGCAATTTAAATTAAATTAATTAAAATGAAATAAATCCTGTTCTTCAGTTGCAGAAACCACATTTCAAAAATGCCTGGTGTGCATGCTTTTTGTTATACTTTCCCACTTGTAACATGGATTTTTCCTGCCAGTCATTGAGTAAATTGCCATTGTCTCTTGTATTTTATTACTTTGTAAATTCTGTTAAAGGACAATCTGTTCCTACTCGGTTATTTTTTTTTTATTATGAAATACGTAGGCTGTTTCCAAGTTTAAATGATGCTACAGCAAAATCTCAGTATACATACATTTTTCCAGGTTTAGTATAGTTTTGTTTTTCTCCTGAGTGCTGAGGGGGTGGGGTGGGTAAAGACAGGTTTCAGGGTATCTCAGGCTGGCCTCAAACTCATGGAGATCTTCTTGCCTCATCCTACAGAGTACTGGGACTTCCATATGACTTTTTGTTCTTTTCCCTAAAATGAGGCCATGTATTATGTGAAATTAAAAATTAACACCTTCTGGGCTGGAGAGATGGCTCAGTGGTTAAGAGCATTGCCTGCTCTTCCAAAGGTCCTGAGTTCAATTCCCAGCAACCACATAGTGGCTCACAACCATCTGTAATGAGGTCTGGTGCCCTCTTCTGGCCTGCAGACATACACACAGACAGAATATTGTATACATAATAAAAATAAAATAAATATTTTTTAAGAAATTAACACCTTCTGTTTTAGGTAAATCTTTCCATGCAGCCAGTCTGGTTACAGACCCGGGAGTGCAGGAATTACAGGCATGCACCACCACACCTGACAGAAATTGATAGTGGATTATTTTTTAAATATTTATTTGTTTATTTGTTATGTACTCTGTCTGCAATTATGCCTGCAGGCCAGAAGAGGGCGCCAGATCTCATTACAGATGGTTGTGAGCCACCATGTGGGTGCTGGGAACTGAACTCAGGACCTCTGGAAGAGCAGTCAGTGCTCTTAACCTCTGAGCCAACTCTCCAGTCAATCGTGGATTATTTTAATTCTGTGATGCCATTGTGGAGGGGTGCATTGTGTAGTACATAGAAACTTGAGAAAATATAAAATATTTTGCTAGGTGTGTCCCTCTAGGGAACAAATGGATGAGGATAAAGTTCCGGAATGTTATGTCACATTTAAATGAATGCATACACAAAGAGATAGATAATGAACTGCTTTTCCTTGTGCTCTCTAGGTCCCACAGATGATGGATCAGTGGGAAGATGAAGGGTTCCAGTCAGCTTCTAATTTAACTCCTGACTCCCAGTCTGAACCAAGCATGACCCCGGATTTGGACCTGTGGGAAGCTGTGCTCACATATGAAGCCAGCAAGCGGAGGTGCTGGGAGCGCATTGGATGGTATGTGACCCTTTCTTTGCCTTTAAATGCACTGTGCCTTTGTCCCATGTCAACAGCTTACTTTGAAACCCCAGGCAATTGTCTGTAGAAACATCAGTGTTGAGATGAAGAGGCTGACATTTCAGGTAAGCTAGTGTACAATGGTGTCTGAATCCTATGAGGTGGGAGAAGAGGAGGGGAAAGAGCTCCCTACCCCTCCTCAGTGGAGTTAACTCTGCAGACCATACTTACAGTCTGTCTTTCCAGCAGGACTGCTAGACAGATGTCCTAGGGCAGCTAGCAGGCTAAGTGGTCAGTGCCTGGGAGATGCTCCAAGAAACTTATTACATGAGTAGAAGCCATGGGTGTGGTGCCTTCTGCTGATAGAAGCATCAGCCATAACAGCCTTTCCTTGGGTGGCTAGCATTGGCTAATCTGGAGCCACATATTCTGTATATATCTGGGGCCATGGGTTTTTTCCTTCCGTTCCTTTCCTGGTCTGAGTTGGTACCCTTTGGAAACACTCAGAATGAGAATTGAGGACATGTACTTCACAGACATTTGTTCATGGAGCCCTGTTCACACCCCTTTTGCTACTCAGTCTGGGAAAACAGCAGGGGAGCCCTGAAGTAAAGAGTCAGGGCTGGAGGAGCCGTGTGTCATCTGATGTGGCCTCCGGTTCCCTTGGGGTCTCTGAGAGGAACACATGGGGGAGTGATAAGGCCTCTCTGTGTGTAGGGCACTGCTCCTATGTGAGGAACTTTCCTAGGTGTGATCATAATTGCGCTTTTGGATCCCTCAAGCTCCCTGCTATGGTGATGATAGTGTCTTGCCTTTTAGTGGCTTCTCTGTCCTGTAACTTCACACTAGGGTTTTGGTCCTGTCTTGTTTGTACAAAGCAATTCTACCAACCCCTTACATGTTGAGAAATTGACCTTATAGCCCATTGCTTTCTTTGTAAATATTCATTATTGTTATTTCATCTGTTAGCTGGGTTGTTGTTTGGGAGACATGGTCACTTAGCTCATTTGTTATCCATTGTGAACACACTTTATCCTTTTGGTGGTCTCGGAAGCACAGGATTAGCCAGAGAGCTCAGCACAAAGTAGCACTCAGGCAGTGTTTCCTGCATGGAGGACTATATCCCCAAAGTCATGATGTTCGAGACAGGGTCTTGCTGTATTGCTCAGGCTAGCCTTAGATGCCTGAGCTCAAGGATTCTTCTTATCTCAGCCTCTCAAGTAACTGGTACTATACATTTGCATCTCTGTCCCTGTCATCTAAGGAACTTTAACGTAGGGTCGTAAGATGAAGAGCTCTACCGGTGTCTAGGCGAGAGAATGGAAATACTGATTTGATCATTTATAGGCTCCAGGGTTATGCGGCATGCCCAGAGGTTATTCATATAGAAATCAAGAAATGGGGCTGGAGAAATGGCTCAATGGCTAAGAGTACAGGCTGTTCTTCCAATGGACCCAGATTTGATTTCCAGCACCCACATAACAGCTAACAACTGTCTGTAGCAATTGTCAGAAGGGGATCTGATGTCCTCTGCCGGCCTATGAGGGTATGAGGCATGCATGTGGTACACAGATATATTCAACCAAGCACTCATGCATATAAAATAAAAAGAAATCTTAAAAGAAATCAAGAAACTAGTGGATGTGGGAAATAATGAAACAAAGCTTTTGTTGGGTCCAAAACATTATTTAAAAAGGTTTCCCGGGCTGGAGAGATGGCTCAGCGGTTAAGAGCATTGCCTGCTCTTCCAAAGGTTCTGAGTTCAATTCCCAGCAACCACATGGTGGCTCACAATCATCTGAAATGAGATCTGATGCCCTCTTCTGGCTGCAGGCAGACAGACAGAATATTGTATAATAAATAAATAAATAAATAAATATTTAAAAAAAAAAAGGTTTCCCATGTGCACCCACACACTGAGACAATGGGGATGTTCTATTGGGAACTCACCAAGGCCAGCTGGCCCGGGTCTGAAAAAGCCTGGGATAAAACCGGACTCGCTGAACATAGCGGACAATGAGGACTACTGAGAACTCAAGAACAATGGCAATGGGTTTTTGATCCTACTGCACGTACTGGCTTTATGGGAGCCTAGGCACCTTACTAGACCTGGATGGGGGTGGGTGGTCCTTGGACTTCCCACAGGGCAGGGAACCCTGATTGCTCTTTGGGCTGACGAGGGAGGGGGACTTGATTGGGGGAGGGGGAGGGAAATGGGAGGTGGTGGCGGGGAGGAGACAGAAATCTTTAATAAATAAATAAATAAATAAATTAAAAAACAGGTTTCTTATGGGCAGTTTGTTCATGTGGGGCAAAGTTTCACTATATAGCTCAGGGTGGCCTTGAACACTCTCTCTCTCTCTCTCTCTCTCTTTCTCTCTCTCTCTCTCTCTCTCTCTCACACACACACACACACTGAAAGTAAAATACATCTTTTGAAAAACAAACAAGAAACCCCATGCAGAATGTGCACTGTGAAAGACATGTAGTGTACTAAAAGGGTATGCAGGATGCTGAGGGTCTATAGTGTTGAGGATGCTGAGGGTCTACAGTGTTGTAGGATGCTGAGGGTCTACAGTGTTGAGGATGCTGAGGGTCTATAGTGTTGAGGATGCTGAGGGTCTATAGTGTTGAGGATGCTGAGGGTCTATAGTGTTGAGGATGCTGAGGGTCTATAGTGTTGAGGATGCTGAGGGTCTACAGTGTTGAGGATGCTGAGGGTCTATAGTGTTGAGGATGCTGAGGGTCTACAGTGTTGAGGATGCTGAGGGTCTATAGTGTTGTAGGATGCTGAGGGTCTATAGTGTTGAGGATGCTGAGGGTCTACAGTGTTGAGGATGCTGAGGGTCTATAGTGTTGAGGATGCTGAGGGTCTATAGTGTTGTAGGATGCTGAGGGTCTATAGTGTTGTAGGATGCTGAGGGTCTACAGTGTTGAGGATGCTGAGGGTCTATAGTGTTGTAGGATGCTGAGGGTCTATAGTGTTGAGGATGCTGAGGGTCTATAGTGTTGTAGGATGCTGAGGGTCTACAGTGTTGAGGATGCTGAGGGTCTACAGTGTTGAGGATGCTGAGGGTCTATAGTGTTGAGGATGCTGAGGGTCTACAGTGTTGTAGGATGCTGAGGGTCTATAGTGTTGAGGATGCTGAGGGTCTACAGTGTTGTAGGATGCTGAGGGTCTATAGTGTTGAGGATGCTGAGGGTCTACAGTGTTGTAGGATGCTGAGAGTCTATAGTGTTGAGGATGCTGAGGGTCTATAGTGTTGAGGATGCTGAGGGTCTACAGTGTTGTAGGATGCTGAGGGTCTATAGTGTTGAGGATGCTGAGGGTCTATAGTGTTGTAGAATACTGAGAGGGTCTACAATGTTTCAGTATGCTGAGGGCATGCAGTATATGCAAGTTGCAGAGCCCAGCTAGTTAGCTTGTGTTGCTTGTTTGCATGTGCGTTCTCTCTCTCTCTTTCTCTCTCTTTTTCTTTCTCTTTGATAGGACCTTTTATGTAACCTAAGCTAGATATGAACTCAAATCTATCTACCTTAGTGTCTTGAGCAGTGCCCTTAATATTTTTATTTTAAAGTAGCATGTAAATTGTTTTTTGCAGTCACCTTGGTAAGAATTTATGGATGTAGTTTCTGAAATTCCTAAAGGACATAATCTTACAGCAAACATTTTTTTTTAAGATTTATTTATTTATTATGTATAAAGTATTCTGGCTGCTTGGATGCCTACAGTCAGGAAGAGGGCACCAAATCTTATTACAGATGGTTGTGAGCCACCATGTGGTTGCTGGGAATTGAACTCAGGACCTCTGGAAGAGCAGCCAGTGCTCTTAACCTCTGAGCCATCTCCCCAGCCCCAAACATTTTGTTTTTAATTAAGTTTTTTTTTTTTTTAAATTTTTCGAGACAGGGTTTCTCCGTAGCTTTTGGTTCTGGTCCTGGAACTAGCTCTTGTAGACCAGGCTGACCTCGAACTCACAGAGATCCGCCTGCAATCCGCCTGCCTCTGCCTCTGCTGGGATTAAAGGCGTGCGCCACCACCACCTGGCTTAATTAAGTTTTTACACGAGAGCTTTTTAAAATGTAGGGTCTTACATACTCAAGATTGGCATGGTCAAGAGACACCATGCTCCCCTCTCCCGGGTAGACGTGATAGCTCTGCTCTCTGAGGCACACGCGATGAAGCTCCGACCCAGGATGAACGTAGGCTAGAATCTTCCCGGTAAGCACACCTTGGGATGCTACACACCTTATTAGAAATGGGCTAGTCCAGGTGCAAGAGTTAGCCGAGAAGAGGCTAGATATAATGGGCCAAGCAGTGTTTAAAAGAATACAATTTGTGTGTTGTTATTTCGGGGCATAAGCTAGCCAGGCAGCCAGGGTGCTGGGGATGCAGCCCAGCCGCTCATATTACAGCAGAATGGCTGTACAATGTAGCTGAAATTGGCCCTGAACTCCTGATCTTCCTGTTTCAGTCTTCGAAATCCTGGAATTACAGGCATGAACCACGATGCCTGACATTGCTGCACTTAATTTTTATTTATGTTTTAAAAATTTGGAAGTGCGTGCTGGAGACATGGCTCAGCAGTTAAGGACAGCAGCTGTTCTTCCAGAAGACCTGAGTTCAATTCCTAGGACCAACCCACAACTGTCTGTAACTTTTCTTTAATTTAAATTTTCCTTACTTTTTTGAGACAAGGTTTCTCTGTGTAGCTATAGTTGTTCTGGAACTCATGCTCTTCCTGCCTCTGCCTCCTGAGTGCTGGGATTCAAGGCATGGGTCACCATGCCTGGCTGTCTGTAACTTTAATTCCAGGGGCTCTGCACCCTCTTCTGGCCTTTGCAGGTACTGCATGCATGTGGTATACAGACATGTAAGCAAAACACCCATAACATAAAATTAATAAAATAATGGGGCTGGAGAGTTGGCTCAGCAGTGAAGAGAATTTGTTCTTGTAGAGGACCTGGATTAAATTGCTAGCACCCACATGGTGGTTCACAAACATCTGTAATTCTGTCTCTGGGGGATCTGTCACCCTCCTCTGGCCTCAGTATGTACCAGACATGCATGTGGTAAACAGATGTAAGTGCAAAGCAAAACACCCATACACACACAAAATAAAATAATAAAACATACATATGCCATACATACACAACACACAAGAACAATACTCTATGTGAGTCATGGCCTGTCCTTGTTCATCCATGACTGGATGCTGCTTTTGGGACCTCAGGGCATTTGCCTGAGAAACTATTGTAGCCTGGGAAAAAAGCACATCTGGCATTAAGTTCCATGCTGCCCCATCTGTTCATCCCCTTCTCTTCTGTCTTCCTCACAGCCCTCCTGGTTACCGAGAGGAACCCTACCTCACCGAGGCAGGAAGGGATGCCTTTGACAGATTCTGCAGGCTCTGCCATGGGGAGCTACAGGCCCTCAGTGGGGGTCTACTACAGGCCCCCAAACCTGTGCTGGTGGAGGAAAGCGAGCTGGTGAAAGACTCACTGAATGTTCTGCTGGGCGTTGTTTCTGCTACATTTTCTCTGTGTCAGGTGAGACGGGCTCATGGCTACCAGGGCCAACCTTGTATCAAATAGCCTGTGCTCTCTCGGGCATGCTCAGCATGTTCAGGGTAGGGTGAGGTCCAGTGCCGTGAGTGACAGGAAGGCCAGCTCTGTGGGCTGACTAAAGATAGCCACAGGTTAGGCTGCTATATGAATCAGTGTTGGAATTCTTGCCTGACATGTGAGAGGCCCTGCGTTCAATCCCCAATACTGTAAAACAAAACAGGCATTCTGTTTGAATTTTTAAGAGTATTGACTTACAGTTAGGTGTGGTGGCACACGCCTTTAATCTCAGCATTCGGGAGACAGAGGCAGGCAGATCTCTGTGAGTTTGCAGTCAGCCTGGTCTACAGGGTTAGTTCCAGTACAGGCTCCAAAGCTACGCAGAGAAATCCTGTCTCAAAAAACAAACAAAACAAAAACAAAAAAAGGATTGCCCTGGAACTGGAGTTATGGGGGAAGGGGGGTTGTGAGCTGCCATGGGTGCTGGGAACCTAATCCAGGAGCTCTGTAAAACCATTAAGTGCTCTTAACTCTTAACAGGAGCCTCTCCAGCCCTATTATTTTTTTCTTGACCTATCTAAACACATATGACACAGAATTTACTGCCCTATTAGGAGGCTGTGTCTGCAGACTCATTGTTCAACTTCTTGTAGGTAGATTTCTATTTTCTAGAGTCAGTTTTGTAAACTTATATGTTTCTAAGCAATTTTGCATTTGATCTGGACTATCTAATTTGTTGACATACGATCATTTTTATTTAAGTGTGTGTGTGTTCCTAGGGATGGAACCGAGGGCCTGGCACATGCTAGGCAGGTGCTCTACCACTGAGCTGTATCCCAGCCCAGATTTTTTTCTTTTTTAATTACATTTATTTCCTTGGGCAGGGACATGTGTCATGTGTACATGTGGAGGCCAGAGGACAGCTTTTAGGAGTTGGATCTTTCCTTGTACCGTATGAGTACTGGTGATCAAACTTGGGTAGGTCAGGCTTGGTGGCAAGCACCTTACCTGCTGTTTTAATTAGGTTTCCTATTGCTGTGATGAAACACCATAACCAAAAGCAACTTGGAGAAGAAAGAGTTTATTTGGTTTCCAGGTAACATAGTCTATCATTGAGGGAAGTCAGGGCAGGAACCTGGAGGTAGGAATGGAAGCAGAAGCCATGGAGGATGCTGCTCACTAGCTTGTTCTTTTTTTTGGAGCCTGTCCTGGAACTAGCTCTTGTAGACCAGGCTGGTCTCGAACTCACAGAGATCCTCCTGCCTCTGCCTCCCAAGTGCTGGGATTAAAGGCGTGCGCCACCACTGCCCCGCCTCACTAGCTTGTTCTTATGGCCTCCTCAGCCTACTTTCTTATACCATCCTGGGCCACCTGCCCAGGGGTGTCACTGCCCTCAGTGACCCCCCCCCCCCCCCCCCCGATCAATCATCAATCAAGAAGATGCGCCACAGGCTTGCCAATAGGCCAATGAGATGGGGACATTTTCTCAGTTTAGGTTCCCTCTTCAAAAGTGACTTTAGCTTGTGCCAAGTTGACATAAAAACTAGCCAGTACGAGGGCTGGAGAGATGGCTCAGAGGTTAAGAGCATTGCCTCCTCTTCCAAAGATCCTGAGTTCAATTCCCAGCAACCACATGGTGGCTCACAACCATCTGTAATGGGGTCTGCTGCCCTCTTCTGGCCTGCAGGCATACACACAAACAGAGTATTGTATACATAATAAATAAAGAAATATTTAAAAAAAAAAAAACTAGCCAGTACAACTGCTAAGCCGTATCACTGGCCCAGATTCTTTCTTACAACGGTGTTGAAATTGGTTGTTGTTGTTGAAACCATGTTTCTCTGTATCCTGGAACTTACTGTGTAGACCATGCTGGCCTGAAGTTCACAGAGATCTAACTGGTTCCACTTCTCAAATGCTGGGATTAATGTATGTACCACCATGCCTGGGTTGTGTGTTTCAGTGTCAGTATGTACATGTGAGTACAGGTGCCTGTGGAGACCAGAAGAGAGTGCTGCATTTCCTTATGAGCTACCCAGCGTGAGTGCTGGGAACCAAACTCAGGTCCTCTGCAAGAGCGGTACATACAAGTTCTTTAACTCCTGCGCCATCTCTCCAGCTCCGTGGCTTGCATTTTGTTTTCAGAACTTTCTGTTTGTGTGTCTTGGATTTGGGGAACTCTGAGTGGAAAGAAATGGTATCACATAGGGTCCTGATGTCTGACTTCTGTAACTCCTTTCTGCCCTGTAGCAAACTCAAGCCTTTGTAGTGGAGCTGGGTGTCCATGTGTCAGGTGCATCTCCTGAGAGCATCAGAAGCATCCTTTCAGAGGTGGCGGAGTATGGAACCTACTACACACGCCTGAGCCATTTCTCTCTACAACCTGTAGTAGGCTCCATGTGCAGCAGGGGCCTTGTGTTCCAGGTATGCCTTTGTGAGAACCATGCTACCTTCACAAAAAAATTAAAAGTTCAGAATTATGGGTTGAGAACCCCTCAATCCAAACTTCTTAAGAAGCTGGGTGTCTTCAGATTGTTTTACTTCATCTGTTATTTCATTGGAACCCTGTGTCAGCTGTTTTTGGGCAAGGGCATAGAGGGAGGCAGGTGTGACCATTTAGGGACTGAGGGCAAGGACCAAGTGCTACGAGAGGTGTGTGAGCCAGATATAAGCCACCTGTTCCACATTAGGCCCCAGTGTTTTGTTTGGTGTGTGGCAAGGTGGAGCTCCTGTTCTAACGGACTGATTCTTGAGGCACCCAAGATTTTCTGTTTTTTGGGAGACTTGCAACCAACTTGCATGCTGGTAGAATCTTAGAGAATCCTGGTAGCCAGGGCAGGTGAGGACAGGTGTGCAGGTTAGCAGAATGTTTTGCAGAAAACATGGGCAGGTATCAGGGAGTGGTGGGGGCAGGGTGCAGCCTAGGAGGAGCTGGGCCACACGGGTAAGGTCAGCAGGCAAAGGAACTACCCCACATTAGTTTTCAGGGGTGTGTTAGGAGCTGCATGGGAAAGGCCTTCCAGGCAGAACAGTGAATGGAATCCCTAAGCAAGGACCAGAGGCTGCAGGTGCTGTAGAATTAGTCTGAAAGGGACTAATTCTAACCCATTGGAGGTGAGGCTGTGGTTCCCGTTTTCCTGGCATGTAGGCAAGACAGGCCAAGGTAGGTGGACAGGGTTTGTTCCAGGGTGACCCTATCTTAGTGCGATGCGAAGGGGCAAAACCGTATCTGCGGCAGAGCCTATTCCTAACCTATGTTCTAGTAACGTTCTTCCTCCTGGCCGGGCTTAAGCCATAAATGCCCACTGCTTGGAAAATGGGGCCACCAGGCTATGGCCTGAAAGCACTGCCTTGTTTCCAGCTTGGAGGTGTCCTTTCAAGTCCTGAGTGCATGACTGCCTCCGTGTCCCAGCTGCCCTCCTTCTACTCCTTGCCCACAGGCCTTCACCAGCGGCATTAGGAGGTACTTGCAGTATTACCGGGCCTGTGTGCTCTCCACTCCGCCTACCCTGAGTCTCCTCACCATTGGCTTTCTCTTCAAGAAACTGGGCCGGCAGCTCAGGTGAACCTCAGCACAGTGGCCTAGCATGGCCCTCAGGAGCAGATGTGGGGCTTTCAGGGTAGTGGAGAGCCAGCTCTGCTCCCTGGCAGGGGGGCCAGGAGATTAGTCCTTGGCTGCCTCAGCAGTCCGTGCACAGCTGGTCACTATGTGCATTAGAATGTGTCTGCTGGCAGATAATACGGGAGGTGGACATGTTCTAGGCAGCAAGAGTTGGGAAGGTAGAGCCTGGGATCTGGACGCTATGAAGGGTCCTGTTGTGAGTGGGGTCATGTGGAACACAGACTACAGTGGGGTAGAGAGGGTGAGTGTTCATGAGGGGGTTGGTGCTTGTCCTCGTCAGACAAGGTGGGAACCTATCATAAGAGGGAATTAGGGAGTCAAGGTAAGGATGAGGTGGGGACACCCAGTGTGGATGTGTTAGTGCCATTTGGGAGGATAGCACAGGAAACAGTGCTGGGCAGGGGTCCAACAGGGTGCTCCGATCTGGTTGTTGGGGGTACAAATAGTTTTTAAAGCCTGTGTAGACCAGTTGCTTAAGGGGAAATGAATAATATTTAGCTTACTTGATCTGATCTGGTCCTTGGGACCCTGTGCTCCTGTCATCTGGTCTGATCCAGTTTCTGTGTCTAGGTACTTGGCTGAGCTTTGTGGTGTTGGCACTGTATCCCTGGTGACCAGTGGAGAGCCCAGGGCTGTGTTCCCCACCGTGAGTCATCCTTCCTTTTCCTGAGTGTGAGCTTGCATGCTTCCCTTGAGTTGTGCCTTCTTGTCCAGTGTGGTCTGCTTGCCATATTGCCTAGACGGGCAGCGTGCCGTACATTGCAGTGGTGTACACCATCCTGCTTCTCACTGTTTGCAGGGCGTGAAGCTCCTGTCCTACCTCTACCAGGAGGCCCTGGATAACTGTAGTAATGAGCACTATCCTGTGCTGCTGTCTCTCCTGAAGACCAGCTGTGAGCCCTACACACGGTGGGTGCCCTGTACTGGCCAGGCCTGTCTCCTGCAGTGCATGGGGGAAGGCTACACTCAGACCAAGTGTGTATTTGAGTTTCCTGTTGTCGGTCCACTGAGTGTTGGGGTCCGTGTGCAAGTACTCTGGATAAATGGGCGGACTCGGCAGGAGACCATGCCCAAAACTGCAGTATCACTGACAGTGTCCCATTTTACTCTGGACTGGCCACACTCAGCTGATGATCCTGCCTATTTGTCACACCCACCCGCCACCCACGCCTGACTAGCTCCGCCCTCCCCGCCATGTCCCATTATCCCACAGGTTCATCCATGATTGGGTGTACAGTGGAGTCTTCAGAGATGTTTATAGGGAGTTCATGATCCAGGTTAACCATGAATACCTCAGCTTCAGAGGTAAGTAGCCACTGGCTGCTAGGCAGTGCCCTCTGCCTGGGGTCAGGGCTGTTGTAACTGCAGATCATCCTGTTCGTCCATGTTCTGCCCAGATAAGTTTTACTGGACCCATGGCTACGTGCTCATTTCCAAAGAGGTGGAGGACTGTGTTCCTGTGTTCCTGAAACACATTGCCCATGATGTGTACGTCTGTGGGAAGACCATCAACCTGCTGAAGCTCTGTTGTCCCCGGGTGAGAGGGTCCTGCTAGTTGGTGGGGGCCTTGTGTCCAGGCGGGCAGTCAGATCTGTCTAGGGACTGTGTCTGACTGGTGGGTGCTAGTGTGTTGGCTGCCACAGTCCTCTGTGTGCGAGATGAGATCCCACGGTGCTCCTCAGCTTCTGATTCCACTTCTGCTGATGCTGATGGCCCCATACATGGTGTCTCCATTGTTGGGGTATTTGCTCTGTGGAGTCATCAAGGGTTTTCAGCTGCCCCCAGATTTAGGAATGAATTTTTCAGGGAAATGGCTATCTACATTCGTTGCCGCAAACCCAGTTGTGAAGCAGTGCTGGACTCTTGTTCCCGGCCTTGGCCATGTACTCACTGAAGCCCTTCCTCTTTGGCAGCACTACCTCTGTTGGTCTGATGTCCCTGTCCCTCGCATCTCAGTGATTTTCTCTCTTGAGGAGTTGAAGGAGATTGAGAAGGACTGTGCTGTCTATGTTGGGCGAATGGAGAGTGTTGCCCGTCACAGCTCTATCAGCAAGGAGGAAAAGGTACTGGCTTTGGGAGTTTGGCTTTCTCTGCGCTTCCCTTCACTTCCTGGGATTCTGGGCTTATGGAGCTCCCATCCCAGTGGTGGGCCAGTGCCAGTCTCAACAACTTCTTGCCTGGTACTAATGGGCAGTAGGGGACAGCCAGGCAGATTCAGGGGCAAGAAGAAGTACTGGGCATGGGGCATGTAAGGCAGAGTGGCTCTTTCTGGTGTCTCTGTTCTGGTAGTATATTTAGGTGGGGACACCCAGGGTGCTTGGTGACAGGTATTCAGAACAGGGCCTTTGGCCTTTTTATTTTTGTTTCTAAGTCTGGGTGACCTTGTCTGCATTCCAGGTTTTACCCATGTTTGGAAAATCTAGGCAGCAAGGCCTAAAGTTCCTCCACTTCAGTAGTCTTTACAAATAATGGGTGTGTTCCTGGAAGCAGCACCATAATTCTCCAGTGTACTCTAGGACAAGACATTAGTGACTGGCCAGTGCCAATCAATGGCAGCAGGAGAAACCAGGCAAAGACAGACTCAGGAGCGGCACTGCCCGTGAGCCCTTCACTTATCTCTGGGTACATAGTCACTTCCTATTCGCTGCTGCAAGGGGGAGGCCTCCCTGTCTTCCCAGCCTTGGGTGAGGCATCATCTGCTAACATTCTGTGTAGGTTGGGAAGGGCATCTCATAACAGTGGCCAGCAGCAGGTTGTTTTGGAGAACTAGGATAGTGTTCTTTCCACTCTGTCCTAGGAGAAGGGAAGGGCATTAAGATGTTTTGCTTATTGTATTTTAGGAATTGCGTATGGAAATTGCAAAACAAGAATTAATTGTCCATGCCCGGGAAGCAGCATCTAGGATCCTAACTGAGCTGAGTGGTGAGTGCAGTTCCAGACCTTTCCTCCACTCTGCTGGGTTTCCTGCTGGGCTCTTCACAATTGCATATGCCTCTCACCTTCTCTCCAAGACCGACAGATGTCAGAACAGATGGCTGTCGACACCAGGAAGCGAGAGCAATTTCAGCGGCTGAAGGAACAGTTTCTAAAGGATCAGGAGGTGGGTGGTCTGGGTTCTGGGTGGTTCTGACTCCTGGAATCTTTGACTTAGTAAACGAGGCTGTCTGTGTTGTGTAGCGACGCCTGGCGGCTAGACAAGAGGAGCTAGATGATGATTTCAGCTATGCTCGTGAGCTCCGTGACCGGGAGAAGAGGCTAAAGGCCCTGGAAGAAGAGCTGGAGAGAAAGGCCAGGTAGGGCTGTGTGGCAGCAGGTTCCACAGTGCTGATTTAGTACAAATTAATGATGGTTATTTTACGTTGTCTTCGTTTTCTTTGATGTTAGGTATCAATTCCAAGGTCCCAATGTTGCTAGGCAAGTGCTCTACCATTGAGCAACATTTCTTTTATTTGGCTGTTTTTTTCTTTTTTCTTCTCTTTTCCTTCCTTTTCTTTTCTTTTTTTTTTTGAGATAGGGTTTTTCTGTAGCTTTGGAGCCTGTCCTGGAACTAGCTCTGTAGACCAGGCTGGCCTCGAACTCACAGAGATCTGCCCGCCTCTGATTAAAGGTGTGCACCACCACTGCCCTGCTGTGCCTATATCAAAACAGAAAGACTAGTAAGTCTGCTGGACCAGAATGTTCTCCTGGGATAAGGGGTTAGAGCTATGCTCTGGGGTCCAGCCCCAGTACACATATTATGTATTTGCTGACCTGATTGTTCATTAATATTATTTATTTTGTGGTGCTGTGGAGCCAACTTTGGGCCTCGTGCATCCAGGTAAGCACTACCTTTGAACCATGTCTACAGGATCTTGCTGTGTACCCAGCTGGCTGTAAATTTCTAGTCCTTCTGTTTCAGCCTTCCTAGTGCTGTGATTATAGGTGTATGCCACTACACCTGTGGCTGTTTGTTTTTGGACAGGGTTTCTCTGTGTAACAGCCCTGACTGTCCTGAAATTCACTTTGTAGACCATGCTGGCCTTGAATTCACAGAGATCCGCTTGCTGAGGCTGGATTAAAGGCATTAGCCACCATGCTGGCCTTTTTTTTTTTTCCAAACCTGTTTCTGGCCCAACAGAGCAATGGGCCATTAATCTAGCACAGTTCTTGAGTCTGTTTCCTCTTTGTGTCATTAGTCTGTCCTGGAAACTGGCTCATTGTTTCAGTGGAAGGTGTTTATAGAAGGGACTGGCTACATATTCTTTGGTGCCCTTAAGCTCAGCTGTTCCAGCTTAGATACTGTTTACAAGGCAAATGAAGGGTTTGCCTCTGGCTTGTGCTATGTGCATACACACACACACACACACACACACACACACACACACACACACACACACGTAGATACTCTGTTCACATAAGAGGAAAACAGACATAGAGACCATGTTCCTGACTTGTACCAGCCAAACTGGAGATGGTGCATTGTGCCTCAATGCCCAGTAGTAGGAGGCTTGGAATCCCCGGGTTTTCATTGATTTTGTTCTTTTTGCCAGTCTCCAGTTCTCTTGGATTTGAACATGCAGATGGAAGAGGTCTACTGTGCAGTAAAGAAATATGGCCTGGTTCCATCAGGCTGACCTCAGCCACCTGCTTATTCTCTTATCTCTGGCCATGTACATTTTTCTTCTGGCAATTTGTCCACCAGCAGTGCCAAGTCCCATGGGGCATCTGTCCATTGGAGCCTTTCAGTGTGGTGGGCAACAAGGCCACCCTGAGAGCCCAGTCTGTTGTGGGGAAGATGGAGAACAGAAGTCTTGGGAGGGAGCCTACCTGGAGAGCCATCTTAGCCTGAGCATGCCCACCAGCTGGTGCAGAGTGGTGGTGGTGACCATGTCCTCTGCCTGTGACTTCAGGCAGGCGCTGGTTGACCATTATAGCAAGTTGTCTGCAGAGGCAGCTCGTCGGGAGCAGAAGGCTCTGTGGAGAATCCAGAGGCATCGGCTGGAAAGCGCACGGCTTCGTTTTCTCCTCGAAGACCAGAAGCGCATTCAGGTATGGCAGTGGTGTCAGCTGCCAGCTCTTGCACACAGTTATGTCCTCACGCCATCCTGTTGTATAAGGGCACAGATGGTACTTGCTGAGGCTCAGGCTTCCAGCCAAACCTGGACAGTGAGTGGGCAGCAGGGCCAGTGGCATCTGTGATGGGTGAGGGGTACTGTGTGAAGGCTGTGGTGTGTGCCAGCTCTGTTGGTCACTATACAGAGCTACTGTGTCTTTTCTGTGGGCTTCAATTTCAGGAGATGCTGAGCGACATGGAGGCTCACCAGCCCCAGAAGCCGCCGAGTGTGTTCCCAAGCACGTGCTCTCAGGTAATAGGCTCTAGCAGGATCTTGGAAGCCCTGCTGGGACTCTGAGTTAGATGCTCTGGCCTGGTTGTCCTATGTCCCTCAGCACTAAGTAGGTGTTGGTCACTGAGCTCACCTGGGAGACAGGGTTAACTGACTGGAGGAATTCAATATGTCCTGTGTTTCAGGTCACATCTCCGGGTACTGAGCATGCAGATGAAGGCCGTAGCAGTGATCTGGGGTCCACAGAACAGTGTTGGGATTGTCTAAGTCTACCCGGTGCATCAACACCATCAACCCACAAATCTGCAGCAGAGGGAGCTGATAACTCTGGGGCTGGACAGGCAGAGGGAGCTGGGCTGTTCTCTACTGGTCTCAACATTACAGACTTTCTGCCTATGGGTCCTGGGATTGAACAGCCTATGGATAACATTGGTGCTCCCTTCTTAGAGGTGGCACTGCAGACCATCAGCTCAGACCTACCCCCTATAACTCCAGGGCCAGCACTCACAGCAGCTGGGCCCCAGCCTGCCCAGTCAGAGTATGATTTCAATACTGTCCTGAGGCCAACTTTGGCCACCTCCTCTTTACCAGGACCCTTCCAGGATGTCCAAAATAGTTTGGACAGTGAAAAGCAGCATCTACTGGGGGACATGCCCACAAAACTTGATTCATGTGTCCATGACATGCAGGAGACTTTGCCTTGCCCACATCTACTCAAGCAGGACACTCCTGAGGATGGGAACTCCCAGCCTGTGGGGCAGCTCCTTGAACATATGTCAGAGAGTGCTGTCCCCATAGAGAGCCTTGCTTCTGGAATGTCTCCTTGCCAGCAACTTAGGAGCACTTCCACATGTGTGTCAGATGCCAGCATCAAGCAGGAGGACTATATGTCAGACGTGGCTCTTCCTCGGCCACAGTGGAACATCCATGGACATGTGTCGGAGGCCAGCATCGGAGCTGGGGAGAATGTATCAGAAGTGGCTCCTCGTAGGCCACGGTGGAATATCCATGGACATGTATCAGATGCCAGCATCAAGGTAGGGGAGAATGTATCAGATGTGATTCTTTCTCGGCCACGATGGAACATTCATGGACATGTGTCAGATGCCAGCATCAGGGTTGGGGAGAATGTGTCAGATGTGACTCCTTCTCGGCCACGTTGGAACGTCCACGGACATGTGTCAAAGGCAAGCATTAAGGTTGGGGAGAATGTATCAGATGTGGCTCCTTCTCGGCCACGTTGGAACGTCCACGGACATGTGTCAGAGGCAAGCATTAAGGTTGGAGAGAATGTATCAGATGTGGCTCCTTCTCGGCCACGTTGGAACGTCCATGGACATGTGTCAGAGGCAAGCATTAAGGTTGGAGAGAATGTATCAGATGTGGCTCCTTCTCGGCCACGTTGGAACGTCCATGGACATGTGTCAGAGGCAAGCATTAAGGTTGGAGAGAACGTATCAGATGTGGCTCCTTCTCGGCCACGTTGGAATGTCCATGGTCATGTGTCAGAGGCAAGCATCAGGATTGGGGAGAATGTGTCAGAAGAGGCTCGTCAGCCACGTGACTGTACTCAGCCTCCCTTGATTCTGGAGGAGCCCTTGCCAGAAGCTGAGCCCGACCTACTCGAGCCCCATCAGTGCTCTCCTGCCCGTGTGTCCCAGTCAGGCCTTTGTGAGGAAGCACAGAGCCCTGTTCTGGAATGTGGGCCACAACTACCTAAAGAAATGAAGCCTACCACCTGTTGTAGCCCTGGCAGCACAGAAGAAGGCAGCCCAACCAAGCCCCCTGTTGTAGCTGAGGCTGGCACGCTAAGAAATGGTATCCCTGAGGAGACAGGTGAGAGTGGGCACTGATGGTGGGGTGGGACCATGGCACAGTAGAAAGCAGTGTCAGGCTGTCTTCTGAGATCCTTGTTTGTCAGCCAGGATTGAGTTGCTGCTGTGGGGTTCTGGAGGGGTTCTCTGGGCCAGCCTTATTGTCCCCTCATCAGGTACTGGGGACTGTTGGCCCTCCTACCCATTTTGTATCTTTCCAGGTCCAGGGAGGAACAGGGATGCTGAAGACCTCTCTCCATGGCCTCCAAGCTCACAGGTCAGGGGACCATGTAGGGAATGTCACCACATGTGGTTCCTATATGCCCATTTTCAGCACAGGCAAAGTGGGGGGACAGGGCAGAGTATACTGGGTGGGGATGCAGTTCTTGAGGTTGACCTCTTTTTAGGAAGACACAGCTGTCCCAAGCAGCCCAGGCCCTAGTGAGGAGTTATCGGACACAGAGACTGAGGCCAGACGCTGGGGCAAGGAGCAAGCCTATTTGGCAGACCTCACAAAGCTCTACCACCTGGAGCAGTACCCAGACAGCTATGAGTCTATGTGTGAGTGCATCAGCTACAGTGGGCAGGTGGGGGCTGGAGGTGCTCTAGGCCACTGCATGCCTAAGTTTCAGCAAGTCTATTTTATTTCCCACAGCAGAACCTCCTGTTGCACACCTGGTACACCACATGCTTCCCCAGGCCTTTGCTTTCCCTGTGGATCCCCAGGTTCAGTCAGCAGTAGATGAGAGCGCAGTGCAGCTAAGTGAGCTGCTGACCTTGCCTGTTCTTATGAAGCGCTCCCTTACCGCACCTCTGGCTGCCCAGTGAGTGCCGCTACCTGCCCAACTGCAACTACCTGCCCTTTCCTGCCTGCCACCCTAACTTCCAGCTTCCCCCCACCAGTGTCACCTTGGTGAACAAAGCTGCAGTTGACTATTTCTTTGTGGAGTTACACCTGGAGACACATTTTGAAGCGCTGCGGCATTTCCTGCTGATGGAAGATGGAGAGTTTGCTCAGTCTCTTAGTGACCTGCTCTTTGAGAAGGTTGGAGTTGGAATCAGGCTGGCCAATAGAGGTGCTGTAGGTAGGATGTGGGTGGCTGCAGGCCTCAGGCCCACCCAGTTCCTAGCAACATGGTGACAGTGCTGCTTGGGCAGAACTTGGGTTGCTAGGCAAGTAGGGAGGGAAGGACATAAACCTGGAACTCCTTGAAACATCTTCTCTTCACTTCCTTAGTTAGGGGCTGGACAGACACCTGGGGAGCTGCTCAACCCATTGGTCCTTAACAGCATCCTGAGCAAGGCACTGCAGTATAGCCTCCATGGGGACACCCCACATGCTACCAACCTGTCTCTTGCCCTCAAGTACCTGCCTGAGGTGTTTGCTCCTAATGCCCCTGATGTGCTGAGCTGCCTGGAGCTCAGGTACAAGGTCAGCAGTGTCCTGCCATGGGTGTGGAGGGGAGGCTTGTCCTGCAGCTGCAGGTGCTAAGTGGGGGTTCCTAAACAGGTTGACTGGCCCCTCAACATCGTTATCACCGAGAGCTGCCTGAACAAGTACAGTGGTATCTTCTCCTTCCTGTTGCAGTTGAAGCTCATGATGTGGACACTCAAAGACATCTGCTTCCACCTCAAGCGCACAGGTAGGGCCTGGCCTAAGTTCATCCCATGTGTGGCTTCAGGCTGACGCTCACCCTGTTTGTTTTCCAACAGCCCTAGTGAGCCACACAGCTGGCTCAGTGCAGTTCCGCCAGCTGCAGCTGTTTAAGCATGAGATGCAGCATTTCGTGAAGGTCATCCAGGGCTACATTGCAAACCAGATCTTGCATGTCAGCTGGTGTGAGTTCAGAGCCCGGCTAGCCGTAGTGGGTGACTTGGAGGAGATCCAGCGGGCCCATGCTGAGTACCTGCACAGGGCTGTTTTCAGGTGAGACAGGCACCTGCATTTGGGTGTGCCCAGGTCACTGAGCAGACCACCAGCAGCTCTACCCTCTACTAGGGGCCTACTGACAGAGAAGGCAGCACCAGTCATGAACATCATCCATAGTATCTTCAGCCTGGTGCTCAAGTTCCGAAGCCAGCTCATCTCTCAGACCTGGGGCCCGGCTACTGGCCCCCGTGGAGCCGAGCACCCCAACTTCCCACTCATGCAGCAGTCCTACAGCACCTTCAAGTACTACTCCCACTTCCTCTTCAAAGGTGAGCCCTCCTTTGGGCTGGGCTGCTGGGGTGGCAAGGCACAGGGTGGGCAGGGTCTGAGAGTTGAATGCTTCTCCAGTGGTGACCAACCTTGTGAACCGTGGGTACCAGCCTCACCTTGAGGACTTCCTGCTCCGCATCAACTTCAACAACTACTACCAGGACTCCTGAGGACAGACAAGATCATGGTGCTGCATCTCCATTTGACCTGTCTGGGGCTAGGGTAGTGAGCACACAGACAGACCTGAAAAAGCTGCTTTATTTAGCGGCCTGGGAGTTTTAACAGGTGTCAGGCCCAGCCCTTTGGGGCAAATGTGCAAACAGGCTACAAGGCTTATTTAGCCCTGTTTGTACCACTTATAAGCATGAAACAGCTCCTATACTGGCATGAAGCATAGTGTGCTGGGGGTATGTTGAGTGCTAGGTCAGAGCAATACTGCTAAGGTGGTATCAGACAGAGATGGGTCAGGTTTTGACTGGAAATCTCTGCCATCATGGAGAGACCATTAGGGTAGGGATCCCAGTGGTCTCAGCAACTCAGCAGCGCTGGGGAAGCCTCGGGAGACTCCAGACATGTGAGGACACCGAGGCCTTTATGAGGATCATGTTACGCAGAGTTCTGCCGCCCAGAGGGGTGGCCTGTTGCTATAGGAACACTGCTCATCAGTGGTCCTTGCCACTGCTTCAGGGCCTGTGGCCTCAGTGGCTGCCTCGTCACTGTAGTAAGGAGACTCTAGCAGCTTCAGGACACGTCGCACCTAGAGAACAGGTGAGAATTAGGTGAGGGCATATTTAATGGCAGCCCTTCCTCCCAGGGACGTAGTAGGCACAGGTGTGCACTTGCCTCAGAAAAGTCTCCGTTTTCAGCAGCTTCAATGGCATTCTGTGCAATATAGTTCCTTAGGACGTACTTGGGGTTGTTGGCATGCATGATGCGCATACGTTCGGCCTGCCAGGCAGCAGTGTCTCCGACGTCCTCCTTCTCCTTGTCCAGACGGGCTCTGGAATCATATCCCTAGCTGGGTTTTCCCAACAAGAAAAGCTCGCTCCATTCCCCCCAATTCAGAGCCATCTGCAGCCACCTCTTTGTGCCATTGTGCCAAGGAGCCCGGACAGGTGACCCTGGAAGTTGCCTACCTGTACTTCTGTAGCCAGGTTTCCCAGTGGTCTGTGTTTCTGCTCTGCAATTCAGCGGGGCTCAGCTGTTCCAGCCGTGACTGTTGTTCTACACGCTCTAGCTCCTTTGTGACATTTGCTTGAGTGCCAATGAGTGCAAAGAGCTGTGGGTTCGACTGTGCAAGCATCAGCATCATAGAGAGTTGCCTGCAGGGAGGGGCGGCATGGGAATACCTCAGCCAGGGGGCAGTATACAGACTTTGTCTTGCTGTGAGGTTGGCTGCTTTGTAGATAGCCATATGACTCAGGTCCTGGGGCAACTTTCAGATTGCCCTGGACCCAGGCATTGTAGTTAGCTGAGGAGGTCAGAGACCATCTGACCGTGGTGTTTCCACCAAATCTGAAGTGCCATTTCTTCTTAATGATTACTGCTCCAGTCTCCACTAAATTCCATCTGCATGACTAGCCTCTGTGTTGTTATTTGATAGCCATAAGCCACTACCAGCATTTCCCACATCTCTGGACAGTGTGCACACCATGTAGGAGATGGTATGGGAAGGCACAGTATGCTTGGCATCTCCATCCCAGTCCACGTGTGTTCTGCTTTCTTTGTGTTAGTGCCCTGGTCCTCAATGCTGCAGAAATGTGGCCTTACTGCATTTCATGCACAGGAATGGGGCAGCTGCAAGGCTCCCGGTGCACCTGTGAAGGATTCTTACTGGCAGTCTCCAACCTCCCTGCTGTTTCCCTTCTGAAAAGAAATCTAAGGGTCTGCTCACCGTGGATCCATCTGGGGTCGGAAGGCAAGCCTCAGCTCTTCCAGAGAGGCACACTGGGAGGTCAGCCTGGTTAGGAACTCTGCTGAGTCCGATGGTTCGGTCGGGAAGGAACTCAGCATATAGAAGGTGTTTGTGAAGTCAGCACCTGAAAAACGAGCTGCTCAGGTGCTGGGAGGCAGATGCCGGCTCCTTAACTCCTGCCCAGCCCATTTTCTTAGCCACCAGACATCTGTTACAAGTCCTTTGTAGGTTACCTGAAAAATGGATTGACACTGACAAAAACCAAGGCTAGCATGGGAGCCCCAGTCACAGTGCCTGCCTAGAGCACCTTGATATACCTGTTTACAAACATACTTGATACACTGTAGCTGTCAGCCTGACCTAGCAATCATCTTTACTTGGAACCGTGCAACTCCTAAGCAACATACACAAATAAAGGGGAAATGAGGGCTGGTAAGATTGCTCAGTGGACAATGGATATGGCTTACTGTCGTATGTACTGGCCCGAGTTTGATCCCCCAAGACCCAAATCATGGAACTATAATTGACTCTTAGAAATTGTTCTTCTACCTCTGCCATGTACAACACTGTAGTATGCATGCGGACACAATAATTTCTTAAAAACATAAAATAAAGCCAAGTGGTGGTGGCACAAGCCTTCAGGCGGATCTCTGCAAGTTCCAGGACAGTCAGGGCTACACAGAGAAACCCTGTCTTGAAAAACAAATTTATAAAATGAGAAATCAGGTGTAGCAGTACATACCTATAATCACACAGTACGTAGCAGGCCGTCAAGTTCTAGGCCAGATAGCAAAATCCAGTTTATCTTGTGCTTACAGCTGTGGCACATGTGTGGAAGTCAGAGGACATCTTTATAGAATAAGTTCTCCCCATCTTTCCGTGGTTCTGGGAGTCAAACACAGGTCCTCAGGGTTGGATACTGGAGAACAAGCTCTATGTGATGGGCCATCTCACCAACCTTCCCAGTCTCTATATGATGCATGCACAAGAAGGCCAGAGCAAGATCTCTGCTGCCTTCCTCTATTGCTCTAGGCCTTGCTTCATTCAAGACACTCAACTGGAAGCGCCCTCCCCCACCTGCAATGTTGAGGTTACCTGCCTTTTTATGTGGGTGCTATGGGTTAGGGCTTGGGTTCTCATCCTTGCAGAGCAAGCACTCTTATCCATCATCTCCCCAGCTCAGCACCCAGTTTTAAAACAATGTGGCTCAATGGATAGAGCCACTTGCCACTGTGATTGACAACCTGTGCTCATTACCCAGGACCAACATGGTAGGAGATGGATTCCTGCAAATGACTGCCATGCTTGTAGGGCCACAGGCACATCTGCCTCCACACACAGAATAATAATTTTTTAAAAGGCCAGGCACTGTGATGGCACACATCTTTAATCTTAGTGCTCCAGGGACAGAGGCAAGCAGATTTCTTGAGTTTGAGGCTAGCCTGGTCTACATTGTAAGTTCCAGGCCAACTAGGACCTACACAGTGAGACCCTGTCTCAAAAAGGTGAAAACATGGGCTGGAGAGATGGCTCAGAGGTTGAGAGCACTGCTCTTCCAGAGGACCAGGGTTCAATTCTTAGCACCCACATGGGAGCTCACAACTGTTTTAACTCCAGTTCCAGGGCTTTGACACCCTCACATAGACATACATGCAGGCAAACATCAATGAACATAATAAAAAATTAAAACCAAACCAAACAAAAAAACCAATGGGGTGGCCTGACAGTAGTGGTGCATGCCTTTAATCCCAGCACTTGGGAGGCAGAGGTAGGCAGATCTCAGTGAGTTTGAGGCAGCCCGGTCTACAAAGTGAGTTCCCGGACAGCCAGGACTGTTCCATAGAGAAACCTTGTCTCAAAACAAAAAAACCAAAAATGACTCAAGGGGATCATTACCATAGACGCTGGATATTCAGCATTAAAAATGGAATTAAATTCAGACATTTTACAACATGGAAGAACCTATGGATCTTCTGTGTAGTAGAATCCATCACAGATAAATCCTACTGAGGTTCCTAGAGTGGCCAGTCAAATTTACAGAAAACAGAATGGGATGTTTGGGAGGTAGATGGAGAACATTTAAAGGAGACAATTCCAGTCTGGGAAATGAGAATGTCCTCAGTGCCACTGACTGACTATTTGCCCATAATGATGGTTCTGTGACTCACCAGTCTGATGCATGGTCTCCAGAAGCTTGGCCACAAGTGTCCCATCTTCTTCCTGCTCCACTCGAATAAGGCCCAGCTTCTTACGCATCTTCTGTAGATAGTGCCTTTGGAATTCGCTGTCAAACTCCTCTGCTAGGATGGCCTCACCCAGAGCAAGTGGCAGCTCAGGCTCCAGGGCTTCAGCCAGTTTCTGCAGATTCCACTTGCACACCTGAGGCTGCTTGCTATATGTGTAGCGCCCAGCATTGTCAGAGGCATTGCACACATGGTCAGGGTCATATCTGCCACACAAAGAAGTGCTATCAGAGGAGACGCAGTGAGGGCAGGCTCCTGGGGAAGACTGATGACTAAGCCAATGCGACCCTACTCTTGCTCTGTCAGGTCCTGTGGGCCCAGGCCAAGAACTCTAGAATAGCTGTACTTTGTTATACCTGAACACAACCAGTTAAGCCTCAAGGCCAGGGGGAAGCTCCTTGGAGACCATATAGACTTAAGCTATTGGATATAGCACCTCATCCTTACCACCTGTCTCTGCTCTGCCCCCTCCCCCGCACTCCCATTCCTTTGACCCACTTACACCCTGTCAGTGAAGGGACTTGTTCTAACTCCTATAATCCTATCATTCAGGAGCCTAAAACAGGAGGATCATAAGTTCAGGACCAGCCTGGATTACACAGTGAGTTCCAAAAAACCCCTTGATTTCTGGCTTGTAGGAATGGCTGACCAGACACTGCTGGGAATGAAACATTGAAAAAAGGCACATGAGCAGCATGTAGGCCTCGCTGTTCCCTGCTACTTTCCCATACCCATGACCCCTATGCTGTGGCCAACAGGCAAAAGCTCCATCACCTGTTACCCTAAGGACATTACCTGTCCAGGAAGCCAAAGGGTCCATAGTCAATAGTGAGCCCCACGATGCTCATGTTGTCAGTGTTGAGTACACCGTGGCAAAAGCCAACACACTGCCACTCGGCCACCATCCGTGCTGTTCGTCGTGTCACCTAGAGCAGGACAGGCTCTGGTTGCTCCCTCCTGGTGGTCCCTTGAAGCACATCTGCCCTTCCTCATGCCAGAGCACCCAGCGTATCTCCTGGATGCCAGTGGGCTTTCTCTAAGCAGATCTCAGTCTAGGGCCCTCTATAAATACTCCCTTTACCACTCAATGTTTCAGAATTATGTTTGGGGTGAGTTGATTTATATGGACCTAAGTTCCATTTTTACCACCTCTTCTTTTATCTGCTACCAATTCTGGATAAAGCATAAAAATCAGCATCCCAGACTGAGGCCCAGGAAAACTCCACACTTGTCAGTTTCTTATTTCCTAGACATTCCTATCCCATCTCCACACTGGGTGCTATACAGCCAAGCCACCAACAGCCCACCAGTGACCCTGAACATAAGTCCAGTGTGGCCTGGAGAACAGGAGCCCAGGCACAGGACTACAGCACAGCCCCTACCACCCAAGCAAATGACCTTTTGTGCCTCATCTGTGTGAAAAGCCCAGGAGTTCCTGGGAACCAGGTAGTACTGGCCTTCCAGTTTCATGACAAAGACAGGAGCTTAAAGGGACAGTGTAAGTTCACCAGATCACCCGTTTCTGTGTGAGAGCAGAAAGCTGAGCTTCACAGCTCCTCCTGGTGCTTTGTGGCTATGTCACACCACATCCCCAGCAACTGTGCCAGAGGTGGGAAATAGGAGTGACATGGTGTGGGACAAAGCCCCACGGACTCATGCTTGGAGCATTCTGCTGACCAGCAGTAATAACTTGTAGTAGTCGTCTAGCCCAAGCCACACAGAAACAGAACTATGCCTGGTCTTTGCTTGGCGGGGGGGGGGGGGGGGGGTCCACATCTCTTCTCTCCAAGTTGAGATACCACGTGGGTATGCTGGGTTGAGGCCACCGACCCATGCAGTAGGTATCCAGCACTCAACAGTGCTTCTGTCCATGCGTCCTTCCTTCCAAGACTAGCTGGGCCTCTTACTTCTTATAGGTGTACTCAGCACCAGGTGCCTTGTCAAAGCATCAAAACGCCCTGGTGTATAGGGTGTGGCGACACATGCCTTTAACCCCAACACTCAGGAGGCAGAGGCAAGTGGATCTTTATGAGTCTGAGGCCAGCCTGGTTTACAGCAAGTTCCAGGCTAGCCAATGCTACTTGGTAAAACTGTCTCAAAATAACAAAGCCCTGGTTCATGAGGCTGAGGGAGATGACGGGACCAGAGAGCAGCAGCAAGGAGCAGAAAAGGACAGGGATACCAGATAAAGGCCTCTGTCTCTGGCCACAGTGACCATATTGGCCAACAAGTAGCACTCAACCCATGGTCATTGGGGAGGGCCAGTGGGAAACCTGCCTACCTCTCTGAAAAAGGCAGCGTTCCTCTGTATGTTGTCACTGTCACAGGTATGGGCAGCCTGGATTTCAGGGTAGAAAGAGCTGATCACATAGTCGAGCATCTGCACTCGGATATCATTTCGTCCCACGCTAGGGCCTGCACGCCCTGTGTATTCATCTGGGGGCTTAAAAATTTCAAAGGAGCCAAATCTGCAGAAAAAACCCCAGTGTTCAATATGTCAGACAGACCCCATCCCTTTGTGAGAAAAAGAAACACCAGCATGGCTACAAAGCCTTGTAGCCCTACAATGGAAAGAGCACATGGAATAGACAAAGCAACACCCAGCCAGAGCCTAGCCAGATCTCTGAGTAACAGACATGACAATTAAATTAATCTCTAGTTCCCAGATCCTGGGAGGCCCATCAGGCCCAGAAACCACCATGGCTGTCTACTTTGGCAATTCCAACTCCACACAGGGTTTTGTGCATACCCCAAATACTGTGAAGACCAGCAGGGCTGGCTCCACCAGAGAGAATGCATGGCAGGGTGGCTGTCCCACAGGGAAACTGGTCATGTACAGAGACTTTTGTTAACCAGAGACAGGGTTTCTCTGTATAGCCCTGGCTGTTCTGGAACTTGCTCTGTAGACCAAGCTGGCCTCAAAACTCAGAGATCTGCCTGCCTCTGCCTCCCGAGTGCTGGGATTAAAGGTGTGTGCCACCATGCCCGGCTAGTATTTTTTATCGTAACTGTGTTGCTACTGGTAATTGGTGGGCAGAGGCCAGTGATGCTATCAACATTGTGCACGGCACAGGAAGGCTTCTACTCAAATGTCAACCAAGTTAGGGTGAAGGACATCTAGGGTGAAGCGGTTATCATCTCTGGCCTCTTTCCATCTTCCCAGAGGTCAGAAAAAGCCAGAGACGAACAGTGTGTGGGGTGTGTGGTGAGTAACAGATTGCCAACTAGTCTGGGCATGACAGGATGGAAAGCTGTAAGAACACACTAGCCACCTCCTGGAAGTTCCTCATTCAGATGGCTCCAAGCTAAGGTACAAAAGAGCCTGCCAGATAGGACCAGGTTAATAAGTTACTGGATGACTAAGAAAAAACCTATAGGAGTCTGCTTATGGTGACACTAAATGAGGCCATTTTCTTGTGGAAATTCTATGTGGTTCTTGGTCAAAGGGCATCAAGAGGCATCTGGGGTTAAATCCTGACCATAGCAGGTACTGTTGCTTATTCACAAGCTGGGTTCAACATTCTGGCTGCAGAAGCATGGATCTTCTACGATCTATGAGCAAGTGCACGTAGACAGGCCTAATGGACCCCAGCATTACCTTATAAAAGTGGGAGCTATACGCAACACAACCGTGCACTTTTCATATTTTGGATTACCATCATAGAACACGTCGCGAATCACTGTGGACTCAGATGTGACGCAGGCCCCGGCCCTCGTGGTGGGGATCCCCAGGTGAAACATGGCTTCACTGCACAGGAACTCACGGATGCTTGACCGGAGGACTTTGCGACCATCAGCCTGTCTGAAATCAAACACAGGCCAGGGAGTCAGTCAGGCAAAGGTTACAAGAGCTTTGGTGTGGCAGCCATACGACTAAGGCTGGGTGAAGAGACACACTTCAAACCTGCAGTTTTGTCTTCAGGAGTGTTGTACACAAACCCCTCTTACAACAATTAGCGCATTGTACACATTAGCACCATCTGCAATGATGAAAAACAGAAAACGGGCCGCGCAGTGGTGGTGCACGCCTTTAATCCCAGCACTTGGGAGGCAGAGGCAGGCGGGTGAGTTTGAGGCCAGCCTGGTCTACAAGTGCTAGTTCCAGGACAGGCTCCAAAGCTACAGAGAAACCTTGTCTCGAAAAAACCAACCAACCAAATAAACAGAAAATCACCCTGTGGAGGTTTGAAAGAAAATGGCCCCCAAAGGTAGTGGCACTATTAGGAGGTGTGGCCTTGGAGGATGTGTGTCACTGTGGGGTGGGCTTTGAAGTCTCTTTTCTCAAGCTTCCCTCAGTGTTGACTTCCTGTTGCCTACAAGATGTAGCACACCCAGCTCTAGCACGTCTGCCTGCACACTGCCATGCTCCCTTTCATGATCATACTGGTCTGAACCCCTGAAACTGTAAACGAGCCCCTTCAATTAAACGTCTGATGTTATAAGAGTTGCCGTGGTCATGGTGTCTCTTCACAGCAATGGAAACACTAAGGCACACCCTGAGCGAGCAGGTACAGAAGCAGCTGTTACTTGGGTCTCAGAGGACACAGGCTCTGCTCCGAACGCAAAGGGCAGGCAGAAACTGCTGTGACTGCAGCATAGTAGGTAGTGCTGCAACAAGCAGTTGTTGGGACACGCAGCACATGTCATACCCCTAACGGAACAAAACTGCATGGCCACAAGTCTACGTGTGACAGACTCAGTAGGGGCTACAGGGGTTTAAAGAACAAGAAGGGGAACACAACTGCATTCTATGAGTAGTTTGTATACTTGAACTCTTCCCACACACTGGGCCTGTTTTGTTTTTATCAGAATACAATATTGGGAGCCCAGCACAGTGATGGTTCACCTACTTGGACAGGCCACATCCATAGTCCCTCCTTGCATGAGGGATGCCTTGGATGCCCAACCAACAGAGGCCCCTACCTGTAACCAACCAAACCAATACGCTGTGTACAGCCCTGTAACCTCAGTATGTGGAAGACAGGAGAATCAAAAGTTTAAGATCAAGTCTGGTGTGGAGACACATGCCTTTAATCCCATCACTTGGGAGGCAGAGGTAGATGAATCTGAGTTCAAGGCTAGCATAGTACATGTGGCAAGTTTCAAGAGAGCCAGAGTTATGTAGTGAGACCCTGTCTCAAGACAGAAAAGGATAACATAGACCATGCTAACCTAGTTGGAGTCTAGGAAATGTGATCTGCCCTGTGAGCTCTCTTCCAGCAGTGTTACCCTATCATCCTTGCTGTGTGACCACATGGCAATTCTGGCTTCTCTGTAACCTAACGCTGGCATGCAGGTAGGCTGCTGTGCACAGGGCTGAGGCTTGGCAGTAGAGTTTTTTTTTTTTTTTAAATTTCTTATTAATTACATATATACACACCAGTAGAGGGCACCAGATCTCATTTAGATGGTTGTGAACCATCACGTGGTTGTGGGGAATTGAACTCAGGACCTCTGGAACCTCTTAATCTCTGAGCCATTTCTCCAGCCCCCAGCAGGAGAGTTCTTGAGCTTACCACAAGGGCTTGTCCTGAAGCCCCTACATTCAAGGCAGGGAGGAGGCAGGGGAAGAGGCCACCTACCCATCTCAGGGCTCTAGAAGCCTTGACCCCACAACCACCTCCAATGTCAGCCTCAAGTCTTGGCAAAGCATTGAGGTCAGGGACCTGACACACCAATTATGAGACCTAAGTAAGGGTCAAAGGGATCTCTGGCTTAAAGGAAACATTTTAGCTGACTTAGGTATGAAAACACCAACTAAAAGTTCGTCCAAAAAGCATTTTTGTGGCTGGATACGTGACTCAGTAGTAGGCTAGAACTTGTGAGATTCTGGATCTGATTCTCAGCACCATGACAAGAAATAAACAACAAAACCTTCCAACATCAAGTTATCCTGACAACAGGCTTTTGTGTGTGTGTGTGACTTGTGAACAAGAATATCAAAACGAAGACGTTTGAGCCGCTCCCAGAACGAGTGGGCTCTGGAATGTGGAAGCTGCCCTTTTCTCCAGGAATGGACACCTCTGCTAAGCTTGCTCCACATGAGCAGCAGAGTGCCAGGTGAAACCATCAATTTGGCTTGGGGCACAGATCAAAGGCTTGGGGGGGTGGGAAGATGAGGAAGAACCCACTATTCTGAGAACTCGCCTGAGATGAAGACACTTGGTGGGGGATGGTTGGCACGTTGGTGGTTGGAAGAACAGAGGTAGATGTAGTGTCAAGCCATAAAACCCCAACTCACTATCTCTTAGTCACTTAACAAGCATCTTACAATCAGGTAATGAAATCCAGAAAAAAAGTCCCAAGTGCTGTCTGGACCTGGGTGGCAGGACTTGGGTAAGAGCTTCTTTGGGCCTGTATGGATTTGGACAGGCCTGTCTTGGACCACCGGGGTACTTCCCACAGAAATCCAAGAACTACCACCTGATGGTGTGTGTGTGTGTGAGCGATTAGAACTGACAGGCTTGGGAGAATGGCCACAGAGAAGGTGGGTATGAGAAGAGACTGTCCCTCCAGTCCCTAGACGGTGCAGAGAGAGGCCTGCTAGAGTCTGGGCAAGTTGGGGAAGCAGATTGCTTAAGCAACAGGGGAAAACAGATGCCAGGACACTAGTCCAACACTTCACCTCTGAAAACTGGGCAAACAGTATCATTCCTGGAACTGGCTCCAAAGTCCTCGGTGTGTTTCTGACAACATAACGGGCAGCCATTAGAGGCGCGCTCCTTCTGCTTCACCTGACAGAACAGCTGGGGACCGCTAGAGTGTCTGTCAGAAAGGGAACACAGCCCCTAACTCCCTGTTCTCAGTCTCGTCACCTGACAGAACAGCTGGGGACCGCTAGAGTGTCTGTCAGAAAGGGAACACAGCCCCTAACTCCCTGTTCTCAGTCTCGTCACCGGGCACCTCCCGGTCAGGCCTCTATGCCTTTCTCCACAAAACCTTTTGCAAAGACGCTCCACCTTCTATGTACTAAGCCCTCCATGGAGCTCTTCTGGCCGTCGGGCTGGCTAACCCAACCCGGGCCAAGAACGCCACTGAGCATCTTCCCGTTTCACCCAAGCGCGCAGGAGGAGGCCGCCTGGGTGCTCCCCGAGTTCCGCACCTGGAGAAGGGCGTGGGGCCGGCGCCCTTGAGCTGCAGCTCCCAGCGCTCGCCGGCCGCAGTGCACACCTCGCCCAGGTACATGGCGGCGCCGTCGCCCAGCTGCCCAGCGAACTGGCCGAACTGGTGTCCACAGTAGCAGTGCGCGGCGGGCTCGGCGCCCGGCAGCAGAGCATTGCCACTGAAGAAAAGCGCGGCTTCGGCCTCGACCTCGGCCTCCTCGCTGGACTCGAGCCCCAGCAGCGCCAGCGCGGGCCCCGACAGCGCCACGAGGTGCGGCCGCCGCAGCGGGGCGGGCCGTGCGCGACTGAAGCAGGCTCCGGGCACCGGCCGCGGGGTGGACAGGACGTCCTCGGGCCCGGGCGGCGGCGTCTCCACCGGCAGCGCGCGCAGGGCACGGTTGTCGAAGCGCAGCGCCGCTAGCCAGCGCGGCGTGGGCTCCATAGCAACAGCCCAGGCGGACCAGGGCGCGGGCGACGGAAGCGCGAGGCCCACAGACTGCGGCCGGGTCCTGGCAGCCGCGAGCGAAGCCCCGAACGCGGCTCTGAGGGAGGCCATTCGCCTCGCCGCCGGAAGCTCGCTCGCCACGACCGGAAGTTTTTCACCACCCAATTCTGGGTTGGCGAGGGGCACGCCCAGAAGCGTGACTCTGATTGGTTCTCTCTCTTTTGTCTACTTCCGGGCTTCGATAAGTTGCAGATGAGTGGGCCCGAGGCGCTCTCTACACTCTGACATCAGGGTACCTGACCAGTAGACCTCCGAAGCTCCCACCTGGGTGACATGTGAAGGCCTGGAATACTCCAAGTGGACTTACAGGCTGAGTGACGTCCCTGAAAGACCACCAGGGGCTCCTCTAACTGATGGGCAGCCAAGGTCATCCCCAGCACCACTGGGTGCTTTGGGTTTGGGTGGTTCTGTCCATCACACGCATAAAACCAGAAATTGAATCTTTGAGTTGCTTTATTCAGAGAGCCAACAATCTCGGACAGTAGTTTAACATCCTAAAGTCGTAGCTTTCATCTAATCTTTAGCCAGCAGATTATGTAGGTACATACAAAGGCAGTCTGTCATTCCAAACTTGAGTCTTGCCCCTCTGCTCAGGACGTCAATATTGTTTCAGATTTATGGTGTTGCTTCCCTCTCCACCATTCCCTCTCTGTGAGCAGGGGGAGGGTCTGCAAGCAAGGGCCGGAGTCTTTCGTTTGTCCTGAGTCAGATGTTTGGATAACATTCCTGCTCAATTCAGAGCACATATCAATGTGGATTCCTTTCTACAATAAATGTATTCTTATAATGTAGAATATACAGTGCCCTTCCATTACGACATTTTTTCCTCATTTGTTTTGACCGGAGAAGGGCCAGAAATCTTGTCGGTGTTCCTGTGGGATTTGTGGGAGAGTGGGGAGCTGGCCACCTAAGACTTACTATAGGGATAATTTGAGTCAACAATTACACTAGGGGGGCTGGAGAGATGGCTCAGAGGTTCTCCAAAGGTCCTGAGTTCAATTCCCAGCAACCACATGGTGGCTCACAGCCATCTGTAATGAGGTCTGATGTCCTCTTCTGGCCTTCAGACAGAATATTGTATACATAATAAATAAATAAATAAATATTTAAAAAAAAAAACACAATTACACTAGGGCAAGGCTGAAGCAGATTGGGTATTGGGTCAGGGCAGGAGTCTGAGCTTACCACATACAGAACCTCTCTCTGAAGTGATCACATCTCCTTTCCTCCCCATTTTGTGTCTGTCAACTGCAATTTAGGTGGTATGAACCTTGATGATGGGAGGTAGACAGCATCCAGTGTTCAGGGAAACCTATTAGCCTCACACAGAAGACTTTGAGCATGGACAAGCACACTCTTTCCTGGCTGTGTTACTTCATTTCAGCCACTGAGAATTCACATCTGGAACTTTTCCTGGGGCCACATTGGGCTTCTAAAACTGCAACGAACCTAGCTCTGCTCCTGGAGCTGTGATTACACTAGTGAATTTGCCCTCCCTCTACACAGGAGGCGGGATGCTGTGTATGTAGACTTTTTCTGTGAAAATAGGCTTTAGCACCTCAGCCCTGGCCAGAGGATCTGAGTTGTTGCTGCTGCCACTAACATGGACTTCACTGGCTACCTTCAGGGTCTACCTTGCATCCAAGAAATGATGTATCCCCTCTCCCGTTTGTGAGGCAGTCCTGAAGCATGAACCAGAGGGTATACAGGTGCTGAATACATGCACTTGGCTGGCACACAGATAACCTTGCTAGGCACTAGTGAGCACCAGTCTGTATACTTTGCTGAGGTGGATAGTATGTACTCTGGGATGCAGGAGTACCTCTAAGCATCCTGCAGACCTGGGGGCAGATGACAAAAGAGGAAGCCAGTCCCCATCACCTGAGTCCCATTTCCATACACTTCACAAAACGGGAACTTCCAAAATTAAAATTTATTTCTCTTTCTAGGGAATGAATCCACAAGTGTGAGACAGAAGTACACAGCCCAACCAG
The DNA here is from genome assembly GCF_018167655.1 of Microtus oregoni. Taxonomy (NCBI): domain Eukaryota; kingdom Metazoa; phylum Chordata; class Mammalia; order Rodentia; family Cricetidae; genus Microtus; species Microtus oregoni. Next base: position 4,589,451 of record NW_024543081.1, read on the forward strand.
CCCTGTATCCCCTGCCCAGCTCAGTGTTTCATTATTTGGCAGTCAGCACAAGGATAATCAGAGTGGTCTTGGTCTTGCTAGGCTGTACAGTATGAATGGCTGGGTGTGGACAAGCCAACCATGGTCCTAGGTTTGTGGCCCATAGTGGGTCCACTACTGTCCACAGTGCAGTCTGGGCATCCCACCTAATGCACAGGAATCAGGTCAAGCCCCTCCTAGCACCAAGGGCAGCCAGAGAAGCAGGCTGATACCTGAGGCAGCCCCATGCCACACTGAGCTGTCTAGCAGAGGCTGACCTGGACACCCAAGCTGACTCTGACATACACTGCCCACTTGGGGCACACAAATACAAATAAAAAGACTTCTTTGTCCTTGCTGGATTTAAGGCTTGAATTTCCTGATATTTGCTTCAGTTTGTTTTTTTCTTTGACGTCAAAATTACCTGAGTAAAAACTTTGATGATATTAAAAAACAAAAACCAAACCACAGACTCTCTGCAGGCAGAGATGCAGCTGGCAATGCTGCATGCATGTCCAGGCCAGCCAAAGGCCTGACACACCCACAGGAAGGAGCTGCATGGACACCCAGCTCCCCATATTGGCCGGCCCCAAACCCACAGTGAGATGCACTCGGGGCCAGATGCTCCTGCCGGCCAGAGCACAAGGCACAGTGAGGTAGGTAGAGCAACAGCTTGCCAGGCCCACCCTGGGGTTAGGTGTGGGGCACCTCAGTGCCTCCCCTCAGCTTCTGGCCCTTTTGGAGTTAGGCCACTGGGTCCTGACACTGTGGATGGCCCTGACACCCATGGGTGGCCCCTACAATGTGTGTGTGGGGCTGCTGGGAAGCCTGAGCTCAGACAATTAAATATTCTTTATTTGGGAGGGCTAGGCATGGGGAAGGTAGGGTAAGCCTGGCCTAAGCCCCCATAGGGGGTGGCTTGGATGCATCTGCACCCAGGGACATCCCCGGACAGGTGGTGCCAGCTCCTTGGGAGCACCAGATGTGATGCAGAGGAGTAGAGCCCCGGGGTGTGGTCTCTTCTTTGTATGGTCCTCCTACCGGCCTGGCCGGGCCTCGCTCACCCTCTGGAGGCAGAACTGCGCAGCAGGCAGTGATAGGACCAGGTTCATGGTTCGACGGCCCATCCAGTAAAGACTGTAGCCCAGCAGGCCAAAGAAGGCAGCCTTCACAGCCACCCGGGACACTCTGCCAGAGATGGACGGAGGGGGAACTCTGTGGGAGGGAGAGGTGTGGTAGGCCTGGCTGGAACATGTATGGGTCACCACCACGTGCAGCTGCAAAGACTGCTGGGTGAGGTGGGGAGGGCACTCACGTCATGATCTCCTGGATGTTGAGGTCGGTACTCCAGTTCTTCTCAATGCCAGGCACATGACCCATGCCAACGACACCCACAACCACAGATGGGACACACTTCCTGGGCTCAGCTGTCGAGGGAGGGCAAAAGTCAGTGGAAGGCACAGAGCTATTATCTTGGGGAGTTCCCACCCTGGCCTGTCCATCACCATCAGAGGCGCGGGGAAGCTCAAGGCGCCGTGCAGCCTGCCTCAGCATATACGTCAAATAGATATCGCGCTCTGAGACAATGGTTCGGTGCAAGTCAGGAAACTCCCCGATCATCTCTGCCATCATCTGCTCCAACAGGTCCTTCTGCTTGCAGCGCTCTACATCGTCTTTGCTGAGGGCAGAGGGCATGAGCTTAGACTGTGGGGATGAAGGCATGGGACGTCTTGTGTTGCTGACTCAGGGCAGGGACCATAGCAGGTGTGGACTGTGCCAGGAACAGGCCAGGAGGCTGTCCTACCTGATGGGGTCTGACAGGAAGCACAGGCCCCAGGCCAGCTTGACCTTCTGCCAGAAGGAGAGTGCAGCAATGGCCCTCTTAAAGGTGACTGGGATGGGCCGGTCACCCAAGTGGAATTTGCAGAATGGTACCTTGCTTGCCTGAGGTAGATGCTGGATGTTAGGACTTGTAATGCCATGGGTAGCTGCCACCAGCCCCCACCGAGGCATTCACAAATCCCCTAAGCCTTAGCACCCACCTCCTTGAAGGCTTCCCTGAACTCGCCACCAGGAGCCATGCCTAACTGCTCAGTGATGTGGGCCGACACCTTCAGCAGCAGCATCTGCATGAGTCCAGACATGAGCCCATTCTGTAGGAAGAGGAACTGCGTCAGCTATGGTGCACACAGTGAGCAAGGCAAAGCAGTATGAAGACGGCAGCGTGTCTTCGAGCTAGGCCCCTTCCAGTAGCCAGGGACAGGTCATCCTGGCTCATGAGGAGGCTCAGAAACAGCAGGTCATCTTGGCTTCAAGAATCAATCAAATGTGTTTTCCCTGACAATTTTCTTTTATATGATGGTAGAAGATGTTAAGACTACCTGACCAGGTGTCTGAGGCACAGGTTGGTCCTGAGCAAACAGGCTGGAGTCCAGCACCTACAGGGAGCCTCAGTATTCACCATCTCCACCTGTGGAGGGCAACACGAATGCCTAGCATTCACAGTGACACTGGCTGCCTCTGGTCTGGCCAGGTTGGCTGGGCCCTGAGGTGGGTCAGTATGCTGAGATTCCCCACTGCATGGCCGAGACAGGTGGCCTTTCTTTAAAAAAGGTCACCCCGTGAGCTGCTGCATAGACTGTCTACTCTGTACCTTTCTTGATTCAGGAGAGTGCACTGTAACCTGGTGATAATTTATCCTACAGGAGTGTCCTTACCTATCTGACCTGGGGGACAGACTGCAAAGTCTAAGCTATGAGACTTAGGTGGAAGGATTTTTTTTTTTTTTTTTTTAAGTTTTTCATGACAGGGTTTCTCAATAGCTATGGATCCAGTCCTGGAACTCACTCTGTAGCCCAGGCTGGCCTCAAACTCACAGAGATCCCCTCTGCCTCCCAAGTGCTAGGAATAAAGGCATATGCCACCACCACCTGGCTTGTTTGTTTTTTAGAATGTAGCCCTGGCTGGCCTGGAACTTGCTTTGAAGACAGGCTAGTCTTGAACTCACAGAAATCCACCTGCCTCCCAAGTGCTGATATTAAAGCTGTTGCCACCATGCGCATCCTGGGGTTATGGGTCAGGCAGTACCAACTGACTACTGGAGGAACTAGAGCTGATGGGGTCAGAGTGCCCGTAAGGCCAGCCCACAATAGAAACTGGACACCAGGACAGTGGCCTCCTGGTGGCACCACCTGTGTATGCTATTACACATTGCTGGGAAGACTAAGTGCCACATGAGACTCCTTGAGGGGACAGCAGGTGCCAGCCTCCCCACTTTGTTGACTTTTACCTAGGCCCTCACCAGACAGTTGTATGGCTCTTCTTCTAGTGGAGTATGGAACCCTCTGTTGTAAGGAGGGTCCACGGGGGTTGGGAACAGGGACAACACACGACTGGTATTAAAACCACACCTGGTCAGACAGTAGTGGCGCACGCCTTTAATCCCAGCACTCAGGAGGCAGAGGCAGGCGGATCTCTGTGAATTCTAGGCCAGTCTGGTCTACAGAGCAAGTTCTAGAACAGGTTCCAAAAGCCATAGAGAAATTAACCTGTCTAAAAAAAAAAAAAACCAAACCAAAATAAAACAAAAACAAACAAACCAACAAACCCCCACACCTGACTGCATGGTGACTTCTTTAACAGGGTATCCAGTAAAGGTTTATGGTGACAGCCCTCATCTGGGAGACTCCAGGGTGAAAAGTGCTCAGGATGTCTGGGGACACTCACTTGAGACTTTAACACTTGTTTCCTTCAAAAGGAGGTGCGCTGCAGCTGGGGCAGGACATGCTGGTGACCTCTGAAAACCAAGCTCACAAGGATGTGCTACTAGGTGTTGCTTCTCTTACCCCTGCAGGGCTGGGGCAATGTGGAAGGGTCATACAGCAATGTGCTGGGCCAGACAATGCTCAGACCCACCACTGCAGCTTAGCGAAACAGGTCCCTGCCTTGTGAAGGAGCCTTATCCATCTCCTCTTCCAGCCTGTCCTTCTCCGGGTGAGTAGGCTTGTCACCAGGGTACGACTGCAATGACCAGGAGGCTGGCCCAGTCAGGAGTCTGCCTGTCATCGGCTCAAAGGAGACTCTGGGCTCTACAGGGAAGGGCAGCAGCTTCAGGTCTCTATGTAGACCTGGCACCCAGAGCTCACGGGATGCTCGTGTGCGCACCTGCCTGACAGCCTGTTGCAGCTTCTCCAGGCTGACCTCCTTGGCCTCTCGTAGCAGCGTTTTCTCGTCCATCTTCAGCATGGACACACGGTACTGACAGAGTTCCACAACTACCACGTCAGGCTGCACCTCCCGGATAGTCTGTAAAGCAAGGGCCACACTCTAATAGACCCATCCTCTTAGTAGTTCCACACTGGACAAGGAACCCCACACCAGGGAACAGCCAGTACTAACAGCCTGTGTGGCTTCAGTGACAAATTCTAGAGAAAAAGCAACCAAAGAAAGCTGTGAGACAGCTTTACTTGTTAAAAATGAAGAAGCATAAGGCTTGAGCTGTGCAGCAGGAAACACTACTTATTACTCCTGGGGACTCCGGAGCTAGAAACGCCTGCTGCAGTTCTTGTCTGGTTGCCCTGGCCTGAGTCCCTGGGGTGCAGACTGGCAGATGCAGTGCTAAAATGGCAAGCGCTCACCTTCACTACATCCCGCTTGCTGTCATCACTGAAGTGAGCAGTGCCCACCACATATACCCTGCTCCCATCCTCGGCCACCAGCTGGGTCACAGTACGTGGAAGGTTGGGCCGCTCACGCCGCCGCTTCAGTTTCATCTCCAGGAGCAAGTTGAAGGCATCCACGTCAGCTGCAAAAACAGCAAAGGCCATTGGGCTACGGCCTGAAGCCAGGGCAGTCGCCTATACACCGGCTACAGACCCTTTCCAGGCCCTCAGTGAGGACTGACTCCCATGGGGCAAATAATCTCTGGCAGGCAGTGCCCTCCACACACCCGGCTTACCCAGATGAGCAGACAAGCCACCTGTGAGCAGAGTGTTATCTGAGGGGCCTGGGCAGGAGTTCTCTACTCACCCTCAAGTAGACCCAAACTGTCATAGGAGAGTGCTGTGGATGGGCAAGAGGAGGTGACCATGTGCCCTGGAAGTGTCTCAGTTACGAATATGGCTGGACTAAGGGGAAGCAGAGGCTCTGTGTGCAGGCATAAGTTGGCAGCCAATTTCAGGATATTTCAGGGCACCTGAGTGCAGTGAGGGGTTCCTGCTGCTGACTCCCTCCCCACAGCTGGGCAGGCCATTGATAGTCCCATTCCCTCCCTGGGACCCAGCACTGTGTCTATACCAAGTCCTGAAGGGAAACATACAGATGTTTTGAGGATCTCCGGAAAGCACCCTTGGCACTGATTCCGAGGCCCCTGATGTTACCACTGGTTCCATATCAGCCTGCAGAGGGAGAGTTCAAGTAAGTGTTCAAATACCTGGGCCCCACCGCACAGGTCAGCACACTTCAGACCACTGCCTCAGGTCTAACCCATGGAGGTACTGCTGGTTGGACCCCCAAAACACTAGTTATATCAAGTTAGGTTTCTGCAGAGAAACAGCTAAAGGGACTCAAGATAGCCGCACCAGGACCCTCACCCTGCTGTGAACAGCACCAAAAGATGTTGCTGGACTTGGGGAAAGGGCTGTTTAGGAAGATGCTCCATCAGCCCCCAGCTTCCCTTACCTCTTGAGCTGGTTTCTCCTCTCCCTCCATGACAGGACAGCAGCTTCCTGATTGATGCAGGATGCCTGAAGAATACAGACATAGTTCTTACCCGGGACCCCAAAGGCAGGATCAGGGATCACTGTGGCAAAAGGACTAGGTCCATGCTATTTGAGGTCTAGGGTTCTTTTGGGATGTGCCAGACTGATGAGTGGCCAGCAGCCTCTTTGAGCAACGTATGGATGGTTCCGTGTAGGGAAGTCCCTGGTACACGGGCTTCAACTCACAAAGGTGCAAACATAGTGAAGCTAACCTGCATCTCTCTAAGGAGTTGTGCTAACTCCTCTGGGGTTATTGTAGGACACAGTGCTGTGGCTGCTATCCCCATGCTGGGAACCCCAGAGCCTTTTGGGAAAGCCACTTCAAGGAAACCCTCCATTCTTTTTATAACGATGGCCACAACCATTTGGCTATGAGCCAGATGGAAGACTAAGCAAGAAGACAGCATCCTGAGGAGCCAAGATAACTTTTCCAGTTTAAAAGACAAAGAAACCTAACATGGAAGAAACTGCATTAGAAACTTGACAAGGGGTAGTACCCTGGTAACCAGTCCATGGCACTGTGGTTCCTTACTGTGTCACTGGGAGCCCCAGGGTTGGGGGCCCAGAGTGCCAGATGGCACAGAGAGAAGAGTAACACATTGTCCAAAGGGGACAAAGGCAGCTCCAAACTATGGCCCAGCAAGGTCAACAGACTTCATGTATGTGCCAGTGGTCAGATGCCGCTGACCAGGCAGATATATGTATGTATGTATGTATGTATGTATATATATATATATATATATATATATATATATATATATATATATATAGTGTCTTTGTATGTGTGCCTGTATGTGCACATGGGTCTGGGTGCCAGGGGGGACAGAAGGGACAGATTAATCTGGAGCTGGAGTTACAGGTGGTTGTGAGGTACTGATGTAAGAGTTGAGAACTGGATTCAGGTCCTCTGCAAGAACAGTATGGTACTCTTTGTATGCTGAGCCATCTCTCCAGTCACCCCTCCCAACTATATAAGTCTTAGTAAAAACATGTAAAGGTATTTCAATTCCAAGCTGGTGGGTTTCATGAATTATAGATGCTATTTCCTCAAACAAAATAAAATCATCAATCATAATGTACATGTTACTTATAAACATTATATTTGTTTTATATATGCTAGTTTAACAAAGTGTGTGTGTGAATCCAAATATGTAAACATCCACAGGATCTGAGCACTCAGGACAGAAACACTTAGCGGACACAATGGTCCTGGCTGGAGAAAGCCTTTAAAAACGACAAACCTATTGGAAAAACCTGACCCTGGGCACAGTAATGTTTTCAAGAATTTTTATTATTACCAAATATGTATATTTGTGTGCCTATGTGTTTTGTGCACATGGGTACAGTACCCACCCGATACCAAAACAACAGCTCTTCTAAGAGCAGTACTTATGGGGAACAGTGGTGCACACCTTTAACCCCGGCACTCAGGAGGCAGAGGCAGATGGATCTCTGAATTCAAGGCCAGTCTGGTCTACAAGGCGAGTTCCAGGACAGCTAGAGCTACACAGAGAAACACTGACCCCCCCCTTAAAAAAAAAGCAGTACATGTTCTTACCTCCTGGGTTTTGTAATGTTTTTAATGTTTAGAATTCTAGTTTTCCTTCAGCTACGGCAAGAAAGGGTGATTCTGCTTTGGTGTGTTTGAGGGCTGAGGGCAATGTGCCCTGGAAGAAGCTGGGTCAGAATGGGGGGATGGTAAGATGACAACGGTCCCCACAGACCCTGGGGACTTTCTGGGCTCACTTTGACCTACCACTTTTATCTGCACACTTCTTGGAACTTTCAGCCCCCTCCTACAGTCTCCTCTAGTCCTGCTGATAAATGTGATTCAGGGGTCTCTCTGGGTGTAATCAAACCTCTAATGCTGTGGTCAATATTAAAATGAGGGCAGGAAAGAGGAACTGGAGCAGGACCAGCAAGGGTTACAAGGTAGAGGGCAGCAGAGACCCTGAGACAGCCTCTGAAACCATGTGCTCCTGGTCTTATGGAGCTTCCCGCTGTTCTAGGGGCAAGCAGAGCTTATCATACTGCTCTGCCCTGGGGTCCCCCTTCTCCCTAGTCTGGAGCTTATCCTAAAATGCACCCTGGACATTTTATATAAAGGTTGGCTCATCTGGGAAGAGTCATTGCTGGCACAGGGCCTGGGCATAGCCAGGACTACACTAGACCCCATAGCATCTGCTCATAGTTTCACCATAGGGCTCTCTTTTCATTAACAGAATAAAAAGCTTCAAAGAAACAGGAACAGGGAGATGTGCTGGGCCAGCTTGGGAGAATTTGCCTTCCAGGACAGTGTAGGGACTGTCCCTCTCACTCCATGGAACCCCAGGCGGAAGTGGGGAGTGTAGCCCAAACAGCGACCAACAGTGAAGGAGATGATCACCCGTGGTCTGGCTGAACATATGGAAGCAAACCAGCAGTACTAACAGCAGACCAGGCTGCTGAAGCAAGAAATGAAAACTTAAAACATCTTGCATAAGTGGGAGGGCCAGCCAGAGCAGCAGCGAATGGGAAAGGACCACATCATCTCTGCCTGCCCTGCCCTTTAAGAGGTGGGGCGGTTGCAGGTTTGCAGTTAGCTTGGTAGATCTACCCTTCAAGGCTTGTCTAGGGTGCCTCTGAGCCTTTGAGGAGTATGGAGGCCACCAAAGCTGGAATACTGGCTCAAGATAGCTGTGCAGAGTCTCTGGCTGGTCCACATCAGGGCTGATTTCACCTCCAGTCACCCCAATCGTGTGGTAGGTGGAGGAGCCCACAGGCTGGTCAAGAGCCAAGCTCTGACACTCAAACACAGCACCAGGCAGAGTAGTGCAGCAGGGAGGGCACGTCAGGCAAGAAGGCCACTGACAGCTTCCCCCAACCCCCGGCCAGAAGTCTGTGATTCTGAGTCCCTGGCACTATCAAATCCACACATTTTCCAATCCTTCGGCTTCCTGTCTCTCAGATGCAATATTATTAGGATATGAATACCTCCTCTCTCTGCTAACTATTTCTGACTGAGCAACCGAGACAGACCCCCACTTTCACATTCACCAAACATCCAGTCACCGAACCTGCACTATGCTTGCCATGTGTGCTTTCCAGACATACTCAAGCCAGAAGTGACCTCCCACTGTCCAACCTCCCCAGGGAACAAATCTCTTCATAAACCCCCAGTAGTTAGCAGTTTCTACACCTATTCCTGGCCAAGACCACATTGTAAACTTTCACAGGGTAAAGTCAGAGAGCTGGTCAAGCGGGCCTCCAACCAACTCTCTTTGCTGAGCAGGACTGGGAGATGCTGTTCCAGGCCTGCTACCAACCAGGCAAGATGTCAAACACCCGAACTTTTAGCATCTGCTACATTTCGAGGGGAGCTAGGCTTAGAGTTTTGAAAATTCACAGCTGTCTATGGCTTTAAGAGCAAAAAAGGCCGATTCATGTCAGGGCTCACAGGGAGACAGTGCGCTGGCATACCAGCTCAAAGTAACCAGAGGTTCTGCATTGAATGCAGACCCATTTCAGACAGGCTCCCCACCTGCCCAGCCTGGGTCCTATTAATACGAACTAAATGTATTCTCTTACCGAAACCATACACTGAAAACCTGCGCCTCAAAGTAATGACATCAATAGGCAGAGGTTTTAAGGGGTGACTGGATTCAGATAAGGCCATAAGGAAGATCCCATGATAGGATTGGTGTCCTTATAAGAGACACTAAGCAGCCGCGAGAACACAATGAGAAGGGGCCTCTAGGAGCCGGGCAGCTGTCAATCAGCAACCCAAAAAGATTAGCATTCGTCCTTGGATTCACAGTCTCTAAAAGTCCGAGAAACAGACGTTTGTTAAATTTCCCGATCCACAAAACCCCATCACCACCCTGAGCTGACACACCCACCCTACTCTTCAATCTCTGAAAACCTGCTTCTCAGACGACCACGACCAGGTGGACTACTAGACAAGCCTTCATTGCCTACTCAGAGAACCAAGAAAGAAAGAAGTAAGAGGATGCCTAAAAGCCCTGGTCGCTTCTTGTTCGTTTCTGAAGCCTGGGCACTACCGGACCCAAGAAAACCTGCTGCCCAAGTGTGGCCGAGCTGAGGGCCGGAAGAGGAAACACACCGGAGGTGAAGAAGCCTTAGCCAGTCCTCCCGGGACCTAGTTTCTGTTCACCTGGAGACAGATGCCCTGTAGGGGCCTGCAGGCTCCTGGAGCCGTCCACTCTGCCAGAGCCTGGCATCCTGCCCACAGTACCACGGCCACCGCAAGACGAGCCTTTTTAGAGAGGCAAGAGAGGGAGGCCCGGGGACCGCTGAGTCTTGTCAGACTAGCGAACCTGCAGCCTCTCCGCTGGAGGAGCACGGAAGCTTGGAGACGAGCTCACTTCTAAAGAAGCTCTTGACGTCCCAAAGCCAGCAGTGCGCTTCTGAGCGTCCGGGTTGTTTCTGGGACTCGCGATCCCAAGAAAATCTACACCGTCCTGCGTCACCCTGACCCGGTGGGATGCGTGCCCCTGGTCGGTCTCCGTAGTCCCCACCTGCAGCTCGCGCCCTCCCGCACGCGCCGTCCAGGCGCGACGAGTCCCCGCCCGCCCGCCCTCCCGGCCAGGCCACGGCGTACCGAGCGAGGCGGCGGCGCTCCTCAGCCGGCCTCCATGCGCGCGCCGCCGGGCTGACGGGGTGGGCCGGGGCGGGGCGGCCGGACGGGCCGGACAGGCCGAGGGTGCGGGCCGCACGGCATGCCGGGAAATGCCTCCCAGGGCCGCGCGCGCGCGAGACCCCGCCCCCGCCGGGTCTAAGCGCAGGGTCCCGCCTACCCGCCCGACGCCCCCAGGTCCTAGAGAGCAACCGGGGACACTCTGTGGGGTGCTGGCCCCACAGCCAAGTCTGTGCAATGGGGCTGCGTTCTTTAGGTGTCCACAGGATGGCCTAGCGTTCAGGGAACAGTCCGCAGAGCTGGAAAGGGACAGAAACTAGGGATCGTATGATGCGCCCTTATGGCTTCCTTGGAGGATGGCACGCTGCGAGGTGGAGAGGCTCAAGGACAGGACTAAGGAGCAAGAAGCTGGCCAAATCAGTCATCAAGGCCTTCAGGACCTCGCGAGTTCCGCTGCATATGACCGAGAGTCTGGAAACTGCGGGGTCTCTGGGTGGGCGGGGCCCCAGTGATAGCCTGGCCAGTGCCCAGTATCAGGATAGCCAGTTTCCAACTGCACTTTGGAACAGGACAGAGGGTGGGGCCAGCTGGCCCACTCAGGTCGGCTGCAGAGGGCTGCTGGTCCTCCCGCCCAAGGTTGGTGAGTGGATGGGAGAAGCCAGGTGGAGTCAGAGTGGACATTTCTCCGTTTGAGTGCCCCAAAACAAGCTATTGTAGGGGCAAGACTGCGACAACCCAGAGCAGGCCCTGACAGACCTTCCAAACGGGGAGTACGCTCCGCTCATTTCTCAACTGCCCCATACAACCCTTTCAGACTCCAAGAGGGGAAAGGTTGCAGCCCTGGCCCTGGGTTTTGGAGACCCTGCCTTTGATATTGGTCCTCTGAATGGCCCTTCTAGAACCTCGCTATTGCAATGGAGTTAATCCTTTCTGCACCAGGCAGGGTACCCTCCAGCAGGCTGTTACGCAAGAGGTCCACATGGAGATGAGTGGCAGGTATTTGCTGTGCTACTTGTCACCATCTCCCCCATACAGCTTCTTGATCCCCCAAGGGGCCTGGCTTCCAGGTGACCTCTGCCTTCCTTGCTCCTTAGCGACACACATCTTTGTTCTGGGGGTCTCGGATCTGTCCCTGTTGATCACGACTTTCATGCCTGTGCTTTGTGGTCACCTCTCCTTTTCTGATTCATGCAGCTCAACAGAAGGCAGGGATGGGCTTAGGGCTGAGAGACTGCCAGCCCTTCTCTACTTGGTCGCAAGGAACAGTGAGTTTACTGTCCCAGTACCTGTACTGTCTGGTTGAAAAGCTCAGTGCTAGGCTAGTGCCAGGAGGGGCCTGGATTCCAGTTCTCGTTTGGATGGTTCCCCCTGAGCCTGTCCTTTTCTGCGGGCAGACTATGGTGCCACCTCCTGTTTGCCCTGCCTAGGGAAAGGGGGAAGAAGGCAGAGGACATTAGATGGGGTGACATTTAAAATTAGATGCTGACCCTGAAGTACTAGAATTCTATTTCGGCTAAGTGGCTGTTGGGGAAGGAAGGTGATGAAAACCAGAAATGCCCTCTAACCTGCTGGTGTCTACAGGGGCCAGAAATAGGAAATGGTGTCGGGGGGGGGGGGGGGGGGGGCATTTCGAGCCATAACCGGCAGAGAAACTGGCAGACCCCCAGCTGGGAGAGCCCAGGTCTCCCCTATATCTTATAGACTTTGCTTGGGAGAACAGCATGCTAGCTTGGATTCCAACAGCTGCTCCCATGTGCTTTTTGTTCGAGCGGGTTCTGGTCTGCCATGAGGCAAGTGGGTTACTTGTCACAGAGTTAGCCAGATGGGAGGAGGCTGCGTTGTTTGGCAGAGCAGCCACTGGATGGGCTTTCTGAGGTGAGTCATACAGGGAGCCGGTGCAGGCGAGGCTTGCCCTGAAAGGGTTCAACGTGGCCAGAGCCACACAAGAGAAAGGAGCTTTCTGAAGCCACTGTGAGTGCAGAGTATGGAAGACTTTCCCGGGTTCCCAGTTAGCTTTAAGGGGTGCCAATAGAACAGCAGAGACAAGCTGAGCCAGACAGGCCCCATAGAAGCAGAGCTGGGGTAGAGGCCAGAAAGGGAGCCCGAATTGGCAAGGGGCTCAGCTCAGTGTGACCCCAGGGATCACAATTCTGTCTTCAGATCCTTGGCCATCTGCTTCCAGAAAGGTAGACTAGCTAATGGGAACATGGCGCCAGAGGACACTGCTGAGGAGTGAGGGGGTAGTATGCCCAGGACCACCACGTTGTCAGCTGCTGCAGGACACTGACTTGAGCCCCTTCTCCAGAAGCAGCCCCTTGAAGGTCAGCTCCACACAGAAAGACAACATTGTTTACTCATCTCACCAACCTCTTCCAGACAGGACTCTCCTCTAGGCTTAATCCAAGAATAGAGGAGAGAAGTGGTTACTTTATTGGCCTTGGTTCTCCCAAAGAGCAGCTGTGGCTCCAATTGGTCCAGCCTCTCCCATGTCTACTTCCGCCCTGTATAAGCTCTGGGACAGCAGTCCCGGCCACTGTCTGTACATTCTATGGCCTTCATGAACAGGGAAACAGGGCCTCTGAGGAAAGTAAAACAGCTGGACTTGGTACCACACAGACCAGCAGCTCTCTAGAGTCTCCCCCTCTGAGCCAACCAAGCCCCTGGGTGTTCAGGCTGAGCTGCAGTTGTGGGGAATGGGTAGAAGACATGCAGGGTGCACTAGGTACCATGTGCAGGAAGCAGATGTGAGTGGAGAGGGCCAGGGAGCAGGGAAGAGGCCAGCACCCTGCTTTTTTTGTTTTTGTTACTTTAGCTGCCATGCCAATTTGTGGGTGTGGGGCTTCTCCAGGGAAGCAAGCAGCCTAGAGGCAGCCTGCTGTTCTCCCAGGGTTCCTTTGGGTCTCAGAAGCCCCTTCCTAGGATGTGTGGAAACGTTGAGCGCTACCTGAGACGCCAGGGACGGTGTCCAGCATGAGCTTAGGGTGGGCTTTCCGAGGACAGGGTGCATTTTCTGTATTATACTGTATGCACTGTTTGTGGTTTTGGTTTGACTCTGAGACAGGGTCACACTATGTAGCCCTGGCTGGCCTGGAACTAGTTATGTAGATGAGGCTGGCCTCAAACTCAGAGAGATCTGCCTGTCTCTGCCTCCCGAGTGCTGGAATGAAATGCTGTGGTACCACACCTGGCTGTCTTCTATACTCTGATCTGCTGACCTGGGAGCTTTGCCGGCTCTGGACAGGTGCCCAGCTTCAAAGGCAGGCCACTCCCCAGAGCTGGCAGGTAATACTATGTGTGGTGCCCATCACTACCCCCTCCCCAGTCTGGGCCACTATCCACCTGCTCTCCCAGTCACTCCAAGGCAGGAATTAGGCACAGCTGTGAGCTCAGCGCCCATGGAAGCTATCCATACTGGATGATCCTGTCTTTCACTTGACCATAGTGCCTCACCCTGGTGCTCTCTTTTGTGTGGCCCTGTGAGATGTGGGGTGTCCCCTCTATAGTCTGTGAGCAACAAACGCCCTTTCTATGGCAGGCATCTGAGCTGGAGGTGTAACTCAGCGATAGAACACTTGCTTAGCATATGCAAGCCCCAGGACTGGCGCCTAGCATCCCCCCAACTAAATCAATGGGGGCAGGGGTCCTGTGATCTGTTTTAGCCTTAACTGGATAATAAGAAACCATCTTAAAACAAATAATCTAACCAGAATGTGGTCTCTGCATGGTCAGCATGCTTAGGCTTTGATGGTGGCAGTGGCTGCCGCAGCAGAGGACATGGGAACATTTTGTCCTGCCCACCTTGGTATTGCCCCATGGCTAGTTAAGGAGCTTCCAGGAGGCAGAAGCCAGACAGAGGTGGCTGTCCTGACCTCAGCTGACCTCTCCCCTTTGATATACAGCCTATAACCCCGATGTCTTATGAATTCCTGGCCTTGCTTTCTCAGTCTTCAAGGAGTCTCTTGTTCAGACCCACAGGGTCGCCTACCCTGGCCTGCAGGGCATGTGGCTCTGGAGGGTCAGCTTTGTCACACTGAACCCTGGACCCTCTAATGAACAGGATAAGTGCATCCTGACCACAGTCAGGACCTACCATCCAAGAACTCTTTCTGGATCCTGCCACCTTTGTGGTCACTGGTCAATGGCCTGGGGCCAAGCTGTATGTGGTGTTTTTTTTTGTTTGTTTGTTTTGGTTTTTTCGAGACAGGGTTTCTCTGTGGTTTTGGAGCCTGTCCTGGAACTAGCTCTTGTAGACCAGGCTGGTCTCGAACTCACAGAGATCCGCCTGCCTCTGCCTCCTGAGTGCTGGGATTAAAGGCATGCGCCACCACCACCCGGCTTGTATGTGGTGGTTTGAAGAGGAATGGCCCCTGTGTGCTCATGTATCTCAATGTTTGATTCCCGGCTGGTGGATTGTTGTGGAAGAACTTGGAAATGCGGCCTTGTTGGAGAAGGTATGTCACTGGGGTGGGCTTTGAGGTTTCAAAAGCCAGACCCACTCTCTCCCTGCTTCCTGCCTGCAGATCAGGATGCCGCTCTCAGCTACTGCTCCTGTGCCATGCCTGCCTGCTGCTAAGCTCCCCACCATGCTGTTCTGAAGCTGTAACCGACCCCCCCCCCCGAATAAATGCTTTCTTCTTTAAGTTGCCTTGGTCATGGTGTCTCTTCACAGCCACAGAACAGTGACTAAGACACTATATTTTTCCCCAGAGAGCTCTCTTCATCTCTGTCCTCCCACAACCCCACAGTCCAGCAATGGTCCCCCCTCCTCACACTTCTGGGAGGAGGCCTGAAGTTCTTGCATCTTGGGCTGCCTGGCCCTGCCCACCATTTCCCAGTGGCTCCAAGAGATGCCACGGTACGGATGGGTGTTGCAGGCTGGGCAAGCAGCACTAGTAGAGGGAGGCAGGGCCTCAAAGCACAGGGAGTTATCAGAATAGTATTTATTGATATGCTCAGTGCTACCTTGTTAATACTTCGTCACGTGGCGTGTGGCTGAGGTAATAGGGGTGGGGCCAGTGGGGCCTGGACTCCCATGGAAGCAGCCCAGCCGGCAGCTGGGGACCCGGGAGGGGGATGTGGTTATTGCGTTGTATTTCCTCCCTCACTCGCACCCTGGTGCCTATGCCTGCTCTCACCCACCGCTCACATGGGTGCCATTCTCACACTCACACACACTCAGGCTCACTCACACCACGCTTGCCCCCTAACTTGCTCATGAGCTTGCTTGCGTGTGGGCACTGTGCCCTCTGGCAAACTCAGGCACTCAGGCAGGTGCTCATACCCACACCTGCTGACCCGCACGCTTGACCCACCGCTGCGTGTGCTACTCACACACACCATCCTTTGCTTGAAATGCACCCTAATTCTCCTGATGATAAATAAGCTCGTCAGTTACAGTAATCATAGTAAAATAAAGTGTGTGTCAGGCTATGAGGAGAAAGTGCATGTTGATTTGGACCTGGGGCAGCCCTCGGTTCCCCAACCTGAAGGCATCAGGTCCCTCTGCAGGGGCCAGGCCCTTAAATGAGTGACCCCTGGGGGGGTCTGTCCTGAGGCCAGTGCCACATTTCTTAGCATCTCCCTTACACTAGGTCTGTTGAGGCCTCACTAGGTCTGCTGAGCTGTCTCAGCACACAACAAAACCCACGAGAAAAATAAACTCTCCTGTTTGCGGCCCAGTACGCAGCACGGGGGCCTGATGCTGGGGGGGGCATCCTACCCCCTACCTGGCGCTCTTGCCCCAGCCTGCACCTGTGGATGCCATGGTGAGCCAGGTGGAAGGAGTGCTGGGCCCCGTGGCATGCAGACAGGAGGCTGGGGGTGTGGGCAGTACTGGGTGAGCCGAGTTCAGGTCTACTCAAGGCTAGGCTCAGCTGGGCCATCCCTGGCTCATGCAGAGAGTTTTTGGCGGCCTGGGAGGCCCTGCCCCTCAAAACTCCACAGTACTCACAACTGTCCTTGGCTCCTCGAAGGTGGCGATGAGGATCTGCTGGGGTGGGGGAATGGTGAGGAGGTCGCCCATGTCTGAGGGTGCACAGGGACCTCCATCTTCCTCTTCCCGGGCCTCGTACAGCGTGCTGATGTGGAGCAGGGGGTGAGTGGCATTTCGGCTCAGGATGGTGAGGGGGTCAGCCTTGCCCAGACTGCCTGGTGATAGGGGGGCGGCAGCAGGAGCCGCGGGGGGTGAACAGACGTGAAATGGGCCCCCAGATGGAAGCCCTGGCAGGGCAGGCTCTGTGGGGTATGGGAGTTCCTTCTCGGGGGGCGGAGCATCTGCAAACAGACAGGAACACAGGCATTTTACCATCTAGCTCATTCCTATAGCCCTCCCAGTGCTACCCACGGGACCTGCTGGGCCCCTAGCATCCACGGATGGCAGGCACCCTTGCACTTTAGCAGCCTGCCTGGCTAAGTCTCACTGTCTAGAAATAGCAGGGCAGTTGGCAGAACATCCCCCACCCCCTGAAGTGGCTCACATCTGCCTGAAGCCCGTATTGACCAAAGAAGATATGTTCCCTGGTGACTGCGGTCCTGCCTTCCTCCTCATCCTCTGCCTTATGGGAGGCCTGCCCCTCACCTTAGGAACAATGTACCAGCTGGTTAGCCTGGTTGCCACTTCATCTACATTGTTCTTTGGTGCTTTCTGCCCTGTGCCATAGACACAGGGACTGCTCAGGGCTCCCTGGGAATCTCCGTCCTGCCCCATTCCCCACCTGCTTGGCTTCCTACCTTTGGTGGGTGCTGCAGCCAGGCCCAGCCCACATTCTTCGGTCTGGGACAGAAAGCCACCTTCTTGGCTCCGGGAGGCTGGTAGGGCAGGGGGAACTGCTTCAGTCTTGGCCTTCTTGGTACCTAGAATGTAGGGATGTACATCCAAGGAGAAGTGACGAGTATGTTTCTTGTCAGAGGCAGCAGGTGGGGCAGGGGAGGGACCTGGATCACCTCCACTACCCTTGTAGTGGTGGGCAGCCCGGGCACCGGCATCCAGCAGCGGGGCAATAAGGGTATCTGTGGCTGTCTTCCTGCGTACGGGCTTGGGCTTCTCGGCCTTGCTGTTTTCCACCCGCATAATGGCCAGCTGCTCCTTAAAGGGCTGTGGCAGCGGGTTGCTGGTGGGGATCCACTTCATTTTCTTACGGGGCCGCTTGACCACAGGTGGCTCAGCCGAGCCATCAGGCTCCGCAGGGTTGATACTGGGGTCCACAGTCTGGATGCCTGAATCCCGCACAGTGGGTGTGGTGTCGTGGTTAGACTGAGCCAAGGCTGCCAACAGCTGCCGCACCACGTTGTCGTACATGAGGTCACTCTCGTTGGTGATGAAGTCCAGCCGATTGAGCGACTTGATGTGGTCACGGTTCTCGTTGCAGAACATGGCCAGGATGTTGATGTCGCAGAACTGTGAGCGCCGCCACTGCCGGCGCGTCTTGATGCCCACCTTGTGGAGTTTGTCAAAGATGAAGTTGCTCTTGCGGAAGATGAAGAGGTGGATGAGGTTGACTAGGATGATGAGGTTCATGAAACAGAGCAGGACAATGTCCACACCTGCAATGATCCGCTGCAGTTGCACCGATGGCAGCTTGCAGCTGACACGCACCGTGGGCCCAGGGCTACCCACTGGCCCGTCAGGTGAGGCACCCAGGGCACAAGTGAACTCATTCTGCTTTTGGGTGGCATAGTAGGTGCATAGGTAGGAGATGGGCACTACACTGAGCAGCAGGATCAGTACATGCCGTGCCAAGTACAGCTTGGCCAAGAAATTGCTGCGGCCCCGGCGCTCCAGGTACTTCTCAAACAGATTCTGTTCAGGGCTCTTCTCCTTCTCGGCATTTTCAATGATCTCTCGCTTCTCCCGCTCCGTAATGCCCGGCCCCTTGGACTGGATCTGCTTTTCAATCTTGGGGGCCCGGCCCTCAGCCGCTCGGTGGTAGCAGTTGTCGATCTCCTGAAGCAGGAAGTTGAGCTCGGAGGTGAGGCGCGTGGAGGCCAGGAACTCCCAGCCTAGTGCGGGTACATACATGATGGCGGCAAAGGCCAGCAGCGCGTAGGGCAGGAACTTGTGCTCAAACAGCGATGGCCACAGGCTGGCATCCACACCGGGCAGCGCGTCCCGCAGCTCTGTCCAGCAGTAGCCACGGGCGTACAGCGCCTGGTCACGGGTGAAGTTGTGCGGAGTGTAACAGTAAATTGGTTCCTCTGAGGGTAGAGAGGAGACATGGGCTAGGGCAAGAGGTGGGAGTAGCCTGAGGAAGACCAGGTCTTGGGAGGAAGGGCATGAGATAGACCCGATCCCATTTCTGCTCAGACTTATCCCCTGTGCCGGTGGCTGGGCTCTCTCATGTCCATGGACTCTATAGCCCCACCGATAGAGCTGCTTGCCTTATGCCAGGGCTGTTGTTTCCTAACAGACTCACCCTTTAGGCCAGTTTTCCCTCACTGTGTCCCAAGTGCTGTGTTGTGTGTGTAGTTCCTGTTCTTACAAAGTAGTTAGCCAGTGCTTGTATGCACTGAAGAACTGACCAGAGCTGGTCTAGAAAGGCCACAAAGACTGTATGTACAGGACAAACCAAGGTATAGAGAGGATCATGACAGGCCATGCTGGCAGCCAGGGTTTCCCTTTCAGCATCCCATAAGGATCAAAAACCAATCCCAGCCACTGGCTTTGCACTGTCAGGACTGGTGGCCTGGATGCTCCTCTCTAGCCAGAGGCAGTCACATTAAGTCCAAATTCCATGAAAAAAAGATTGTCTAAGACCGGTGAAAAGGGTCTCACAAGTCCCCTGTCCTGGAGGAAGGGCAATGTGGGAACTCTGGATGCTGGTGGACACGGACAGGGGACGCTCAGTGGCTGCATGCATCTGCTACTGAAAACGAACCGGGCCTGTTTGCATTTAAGCAGGTACACATGCTCGCACCAGGCCAGGATCAGCCTTGTGCTGCAATCTTACGCTTGTAATTCACTTCCAGAAAACTTGGAGGCTCAAAGTCCACGAGATTGGGTCATGATCCCTAAGTACAGACCATGGCCGCCTGTGGCATAAACCCAAGCCAATTCCTCCTTAGCCAGCTCTTACCATCAAGCCTGACCCAGGGCAGGTCAGTTAGAAGCCTCTCCTGCTCCGGCTTAAAGCCCTTCATCAGTGTTGAGATCAGGAAGTAACACAATCTAATTGACTAGTCTGTCTGTACCTAGTCTTGAGCTAATGCAGATAGGGAGATGGCAGAGACCCAGCCCAGCTGGAAGACCAATTTAAGAGTTTGAATATGGCTGAGTGGTGTCAGTGCACACCTTTAACCCCAGCACTTAGGAGCTAGAGGCAGGAGGATCTCTGTGAGTTGGAGGTCAGCCTGGTCTACAAAGAGAGTTCCAGGACAGCCAGAGCTGTTGCACAGAGAAACCCTGTCTTGAGCCCCCCATGGCCCAAGTTTGAATATGAAATTTTCTGTATAGGCTCATGCCTTTGAACATTTGTGCCCATCGGGTAGCACTGTTTTGGTAGGTTTGTGGCATCTTTGGGAGGTGGGGTCTAGCTAGAAGCATGAAACTGGGGGAAGACCACAGGGGTTTTATGCACCTCGATGTGAATGAGCTACACCAGGAGTCACCCTAGCCATATGCCTTTTCCCCCATGTTGGAATGTATTCCCTGAGATTGTGAACCAGACCAGATCCTTCCTCTGTTAGGCCATTTCTGCCACAGCAACTAGAAAAATAACCAACACGGACATTAATCACAGGTAATGCTTTCAGGGGCCCAAGAGGTGGGGGACAGAGACCCCACTGGCTGCATGTTCTTCTTGTAGTACCAACATTTAGGGGCCCTGGCCCCATTCTAGTTTAGCCTATGACCTTGGTCAGCATTTGGGAGTATATCCATCTACCTACACTGCCACACATCATGAAGACTCAAAGCAGCTTAGGGCTCAAGGACTATCAGAACATAAGAACCCAGTCAAGGAGAGCCCCAGAGGCAGGGCCAATGTGGCCACTGGTCTTCCTCATACGGTCCTGAGAGGTATGGAGGGCCCCAGTAGAGGTGTGGGTGAGTTAGACAGAGTGAACCTTGCTTAGATGGTCAGGCAGTGGGGTTGCTTGAAGCTGAGGTCATGTCCACATGAGAGCTGGGCACCTAGTCATGGTCAGGGGCTGAAGAGGAGGCTATGGATAGTCAGGGAAAGTTGATCCCTTTAACCTGAGGTCCTGGAGGACAGGTGTCCAGGGCAGGGTGAGCTGGGCTCTGAGAAGAGCAAACAGGGAAAGCAAAGGAATCAGCTCTCTTGGTTGGAAAAACGGAATTTTATTCACACACACACATATATATATATATATATTTTGTCCTTACAGCTGATCCCTAAAGCCACAGAAAGTTGCGTGGTTTTCTCTCTGCAAATTTGTCTCCCATCCTGTATCAAGCCAATCCCTACAGCCAGCCGAGCTGCAAGCTGGACAAGCAAGTGGAAAAACCCCCTGACTCCCACGGGCACATCCAGTAGGGCCAAACTCCTCCTTTGCTGGCCTGTGTCTACAGAGGCACGTGGTGCTTCTGATGGCACAGCTGATACCAAAGGACCTAGAGGAGTGCAGGTGTCTAAGCATGGCTGGGTACCACAGGGTGGTGATGCTGTGGACTGTGCTGGGCCTGAACTGGGCAGGATGGCAGGTACCCAGACACTACAGTGGCTGCACGGAGCTCTCTGACTGAGGCCCCTCTCGTGGGATTTCCCAGGGGTGATGAGCCTTGCCTGGGTAAGTACAGGCACTCACCGAGGAGACACACAAAAGCTGGTTCATTTTAAGGCAGACAGGGATGTCTCTGGAGAGTGCTGTTGAAGGATTCTTTCCCCAGAGCATGGTAATGTGTATACTTGGGCTCCTGGGCACCCTGCTATTCACGAGAGTGCACTGGGGCTCCTAGCCAAGGAAACTGCTTGCCAGTCCAGCACTGATACTGCCTACCCCGTCCTTAATGGCATGGAGTCACAGTAACTACAGAGCACTGAGTGCACGTTGGAGCCTCCAGAAAAGCAGGTCTAAATAGTATGAGCACAGACATGGTTGGGCTGCACTTGAGCCCTAGACACAGCTCCAGCCCACTCCTGGGGTCCAGCCTACTTACAACCCAGCTCACTTATGCCTCTGTCACTTATGGAAGGAAGAAAATCTTTCAGGGGACCCCTGGTTCTGCTGAGGCTGCTGCCTCTGGCCAGCTCATAGCTACCACTGTCCTCTCAGCTCCCCCAACCCCAGGACAGGTACAAAGCCTTTCCAAACTCCTTCATGGTGGAACGACAGCTCCCAAGATGACCGTATCGTGATTTCGGGGCCTTGTGACTGTGTCGCTTTGTGTAGCAAGAATGGCTCTACAGCAGGGATTAAGGACTTTATGGGAGATGATCCTGGATGACCTGAGTGGGACAATGGAATCGCAAGAGTCCTTTCAAAGGCAGGCAGGGGTGGGTAGAGAAGGCCTGAGCCAAATGACATGATGTAGTTAGGTCCTGAAGGTGGGAATGAGCTTGCCGCTGGAATCTCCAGAAAGACTGGCCCTGCCTGCAGTAATGCTCACTGCTGCAGAAATGTAAGACAACCGTTTTCCTTAATTTTTAAACGTGTGTGTGTTTATGAGTATGTATGTGGGCGTTTTGTGTGCCATGGCATATGTGCAGAGGTCAGGGGACAACTGATGGAATTGGTTCTCTCCTCCTACCCCGTGGGTTCTAGGGATCAAACTCAAGCTGCTAGGTTTGGGGCAAGCATCTTGTCTCACCAGAGTCGTTTGTTTGCCTTTTGGTGTGTGTGAGGTGCCGGGGGTCAACCTACGAACTCCAGCACGTGAAGCAAGTGCTCTGATGTGGGCAGATAACAGGTGGCCCTGGCTTCTGGCAGGCTGACTGCCTCATCTGTGTGTGTAGGTGGGGTAGTACTCTATCCTAGCACTCCCTGCAGTGCTATGGGCGGATACTTCTGAGTGCTGCAGACCTTCCCATACCTGGGACAGAAAGGGTTGACTTTCGGGGGCCAGTGTCTGAGTGCCTCCACCCCACAGGCCCCCTATGAGATCCATCTTGCTGGGTGCCCAGGGAAAGTCCAGAGGCCAGGTCAGGACTCACCTGTGTTTGTGGGTATAGGGTATTTTCAGTTGTCCTATTTTAAAGAAGAATACTAAGAATGAGACACATACAGGGTGACATCCCACTTGTGTGAGCTGGATGGTCACACCTAGGCGATATCCAAAAGTCCCCCCAAGTCCCTGGGACCTGATTATTTGACCTCTCAGTCTGGGTCTGAGCAGTCTGGTGACTCTTTGCCTCCTTCCTCCCCCACCCCCACTTCTGGACTTTGTGTATGGGCCCCCCACTCCTGCCTGAGCTCCTGCCTGAGCGGCAGCGGAGCTACTTCACAGCAGTTCTGGTCCCTTCACCAGCTGCTCTCCAGACAGGAGTCCTCTGAGATTTTCCAGGGCTGCCCCTCCACTGTGAGCTCTACCTCCAGGTCTGTTGGGTGAGGACCAGCAGCACTGAGCTCAAGGAAATTCATTTTAGCACAGTGGAACCCACGACAAGGAGAACGGACTCCTCCCAAGAGGGTATCCACATGGCACCCTCCGCTGATGTTCAGGATTGAATGCCCCCATAGGCAGAATCCGGGTGTATGCATAAAAAAAAATGGAGGGACCGTTGGTCATACTGGTCACAGTACTAGCAGTGGGGGGTGGTGGCTTAAAACAGCAGACATGTACCTCACAGATCTGGAGGCCGGAAGTCCAAAATCCTTCAGGAAAGCCCCAGTCAGAGCCCTGGCACAGGGTCCTGAGTATGCCCCTGTCCTACGTTCTCCAATGTTCTCACCGAGAGGTTCCCACACTCTGATGGGCCTTGGGAGAAGGAACCATTAAGTCACCCTTCCCCCAGACTCGGTTCTCTTGTGTCTGAGGTCCCTGGATGCTTCTAGACTCTGTGGGGCAAAAGGATGGTGAAGAGCCACAAGAAGCTACTGTACTGTTCTGAATATCAATCAAAGGCAAGAGAAGCAGTCAATGCTTCAAAATTGTGCAGGAGGTCAGAGAGAGCAAAGGGCAGGATGAAGGCTGGTTGTTCAGTTTCTCTATCCTAGGAAAAGAGCAGGATTACTGGTCAAGTATAGCTGCTTGTCTATGCTGCAGCGGGCCAGGACCCCTCCTCATACTTGTGGTAGAACTAGTTTAGCATGGGTAGATAGGCTTAGACATGTGGGCCTCAGAAGGGCACATGCATTTCTGAGAGAAAGCACAGGAGGTTTGAAGGAACAGGTCCAGGGTCAGAGCTGGCTCTGGGGACATCCTGATGGTTCCAGACCCAACTAGATGCAGGGTGTTCAGTGTCCTCACAGGTGACAAGCCGGGTTGGCAATGTCGGAGGGTAGGGCTCATATCAAGGGATTCACCAAAAATGGCCCAGTCCAAGTATATCTGCACATCTGAAGTTACCCTACTGTGTGTGTTATAAGGAGAGCTGTGGTCCCAAGTATCTGATGAACTCCTAGCCTGTACCTGTGGACTGACAGAGAGTCTGTGCAGATGTAGTTGAGAGTGAAGTAGAGTAACCCCAACAGTACGGTATCCTGGTAACTCAAGGGAGGGAAGCAGACATGGGGAAATCCCCAATAGCGGGCAGACATGAAGCTCAGGTGATACAGCGACAGGCCAAGGAATACCAGGGATGGTCTGCAGCTACCAGCTAATCAGGAAGAAAGGGTCCTTGTCATCTCTAGGGCATCCAGAGAGAACTCAGCCCTGCCCACACCTGGATTTTGGGCTTCTGGCCCCCAGAACTGCGAGGCACATGTCTGTTGTTGTAAGCCAGCCACCCAAGGCCGGCATTGTGACCAGCTCGGCCAAAGGCCCCTTTATGCACACACCTGGGTGTGATGGGAGGCCCCACTGTGCCCTCATTCTTCTGTCTTGCTTATGGGGACATCTAATCCTGAGTGTCAGAGCCTTTGGTGTACAAGGATGGAGATCAGGAGAACTTCCTCCACCCTTGAGGCAGTGTTAAGCAGTCTGAAGGACGCCTCCTCTCAGGTTGGACATCTCTAGGTCCTGGAGTTTCCTGAAAGGTAAGGCACCTGTGGAGGACGGTGGAGAAATGGGTATCAAAATACCTGCTCTGGTTGCCCAGGAGCTGCAGAGGGCAGAGCGACTTGCCCCTCCAGAGGAACTCTAGAGCCCTGGCTGCCTTCCTCCTGCTATGAAACTGGCACCTCTGGGCCACACATTAGCCCCGTGTATGTGGATACCTAGGCTTGAGTCCTTGCCTCAGCTCAGCCCCAGGTGGGAGCTGCTATTTCCGGTCTATGTGTGAAACCAGAAGGCAGCTCCCTTAGTGCCTCCCGTTGGCTCACTGGTTCTGTTCTGGTCTTGTCACCTTAGGCAGGGCCCACCATGCACGGGCACTTTCCTGGGTATGACCACAGTTGCACCCACATGCTCCCTCTTACACCAGGCCCCCCTGACCTAACACTTCAGCCTCTTTCCTGACCTGCCCCAGCTTCCACCTACATCGCCTTTGCCAGCCAAGGGTGGACCTCTTGGGCCATCATTGCTTGATGTCCTCCAGGGTCAGCCATGTCTGGCCTCTTCTGCAGAAAACCTTTGGAGGGGGGTACTTCAGAGCTCCTCAGGAGTACCCTCACTTTCCTATACTATCCGCCCGGTGAATCCCGTGAAGCATCATGAGATTTTCACTATCCCTGGGCAGTGGCTCTCAAGGCTCTCAACACTTACAACATCCTTCTCTTCATTGGCTACTCCTCCAAGTCTCAGTCCACACTGTGACATTCTACAATTCAGACCCCAGGTCCCAATGACTCATGGCTTGAGGCTGAAGGAATGCAAAGCCAAAACAACAATAAAACAGAGGAGGGCTCTCCAGGAGGCCCTGTCTCCCTTCAACCCCTCATGCCAGACTGAGGTGCTGCCCAAGGTCTGGGATGAGACCCGAGGGCAATGCCTCACCGCCTGGCTAGGTGGGTGCGGTCCAGCTGGAGCTAGCAGCCTGGCGCTGAGCGCGAGCGCGCTAGGAGCGCTGGGCGCTAAACACCTGCGGTCGCGCGCCCTGCCTCACCTGCGAAGTTCTTGGTGAAGACCAGGGTGACCAGCAGGA